>NC_058371.1:177632967-178266181 GCF_018350175.1 Felis catus
ACATACATTATTTTTTTCAATAATCATTTATCACAATATAGAGGACGTTTATTAATGAGGAATACCTCAAAGAAAAGGAAGAGGGCCTTGGATTCTTTACAGGCAGATAAACAAGGAAAGCATTGGCAATGGTCATGGGAGTTAAGAAAAGGAAAGGTAATGGAGAGGACTAACGATGAGAACAGGGTAGTCCTTTCCTGTTTGTTTTTTTCCTTGGAAGACAACAGGGAAATACTGGGGAACAAAAACACACACACACACACACACACACACACACAAAAAAAGTTTCCTAGAACATAGGATACTTAGCTAAATTCAACACTGCATACAGACACGGAGACACCCAGAGCTCTAACACATAACCTCGTTAACATTGAACATTTTAACAACGAAAGATAATCTGATTTTTCCCTATTCTTTAATCTTACCCTTTGGTTGTTTTACTATGACAACTTTTATGAACATACTTCTTTTATGAGAGCTCTAGAGAAAACTGAAGAGGTAGAAATGTGGCGGTGGCAGCTGTGTTGATAATATGGTACAAGTTGTGTCAACGACAGAACATTTTCAAGAGATCTATTTGCATAAAATACAAGTGTTTTCAGGACGCCCTTGGTGCTGAGAATTTCTGGGGTTTTTTGTTTTGTTGTCAAGTATTCTGTGCTTCTTATCTCAACTGTTTTTCTAATATTCTGATGAGCCTTTCATTCGACTAAGGAAATGATTTCCCATCCTTGCTTTCCTTGCCTGTTCCCTCCCTAACCACTGTAATCTGAAGATGATACGTCCTCCGCTTCGTATGGCAGTCTCGCACAGAGATTGAAAAGCAACTGTGCTTAAAAAAATGTATCAAGTTTCAGAATAACTTGATTTTTTTTTGCATGTGAATGTTAGTTTTCTGAACCAAAACCCATTTTCTCCCATTTACCCCCATACTCAGACTGCACATTGAAAACTGAAACCACACCTTTCTTTCTACATTCACATACTTGGCTATTCTTCTGTCATCAGTAACATGACTTCATTTTTCTAGGGCTCTGCTGTCCAGAAAAATATTTGATTGCTCATTATAGGAACTACCTGAAAGATCCATCAATTCTTTAATGGCAAATATCAATAGTTTCTGTCCTAAGATTCTTTAAATCCCTCAGCTCAAAATCTTTGCCTTGCTGTTTCCACAAATCTTAAACTACTTCATTGTGATGATCACCCAATCCCACTCAAGTTCTCGCATTGAAAGTTCTGCCATAACCAAACTTCCAATTCCCAATGAATCCTGACCTTAACTTAGCTTACCTTACCTTAAGGTACTGCCAAAGATTTGCAAGGCGGCAGTCAGCCTTACCATAATTTAGCTGTGTTTTATCAACAGGTTGTGTTGATGATATTTGGGAGGCCAGCCTCTGACTATTTGATGGTGCGCACTAACACTGTTGGAAAAAAATAAGTTAAGTTTAAGAACTCACATGGGATGTTTTATAACTTCCATCTCAACTTAGCCATAATGCCATGTACACAGAAACAGTATTTAGAAAGACAAATTTCAGGACTTCTCAGTCATTTAGCCATACTGTGAAAGAGATTATCATATCCTTTCTCCAAAACTATTATGATATAAGGGGAGAGTTGTGAAAATAGAAAATAATTAATAGTCTGAACCAATAAAAGCATTTCATCTGGCCCTCCCACTACCATTTCAATTCTATTTACTATCTAATTAATAGTTGTGCAAATTTAGGAATGTCACTCAGCCTTTACACATCTTTCGCATTACATGTAAAATGAAAATAACAACATTCCTGGCTCGCAGGATTATTGATTAAATTAAGCCTGTGCTTTACACATAGAAAGGCCTTGTCATGTTTGAATTTCTTTTTAAAATAAGAACAAAGTGCTTAAGTTGTATTCACATCCCCTCCTCATTCCTTTTTTCATTTTTGTGAAAGAAAACTATGAAATAACACTCATAAAGGTAAAGCAGAATCATTTTTTGTTTTTACTATTTAAAAAGTAAAATCCAGGGGCTCCTGGGTGATGCAGTCGGTTAAGCGTCCGACTTCAGCCAGGTCACGATCTCTCGGTCCGGGAGTTCGAGCCCCGTGTCAGGCTCTGGGCTGATGGCTCAGAGCCTGGAGCCTGTGTCCGATTCTGTGTCTCCCTCTCTCTCTGCCCCTCCCCCGTTCATGCTCTGTCTCTCTCTGTCCCAAAAATAAATAAACGTTGAAAAAATAAAAAAAATAAAAAAATAAAAAATAAGTAAAATCCATCCAAAAGGCAGCAAGTCTGGGAAGAATACCTAAAAAGGAGAAAAATAGAAAGAATCAAAAAGGAAGAAGACATATTAAGATGAAATAGTGGCTTTTACTCTGCCGTTCATCAATTTGTAGCCCCATGAAACTTCTTATCCCATATACACACAGAAGGAGAGTGAATGAGCAGGTAGAGTTGATAAAACCCCCAAAATAATTATGGAACGCCAAGAAGTGTATGAAAGAAAATACATTTTCAAACTGCAGAGGTCTGAAATCAGAAGAAATATTGATAGTATGTTAAGCGTTATTTAAAAAAAAAAGAGCAAAACCGTAACACTCATACAGACATAAAATGAACAGAAGTTAAATATGTTTTTTAACTCATTAATAAGGAAACTGGTAAGATGTTATATTCAGTTCAAAGGAGAATCTAAATATCGCCAAGTTTACAGATCAAGGATATTGAAATGAATGTGCAAATAGAAGCAAAACTGGCTTTTCCCACAGGGTTAAGACAAATCACTAGAGCCTCTATCAGACAGAATTCATTTGCATGTCTATAGACTATAATTTACATCTCTATATTTTATCTGCCATATAGGGGTTGTAAAACAACTCAGGGTCAATGAAAGACTCAATCAAAGAAACATGAATGGAATGTTCTAGATAATGCATAACTTTATTGAAGCACAAATTGTTCCTATAGATCCTCCTACTTAATTCAAAAACAATCTCAAAGAAAGATTATTATAGACCATATAAGTGCCACCTAAGTCTTAATTTACCACTTAGGCTGTCTTAAATTTGCTTTGGGGGATGGTTTTAAAGGAACCTCAGATTAGATTTTTAAGAGTCCCAATTGTTTGCTACCCTGAGCCCAGAAAGCCAAACCTGAAAAATTCTCTCCATGAGATTTGACCTATAGTGCCTATAACTTTGAATGATTTCCTTGCTGTAAGTTCCCCAAAAGATTCTAATGTGCCTCACCTTCCAGAGATGACCTCCCTTACAATGACCCTGCAACCCATGTACCAGGTCAATTTTCCTGGGTATATTTTTTAAATATCGACTCCCTAAAATCACACTTAGTTCCTTTAAAGTGGCTGAACAGAAATGATTGAATGTGCATCATTTTCAAATTCAACATTTCGGGAAAGGCCTAGTTATATAACCCTGTTCCCAGTTATTCCACAGTAAACAATTATAACTTAGTAAACAGAAGGACAGAGTCTAAATGGATTTATGAAAATAACTTAACTGCCGTATAAAGGAAGAAAATTCAATACAATTTTTTGAATTCTTGGGAGAGGATGGAGGTTGTCAAGGAATCAGATATTATTTTTCAAATATTTCACTTCTGTTTTCAAAGCAGACTCTACTGGGTGTAGGAGAAGAAAATAGTTTTCCTTCTACCTTTCTGAACTCTCAGATGAGACCCCTTTAAAAAAATACGATTAACAAGAGAAAAACAAGCAGAAATGTTTTAACATGTATCTCTCATGTATACATGGGTGACACCCAGGGGAAAATGACTATAAACCTCGAGGTGATTTATAATTCAGATTTAAATACCATCTTATATGGAAAGGGGAGGGAACATGTGGCCTACTCAGAGCATAATAAATGATTTTTAGAAAAAATGAATGGGTCCTTAGAAGAATAGATGAGAGGTATGATAGTAAAGTAATTAAGCAAGGATACTATTAGACAGAGGTGGCTCTAATGCCTCGGCAGTCTACATAAGAAGACCAAAACTTACGCCAGAGTAAATTGCTGTAAATGTCCCAAGATTAAAAAATCAAAACCTAAGAATGACCAGTCACAAATAGCCAACTAGACTTTTCCAAATAAGGCAACTGCTTAACTCTAGCCAATCAAATATTTTCCTTGCTTTGCTCTACATTTGGCCTATAAAAGCCTTTCCCTTAATTCTTGTTGCTGGAGCATTCCTAACCACTTTCAGTTTGGTGTTGCTTGATTCAAACTGATGTTTGCTCATATAAACTCATAAGAATTTTAATGTGCCTTGGGGCGCCTGGGTGGCTCAGTTGGTTAAGTGTCTGACTTCGGCTCAGGTCATGATCTTATGGTTTGTGATTTTGAGCCCTGCGTTGGGCTCTGTGCTGACAGCTCGGAGCCTGGAGCCTACTTCAGATTCTGTGTCTCCTCCTCTCTTCCCCTCCCCAACTTGTGCTCTGTCTCTCTATGTCTCTTAAAAAATAAATAAATGTAAAAAATAAAAAAAGAAAAAAAGATAGAATTTTTATGTGCCTCAGTTTATTTTTTAACAGTAGTCTGACACAGAGTTTCTCTGGGTGTCTTTTAATCTCCTCTCTTGGAATAAGCATCAATCTTCCCTGGTTGATGGAAGTCCAGGGAATTTATGACAATTGAGTTCTTCCTGAAGGATCCATTTTTAGGCAGATAAGAAGAGTTCAGAGAATGTCTCTCCATGCTTTTGTTTCTCAAGTGCCTACAGCTCAAAATAATTAACATATCAAAGCAACATATTTTGGGGTGGTGAGGGGGAACAAGGTACATGACCCAAAATATGCCATTTGGCATGTTGATTACTTTGAGCCAACGGGTGATTAAGACCCAGCAGACTCCAGAAACTTTTACCTCTCCCTTAACTACCTTAAAGAATTTGGATCAGGGGCCTAGCCCCCCAAAAGAGCTCTTACTAGAGATTAATTTTTATCTGAAAGCTCTATCTGTATGGGAGGGTAAACATCTAATTACCAAACACATGTTCTTCCTATGGTCTTGTGTATTACTCATTCCCCTCTGAAGCCCTAGGCCCCTATCCCATTCCTTAGCTCAGGATGATATATAAGCATCAACTGACAACTTGTTCTTGGGTCTCATATTTTTTTGAGGGGCTCTTGTGCATACAAAATTATTTTTTTTCCAGTTATTTGTCCTGTGTCAGTTTGATTAATAGACCACCCAAAAGAACCTAGAATGACAGAGGATGATTTTCCTCCCCTACAGTCCCATATTCTACTATTCTGTGTAAGCAATGGTTACCTTAAGAAGAAAGGGCTTCCTAATACACAGAACGTAGGCTATTAAAACACCATCAATGATATTTCAAATAAATAGCATTTCCCTTGCCAGTTCAATCAGTCCTATATCATTCATTTTCTTGTTTTTATTTGTTGAAAGTTGATTTCTTTATTTTGAGAGAGAGAGAGACAGAGAGAGACAGAGAGAGACAGAGAGAATGAGAGAGCAGGGGAGGGGCAGAAAGAGAGGGAGAGGGAATCCAAAGCAGGCTCCGCACTGTCAGGGCAGACCGGACCCGGGACTCTATCTCACTATCAATGAGATCGTGACCTGAGACAAAATCAACACTTGGGCGCTTAACTGACTGAGCCACCAGATGCCCCTATTTTCTTATATTTAAAATGTATTGTTAGTTAACATCCATCTCCTCATATAGTTACAAAATGTTTTTCCTTGTGATGAGAACTCTTACTATTTACTATCTTAGCCATTTAGAAATGTAGTATACATCAGTGTTAAATATAATAATCGTTTGTACATTACATCCCCAGTACATATGATTTGTTCTTAACATGCTAGATCTTAGGTTAATAGTCTCATACGGCCACCTGGAAGACTAGAAAGAACTCTGACTCAATCCACTGGTATGTCATCAAAAGCCTAAAATGAAGAGTCTACTTTTTGAAGTATAAATATTTTGAAGAACCCAGAGAAATCTTTTTCCACGGGGCTCTGGGACAAGGCTTCTTTGGGCAATGCACAATCTCTGGCAGGCAGCTGATGTGAGAAACTTCAGATAGAAATCAGAATGAAATACTTGTAAATGAGACTTAAAGTGACTGGTGAATTTACTAGTAGTTATTACTAAATTTGAATTTCTGACAAGAGATTATAGGGGGAAGAATTATTTTTGCTACTGCCCATCTAGATTTCTGGCTGGGACTGTCTAAACTGGCATGATCAAAGTCAGAATAACAAGAGAAAAACAAACAGAAGTTTATTAGCATATGTATCACCCTTACCCATTGGAGTACCCAGATGAATAACTCAAAGGGGTGGTTAGAACTTGGGTTTATGTAACATTTCAGGCTAACACAACGGAAAAGGAGTTTGGGGCTTCTGGGCAGGAGGAAGCAGGTTATGAGAAGAAGACCAGGAATAATATGGTAAGCAAAGCTTGTTTAGTTATGTTAGTTAGGTTTGGAACGCAGATTTAAGTCAATGACTTCTCCATTGATAAAATTCATTTTCTCCCTGGTGTGGGATCTGGAGACACCTTTTACAAACGGAAATTTCCTTTACAAGCACACAACTAATACTCTGTTTTGGGAGCTTTTCCTCTGTCCGCTGGTTCTCAATGGCCTTTAGCTAAAAATCATCCACATGCCAAAGCAGCTTACTTTGGGATGGCATATTCTGGTACTCTTCAAAATCATAATAAGAATAATGAAAGATCAGTAACAAAAATAGTTGTAATTTCTGTGTCATGCTAACAAGATGATAAAATTATTCTAAATACACACACACAAGTTTTAGACAAAATGTGTATGAGCATAATGATTGAGACTATTACCAAATAAAACAGTGAGTGCTACATCTGATTTTTAAACTGGGCAAGCATAATTTTTAGATGAAACAATAATGGAATTAGACATATAAAAATCAATCAAAAGTCATTCTATGCCATGAATATAGCAATCATATGTTTTAAAATACGTCAAGATTATCAAATACCAGAATTATCTTTATTGTCTAAAACTTCTTTAGGTAAGTCTGATGAGTTGCGAACCACTTGCCAAGAAGATACTGGTTTCAAATTATAAGTAAAGTTAAAGCCAAGTTAATATTTATTAACATTCTGAAGAGGTTTAGGACATGCTGCCTCAAAATATGGCTCTTTGGCATCCTGAATATCTTGAACATCAGGAATTTGAGTAAACTGAAGAAGCAGGAGCTAAATCTCCCACATAAAAAGTACCCACCATGTCCCACTGGGAGGAAGAAAGACATTCCTATCACAGAGACAGGAAATCTGGAGGTGAGACATCTATAAAAACTGACCTAGTTAATCCAACCCGAATCTTCCTAGCTACTTCTTCACCATTTCCAAGGCAAGCCCAGACTCTTCTGTCTCACAAATTCTTTACAAATTCATAGTTTCTTTGTCTAAAAGGTATAAAATCTTCATGACCTGGACACTCCCTTCAGTTTTCTTTCTCTTGTGATCTCTCATGTACAGAAAAAATTTAACAAAATTTGTGTACGTTTGTCCTGCTAATCTGTCCTTGCCAGTTTACTTTCTAGACCGGCCAGGGACCCGAAGAGGGTTAAGGAAAGTTTTTCATCTCCTATAATATTCATGACCGATAACACTATACCGATGTCTAAAATCATCGTACCAAACGTCACCAGGAATCTGATAAATATAGAAAAACTACAAAATAGTATTTCACCATTTTTCATGAGTTTAGTATACATCGTAAAAACTGAGTAACTTGACAAATTGTTGAGAACTTAACAAAACAATATAATTTCTGAAATACTTATCTTAATGATATATTACCTATATAATTTAAAATGAATGAATGAATGAATAAATGAATAAATAAATAAATAAATAAATAAATAATTTAACCTAAAAAAGTCTGAGCATTTCTCCTGAGTTGTCAGCTCTTTCTATGCAACTCATCAGTAAACACATATCAAATAAACCTAACTGTACTTAGTAGCTCTTTTTTAAGGTTAAAGAAAAAATTGTTATAAATTTGCAGAAGTCATCTGAAATATCTCAAAGATAGCACTAAGTGCAAAAGACATCCTTTAAATTTGAATGGAATTGAACTGAGTTAAATAATTAGAATCCAGTTTGGAGCAGCAGAAATCAACAAGTTGTCAGAAGATAGTGGAATATTTATTAATATAGGATTATGAATGCCTAAGAAATAATACTTTGTTAACTATTTAGTGTAATGTCTATAAAACATTTAAAAATAAGCACCAAAGAAAATATTATTGTAGAGACATTAGTTCTTTCATAAGTAAGGAATCTTTGTTTCCTTAAAGATTTAAGGCCATAAGTTTAAAGACATAAAGATCAAATCTTTGCTATGTAGAGAGATGACACAGAAAAAAGACCTTAAGTGCTCATATTTTAGAAAAAGTCAGTGAACAATAAACCAAGGGAATCTATCATATTTTGCTGCATCACTTAGTAACTGGTCAACCTACACATTTTAGAATATCATTTCTGGCCTTAGAACCTATTGGGTTGCAAATGAGTATGGACAAGAGAATCATGAGGAATACTTAGTCTTGACTAAAATGAAAAAGTATGAGCATTCTCAACCTGTTCTCAACATTCTTTCAAGAGACTTTTAATGACCTAAAACCTGAAGGCTTAGACCTCTGGAAGAGAAATTATAGAATGTCAGCCACTGAAACTCAATGGAAATAATTTCATAAGGTATTGTGAACAACTATCTCAGCCATAAAATTCCAAGAAGTGAATCCTAAGATTCATGTTTCTAAATTACAGAGACACAAATAAATTTAAAATGTTTAGAAGGACATCTGAACTAAATACCTCAAATTGGAGATGCCTACAAAAAATATTTTGGAATCATTGTCAGAAGACTGCTAAGCTAAGACCTTTGCATGAAGCTAATGACAGCACAAATTAAACAGCTTCCCCCCTAGATCTTTGCAGCAAGACTATCTATATGCCAAGAGTTATAAATTAGCATATTCTCTTTCTTCTGGCACTTTAACCTTTTAACCTATTTCTTTCCATTTAGCTGAAAGTGAAATTACAGTATTACTTGCCGATTTAGATTAGAATAGATTTTATGATATTAGGTTTCTGATAACTTAATTCTAATTCCTTAAACTTATTGAGGGAGAGGACCTTAAAATATTGTAACATTATTCTTCATTCTTCCCAAAATGTACACCAAGAGATTATCACACATTGTAGCTACAGCTTTATATCTTGTGGCTGTTATTGTTAATACCTACTACTGGATTTCTCTGGATAAAAATCTAGTCTCCGTTCCTCTAAACACTTTAGAGAATCATTTACCTTCCACTGGACACTTCTGGTAAATGAAACAGTCCCGCTTTATTAATTCCAACATTTAGTCATGTTAAAACTGGACAAGAAATAGCAAAATGTATCTACAGGAAATATTTAGAGAGCTGTTTATGGGGGCCAAAGAGACAGCAGTGTTGAGAACATATACTGGGCTCTGCTTTTTGTATCAGTGTATTTATTTTTCTTAGATATTCTCCATCTCTACTCAGGGAATTTTCCCTTCCCAAGAAATAAGTAGGTAGAATGAATACTCCTGTCACAATAAATAACATCTATATTTAACAGTTTTATCCCATTAGACTTCTATGTCTTATACACACATCAAGACTTTACTTGTTTACCACACATAACCCTGACTTGTACCTAGGGAGTAAATTATTAAAGTTTTTCAGACAATCAAGAATCCTTAACACCACCCCTCCACTCCCTAACCTCCACCCTCTGCTCCTGATGCCCAATTTTATATTGTTAGGTTGTGTCCTAGAACCACACACACAAAAATGTCTCTCTGGGTAATTACTCAGAGTACTAAATTTCTAACTCTTTACACTCTTAAATCATTTGACATGATAATTCTTGCAATCAGAATATTCAAATTTGTACAAAGTGGTCAGAAATTTATCAGTAACTGAGCTGATATCACAAATGATCCCATGTCTTAAAATTCAAGGCAGACTGACGCTGTAAACCACAGAGTTGGTTATCTTCCGGCCAGAGTTAGTTATCTCACCTGCCGAGTCTTCTGGGCAAAAAGGGGATACCGTCCTCCACCCCCAACCATTTGCCCAGGCCTCTGGGGCGGGGAGCTGCCTTACTGTAACCCTGAGTGGCGGAAGGTAGGGGCCCATGAGGTGTGGAGGATGATTTGGATATGTTTTTGTGGGTTTTAATGTTTATTTATTTATTTTGAGAGAGAGAGAAAACACACAAACAAGAAAGGAAGGGGCAGAGAGAGAGGGAGAGAGAGAATTGCAAGTAGACGCTGCACTGATGTGTGGCTCGAACCCACAAACTGTGAGATCATCACCTGAGCTGAAATCAAGAGTTGGACGCGTAACCTACTGGATACGGATATCCTCCCAGATACGGTTGATAGGTGGCATTAGCCATACGACTTACAGACAAAACAGGAGCTGTGAGCCTCCGACATCCAGGTCATCTGGGTACTTCTCATCACAGAGACTCTCCGGTGCACAGGCGACCTTAGGTAGAACTCTAGAGATCCTGTGATCTCAAGCGTTCTTCTGGGGGAAGTGTACCCACCTGCATCATCTGTATCACATGAGGCTTCAGTCAGCTATTCTCTGAGCTGCTACTGATGTTTAGCTCGTCCCAAGCTAGAACCTCCCTCCCCGTGCCCCACCTTTTTTGAAAATTTTTATTTTAAGTAGGCTCCATGGACAACCTGGGGCTGGAACTCAAGATGTGGATATTGAGTCGCATGCTTCACTGACTGAGCTAGGCAAGCACCCCATCCCTTCTCCTTTGTATGGACCATGAACTTCCTCTAACACACCCAAGTTCACATAGTGCCCCACAGGGGTTCTCTAACTTTGTCCTGTTTGCCTTCCCAGGAAACTGATGTTCAACTCAACAGAGCCAGTTTGGGCATTAGCCAAGATCAAAAAGAAAAAAAAAAAAAGGAAAAGAAGAAAAGAAAAGAAAGAAAAAAAAGAAAAGAAAAGAAAAGAAAAGAGAGAAAAGAAAAGAAAAGAAAAGAAAAGAAAAGAAAAGAAAAGAAAAGAAAAGAAAAGAAAAGAAAAAAGAAAAGAAAAGAAAAGAAAAAAGAAAAACAATTTGGCCAATAGTGTTGACACTATTTGCTAACCTGGATGGTATCTTTGCCATCACTAACATTTTGTATTGTACTTGGTTAACAAATTGAGCAAGTAGAAAACTCCATCTCTAAACTGGCTTTCCGAGGTAGAACATATGGACTCTAGAAAATGTTTTCTTGGCCTGGGCTCACCAATTTAGTATCATAGCTTTGTAGCATTCAACCGAATCCAATCATTGTTCTGGTTTCAGTGAATTGCAGCCATTAATTGTTTATTTATTGTCCCAGGAAAAATGAGATTTCACCACTGAAAAATTTCCATCAATCCTTAAAATATCAACCAATCCAAAACCCATCTGTGCCTCCGATAGTCCATGCTAAGAACTTTTGACAATAAACTTCTGGCAGTAAACATAGCAATGAAACTTATATACTCACTTTGTCTAAAATGGCGTCAACAGAATTATCTCTGTTGTCTTTCTTACTTAACCAAGTAAATTAAATTCAGCTTGCTTAGGGGCACCTGGGTAGCTCAGTTGCTTAAACATCTGACTCGGTTTGCTCTCTGGTCATGAGCTTGCAGTTTGTGGGTTGGAGCCCTGAATTAGTGCAGAGTCTGATTGGGATTCTCTCTTTCTCCCTCTCTCACTGCCCCTCCCCTGCTCATGCTCTCTCTTTCTTTCTCTCAAAATAAATGAATAAACTTAAAGAAAATGCAGTTTGCTTATATCATAATGTAAGGTAGGGGCTCTCCTATGATTTCAGTGATCAACAAGAATAAATTGAGCAGCTGCATTGTATCACTAAATAGCATATTCCATACAAATTTTAGGATTTATTTATTTTTTCTATTTCTGTGAAAACTCGAACTGGAATTTTCATAGGGATTGCACTAACTATAGGTCAACATTGATTTTTCCAATCCAAGAATATGGGATATCTTTCCTGTATTCGTGTCTTCAGTTTGTTTCATCAGTGTCTTATATTTTCGACTGCACACTTCATGCATTTTCTTGGTTCAATTTATTCCTAAGTATTTTATTCTTTTTAATGTTATTGTTGATGGGACTGTTTTCTTAATTTGTCTTTCAGCTAGTCTGTTGTTACAATATTTTTGTATGTTGGTTTTGTATCTTGCAACTTTACTGAATTTGGTTTTGGATAAATAAATACCAAGGATCTAATGTATAGTGTGGTGACTATAATTAATAATACTGATTTAATATACTTGAAATTTGCTGAGATTAGAGCATAAGAATTCTCATTACACACGCAAAAGAGTTAATTATGTGAGGCAACTGATGTATTAATTAACTTGATTGTGGTAATCATTTCACAATGTATACATATATCAAATCATCATGTTGTAGATTTTAAATATACATAATTTTATTTGTCAATTACTCCTCAAAAAAGCTGGAGAAATAGCATCTTCTCCTTAAACTATGAAGTTTCATTCACATTGTAAGAAAAAGATAATTTTAAAATTCTCAATTTATTGCTCTTTGACCAGATATTTTCCAGTATATATAAATTAGAATATTCCTGTAATAGTAGCTTTTGAATCAGAATTATTAAAGACTTCTAGGAATTGATTCTATCTGTTCAAGTTCACCAAGATGTGAATATCACTTTAAATTATTTTGCTTAAATTATATCATTATATGATCATAGTTAGCATGAAGTAAAATGCCCAAATCTCATATTTGGGCCTGCTGCTAAAAGAAATATTACTGAAAAATGTAAAGTTGCTTTACCAGTTGAAAACCAGATACATATGGCCATTTACTAAATTTACATAGCAAGTGGCTATTCTTCCTTCCTTTAATGCTTGAGCTGTTTACAGACAGTAGTAGAGATAAACTATTAGTAATTGCTATGATAATCAGCTACTTAATTTGATTAGGTAGTGATGAAAAAGATAAGAGTTGATGAACCAATTTGAGGACTTTTCATGTTGGACAAGTGGTAGTAAATAATAATAATAATAATAATAATAATAATAAAATAAAGCCTTAATGAAACTGTGTTTAGATGACCAAATCTAGTGTCCAGTGAAGACATATTGATGAAATCCTATTGACCTTACTTTTGGAAAATCGTGCTGTACTGATTAATTGAAGATTGTCTGGAAATGAGTTTTAACAAAGGTTTCTTTCTTTTTTTTTTTTCAGTTAAAACTTCACTTAAAGTTCATTTAATGTAAAAAAAAATACATCAACAATTTTAAATGAAAATTTAATAGACTGCTTAGTAATAATTGAAATATACATTTTGATAAATGGCTATTACATTAAATGTTCCCAAACAGCCTAGTTGGATATGCTTTTGTAAATGTTTCTTGATTTTCTTCCTTTTCCAAATAGAATATTGCAAGTTAATTTCTATTCTCTTTTCTTCAAAGGACTTTTAATTTGGAAAACAAAACTAACATAATGTTGGCTAATATAAGGCACACTTGGTTTTAAATGAAAGATAGTGAAGACGTTTTAAATGAATGATAGTGAAGAGGTTTTAAATGAATGATAGTGTAGAGTTCTCAGGGCTGTAGAGCATGGCATAGTGCATGGACTTAGGGGCGTATATTTTCACTTCTCTGTGTAATTTTAAGGATTTCGGGGTTTATGAGATTAGCTCTCTTTCCAAGAACTGAAAAGAACGGCTTAGTGAAAATTGGTATGGTTGTTCTTTAATGATTTTACAGATCATATGAATCTACCATGTCCCCCATACATCTCTATCTCCTAATATTCACTCTTGTGTGATCCCTTCTCCTTGAGTGTGGTCTGGGTCTAGTGACTCACTCCTAATGGACAGATTATGGCAAGTGTCATCTTCCAGTTTATGTTACAATAAACAATATGGCTTCTGCCTTCTCTCTCTCATTCTCCTCTCCTTCCCCCTCCTCTCTTTCAGCTAACTGCCCTATGTGAGCTGCCCCTTGGAGAGGTCCACATGGCAAACAATTGAAGGGGGCCTCTCATCCACAGCCCTTGAGGAACTGAAGTCATTAGTCCAACAAGCCCACAAGGAACTGAATACTGCAAAAGACCATGTGTGTGAACTTACCAACTGGTCCTCCACCAGCAGAGCCTTCAGGTGTGACCACAGCCCCACCAGATGCCTTGATTGCAGCCTTGTGAAAGAGCTTGAAGTTAAGCCATAGTTGTAGTCCTGAGCTACACAAACTGAAACATGATAAATGCGTGCTGTCTTCAGGTGATAAATTGTAGCTATCACAGTTATTGTATTGCTGATTACCTAATCATAGGTCCTTTGTGATTTGAGGGCCACATTTTCCTACTTTCCCTGTTTCATAATTCTTGATTGCATGTCAGATATCTGGTATTAAAAAATGATAGACACTGAAGTAAATAATATTTATCATCAGCAAAGACATACCCTTCCCTCTGTCAGCCCTCTCAAGTGGAACCTAAATCATTATAATGTGTTGTTGAGCTGGATTTAGGATTGGGTGAAGCTTTAGTCAAATTAAGATCACCATGTCTTCATAAGTTGTGAGCATAGTATCGGGAATATCCCATCAGGAGATCTTGAAATCTGAGCACAGCTAAGACTCCAAATCAATCCCATTCTCTCTCTCTCTCTCTCTCTCTCTCTCTCTCTGTCTTTCTCTCTCTCTCTCTCCCTCTCTGCTTTATAGTCCTGTGGCCAGCTCCCCATGCCGCTGAAGATGTCTCTGTAGTTTCCAACCCAATCCCCAACTTTATGTGCATTGGAGAGATCTCATTCTACTGTCCTTTGCTCAGCCTTCTTCACATTCTGGCATGGACTCACAAAAGACCCATGTGGCTCAGGGATATCTCATTGTCCTGCTCTACCCCCCAGTTGTTTTCCAAGGGCACTGATACAATGTTCTCAGTATTCTAATCCCTCTCACCAACCCATGTGGGTATGTTAAAGGATGCAGAAATTTCAACTGGATACTGCTTCTGTGTAGACAGGTCTGTTTCTCTTCTTTACCATGCACTTAGGGAAGAGTGTGGCTGTGAGCTACTTTTTTCCAAGTCAGAGATTGTCTCTTTTTAGAATTTAGTTTATTTTTCTTTATTTGCATTCCACATACCAGATGGATTTTTAAAAATGCATTATTTCTAGCTTGTTTTCAGGCTTTCTTCTCTGTGTTAAAGTGGGGCCATGGCCTCTTATTACTTTCTACAATTCAATTGGAACCTCAATTTTCCTGGATTTGAAGTCTAATGTTTAACTCCAGCCTGAGTTTGACTCCATACAGAATTTGTCTCTTCTCCAAATGTCCATAGCCTCTTAGATGTCTTTGCATGGATGCTTAGTAGACATCTCAAAATCAAAAGGTCCAACACTAAGCTATGTGCATTTTCCTAAAATGTGTCTCCAGTACAGTGTTCCTAAGTTACTTAATGGCAAATAAATATATTCTTTTAGTTGCTCAGGTGAAATCTTTAAGCAACTTTTTCTTACACCTACATGTATTCTTTCAGGAAATACTTCTACTTTTTTCTTCGAAATGTATTCTGCATCAGACCCCATCTGACCAATTACATTGTTGTCAGCTTGGCCCATTGTCTCTTTTTTAGATTAAAACTTTAACTGGTGTTCTTCTTTCCTTACATGTCTAACTACTCACCCTGGAATCTATGCTCCACTGAGCAGCTGGAATAATTTTTTTTCCCAGCATAAATCAGATTAAGACACCATTCCATTCAAAACCCTGTAATAGTCCTGCAGTCAATCAGATCAAAGTCCTTAAAGTGGCCTATAAGGCACTGGGTGATCTGCCCACACACTCACCCCTACCCTAATTGCCACATTCACCTCATCTTTCTCTTCCCTTCATTCATTCTACTACAGCCACACCTTGTTTTCTTTGCTTACCCCAAACAGCAAATGTACTCCTTTTTCTGGACTGTTACTCTGGCTGTATCCTCTGACTGGAACATTTTTGTCCTCACATATCTCCATGTCTTATGCCCTTCGCTCCTTCAAATCTTTCTGAATATCATATTCTCAGTGGAACTCATATAAAATTACATCTTATTTCCAACTTCCCTTACTTTGCTATAAGTAACTTATCACATTCTAGCATTTCACCGATGCATCTATCTACCTATCTATGTATGTACTTGCAGAGTTTAATGTTATGTGTCAACTTGGTTGGGCCACAGGCTGCCCAGATAGTTGTTGAAACATCATTCTGGACTTTTTTGGTGAGAGTCATTTTGAATTATATTAACATTTGGATTGGTTCACTAAATAAAATATACTACTCTTTCTGGCAAGGGTGGGCTCCTCCACTCCATTGAAAGCTTGAATAGAACAAAAAGGCTGACCATCCCCCAAATAAAGGAAAATTTGACCTGCCCGACCAGCTTTAACCTGAGACATTCGTTTTGTCCTGCCTTTAGACTCAAACTAACACATTGGCTTTTCCTGGGTCTTGAAATTGCCAGCCTTGGAATTGGAACTACACCATCTATGCTCATTTTTCTCAGGCTTTCACACTCATATTGGACTGTGTATCATTGGCTCTCCTTGGTCTTCAGCTTGATGACTCACCCTGTAGATCTCAGGATTCATTAGCTTCCATAATCATAAGCCCATTCTATAGAATCTCTCTCTCTCTCTCCATGTATGTATTTAGCCTATTAGTTACACTGGTTATGTGGTCATATTTCACTGGAGACTCCTGACGAATATACTGTCTATCTCTCATTTATCTATTTTTTGTATTTATATTTATATTTTATGTTCCTCTCCACCAAAATGTAAGACTCTCAAGAGAAAGGATTTTTACATGTCTTGTTTATTGCTGCATTCAATTTTTAACAGAATTGAAAAAAAAATACTTGAGACATTTTTGGCTTTCAAAATATAATTCATGTACATTTCTTTTGAAGCTTATTCTAATTTATCTTCTGCTTGCTACTGTGAATGATCCGATTTATGTCAAATTTTTTAATGTATTACTCTTAGCATATAAAATGTACAAGTGGTTTAGAAGCATGCTGAATCATATGGAAAACTAATAAGAGTAGTGAGTGCATATTACCATCAAATATGTTGTCCAAACACTGTTCTGAATGTTTGACATGTATGACCTATGTAATTCCCACAACATTCCCATTTTAGAGATGAAGAAGTTGAAGTACTTTTCCAGGAGTACACAATGGCTAGGATTCAGAGCAAAGACTTGAAGTCAGACATCTGGCTCCGAAATCCATGGTTCTACCACTAGGTTATATCATGAAGTTGAATTCCATTAGTGAGTCAGGCCCAACTCCAAGTTTGTGTTTTTGTCTATTCTCATTCAAGGGTTATAGAAATTAAGTTTTGTTATTATCTTTTTCGTGTGTCTGAAGAAGTGTTTGCTTTGCTCACAGGTGGCGCAGAGACATTCTATCTTAGCTAGTTTGACTACTACGGCAAAATACTACACTCATGTTTTAAAACGTCAACCAACTTTCCCAGTACACAGTGGTTAACATATGTGGTAAACTGAACTCAGGTGGTTAGATGTCAGTGCTTAGTCCAACGCTATAGTTTATCACCAAGAGACTGCCCAATTCAACTTGTATCTCCTGTGGTTAAGTCTGCCTATCTAGGTAAGGTGAGTATAAGATGTGTCCATATTACACTTTCTCTTTTAAGTGCACTTATCTTATATTTTCTTTGAAGGACACAAAGACTTCTGTCCTTGAATTCAAAGTTTTGGTGTTTTTTGGTTTTGTTTTGTTTGTTTTTTACTTCCTATATATTTGATATGCTCCCATGTGAAAATTATGCTTTGCTCATGTTCCAAGTCAATATGCAAAAATGTGTCGTCACTTTGTTAAACTGATGCTTTTTCCCAATCATATTTAAGTCTTTAAATGATAAGACCAATTCACATATAAAGGAGAGCCTTGCCAAACTTTAGAAAATGGAATTGCAAGAGCAAACAAGTTTAATTAATTCGCTACAGCTTTGTTATAGAAAACAAAAGAATGAGTTTGTTCCTCCCTTGAAATATTCTAGACATATACCACAATTTATATATGCAAAAAAAATACTAAATAAAAATGTGTACTCCTGACTGGCTTAAAAATATACAAAGACAGTGTAATATATAAAATACGGAAATTGAATAAAATACTGAAATTGGAGTCTTGAGTAGAATAAAATTTAAATTACATCTGTTTTAGCTTAATAAAGTTTTTCCCCCTAAAATTGGTTGCTGTCAATTCTTGGAACTTCATAATATTTTGTTAGACATATTAGTTTATAAGTTTTCTTCTCCTGCCTGACTATAGATTTCTTAAAGGCCAAGATCCTGTCTTACTAATATTTGTATATTTGCATTTCTGCAGACCTGACATCTGGGAGGATTTGAATGAGTTTTAAGAAAAAAAAAAACAAAAAACAAAAACAAATCAATGTAGACTACATGTAGCTGAAACTGCATAATTGATTATGGAATGTCAGTACCAAATGGTGAGATTATTGATTATCTTACATATGTAGGGATTTTGCTCTGCTTTTTATCTCTCCATTAGATACACAGACTAACATCATTTTCCTATATTTCCAAAATTATTCTTTTTAGAAAACCAGAATTTATTATGAGAACAGCATATCACTTCTAGAGTTTTAGAAGGCACATTTCTTTTGATAACCTTCATTTGATGTCTGCCTTTGGTGTTAATGTGGGAAATATGATTTGTGTAGTTGTAAAATTTTGCTCTTTGGCCTTCCAGTTTTAGATCACACTCTATCCGATGTTGAGGGAAGTTCCAGGAAGAGGAAATGTGCAGTGTGTACAGACAATATGCACAGCCTTCAAAATCACAGTGTCATAAAACCTAAGCTTCTGACACCGAATGAGCAAAATCACACATTGTTTTATTCACTTTGTATTTTTAATTTTTTTTGTACTTGTTGCCACTCTCTAGAAAAAAATATTGGGATAGAAGAGGCAGCCAAGAGTTTTTTTTAAATATTTACTCAATGAGTGTTTATGTTCTATGTGTGCATCCCTGGGCTCTCGCACATACTAAAACGCAATTTTCAAACTTCACGAGATGACTTTCATGACCTGTTTTAGGATAGAAGAATATTGAGGTACAGTATTAGCTGAAGAAAACTTCACTGTTTAGGAGTTAACCTGCTGAAGAAAGGGGCAGTTGGATCTTACAACTTAGAACAGAAGGACAAAATGGCAGTTGATATTACTGTCTGTGAGACTAACTAGTACCTGAGAATGCAACCAAAGGACTTCATAGGAAAGACAAAAATATAGGCAGGGGTGTAAAAGAGACAGTACAATGGAGAAAAAGGAAAGGAAGGCATAGAAAGAGAAAGAGAGAAGTTGATCATGTGAGGAAGGGGGATTTAGGGTCAGTACTATGATTCTGGAATTTCTTAAAAGTGTCAAGCCGACAATTAACTTCCTTTCTATCTCCTCCACCACCACTATCACCACCATGGCTATGAGTAACAAAACTCTTTAAATCTCTGATTATAAATCAAGGTTAGGTTTTAATGTCAAAATTCGATATCAGTGTAGTTTTTTTCTGAGAAGTTCTAGAAGCCAGCAAACATCAACCCCCTAGAGTCACAAAAGACATCTCTAGGTGATCATGACACTTTCCACTGAGCGGATATGGCTCATGTACCATTGCACAAAGATTAGATAACCACAACCAACACATAATAGATGACCTTTGGGATTGAACTTAGTTTCCAGTCCTGCAGTTGACGATCTCAAAGCATCATTTATTATTTTCATTCACCAAATATATTAATCATGCCCGCCATCGCCACATTCTGAAAGTGCTTACATTCTAGTGAGCAAAAGAGATAACAAAAGAAGAGTAAATAAATAAGATGTCAGTTCGTATAAATGCCATGGGAGAAAATTTAGCAAAAGAAAGACTGTAGGGAGTTATGAAAGGGGGAGAAGATGCTGGGGTTTACATACGTTGGAAGATTTACTGAGAAATCCCAAATGAAGGAGGAATGGGGAAAATATATCAGGTACAGATATTGGTAAAGGAAAATATCTGAGGAGAGAGGGCACTTGCTGCATGTTAAAGGAACAAGAAAGCTGGTATGGCAGGGATGAGGTCAGTGAAATAGGAGACACCAGGTCCTCAAGGTTTTATAGCAATTTTACTTCCTTCTGATTGAGAAAAGAAGTTATTGGGGTTTTTTGACCACTGAGTGACACTATATGACCTCATTTAAAAGTTTTTTAAAAAAATATTTTTTTTTTCTGGTAACATATTGGTAATTGGTAACATATTATAAGGAAGCAAGAGAGGATGAAAACAGTTTGGAGACTATTATAAAAATACCAGGGAAGGATAATATGGTCTAAAATTGGTTGATTCTGGTTGGAGCAGTACATTTGAAAATAGAAACAACAGTATTTGGTGATGAATCGGATGTGAAATATGAGCAAAAAAGAACACTCTAAGGTAACTTCAAAATTTTAGGCCTACATAGTAGATAAAACTGGTATCAAATTAAACTAAAATGAAAAAAAGGGAAGAAGAGAACATTTAGGAATGTGTGTCTGTCCGCACAGTTTAACTTATACTGTGGTAACAAACAACTCCAGAATCTCAAGTGCTAAACACGATAAAAATTTATCTATGGCTATGATACATATCCAGAGAAAATTGGCAGCAAAAGTTTTGTTTATCACAGCCCCACAGGGGCCCAGGCCAAGACTTCATGTTGCTATGTGATTTGGCAATCACTATGGCACAGGTCAGGAAACATATTGAATCATGCACTAAATCTTAAAGTTTCTTTCCAGAAATTAAACTCAACTTATACTTAATATTTTATTTGCCAAAGGAGGTCACGTATCCACCTTTATATTCAAACGGGAGCTGGAGATAAATTTTAGCCATGGACCTGAAAGGTATAGGCGAGGCATATTTAGTAAATAGCACTTAGGATTCTCCAGAAGACATTAGGATTTAAACATGATAAATTGGGAATTCTGATTAGACATCCAACTAGTGATGACAAATACAGAGTTGCCTATATAGTTACAAAGTTCGGGAGAGTTATCTGGCTTAGAATTAATTAAATGTTGAAAGCCATAATCTTTACTATCCATGAATGTCTATGTACAAGATGTACATAGAGAAGAAGTACGAGGACTAAAGCATGAAACACACATTGTTGGATAGTCAAGAAAGTAATGGAAAACAAATAAAGGAAAGTAAGAGAGTGTACTCTTTGAGCAAGGTAGGAGGAAAACCAAAGGAAATGGTGTCTCAAAAGCCAAGGGAATAGAATGATTCAGGAACAACTGAGCAATCATTTATATTTAATACCGATAATAATGACATTGAACTCAACCACTAGACTAGTAGTGTAGAGATTATTGATGACTCAAATGACAATTTTTCTGTAAAATGCTAATAAAAAATGCCTGATGACAGCAGGTTAAAAGAGATTTGGAAGAAATGGAGTTGTGACAATGATTTTAAGAGTTTTGATATAAAAAAGAAAATACCTGGAGAGAGAATGGGGTCAAATGAGGGTTTTTCCTTTCCTTTCTTCCTTTTTAAGATGAGTTCTATTAAAATATGTTTCTATGCTGATGAAAATGATACAGATGAGAGGGAAAAATGATGGTGGAGAAGAGTATGTCAGGTTTCCTTAAGAGTAAAGTAGAAACTGTGTGCTTTTGATTGAACTAATTTTGAAGTTTTAATACCTTCAGCATTATCACACTGTTTTTCTCTCTCAGATTCTTTTTGTGCTATGTAGAAAGAAGAGAAAAAAGTATCCTTAGGTCAAGAGGAATCTGAGATCTGTTGGATACTGTTGCAACTGCAGATTGAAAAGTAGACTCTCAGAAAATTCTTTAAAATAAAATAGCTATTATAAGATATATTTGAACAAGTGAAGGGACTTTGCATGACAATCAATGAGAAATCCTTGTCATGTTCCAGAGCTACAGGTAATTGGATTGACTATAAAATAGAATTAAGGTGACTTAGAAGAGAAAATTCTAATAAAATCTTAGAAATAGACTAAACGGTAATGTCCAGACTGGTGGGATCTCTGTAAAGGAATGATACTGTGCTAATGCTGTCATATATTTACTCTACCTGATCCTATACATGCCCTGTTCTATAAGAACAACTCATATAGATGCATTACCTGGGCCTCTTGCCAATGGGGCTAAGAGGAGATGCCACCTTAGCAGAAAATAGAACAGAAAGTTACACTATCTCTCACTGTTTTGGATACGTTTTTTAACTCTAGAAACCTCAGCTTTTACTGTGTTTAGTCCATAGTTCCAAATATCACCAGATTCCAATTACACTAATTCCCCCAGCCCCCAGCCCATTTACTGCTTCCTACTGCTTTGGATTCCTGGAGCTTCAGTATCTCTTTTTGGTTTCCTAAGACTTGTCACACTCCCTAAATAGTTTCTTTATTGAAGTATTTCCACCTGAATCATCTGGGTGTGATTCAGTGTTAACTTGGGTAGATCTTTAAATATTTTATAAGACACATCATATCCTTGACCTATATGCTATACTCCATCACTGTCATTACTGATTTCGATGCTTCTAGTGGTCTGATTTGACCAATGAGAGCTCATTCAGGTTTGCTCCTGTATCCTTTGGCATGTCTCTCTAGTTTTTGAGTTCTTCTTTCTCTTTGGCACAACCATTATTTTTGGGTTCAGTATGTGTTTTTCCCTGCCCAGTACTGGAATTGGCCATTTCCCCAAGGATCCCGGATCCATACAGTGGAAGATACCACTTTAAAATGAATCAGGGTCTAACTGTGCTTTAGAGGTGTCATGGATTTCTTAGCTTTTTCTCAGCTCTTAGCCCTTAGGAAATATATACATTTATTGAATCCTAAATTAATACTAACATTGCTAAATTTAATTCAACACAACATAGTTCTTTTTGCTTATGTGTCACATTTATATATTCTTTAAAAAAATTATTTTAATAAAATTGGTGATGTGTCTGCTGAGTTTACCTTGCAAACTAGCATAAGCTACTTTTATTTTATTTACATTTTTTTATGTTTTCATTTTATTTTTGAGAGAGAGAGAGTGTGAGTGGGAGAGGGGCAGAGGAAGAGGGAGACACAGAATCTGAAGCAGGCTCCAGGCTCTGAGCTGTCGGCACAGAGCCCAATGCGGGGCTTGAACTCATGGACCATGAGATCATGACCTAAGTTGAAGTCAGACACTTAACTGACTGAGCCACCCAGGTGCCCCCTTTTAAAATGACTAGAATTGAGATGATTTCACGTATCATAGGTAACCTCTCTTAATTGTAGAAGCATACCTGATGTTAAAGAGACTTGCATGCTGAGAATACAAATTTTATTTATGCAATGATCACATACTACATCATACTACATTTTATGATAGATTGTTTGACCAAGTATATTCTTTCTAGGGAAGGCTACTGAGTCAATCTATCAAAAGTGGTTTGAAGGCTAATGTGATAATCTAAGTAAGGGATAATTAACCTCATGATGCTTAGATCAAGAGGGGGGCAATAAATAGGAAAAAGTTAATGCAATTGAAGATACAAACAAGAGAATTAGTTATGGATTCAGTGATGAATATTTGATGATGAAAGAGAGAAAGGAAAGGGTCTAGGATGATGTTAGTATTTTACATGTAAAAAAAAAAAAAAAAAGAATGAAGTTGCCTGGAAATAAAATGAAGAAGACTAGAAAAGAAGTACATTTAGTGAGTCAGGACAGATTAAGTTATGCTGTAGAAATAAACAACTCCAGAATTTCAAGGGCTAAAAGCAAACACAGGGAACACAGATTTCTTTTTTTCTTTTCTTTTCTTTTCTTTTCTTTTCTTTTCTTTTCTTTTCTTTTCCCTTCTTCTTTTCTTTTTTCTTTTCTTTTCTTTCTTTCCTTCTTTTCTTTCAGTTTATTTTTTCGTGAGAGAGAGAGAGAAAGAGAGAGAGAAGGAGAGTGGTAGAGAGATAGTGATAGAGAGATAGTGATAGAGAGATAGAGGTAGTGATAGAGAGAGAATCCCAAGAAGGCTCGGCATTGTCAGTGTAGAGCTCCATGCAGGGCTTGAGCCCACGAACTGTGAGATCATGACCTGAGCAAAAACCAAGAGTCAGATGCTTAACTGACTGAGCCATCCAGGCACCCCAACACAGATTTGTTTCTAATGATGGCATGGCTTTCCATCTGACTCCAGAGTCCTTGCCAGACAGAATCTTCTTAAAAATCCCTCGTAACAAGCAAGACATTTTTTTTTTTTCATCTCAGTATTTAACCTAGCCCACCCCCCTCTGTCAAGTAGGAGCAAATTCCTCCATTGCTTGGCAGGCGCTCCTTGTAGTTCTCAAGGCAAGCATAATTAAGAGTTGGTGACCTCTGTCTACATTGTTTTGCCACTCATAAGTTTTCGTTGCATTTTTGCTTCATTTTTCTTCCCTGTGAGATTTTTGTTTTTAATTTTCATTGTACCCTCCTTTATAATCTACTTGTGATTCTTACATACCAGAAAGTATGAGATAAACATGTGTATTAAAATAGGCAATAAATATGGAAGTCCAAATTTCTATTACTCTGTGATACTTTACCACAAATTCAACAGCATATGTCAGTGCTCATTTATTAACTCGCAGTTCTGTAGGTCGGAAGTCCTACATGACATTACTGGAAACTCTGCATATGGTATCAAAGCCTGTCATCAAGCTGACTTCTTGTCTGTTGGCTCTGGACAGAACTCTGCATCCAAGCTCATTCTTGTTAGACGGATGTATTTCTTTGAAGTTAGAGGACTGTGTGGTACCCATTTCTTTGCCAGTCTTCAGCTGGGGGCCACTCTCAGCTTACCAAGGCTTCCTGCCTCCCCTGCCAAGTGGCACCCTCCATCTTCAAGCCAGCAATGGCATATCACATCCTTCTTGCCCTTCAAATCCCTGAACCTCTCCATCTCTGACCTCTAGACCTAAATTTATTTTTTGTAATTTTTTAACATTTATTTATTTTTGAGAGAGAGAAAGAGAGAGAGAGAGAGAGAGAAACAGTGGGGGAGTAGCAGAGAGAGAGAGGAAGGCACAGCATTTGAAGCAGGCTCCAGGCTCTGAGCTGTCAGCACAGAGCCCAAGAGGGGGCTCGAACTCACAAACCGTGAGATCACGACCTGAGCCGAAGTCAGACGCTCAACTGACTGAGCCACGTAGGCACCCTTAGACGTAAATTTAAAGGGCTCTGGTGATTAAGTCAGGCCCACCAAGATAATCTTCCTATTTTTAAGGTCAATCATTTTGGAACATTAATAGCATTTGAAAAATCCTTTTTGCCATAGGAGGCAACAGAATCACAGGTGTAATAATGGGTTCATAGGTTCCGTCCACATAAGAGGTAATGGTTATACAAAAGCAAGTGTCATTTGGAATTAGCTTGGAATTCTGCCTCCAGCATAGGCATCCTTAAAAATATTAACTGATCCTTATAGTTTACATAAAATAAATACAGAATATAAATGAAGTAATTACTTAGATTTGGTTGAGTGACTTTTAGGTAAGAAATCTTATTCTTAAGAATAAAATATCATGTAAATGGTTCTAAGGCTTAAAGGAAAAAAAAATGAGGCATTAAGAAAAAATAATGCATAAAATAAAAGACTACTCTGAAATGAAAAGGGTAGCTACTGAGTTTGGCATATTTATGAGAGAAACCACTCAAATCAAAGTTGGAAGTACATACATTGATTGTCAAAATGAATACAAAAATTATGAGTCCATTAGCTTATTAATTAATCAAAGTCCATTGGGTCTCAAAAGGTTAAAATTGAACTATGTTCTAATAAGAATTTTAAGAGTCTTGTCATATGATAAGATACGAAGACAAAGCCTCATAGTAAAGAGGAATGTCTGGAATTCTGATTAGATCAAGAGTGGGCCTCCCAAAATAGTTTCAGGGTAAATTGAATGCCCCAACTTGCATTTCTTTCCCTGTGACCAGTTGGTGCTTCAAAATGATAAGGTTAGCCTAGGAAAGAACAAAAGGAAATTAAAGGTATCAGTGTCACAGATTTGTGGTTTCAAGAGGCCAATCTAAGCCTTTATAAATCATCAGTGTTAGATTAAGCTGTTGTTCTGGGAAATATCTTAGGTCAAAACTGCATAGCGCAGCTCCTCTAAATACCCTCAGAATATTTATTTCTCTCTTGCTTGTGTACTCATTTCTTACCCTCTAAAGGGGAAATAGCACACCCTTATACTGGATGCCTTCCTGAATGGCCGGAAGCTTCAGCTTTGTGCATAGTAACCGCGAGAAGAAAGCATTACCATTAACCACTCAATCTTATTATTAACCTCTAAAAATACAACACAGGTTGGAAAGCTCATTTACCCCAAAGAAAGGGAAAAAGGAATCAATACTGACTTTGATTCTATTTGTGAACTAAAATGCTCAAGCTGCTGAATAAAATGTGTCACAATGTGACGGTGTTAAAAAGCAAACCAAAAACAAAAACAAAAACAAAAAAAAACAACAAAACAAAACAAAAAAAAGAAAACACACCACTTATTGGAAAGCCTTGCAAAAGAACAAGAATGGCTTTTGATGGACATTGGCATGCTTGAGATGACAGTGAGTCTCAATGAGAACCTGAAACAAATAATACAGAGGAAGAATGCAAGGGTTTGCTGAGCAGTTCACTGATTATAGTCACAAACTCTCTTAGATGACTCCACAATGCTCCCTTGTATGAGAGAAACCAGAGTTTTAATACTTAATGGTGTGGAACGTGGGACCAATCCTCCGATTAAGTTTCTAGTCTTCAGGTAGTAACTTGGGCAAATGAAATATTCTCTACATGTGTCCCTTACTAATCTGGAAAATGAAAATAACAATTTTATAGTATTTCTGTGACAATGAATGATATGATGCATGTGAAAAGCACTTAACACAGCACA
Organism: Felis catus; assembly: GCF_018350175.1. Lineage (NCBI taxonomy): Eukaryota > Metazoa > Chordata > Mammalia > Carnivora > Felidae > Felis > Felis catus. Next base: position 177,660,037 of record NC_058371.1, read on the forward strand.
CAACTTGTAAGTATAGGTTTATTATTATTATTAATCTCATTTTTTATGTTCAAAAGCCCATGGTATTCAGCTTCCTGTCCAGGATGTAGAGCTAAAGCATGCATGCCATGCTTAAAACAATCAACGTCAAACTCATGACTTCTACTGATCCCAAGAGAGAGGTGATGCTGCAGAGCAGACAGATGTCTCAGCAGCCCCTTGCTGCAGGAGACAGAACACATGAGCATGGTCTCACTTGAGATTAACACAACCGGACACCAATAAAAAGAGTGTAACTAGAAGAATTGACAGCTTGATGAATGCCAAGTATAGGCAGATGAGAGAGTCTTAAACTCTGGGGACTAAAGAAATTGGGAGTAGCTACACATTCCCTCAGGCTCTTTCTCCATCAATTCCACAAAATACTCGTAGAAAAGACTGAAAAAAAGCCCTGAGAAATGTCTATTGTGGCGCAGACCTGAGGGAGGGGAGTAGCAGTGGCCATGCGAGAGGGGCAAGAAACTCCATCTAGATCCATTTTTTCCTGTTCATTTAAAAAAAAAAAAAAAGTGTAGGGAGGGAGAGCGACCATCAATGATGCCCTCAGTTAAAAATTTACTGTTCGGGGCACGTGGGTGGCTCAGCTCCTTGAGCATCTGACTTCAGCTCAGGTCATGGTCTCCTGGTCTGTGAGCTCGAGCCCTGCGTTGGGCTCTGTGCTGACATCTCGGAGCCTGGAGCCTGCTTCAGATTCTGTGTCTCCCTCTCTCTCTGCCCCTCCCCCGCTCATGCTCTGTCTGTCTCTGTGAAAAATACATAAACATTAAAAAAAATTAAAGAAAAAATTTACTGCAGCGAGGAGAGGAGAGGGAGTTGGCAGGGAAAACCCTATTCCTGAATGAGGGGTAAGATTATATGCTGAACTCCCAACTGTAAATGGCAGAGGAGGAGCAGAACCGAGAGGCCACAGTCTCATCACACAGGCACATGACATATGCCCAAGAATAAGGCTTAATGAGAATAAAACTTCACCCCCATGCCAGCAGTTTATGAAGTTTTGAATAACAAGTAACCTCGGAATATTGCGAAGAGAGGGACAGGAGCAGAACGACAGCACACAAAGATGCATTCTCTGAGGCACGTCACAAAGGAAGTATCTGAATTACTTAAACCTCAGAATCAAACAGACATTGTAAACCAACACCCACTCCACATACAAGACAAAGTATGTCCATCAGGGTAACAAATACACTCCCTGTCTGAACTCTTCACTGGATTGACTCAAACCCTTCTGTTAAAGAACTAGAAAAAGGGAATGCGTATCATTTTTGAGCATAAAAATTATTTACCTCACTACTCTCTTACACAATATGTTTGAGTTTCAACAAAAATGGAGACATTTTTATTTATTGTTGTAATGTTTATTTATTTATCTGTTTTGAGAGAGAGAACACGTGTACACATAAGCAGGGGAGGGGAGAGAGAGAGAGAGAGAGAGAGAGAGAGAGAGAATCCTTAGTAGACTCTGCCTTGTAAGTGCAGACCTTGATGCAAGGCTTGATTTCAGAAACCCCAAGATCACGACCTGAGCTGAAATCAAGAGTTGGATGCTAACCAATTGAACCACCCAGACACCCCATATTGTGGGACACTTTTAAAGGAAAGTCAAGTCATACTCTGAATAGGCAAATAATCTTTAATATAGTACATATGTTGTAATTATCAAAGGAGAAATTTAAAATAACTATAATTAACATGTTAAGTCTAATAGAAAGCATAAAATATATGCAACAGAAGATGTGTAATTCCAGAAATATGAGAAAGAGTCAGATGAAAATCTTAGGGGGAAAAACACATTAACAGAAATAAGAATGTTCAACAGTACAATTGACGTGGCTGAGGAAAGAATCAGTGCGTTAAAAGACAGCTCAATAGAAATTACCCGCACTAAAATACAAGGAGGGCAATAAAAGAAACAAACAAAAAGAACTGAACACATCATAGAGGTGGAACTAGTTCAAACATTCCAACATATATGTAACTGAAAGCTCCAAACGATGCGAGAAAGGAACAATGCAGAAGTATTTGAACACTTAATGACAAAGACTTCCAAAATTAATGACAGACAATCAGAGGCTCAGAGGTCACTAAGTAGAATAAGGACTCCCAAAATTAAAAATATAAAATGAAACCTGGACTTATTTATTTATTTATTTATTTATTTATTTATTTATTCATTTTAGAGAGGGAGAGAGAGAGAGTGCAACTGCATGTGTGCATGGGGAGACGCAGAGAGAGAGAGAGAGAGAGAGAGAATGTCAAGCAGGCCCTTGCAGAATCCAATGGGGGGAGGGGGGAGAGGGGCGCTCAATCTTACAACCCTGAGATCATGACATGAGCAGAAATTAAGAGTCAGATACTTAACCAACTGAGCCACCCAGGCAACCTGAACCCTAGATATATTCAAACTCCTATAAACAATACAAGAAAATATTGAACCAGGCACTGAAGGGGGAAAATATCATATATAGAAAAACAAAGTTAGGAACTACATCTTCAAAAATCACGCTCTACAGATGTCAATTGAATAGCATATTTAAGGGCTGAAGGCGGAAAAAAAAACAAAAGGGAAAAACAAACAAATAAAAAACAAATACCCCCAAATAATTACTAAGTACAAAACAAAAATCTTTCAAAAGTGAGACTTCTTCAATCAAAACAAAAACCAAGAAAATTAAAAGTGTTAGAGAACATTCTTCAGCTGGAAAAAATACAATAGGCTAAGACATGAGATGCAAAGAAATAAATAGCATTGGGAAGGTTATAAAGGAAGATAAAGGTCAATTCTGCTGCTTGAAAAATATAAAAGATACTTATCTAATGCCAAAAATCTTAGCAATATGCTATGTGTTTTAGCATGTGTAAGAGTAAAACAACACAAGATGGGTTGTGGAATTGAAATATAGTGCAACAAGGTTCTTAACTACATGGAAAGTGAGAATACTATGTGAAGGTAGACTTCTAAGTTAAAATGTACAAACTTTAAAATGTATAAACTTTAGTACAATAACTTTTAAAAAGATGTATAAATATGTTAATGAGAATGTATAACAGCTTTATTCCTCATAGCCAAGTACTAGAAACAAAACTGATTTCTTTCGACCAGTGAATGAATAGACTAATTGTAGCATATCTCTATAATGAATACATGAAATGATATTTAGCAATAAAAGGGAGTGTCTATTTATTGTAGTGGTTAAGCTTTTGTAAATATTTTAAGCACTGAAATTCACTCCTTCAAAAAGGCTTTAAATTTCATTTATCTACTAAAAACAAGAAACTACACTAAATCCATCTTTCCTTTATTAAATCCTCTCAGAAAAATATAAATCTTTTTTTGAGTTTTCTTCTATGAATATACTTTTATTGAATTTGAGAGTTTTGTATTAAGTATGATATTGTTTGTAAATGTTATAAATTAACATATATATATAATTCATAACTAGAGTGTAATTTCCTTAGAAAGAGAACTTATGTATTATTGTTTGTCTTTCCATAGTCTAATTTGTATTATTAACATAGCTAAATATAAAAAAGAGATAGGATAGAGGTTATAGAATCACAGTTTTAATAGTAGAAAGAATCTTTAAGATATTAAGATTAAAAATCTTCAAGATTAAAATTTCTTTAAGAATATAAATATCTATGGGGCACCTGGGTGGCTTAGTCTGTTAAGCATCCAACTGTTGATTTTGGCTCAGGTCAGATCTCATGTTTTGTAATATTGTACCCTGAGTTGGGCTCCATGCTGACAGCAGGGAGCCTGCTTGGGATTTTCTCTCCCTCTCTGCCCCTCACTCACTCATGATCATGCGCTCACTCTCTCTCTGTCTCTCTCAAAATTAATAAATAAACTTAAAAAATATATAAATATTGTGAGAAATAAGCCCACTGCCCCAATCAAAAGAGGGACAGTGAAACGAGACTTTCATCAACTTTCTTGCAAGAGCAGGTGTCTGATGGACAGGCACACCTGGGACCAATTACAGCAGGCAATTTATCTCCTAGTGTGAAGTCCCTCCCCTGATTCCTCATTGGCTGACTACTAGAGAGGTTATAGCCTTACCCAGAGGTCACCTGTGTTCATGTAAGGCCAAAAAGTAGTCTGATTGGAACAAATATACCTTCCTTGAGGTGAGGTAGAGACGTCAGTTCTTTGGTGCCTGCTCATTGCATAGCCCGTGAAAGATAAGCTCATGAAATGGAGAGGGGAAGAAGAACCAGGAAGTGAAGTGTCTAATGGGTTTGAGAACTCCATTGTGGGAGGAGGGAGAGGTTCACACATATTTCTAATAGGTTGTAAACCTATTGTTAACTGGACAGCACAGCTTTTATTTGGTATTTCTGAAAATGAATAATCTCGCTTACTTCTCACAAATATTTAGAAATCTTTAAGCATATTTAAAATTATCGCATATAGGGGCACCTGGGTGGCTCAGCCAGTGGGGAACCTGGGTGGCTTAGTCGGTTAAGTATCCGACTTTGGCTCGGGTCATTATCTCACGCCTCAGGAGTTCGAGCCCCGCGTTGGGCTCTGTGCGGACAGCTTGGAGCCTGGAACCTGCTTCTGATTCTGTGTCTCCCTCTCTCTCCCTGCCCCTATCCCACTTGCTTTCTGTGTCTCTCTCAAAAATAAATAAACATTAAAAAAATATTTTTAAATTATCTCATATAGTCACTTCATTCATAGATGTAGAAACTAAGGTTATTCAGATGGTATGAGAATGACCACTAGAACTGTGGTCTTTTGATCTCTAAATCAGTACTGTATATATATATATATATATATATATATATATATATATATATATGTTTTTAAGGACAACTCTTGCATCATATATGTAGATTTCCTGTCTTCTTGAGAGTGGAAATGAAATAGCTTTGTAAAGATTGTGTAGTTCCCTTCCTCCCACAAAAAAAGTTAGGTCCAGTTTAGTTATTATATATGAACTTGTGACCTTGATAATAGGTAGACATTTATGGAGAGCTAAAGTCTGTGGAGTCGACTTTCCTCTACTTAAAAGCTGCTGGAAGGTAGTTTTCAATAGATACACTTGCTTCTGAAGACAGTTGAAAGAATTCACATATGTTAATTATAGCAATCAAGACTCATAAAGCCTGGAATTTTACAACTTTTCAGAGAGCCTTTGGGAATAGAATATCTTCCAATTCAGTGGGCAAGTTAAATCTAATTATGCTTCCTTCCTTGTTTTGGCAGCCTTCCCTTTGTACTATTACAATCTGCAAACTTAAAAAATTGCAAAAGAAAAAAAGAAATGATCTAAACTGTACTATTATCAGGAGAAACACAGTTCAATATTATTCTACTATTATACACTCTTTCCTTGGCAAAGAGCTCCTTGTGTTTATCTGTGGAAAGATTGCATTTCCTACATTGCAAAGAGAAAACTGGTCAACATTACGAGGATACATTGCAGATACAGCTACACACACATGGATATACCCAAACCAAAGAGCTACTTTTGAGTTTCAAACATCAGCATTTGGCATCGACTATATTTTCCTTATTTTTAATTGGAGAGAAAGAAAACCAACTAAGGAGTTGAGACACTAAATATAAAAATAAACAATGTTAGGACCACATAAAATGAGAATTCTGATACACAACCTATAGCAACCAGGAAGCCAACCCTCTTATATACAATAAGCAACATAGGAAATCAACCTGCTATAAGTTAGACTTGTAGGAGGTCAGACTGCTATCTTCAGTAACATTCCGAGAAGTAAAACAGTAACTTCTAGGGCAGTTGTCCCCAAATCAGGCCCCAAATGACCTGGACTTAGTTAATAACTGACAGCTTCTTTAATTCCCCCACCCCCAACTTCCAACTTAGGACCAATCAAAGAAAGCCAAATGTGCAACCCAACCAATTACATAGAATGCCTCATCTAGTTGATGTGCCTATAGCTTCCCCAGGCCAACAACTTCCAATCAGGGCATCCCTGAAGCCCTCCCATTTTTCCATTATAAAACTTTCCCCCTCCTCTTACTGCCTTTGAGCCTCTGTGAAAACACAAGTGACGGTGGCTAACTTCCTGACTAAAGCAAGCTCGAAATAAATAGCCTTTGCTTTTCTCATTTAGTTGGTCTTCATTTGTTTCCACAGAGCAAAAAGTAAAAAAAAACAACAAAAGCTCTGTTTCAGAATCTTTAAATGCTTTAATCTTCCCATGGTTTAAAATGTCCTTTGTTTAAACATACTCCATCTTTTCAACTGTTTTTCTAATATATCCTAGTGGAAATTATTTCACTTTGGGGGTGTTTGTGTAATTTAAGTAATAAATTATGTATCTATTCATGTTCTCATTCTGCATGCACTTTTGTACATAGAATCCATAAGTTTTAAGTTTTTCTCATTGAAATTGTTAGGTGAAATCATGACTATTATATACATATGTGTGTATGTATATTTAAAGATATATGTATTAGAAATTGTGATATATTGAGACAAATATAATTAAATGAAACAAAATATGTATTTATTACTAAACACCAGAAGTTAATTTTCTTTCTCTATGTTTACTATTTAAGTAATCATAGAAACAATAACTGGTAATATGTGATTTCTCAAATGTGTATTTAACTCAATTTTCTTTAGAGATCATTAGGAATTATAATTATCTATGGATTTTTCTATTATTAGAATATTAGCCAGAAATTTTTTTAGCACTGGATTCAATTATTTTCATGTTTTAAAGGGATAAATGAAGTTTTGCATGCATTACTATTTGATGAGCTATATCTTTCTTTGGAACAATTCTAAATAGATTTGTTTTTGTTTTTTAATGTGTGAGCACTATAGAGATTTTCAATAAATTAAAAAAAAATAATGTTTACTTATTTTTGAGACAAAGAGAGACAGAGCATAAGCAGAGAAGGGGCAGAGAGAGGGAGACACAGAACCTGGAACAGGCTCTAGGCTCCAAGCTATCACCACAGAGCCCGACGCGAGGCTTGAACTCACAAACTTTGAGATCATGACCTGAGCCCAAGTCAGTTGCTTAACAGACTGAGCTACCCAGACATCCCTCAATAAATTTATCCTATAATAACCAAATAGCATTAGTTAAACAAAAAAACATGAAGTCAGGTGCAGGCAAAGACAATGCAGAACTATCTAAGTTCAAATGTTGTAGATTCTTTTTTTTTTTCAAGTAGGCTTCATACCCAGAATGGAGCCCAATGCTGGGTTTGAACTCACACCGTGAGATCAAGACCTGAGCTGGGATCAAGAATTGGCTGCTTAACTGAGCCACCCAGACACCCCTATAGATTTTTATTCTACGTGACAATAAGCTTTACACAGTTACTTCCTCTCCCCACCCCTTCCAAGTCTTAGTTGACTTTTTGTATAATCTCATACTACTCCATTTTGTTTATCTTTTAGTTTAACTCTTTGTAATATTCTTGGCATATGGGGAGTCTTATCCTAGTTGTGTATGTGTATACCCACATACTATTTTCCAAAATATAGTACATAATAATGCAGATAATAACTGCAAACCATGTAAGATTTCAACCTTATCACTACAGCTTATAATGATTTATGTGAAACTAGACAAGGGTTTTGAACTATCTAGACTTCGGTTTTCTCATCCGTAAACCAGGGATTATAATACTATCTCTTTCATAGGATAAGTCAGAGATTTAAATGGAACAGTTCTTGTAACATGCCTAGGCTGGCATCAGGCACAGAGTAACTGCATAATAAACAATAACAATATCTAACAACAATTTGTTGAATGACCTTCCGCAATCATTAGACCATCAGGAGAATGACCTCTGAGAGAGTTATGAGCCTTACACTGTGTTTCTTTTATGCTTTTTATTACATGATTTTTATGTTTAGAAATAGAGACATAGCATGTTTCTCTCCTAAACCGAACACTAGGGGCCATTGGAGAAAATGTCACTAGTGGAATCCAGCAACCTTTAGCTGGAAGTTCCATGCAAGAGGTGAAGTCATTTATTTCTATTCCTTATAAACACGTCCAACTGACGTCATTGACTTTCTCAACATACAAACATTACGAGTCTTTAGACTCAAAGTCTAAAGATATTTGATATCTTTAGACATGCCATTTGTTCTTTCTGGACATTTATTTCCCCCTCTACTTGACTTGACTATCTTTTGTTCAACCTGAACATTTCAGATTAAATGATCTCCTCTGTGATTTCTCTGTCTGAAGTATTATCCATTTCCACTCCAAGTCTTCTCCTACTTCTATGGTACCACTCACTTTACTGGATCCATCACATGTTGCCTTTATTATGCTGATTCATTGCTCTTCTTCCCCATTGTTTTGTTGTTGTTGTTCTGTTTGGTTACCTGATTCCTCCAACAGGCTGTATGATCTATGAAGGATGAAATGTCATCTGTCCTGTTTCCATATTTAATAATTAGCACATAACAAGTACTCAAATTATTTCTGAAAACTGACATCTATGTTCTGGAGCACAAATATGTAACATAAAGACAGGGTATGGGTATAAGAAGGAACAATAGCTTTATTGCTTTGCCAGACAAAGAAGGCTGCAGCAGACTAAGGCCTTTAAAACTACAAGCCCTCCAGGAGGAAGAGGCTTTGGGGGTGGTTATAGGAAAATATAGGATCTCGCCAGTTTGACAGGAATTAGGTACATCCTTTTAGCCTTATTCATCATGCCTTCGTGATAGTACCAGGTTCCTGAAACAAAAGGCAAAGAAGGTCAGGGGGAAGTTTGTGGAAGAGAGGGGAAAGGTCACTATAAAATCAAGCTTTTCTGAGACTCCAGTGCAGCCATTTTGATTTTTGTTCGACTTTATGCTTTTAAGCGGTTTTAAAATAATATGCTGAGTAACCATACACAGGGAAATCTAGAACTTGTAGGTATAATTCTACTCTCCAAATTAGAAAAGTAGAAGATGGAAAGTGTTAAGGTTAGGGAAGAGTAAAGATGTCAGGAATATAAAGTTTTCCTTCCTTTTATCTATGCAAAAACATTTATTTAAACAGCTTTCAGAAAGAATATGAATTCTATATACAGATACAGAAAATGATACATGGTATCCTGTGCAAATAAATAGGTCATTTCAATTTCCTTTAACATTACAAAGCATTTATCATGTAATACTCATTTGAAACAACCATCTAAATGACACGTGTTTAGACATGGCCTAATAGTTAAAGCCATTCAAGAGTCTTTTTTGTTCAGTAATTTAAACATTTTTGTCTTCTACAATTAAAAGCCATTTTCTGGAATGGAAATCCTATTGGACTAACTGAACTAGAATAATTAGCATGTAGATTTGGTGGAATTAATATGACACTTTATTGTTATTTTACTTTTTTCTCTGGTTTTCAGATACTGCTTTCTTGCTGTGAGAATGAAAAATCTTTCAAGATAAGAACAATGTTCTACTTATTTGGTGTTCCCTACAATGCTGTGTGTAGTGTTTTTCTTATGAGAAATGCTGACTAAATGAAATCTATGTATAATTGAGCCCATGGTGTGCTCTTTGCACCTGCTACCATATGGATCACAATTTATCTCACTTTGAAATCCTAACTAATTTATTGAGGTTCATATGTATAGATAGTTACCATAGTGAGGGCAAAATAAAATTAAGTTGAAAGATATAACTACTTTAAAATTCATGTGGATGCCTTATCCAAAGAAACTGTGAAACAATAAATGTATGTTATTTTAATCTGCCAAAATTGAGAGTAATTTGTTATGCAGCAATATATACCTAATATAGGCAGGCGTAAAAGTTATTTATTTACTCATTCAAAAATATATTAGTTGCATAAATTCCTGTACGAGACTATTAAAAATTAGGCAGCAGGTAACAAAAGGTAAGACGGGGAAGCTATTAACCCTGTTGACATCTCCTACTCTAACAGGTAGATGATATGCGGGCACGTATGAAGGGATATGTGGCAATAAGGTAGAGAGTGATATATCTTAAAAGATTTTAAGGTTCAGGACTTTGAGAGCATGGAGGAGAGAATTGGGGGGCTGAATTTTCAAAAAAAGATATTTTGAAATCCTAACCCTCATTAATTCAGAATGTGATTTTATTTGGACATAAGACCAGTGCAGATTTAATTAGTTAAGTTGAGATAAGGTCATACCGGAGTAAGGTGGGCAACTCATCCAAGATGACTGGCATCCTTATACAGAAGACAGCCATGTGATAACAGATGCACACAGAGAGAATGCCATGTGATGATGAAAGCAGAGATTGGAGTCGTGCAGCTGCAAGCCAAGGATTGTCAAAGGCTGATGGAAAAGCACCAGAAAGTAGGAAAAGGCAGGTACGAATTCCTCTACAGGTTTCAGAGGGACATGGCTCTATTGACATTGAGATTTCAGACTTCTAGCTTTCAAAACTGCGAGATAATAAATATCTGTTATTTTAAGCCTCCTAGCTTGTGGTAATTTGTCACAGAAGTCACAGGAAACAAGGATTTGGCATCAGACCACCTAGGTTTTGATCCTGGATTCACACACTAATGCCGCAATATTGGGTAAGTTATTGAACCTCACCTTGTTTGTGGTACTTTGTTACGGCAGCCTTTGGAAACTTATACAGAGAGGGAGATTTTTCCTAGCATTTCATTACAATTTTCACATCCCCATGTCAGAAGCGCTGGACTCAAATCATTGATATATTTCATTTTGCCTTCATCACCCAGAGGCAACTCCATCCCAAGCACTCAGACGTTAGAGTCAGCACTGCCATCATGGGAATCTCAGTTCCAGAAGTTGCAGGTTGTGTGTTTTGGGGCATGTGACTAAATGTCTTTTTGCCTAAGTTTTCATATCTCTAGAAGGGACTTACTAAAATTTTATAATTCACAGTTTTATCACAAGACTAATCGAGACACTGCAGATGACGTGTTAGAAACAGTGTGGTGTGCATTATGGGTGCTTGACACATGGTAAGTACAATATTCTCCTTGGAACCAGTCACATATAGATCTGGCTGTAGCCAAAAGGTCAGGAGAGACTTCTCTTCTGTTGGTGCTAGGTAAAGTGTGAGTGGCCTAGTGGTTCTCTGCTTTTAGGCCACTTCCAAGTTTCTTGTGCCACACACATTGGAGAGATGAGGGCTGAGTGAGTTAAATACTTGTGGAATGTTGGTTTCTTTCCTACTCTTTTTCAGTCCTATTTAAATCTTCCAAATTGCCTAACATACAACGAAGAAGGTAGCACCCTACAGTATCATCCTTTGCTAGGACTCTACTCTGTTTCCATAGCATATGCCAATGCATCTCACTTGACAAGAGAGTCCTGCCTCTGAAGAATGAAAACAGTTCAAAATAATACTAAGATGCTTCAGCATGCCAAATGTGACATTCCACCGGCTGTATGGCTAGGGCAAATAGGAGAGGGCCAAAGAAAGAGAGAGGGCAGACAAAAATACTGTACTTTCCGGGCACAATGAGTTTTAGCTGCAAAAGAAGGAGGGAGGTTGAGAGGTATTAGGAAAACAACAATGGCTGTCATCCCCACCTTGCCTGAGGCATTCTGAAAGCAGGAGGTTTTTTGATCAAAGAGAGCAAGGATGAAGTGAACCTGAAGAGAGAACCACAAAGTGCACCAGTTTGGGCAAAGACTCGTGACCTCTGACAACTAAAGAAGTTTTGTGTGAATACCTTGTGGAAAGGATTATAGCAAAAAGGACTGACTTAATAGTCCACAGCTGTACTCTCCAATTACAGTCACCACAGGGAACGTGTCCTGAGGCAAATGTTACCTAAAATCTTTGCCTATGACCTGGATAAAGAATTTAGGCTAAACCCATTCTATTCACAGATGAAACAATGTAGGGTGGATTTCTTCAGAAGATCAAATTTAGTAAGGGTGCAATTTGATATCAATGTTGTTATTTTTCATAAGACGGAAAAAAGAGCAAAACATTACCATAATGGAGAGTTTAAACACAGGAATATAGAAGAAGGAAAAACTGATTAAGCACACACCGAGCTTAGAGTCTTTAGGGGATAAAAAAATGGATAAATCTACACTGTAATGCCGTTGTCCTTTTTAATAGTGTAATAAGATTCTATTAAGTGAGACATTAAAAAATTTCCTTTAATTGAATCAAACTGCTAATATTTTGTTTTCACTCTTGCTTTGAATTTTCCCGAAAGCGATTTCATCGTTTCTGTGGTTGTTGTCCTCAGTGATTTGGATTTTTGCCATTCTCCCAGTTATCAGTCCATTTGTTTTTTTCATGTATAGAAATTTACAGAGACACTAAAAAAAAAAAAAAAAAAAAAAAAAAAAAAAAAAAAAAAAAACTGAGCTGCATTCCTACTAACTATAGATCGGAGTTTGGAACAAAAATTTTAAAGTACATTTCTTTTTGCCATATAACATGCATAAAGAAATGTGTACCTTTGAATACATTTTCACAAAGCGAATATACTCAGGTAAATAGCATCCAGGTCAAGCAGTAGAAGATTGTCAGCCCCAGGAAGCCTCCCCTTCCTGTTCCTAGACGCTAATCCTCCCCAGATACACACTGTCCATATCTCTAACACCGTAGACAACTTCCTCCTCTTCCTACTTTATATAAATGGAATCGTGCTGTATGTGTCCTTCTGTAACTATCTCCCTCAGTTCAATAGTGCATGTGTGAAATTAAGCTATGCTATTGGATACAGGGATAGCTGTTCATTCTCATTGCTGTGTAGTTCTCCGTGATTTGAATATACTACAATTCACTTGCTCTACGACTACTAATGAACATTTAGCCTATTTTCATTTTGACTATTATGCCTACTATTGCTTTTAACAATTTGCATATAACTCTTGGTAAAACTATGTAGGCGTTTTTGTTTGGTATGTATTAAAAGAATAGAAATTACGATGGCATAGTTTCATGCGTATGTTCAGTTTTAGCAGGAAAAATTAGTTACTTTTGCTTAATTATCAGATAGAAACAAACATTCTCATGATATATTGTTTGTCTCAGCGCGGGAAGAGGAGAGAAGGTACTGGTTACTTGGGTCTAAGCTAAGTTAAATTTTATTTTACTTGGCTTAAAATATTACTGTTTTTAAATTAGAGATCTAGGAATAAATTTTACATTACTGTTTTTTAATTCTGAGACGTAAATTCATTTGCATTTTAAGAAATAATACGGAAAGATTGCATGTACCACATAGCCAGTTATCCCAATGGTAACACTTTGCAAAACTATAGTGCAATATCGAACCAAGATACTGACATTGGCATTGAGACATTCAAGGTGCAAAAGTTTCCATCACCACAGAGATCTTTTGTGTTGCTCTTTTATAGTCATACTGCTTCTCTCTCTCCCCTTTTCCTTACCCCAGACACTCCCTAATCTGTTCTCCATTTCTATAATTTTCTTATTTTAAGAATGTGATATAAATGGAATTATAGATATGTAAACTTTTGGGATTAGCTTTTTTTTTTTTTCTTTTTCACTTCACATAATCCCCTTAAGATGTATCCAGGTCGTTTGGGGTATCAATAATGTTTTCCTTTTAATTGTTGACTATTAGTATATGGTATGGTTATACCACAGATTACCCATTCATCAGTGGAAATATATCTGGGCTGTTTCTAGTCTTTTGGTCATTACCGAAAGGATATAGGTGTTATGAACATTTATTTACAGGTTTTGGTGCAGATATAAGTTTTTTTTTCTCTAAGATAAAGACTCAAAAGTCCAATTGCTGGAGAGTATGGTTGTTGCATATTTAGTTTTATAAGAAATTACCAAATATATTCAGAGTAGTTGTACCATGTTATGTTCCTACTAGCAATTTATGAGTAATTCTGTTGTGTTTGTTCATCTTACATCCTAAAACACTGCTGAACTTTCTTATTTTTTTCTAGGAATTTTATTTTGTTTGTAGATTTTTGGGGATTTTCTATGTAGACAATCATGCCATCTGCAAAACAGAGACAGTTTTATTTCTACATTTTCAGTCTGTTTACTTTTTATTTTTCTTGCCTTATTGTATTATCTGAAATATCCCATACTCTGTCAAATATCATAGATATATTTTGCATGTTACCCGTCTTATAAAAAACATAACCAGTCTGTAATCATTAAATATTATGTTAGCAGCATGGTTTTTTGTAGGTCATTTATTAACTTTAGGACATTTTCCTCTATTCCTAGTTTGATGAGATTTATGTCAAATGCTTTTTCTGCATCAATTATTATGATCATATGGTTTTTGCTTTTTTAGCCTGTTGCTATGGTAGATTATTTAAACATCTTTCTTAAATGTTTATTTTATTTTTGAGAGAGAAAGAGAGGGAGTGGGAGGGGCAGATAAAGAGGGAGACAAAAGATCTGAAGTGGGCTCTGTGCTAACAGCAGAGAGCTTGACATGGGACTTAAACTCAGGAACCACGAGATCACAACCTGAGCCTAAAGTCAGATCCTTAACTAACTGAACCACCCAGACACCTAAGTATGATTGATGTTTGAATATTGAACCAGCTTTGCATACCTGTAATAAATCCCACTTGGTCATGTATAATTATTTTTATACATTGCTAGATTCAATTTGCTAATATTTTAGAGGAGTTTTGAATGTAGGTTCATGAGAGATATTGGTCTGTAATATATATATATTTTTTTGTAATTCCAACCCCCCCCCAACCATGCCCCAGTTTTGGTATCATAATAATGTCAGCCAGCTTGAAAAGAGTTAAAAAGTATTTCCCCTCCTTTTATTTTCTGAATTATAGTGTATAAAGTGTGGTTTTATATTGAGATTTGCTTACAACACTTGTATTCTGTACTTTAAAGGCTACATTTTCCTTTCATTGTTTTCTGATATTGTAACAATTACAGGTTTCCACATTTTAGAAGAACATGGGAAAAATACAAGAAAAAAATTGCTAATGAGAAAGGAATGAAAAAGGACTCACAATGATTTCTTTTTCAGAAAAAGTTAATCATCTTTTTTTTTAAGCCTTAAAAAAATAATTGCTCTATCAGTAAAATGTAGTTTCCTATCTTTCAATTCTTTTCATTGTAGTAAAATATACATAACATAAAAGTTACTATTTTGGCTGTTTCTAAGTGTGTAATTCAGTGGCATTAGATACGTTCGTATTACTGTGGAACTACATCACTTATTTAGAGAGTAGTAAATCTTGGGAAGCAAAGACTACACTTGAACCCAAACAAACTTTCCAATAAATTGTGGTCTGTAAATTAGAAATGTAATCTTGCTTCATGCTGGAAGATGGTCACTGAATATACAAGATATTTTTAATAGAATGGATAAAAACATCATTTTAGTTTTTAAAACATTGTTACGGAAAGGTGAGGTCTTGAAGTAGATTGTTTTAACTTAAAAAGAATTCTATAATAATGTAAATAGCTCTGTTATTTGTATCGTGTTGTTTTTAGCGGATATGATCTTTCGTGTCATTTTGGAACATTTTAATTATCCATTTTTCTCCCATTACCTTCATTTATTTTGACAGAATATTTTGGCACATAACCTCGCTTGGCACAATTATTGGTGGCAATAAAATGATCAAGAAAGTTCAGATCGTAGTCCGTCATTGCCATCATATTGTTTTCAAACGCTCATTTTTCTTGTCAGTATTCTAGGTAGAATTAACAGCATTTCCTTAATTACTGTAACTTAGTCTTAAGTTTTGTTCTAACTACTTCCCCATTTAATGTTAGTGTTAGAAATGAATAATTAATATTTCCTGAAGGCAGATAGAGAGTCATCATTTTTACTTTTTCTTCATTTTATTAGGTCTCATATTGTTTCTCCCAAGTACTTAAAACTTTATCTAGACCTGAAAACTGAAAGAAGATTTGGGACATCTGTAGGTATAATTAAAAAAATATATATGCACACATACAGACAAAATTCCAGGTAAAATCAATATACAATGCTGGTTGTTGGGATCGGGGAGAGTGGTGAGAATCTTGAGCATTTCCAACAGTCAAGGTTTATACCCATTCAAAAATCACAATGATGCTCAAAACTGGATATTATCATCTATATTTTGTGGGTTCTGAGACAAAAGCTCAAGGAAATAAATTGCCAAAAGCCCTTTCATTTGAGGATGGCTAGTATTTTAATTCATATTTATTGGTTAGGTAGTCCATTCTTTTTACTAAAAAAAAAGTGCAAAATATAACAAAATAACAAAGTAAAATTATGTGAAAAACAAAAGCTTGTTCAGTTGTATAAATTCATGGTTTATGTAAGAAGATAGGTTAGTTGTTTATGTGTGCCAACACATATACTCCTTTTTATATAACAACATGCTTAATTAACATTTAATTCTAGAGAATTAGTGTGTGATTTGATCTGAATTGTTTTTTTTCCCCTTCACATAAAGTGCATTCATTAATCGTAAATGGATAAAAAGTTTCCTGTCCCTTTTTACTGTTATTGTAAATTGGCATGTGTTTTGCCTTACAATATGGGCTGTCCTCAATTCCAGAATTAAAGAACAGGCTTTATGTTAATCTAACAGTGTGGAATAGGCTCACTCTGAACAAAAACTATCTGGGCTTTTACTTGAAACTTTTTTCAGGGACTTAGAGAGACAAGGGAGAAGAAATATGGGAGATTATTTGAAGACTGGAGATCTTGACCTCAGGAACTGGTGGATCACCAGAAGTTGGAAAAGAGGACAATAGAATCACTTGAGGGGTAGAAACATGAACTGTGCTTGCATGTAGAATTCAAAAGATGGAAAAGTTTATATGTAATTATCTCTTATGTAACTTTTGACTCTAGAAAAAAATTAAAGTCTCAATTACTGAGTTTGGTCCCCCAATTTGAAAAGGTCACATGGATTGAACCTCTGTAAGAACCTTACTTGCAACAACCAAACCTCTGGGTCCTTTCCCCATTTTCTTCGCCATAGTAGGCCCAAGATTCTGGTACAATTTAAATGAGCAATAACTCAGACAAATTTGTCACCAACCTTAGTAAGTGGTATAAATTCTTTAATAGAATTTAATTTGCCATTTTTACCAAAACATAAATATCATATTGATCATATTGTTTATATATTCCTACACCTAAGAAGCTTAGGGAGAAAACAGCACAAAATTTATTGAATATTTTCCTATAAAACCATGTAGGGTAGCAAAATTAACAGAGCAACTACAACGATGAAAATTGATATCAAGTCATTATTCAAAATGGAAACTGAAGGTTCAAGAATTTCAATTACTTTGCAAACAAGTTAGGTTTTTCATTGCAACCTGATAAGGCAAAAACTCCGGTGCAGATGCTAGAAGAGTGACAACAGCCCCATGAGCCAGGAAATGCACTACAGGTTTTATATCATCTACTCAGTTCCAGTAGGTGAAAGACAACAAGTGATGTTACTTTAATGAAATGTGAGGACCCATTTGCTAAAACTTTTTGTACATGACAGTGTTGTCAGTTTCATGTAAGATCATTTTCTAACACAAATTCACATCCCCCCAAGGTAAATGTGCCCTTTCCCACTTCACAGAAAGAAGATGACACTATTGAAGGAAGCTCCTACCTTTCCATTACCATTGTTAATTCACACGTCTACAGTTACGAATGCAAATACCTCATCCTTCTTTAAACATGATTCTGACTGTTTATTGTACATGTCCCATTACATTAATCATCTTTCATTTGCCAATGTTATGTTTGACTTCTCTTTCTGTATTTTCACTCATTAGCAAATGAATAGCTCCAGTTTTGTCTATACTCCCCTGGGTAGTAATTTTAGCACTTACTGTAGCAGATTCAATCTGGCTAGTAATGTGTATAACTTTCTATAAAGGTAGTTCTCATCCAAATGGTAATTGCTTACATATGCATGACATAGTTCTTCATGAGGTGCTCACAGTCCCATCAGATTTTATTTCCATGTTGTCATGCAATTGAGGTAGAACTGTATTTACTTACGGAGTTTACTCTTCAATTGATCCTGAGTATTTCAGTTGCATTTGGTATTTTTTTTTCAATTGAGTTATAGTAGACATACAACATGTGGTTTTAGGTGTCTACAGTTATATGATCACAGAGCCTAGTCATCATCTTTCACCATAAAATGTTACAATTTAAAAAAAAATTGATGAGACCTTTCAAGATCCATTCTTCTGACAACCTTTAAATATGTACTACAATATCATTGACTATTAGTCATTATGTTACACTGCACGTTCCATGACCTATTAATTTCACAACTGGAAGTCTGTACTTTCTGACCTCTTTTACCCATTTTACTTCCCGGTAAACCCCCTCTCCCATGGCAACCACTACTCTGTTCTTTGTATTCATGAGTTTTGTTTTGTTTATTTGTTTCGTTTTGTTTTGTTTTAGATTTCACATATAAGCGAGGTTATATGGTATTTCCTTTTCTCCGATTTATTTTACTTAACATAACGCCCTGAAGGTCCACCCATATCGCTGTAAATGTCAAGATTTCTTTCTTTTTCATGGCTGAACTATATAAATATATATACACCACATTTTCTTGATTCATTCTTCCTCATCCATTGATGGACACTTATGTTGTTTCCATATTTTGGCTCTTGAAAATATGCTGCAATGAACATGGGGACTCATATATCTTTTCAAATTTGTGCTTTCATTTTATTTGGATAAATGCCCAGAAGTAAAATTGCTGGGTCATATGGTAGTTCTATTTTAACTTTTAAGGAACCCCCATACTGTTTTTTATAGTGGCTGTACCAGTTTGCATTCCTACCAGAAGTGCACGGGGGGGGGGGGGGGGGCCCTTTCTCCACATTCTTGCTGATACTTGTTATTTTTTGTCTTTCTGATACTGGCCATTCTGACTGTGTGAAGTAATATCTCATTGTGGTTTTGATTTGCATTTCTCTGATAATTAGTGATATTTACCATCTTTTCATGTGCTGTTAACCATCTGTACGCCTTTTTTTTTTTGCAAAAACTCAGATTTTCTGTTCATTTTTTAATTGATTGTTTTTTTTTAATTTTTGCTGAGTTATATGAGTTCTTTACACACTTTGGATATTAACCCCTTATTGGATATACTTTTTGCAAATAGGACACGCCCACGTGGAAGGAGAGTAGCACCAGAACCTGAAGGAATCAGTGAACCAAACAGAATAGACGGGGGTGGCATGAGGTGGAGTGTCATGTGTGTGCTGTTCTAGATGGACCAGTAGCCTTGCTACTCGAACTCTAAATGCCTCCCTTTTGAGAGACAAAAGACACCATGAATAGACGTCATATGTTACATCTTCCAGGAATTTTTCACCTTTTTCCAACCTCCCACCTTCCCTGAGTGCATCCATATACATCTCAAAGTTCACTTTTAAACAGAATCGGTTAATATAATCATTATCATATCTTTCTAAATGAGAGAGCAGAAGGGGCACCAGGCAGAAATTAAATTAAAATTATCTCACTAGTCTGTTCACCACTACTGAGAAATAAAATGCTTGTTTTTATTTATGCATTTATTTATTTATTTAGTTATTTTACCATGTTCTTCTTAACTGGGATAAAAAGCTACAAGAGATTTATTGCCCACTTATCTTTGGAAGGAGTCCAAGGATAGTTTTTGTTCCTTGTCTTGGAGGAAGGAACATAACTGTAATTTTCTTAATTACGTGAGGTGCCACAAGTAAAAAGGTGTAAGCACCAGCTCAGTTCCCTGTGGGAGCATCAGCATCTGTGAGAGTTTGCAGGATTCTTGAATTAGTAAGCTTCTCAACAGGGGGGAGCTAAGCTTGTTATTCTATTTTGGATCTGAGAGAATGTTTCAAATTTACCGGTGGCATTCTGAAAATGCCTTAGCAATCACCTAAGCGTTGTTGTGTAATTTTGAAACGTGCTCAAAGAATGTCGAGATACATTTTGAAAAGTAGATTTGACAACGGAATTCAAATAGGAGGGATTCAAACCTCCTGCTTTTCTTCACTGTACCACAATTTTCATAAATGTTCTTAAAAAGGGGTATACGGTTAACTCCATATATGGCATTTGAAAATATATGTGCTGGTTGCAGGAATTTTTCTCAATAATAAGAATAACTTTTCAATAATAAGAAAGAATAACTTTTCAATAATAAGAAAGAAAGGAAGGAATATATATTTTTGTTCTGTTCTTTTCTGATAAAATGATTAGTCTGTTACCATGTAAAATTTTAAACTGTAGGTTACAGGCATAGAAATTAGGATAAGTCTATATTCAGTTCAAAAGAAAAAAAAAGAAACATAAAGAGGCAGTTGAGCACTTATCTCTCTATTCACTGTCAAACTGTAGCAAATGTGAAATTCTGCTTAAACTTTAATACTCAGAATAAAAAAGAAAATATATATATATATTATATATATATATATATATATATAATATATATATATATATATATGCACACCTAAGTTTTGGTTTGCTATACTTTTTTGTTTGTTTTACTGTTTATTTATTTTTAGAGAGAGACAGAGAGCATGAGCGATGGAGGGGCTGAGAGAGAGAATCCCAAGCAGACTCTGTGCAGAGCGGGACACAGGGCTTGATCTCAAGAAACATGAGATCATGACCTGAGCTGAAATCAAAAGTCAGATGCTTAACTGACTAAGCCACCCAGGCACCCCACCTCTGCTTTTATTCAGAGACTTTTCTAGAGACTTTTATGGTCAATATCAACATAAGTGATAACAATCAGAAGTGGTTTGGAGCACCTGGGTGGCTCAGCCAGGTAAGTGTCCAAGTTCAGCTCAGGTCACAATCTCATGGTCCGTGAGTTTGAGCCCCACATTGGGCTCTCTGCTGACAGCTCAGAGCCTGGAGCCTGCTTCAGATTCTGTGTCTCCCCCTCTCCCTGTCCCTCCTCCACTCACACTCTGTCTCTCTCTGTCTCTCAAAAAATAAATAAAATTAAAAAAAATTAAAAATCTATCAGAACTGGTCATATATATGGACACTATTTATGAGGACTAAAAATAGTGGGACATGACATTAGAGATTGGTTTTGACAAGCATGATCATTGTCCTAGCCTTGCCACAAAATCAAGGTTATGTTAGCCAGAAAGAAGGAAAGAATAGGGGTGGAAAAATAATCGAATCTCTAATTAGATGAAATAAGTTGGAGTAATTGTGGAAATGGTAGGTCAAAATAACTGGTGGGAATGTTTTCCACCGAGGTTGGAAGCAAACAGAAATGGTAGGTGTACATGTTGATATATTTATTGGTAAAAGGATAGATCTTGTGATAATCTATGTCTTCTTATCTCCAATTTAAAAAATAAGGGGATAGAAGTGATTTGAAACACATGAAAAACAATAACCAGGAGAAGAGGGAGATACACTGGGAAAAATGCATGCAAATTCTTAATGATAGCCTGCAATCATTTGGTTAGAGGCACTGGATTTTCTTCAGTAGTTGTACATACAGCAGAAGTGACAAATTTTTGTCTCTCTTCCAGCTCTACAATGACTTCACCCATGTGAAAAAACACAATATTTCTTAATTCTGCAACGATTTCCGACATTTCCTTGAGGGTGGTATACTATCGATTTTCCACAAATGTTATGATTCTAGGTCAAGGTTTCCCAGCTCTGCAATACTGATCACTTGGCTGGATGATTCTTTGTTGTGGGGCCTGACTGTCCTGTGCATTCAAGCAAATCTGACGCCATTTGGGGCATCCAGCACCATCCCTGGCTGCCGGTTATAATTACACTTCCCTTTCTCCTCCCTCCCACCTGCCCCAGTTGTGACAACATAAAAGGCTTTCCAGATATTGCCAAATGTCCTATGCTCGACCATTAGCAAAAGGATCACCTGGATGCTTGATAGAAATGGAGACTCAAGGACTCTCTGATTCACTGCATCAGAATGTGAATTTTAACACGACACCCCACAGAACTCATGTGCGCCTTAAAGTATGAGAGACACTGATCTATAACATGCCAATATACTTTAAGTTCTTTTCTGCCATCCAATCTCCAATATTTATAGTCCATTTGACACACTGCAGCCAGATTAATCCACCAGTAACTTCTCATTCCCTACAGAATAAAATTGAAATTATTTCCTCTACCTGGATTTTGAAGTTTCCCATGATCAAAACCCCAGAAAAGTTTATAATATAATTTCATAAGTATCTCATTCAAAAATTAGACATTCCAGTCAAACGCTATTCATTAGTTGGCGCCTACCATGCTCTGAGTCTTCCTATTAAAATAGTAGCCACGACAGTGAGAAAGAAGGAAATGTGGCCTTTTGTAGCAACGTGGATGGAACTGGAGAGTGTGATACTAAGTGAAATAAGTCACACAGAGAAAGACAGATACCATATGTTTTCACTCTTATGTGGAAACATAGAGTGTTAGAGAGGGAGGGAGCCAAACCATAAAAGACTCTTAAAAACTGAGAACAATCTGAGGGTTGATGGGGGGGTGGGAGTGAGGCGAGGGTGGGTGATGGGTATTGAGGGCACCTGTTGGGAGGAACACTGGGTGTTGTACAGAAACCAATTTGACAATAAATTTCATGTTAAAAATTAAATAAATAAACATTAAAAAAATAAAAATAGTATCCATGACCTAAGGCGACATAACAAAAGTCCAGCCTCCTCCTCAAACCTTCCATTTTCTTTGTACTTACACTCTTCTCCCTCCGCTCCACATTTATTTTGTGCATGTGTGAAGTAGAATATGAAATTTTGAGAATTAAAGTCAAATACACTGGGTTAAAATGTAGTTCTGCCACTTCATATGACTTTTGGCAAAGTAATTAATTAGCCTCCCTAAGCCTCATTTATAAGTTGGGTTTACTATAAGTCTGTTCATTAAGAATTGATTTCACAATTAAATGAGATAATGCATAAAAGGATTGACACGGAAAGCACTGAACAAATAACAATCATTGTCATTATTAACAATAATGATAAAAAAACATAATTCATACACTTGGTTAAACATTAAACACACAGAAGTGTGTGAAGCAAAAAGTAATAGCTTTTTTTTTTAATTTTTAAAGTTTATTTACTATTGAGAGACAAAGAGAGACAGAGCATGAGCAGGGGAGGGGCAGAGAGAGGGAGACACAGAATCTGAAGCAGGCTCCAAGCTCTGAGCTGTCAGCACAGAGCCTGACACGGGGCTCGAACTCACATACTGTGAGATCATGACCTGAGCTGAAGTCAGAAGCTTAAACTACAGAGCCATCCAGGTGCCCCAAAAGTAATACCTTTTATACATTCCTCTCCCATTCGAGTCAATGGCAAAACCCACTATTAAACATGAATATTTATTATCAGTGACATATTTAGTTTTTTGCTTTGTTTTGTTTTGGTTGTTTTTTGAGAGGAAGAGAGACAGAGTGTAGGAGGGAGTGAGAAAGAGGGAGACACATAATCTGAAACAGGCTCCAGGCTCTGAGCTGTCAGCACGGAGCCCGATGCAGGGCTCGAACTCACAGACGGTGAGATCACGACCTGAACTGATGTTAGTTGCTTAACCGACTAAGCTGCCCAGGCGCCCCTATTATCATTGACATAACAGTTTAGAAGTATCTAATTCATTTTATACCCCCATATATTATTTAAACTGGTATTTTCAGCAGAGTAAGTGATTAACAAATATTTGTGGTTGAGAGACTCTAAGAACATGCCTAATTTTACTATCATATAATTAGAGCTTGGGAGTCAGAATTTATGTCTCATTGCTTTCTATAGTCCCCACAGCAACAAAAACAGTACCAGACATGGTAGAAGCTCAATAAATATCTGTTGACTGTGTGCACGAGTGACCAACTGGTTAATCGTGGAGAAATATTTAAATCCATGGGTGTTCAACACCTAAACGGAAACTCCACCCTGTAAAAATTAATCTATTTATATTTACATCTCACTTTCTGTTCTTCCAAAGATGAGAAAGATGTTTTTTCTACAACTAGGTAGTTTATGTTACAAACTTGACAAAATATTTTTCTTTAGCCATCTGCTTTCCCATTTACCACAAATGGAAATTTAATATTCCAGCATTAAACAGTCATCTTGAAGAGAACTATTTGCATCTCCAAATGTTCTTCTCCTGTTATGGAGCCCAAGTAAATCACCTTCCTCTCAAAGATATACACATTATAGATAATATGTCATAATTATTTTCATCACCAAGAATCACTTGCTATTTGCCAGTTGATAGAATACTATTTAACTTTTCCCAGTTGGAAACGTCAGTCAGCACTTGCTCTTGCTTTATGTGAAAATGCATAATGACTTTCTATTAAAGACAGATAATTTTGAGGTCTGCTTCAAAGTGCACCATTACTTTCATTTTCGAAAAGCTAACTACAATGTTGTTCTCAAGAATCATTGATGCAACCTGCATTTTTAGAGGTAAAAAAAAAATGCTCATAATTATTCCACTTATCTCGGAAAATGAGCTACTTCCTTCAGTTGTGTTTAGCACCTGTATTCAAGGAATGGAATTTTTCCCAGACATTAAGTAGATTATATTCATAGAGCTAAAGAGTTGCAGCCTCATCAGAACAGAGGGTCTTTATGGGAAACACGCTGAAACTCCTTGGTTTCATCTCCAAAGCAATGCCTGTTTTCTCTTCAGGAGGTCATACTGGTTGATGAAACAGAAGGCTTTTCTTTCTTTTTTTCTCGTATCAACTCCAAGTTCTGCCAATCATTGTCTTTTTTTGTTTTTACATTTTCCTTAAACTCTGCATATTTCTGCCTATTTTTACTGTTCGGTTTCTTCACTTTGAAGCACTTTCTTTCCTTGGCGTCTTGACAGCGTCTACACTCAGGCTCCGCTTCTATCACTGACTGTGCTTCTGTTTTGTCTTTGTTCCCTTCAGCTTTCTACCCTCAGAATCCCCTGGGGTTTCGCCCTCAGATCGCATCTTTTTTTCTCTCTGCACTCAATCTGTTTGTAAACAAACATAAACATGCAGGGCACTCAGGTTTATTACTTGAGTTTAGGCTTCTACCTTGAACTCCAAATAGGTATATACAAATCGTTGCTGTACCTGCCTGCCTGAGTTTCTAGTAGGTGACTCGGAATGAACATGTCAAAAACTGAGCTTGTGATCTTCCTTCCTGAGCCCTCTCTTCTCACAGATTTTCCAAGCACAGTGGATGGGAAGTCCACCTTGCTAAGACCAAAATTCTTGCAATCATTTTTGACACTTTCTTTCACATTTCATATCCAATCCATCATTTTATCTGAAGCCTCTACCTTCAAAATATATCATCTCACCTCTATTCTAGGCATATTTTCATTAGTACCAGAGCCGCTACTCTGGTCCCAATCTCCACTGCTCCTGTTAATGCTATTATTGCAATAAACTCCTTACTGGTGTCATTTCTCAGCCTCCTTCCATTTTCATCTTTTCTCAATGGGGAAGCTAGAGTAAGTCTGTTTCAAAGGAGAGATCATGCCAGATCATGACACCTGTCTGATTAAAACTCAACAGTGACTTCTCATATCACACCAAGTAAATTCCTAGAGTGATCTTTCCCCAGATACCCACATGGCTGGGTCCCTCTCCTCTCCAGGCATCTCAGAAAAACTTTGCCTATCAATTTAACATTACCACCCTCTCCCAGACTCCTGAGTGATTTATCTATTTAACACTTACTGCTATCCAATATGCTGCATCAGTGGTTCTCAAAGTATGATGGCCCCACTAGCACCCTCATTTGAGAACTGCTTAGAAATGAAAATTCTCCGCCCTCCATGCATGCCTGCTGAGTCAGAAATGTAAGAAGTCGAGCCAGAAATCTATGTGTTAAGTCTTTCAGGTGATTCTGATGCAGGCTGGTTTGAGACCTACTATACTGTATGCTTTATTCATGTACTGTGGTATATTTCTTATATATTATCTTAAATACTATTATATCTAGTATATTTGATAATATATATTATATATTTAATACTATATATTATGTTTAATAATATATATTAATTACTATTATATATAAAGGCTACTATATATTATCTTAAATACTATTATATCTAATACATTTAATAACATATATTATATATTAATACTATATATTATGTTTAATAATATACACTAATTACTATTATATATAAAGACCACTACATATTATCTTAAATACTATCATATCTAATATACTTAATAATATATATTATATATTTAATACTATATATTATGTTTAATAATATATATTAATTACTATTGTACATAAAGACTACTATATATTATCTTAAATATTAATATCTTAAATATTAAATATGACAGAATATGGGTGTTTCCCCCAAGTACAAATATCATGAAAATATATGAGGGAAAGATTTGTTATCATTTTATTTACTGCTGCTTCCAAAGCATCTGGAACAGTGGCTGGCCTATAGTATGTGCTCCACAAATATTGTTAAATGAATAAGTAAATGTAGGACTTCATATCTCCATGTCTCTACTCCTGTTGTTCCCTCCATCTATAATGTTCTTCTTCCCTTCCTTGCCTAGGTAAGTCTGGCTGTGTTTCTACACTTAACTCATGTAGCAGCTACGCTTTCCATGAAATCCCACTGCTTTCTCTCTGCAGCTCAATCTTCATTAAATGCTTCTCCATTTGCTTATAAAAGATATTATATCATTTATAATAACACAACATTACTAAGTTACCTATTTGCATATCTACTTTCTTCAAGAGAAATTTTTTCCTACATTTCTACACCATTCCACAATACAGAATACAGAGTAAGTCCTCAGTATTTCCTAAATTAATGAATTCAATTTGGAAGGCTGCTATCAGAGTGATAAAACAATTGAAGACGAGTGAAATGAATTTGAGAAAAAACGTTTTGATTGTCAAAAGGGTACAGGATGTCAAGGAAAACCAAGGGGAGGGAGGTATCCAGGCTTTGTGAGGGTCTAGGGTCAAGAACCAGAAAGCCTTTCTCCTTTCTGAGACAAGGCAACTCCTTCCTCTGTGTTGATGGATGTGGGACTGCATGTAGTTTACAGACAGATGTCCTGTCTTCCCTCTGAGCGGGAAGAAATAGGAAACAATGCCTATGTGTTTCCCGTTTCAACTACAAACTGAAGACTTACTGGAATCACCCTATCTCTTTTCCAATTTTCCAGGTGAGAGAATCTGATTGGTCTGCTTCAGTTAGGTACTCACCTCTGATCAAATAAACCGTATCCCGAGAGTTTATTCTCTAAGAATGGATAGGGGAATTGTAGGCAATTTGATACATTCTTTGCCTTCACGCACACGCGCGCGCGCACACACACACACACACACACACACACACTAATTTATATGTATAACCATATAAATCATTGAATAAAATTGTATATGAGACAAGATTCTACAGTAGTGTTATTACTGTTAGACTGAATACATAAGGACTGAAGCAAATGCACTAGAGTTTTTATAAATTTAATATGACTGCAAGTATTTTTCAACATAAAAACTAAAGTTTAAAGTCTTTACAAAAATTGCATATAGAGGAACTTGTATGCTTTGAAAATTTTCTAGGAACCAATCGAATCTAATTTGATGCATCTATTTAAAAACCAGCATAACAGTAAAAAAAAAAAAAAAAGAAAGAAAGAAAAGGAAAGAAAAGAAAAGGATTGTTTCCTTTTCCTCAGAATCTAATGAGTGACATTTTTAGGAAGAGCAAGCCCAACAAGTATTTCATTTATGAGAAAACACTTGTTTGTTGATTATCTTTGTTGTCTCAAGCAAGGGGCAGAGAATGTGTCCTCAACTTGCATTCTGGGCACAGGAAATAAAGTAAAGGGAAAGTAACTATAACATGTGCTTGATAAGTAAGTAGGTATCCGGGGTGCCTGGGTGGCTCAGTCAGTTAAACATCTGACATCAGCTCAGGTCATGATCTTGCAGTTCGTGAGTTCCAGCCTCATGTTGGGCTCTGTGCTGACAGCTCAGAGCCTAGAGCCTGCTTCAGATTCTGTGTCTCCCTCTCTCTCTGCCCCTTCCCCACTTGTTCTGTCTCTCTGTCAATCTCTGTCTCATAAATAAATAAATAAATAAATAAATAAATAAATATTTAAAAAAAAAAAAAAAAAGAAAAAGAGGTAGGTATTGAAAATCTGTAGAGGGCAAGGTATTAGTCATAAAATTGTGATTTTCTTCAGGGTGCCTGGATGGCTCAGTAGGTTAAGTGTCATACTTTGGCTCAGGTCACAATCTCACGGTTCGTGGGTTTGAGCCTCACATTGGGCTCTTTGCTGACAGCTCAGAGGCTGGATCCTGCTTCTGATTCTGTCTCTCTCTCTCTCTGCTCCTCCCCAACTCTCTCTCTCTCTCTCTCTCTCTCTCTCTCTCTCTCTCTCTCTCTCCCTCTCTCTCTCTCTCAAAAAAATATGATTTTCTTGGAGGTAAGAGAAAAATCTCACATTGCCTGCATACTTTGTAATCATTCATATACAGGAAAAATGGACCCTAATCTTGGTAAATTCTGTAGGCACAAAGAAAAAACCAGAGGCTACAGAATTTCCCCAGAGTATTTTGTATTAAAATGTTATATGCAGCTCAGTTTCCTTGTGTTAGTATTGACACAAGCCAATGATGACTCTGTACATTAAGTGTCTACACTAGCTAGACAGAATGGACCCTTCTTTATCACATTAGATCCTATAGCACATCACGTGTGAAGAAAGCAGGTCAGTAATCCAATATATATATTTTTATCTCTTTCTACTTGACCATGCTATTGTCCCTTCTGGCTAGAGTAAAGTTAGAGATTTGAAGCATATTTTAAACCATTCTTTATTTTCTGGGTGTCCATGATGGCATAATTCCAGCAGTTTCTCTGGCACAAAGAACAGGATCCAGTAAAATAGTTCAAAATGTATCTAAATTACTAAATCACTTTCCAGATCCACTGCCTGGTTAAAATAATGAATACATTTGGACGGCTAAATTTTCATTACACTTCTAGCTGGGTAGTCTAGTCTTCCATGGCGCAATCTAAATAAATAATACTGAATGTGCATATCTGGAACTGAGCTTGTTGAATAATTATTTTCTCTTCTGATATTATCTAGATTTCCTTGCCCTTGAACTCCCAGAGTTCAGGGGACATGTTGTAATGCAGAGCCCAGCCCAGTGGCTGGCATACAGTTGTTCCTCAGTGAATGCCATTTGAATGGACTCATCTGTTTTGTCATTGACTTACAAGTACAGAACTGATTGCATAAAAGATACTCTCTACACATGATAAACAATAGGCTATAAAATATAACTTTATAACCCTTCCGGAATGGGCTTAAAGTCAGCCATTTCTTTGCTTTTGTTTTCCAAGAAGGGAATAATAAAATAAAATAATGATAGACCATTCATTTACCTGTCAGTTCTTCTGACACTTTTCTGAGATCATTTAGGTCTAATGCAGTTCTTTTATTTCCTTTATAGATGCCGGTGTTTTTAATAGGAAAAAAAAGACTCTCTTGAAGTCTATTTGGAGTTTTCTGCTTTCTCTCAGCCTCTTTGATGTATTTCAAGAAACATAGCACTTAAAAAGTGCATTGTGTCCTCATGCACATTCACCACCCCCCCCTCCACAACCCACCGTCAAAAGAAAGAAAGAAAAAAAAAGACAAGTGTGGGGCTGATATATTTAGTTTTTATTTCTCCCTTTTACACTCCTTTTCACAGCCTCTCTGATGTAGTCTCCCTGCCATCTCGCACATGCTAGGACTCTGGAAATTGTTCTCAGTACCGTAAAACCACTGAAGAAACGTGCTTCACAGCCTGATGAACTCTCTTTGTGGTTGTGAATATACCTTATTCACTCAATAATTTTCAGCAGGAAACAGTGAAATAAGTGACACGGGAAGGTCCAGGCCCAACACTGCTCCATACAAACCACTTGCCTTCACAGAAAAGTAACACATTCACCCTTGGCATGACATGCATTGGAAGAAATCAAGATGGTCTGTGTGGATGAAAAGGTTATACGGTATCTTTTATTCTTCTGAACATTTTAAAACACTACTGCAAAAATATTTTCAAAGCTGTGTCCAGTATGAGGAAGCTAAAATATTCTTAATGCTTCGATTTATGAGGCAATACATGTCCATTTGTCACTGCGGCAAGATGTGAGGTTGTATCATTTAGCAGTAGGAGTATAGCATTACAACTCAAATTAGGTTAGACCAAGAATAAATTAACTGGTTCAAGTCACTGAAAAATCCAGCACGTTTTGGCTCTAGGCATTGCTGGATTCCGGGATCAGGTGATATGCTCAGGGATCCTTTTTCTTTCAGTCTCTTAGACAGACGGTCTTCCAATTGTGGACATAATTGTGGGCATGATGCTGGGCATTGCCCTTCATCCTGACATTATAATGGCTCTGTGAAAGAGACTATTCTCAAGACACAAGCAAAAAAGCCCCCAGTGGCACACACTTTGGACAGTTTGTGTAACATGCCTATCCATGAACTACCACTGTGCTAAGAAGATTGGGTGATGTTGAGCAGGCCTGAGTTATGAGCCCACGGGGGGTCACTTCATATAGAGCTATATGCGTTTCCCAGAGGAAAGAATTTGTTACCAGAGAAAGAATGAAGGTCCCCTGAACAAACAAATCACAATGGGTATCCCAGCTGACATATGATACTATGTTTATTTTAAAGAAGAGGAAACCAAGACTCAAATTTTCATAACTAAGCTTAGTTAGCACTGGCACCTGATATCCTAGTAAGCAGCAGAAGAGAAAAGAAGCCTCTCTAGCTGCTGAGATTTGGATGTATCCTTTCTTATATCTTTCCATAATCCAAAATCTAGTAACACTAACATCTCAGCTACTTGACGATTTTATTTAGTGCTTCGCCCACACGAAAATTCAGCCCTGTCTAAAGATGCATGGAAAAGTGCACCTTTGCCTAACAAACATGATGAAGGAAAGAGGCATCATTAAGTGAAATTGGTGTGTGTGCAAATGATCGATTGCTGTAATTAGATCCCACACTAATATATTTATTTCTTTAAAAAGTCTAATTTAATCCATACATCCCATGCCACAAAATACAGGGATTAAAAAAAAAAAGATAATATTAAGAGTAATAAGCTTTTTCTGATTCTTACTTCCCATCCATTCCCCATCCCAATATGTGTTACTGCATATAAATCTTTACCATCGGAAGCTAGTGTGAGCTCATTTCCTTTTCTCCTGTTCCCGACTGCTTTGGTGTTTGCATGCTTTTGCTTTCATTTCATTTCAAGACCTGTGACAGCACCACCTCACCACATGATACCCATCCTGAGAATTTACCACAGTTTTATTAAATACCTACTATGTGTCAAAAAGTATGCTAAGTGCAGGAGATGTAGTTTTCAATGGGTAAGACAGTAACACTCTCCTCTGGGTCCTATAGGGGGATAATTAAGTATTCAATGGGTGTGGTCTCTATGTCCCTGATCACTCCAACTACTGACAAATATGTTATTTTTCTTTTCTTAGAGATTATGCCATTTTATTATGTGGAATAAAAATCTCCGAATTTGAAATTACCTGAGAAATAGCTAATGACCGTCCACTAAGATTAAGTTTACAAAATAATCCTTTCCACACTTACTGATTTAGTATTAAATGTACAAATATTTGTAATATAAGATTTAGGATAGACCCTGAGAAAATTTCAAATTTGAAATTTAACTTGATCTTATGTCCTTATAACTTTCTATTGTCCATTCCTTTTAATGTTCTTCCTTACAGGCAACAAGTAACCTCCTCTCCTCTGCTCAAAATATGAAACAATTAGGAAGTAAGACAAATAAGTTGTCAAAGGGATGAACACACAACCTCTGACAAAGGAAGGTTGAATGATTTCTCTGACTTCTCTAGGCACCTGTTCTGAACGCAGAATTAGGAAGGTGTTACCAACCCAGTTGCAAGTAATGTTGGGCCAGGGTAGGCTTCTTTACCAGAAAGGCCAACACCTGTGGAATTAAAGAAATGAAGAAGAGGTTAAGAACACACTTCTCTGGCAATGAAATAAAAAGTCTTGCTCCTTGTCTGATGTTTGTTGACAGTTTTCAAGATTTACCCATCCCTTTTCTGCTCTTGCCTCACGTCTGGGCAAGCCATTTTGGGAGCCCAGAGGCTCCCTCTTTTGGTGCTGGCAGAACCACACCTGCAATGGCCTACGCATGTACATGGGAAATCTCGCTCTAGCTCCACACCTGACCTCAGTAAAAGCTGAAGCTACTTTTTCATATTGTGTGTGTGTGTGTGTGTGTGTGTGTGTCAACAAATCAAATTTTATGTGGAAGGTCCCTCTTGCCCCAGAGGACTGCCAGGTCAAGCAGCTTCTCCCCAAGAGGAAAAAAAAAAAAGATAGAGAGGTAGGGGTTGGGTACGTAGGACTGGTTCCTCCTTTGAACCAGATGTCAGGTAAGCCATTCCTTGCCCCTAGTGTATAGTCAGTGGGTGATTGGTGGAGAGAGGTTAAGATACATAAAGCCTTTGTGTGGAATACTCTGTATGGAAGGAAACATCATCATCGGGGAGGAATATCACCCTCCAGACCCAAACATTAACATCTGTCACTCCTCTCAACTACTTGGGTGCCATTTTATCTCCCAGTGCTCCAGCCACAGAAATACAGCAGTCTCCCCCTATCTGTGGGGAATATGTTCCAAGACCCCAAAGGATGCCTGAAACCACATATAGTACCAAACCCATATATACTATATTTTTCTATACAAATCCACCTATGATAAAATTTAATTTATAAATTAGGCCCAGTAGTGTATTACCAACAATAACCAATAATAGACCAATTACTGTATTAAAATAAAAGTTATGTGAATGTGATCTCTCCTCTCTCTCAAAGTATCCTATTGTTTAGTGCACTTATTCTTCCTCCTGTGAAGATGTGAGATGACAAAATCTGCATCACGAGATGAAGCAAGGTGAATGAAACAAACATTGTGACGTAGCGTTAAGCTACTCCCGACCTCTGACACTACGTCTGAAGGAAGATCACCTGATTTTGGACTGCAA
Organism: Felis catus; assembly: GCF_018350175.1. Classification (NCBI taxonomy): domain Eukaryota; kingdom Metazoa; phylum Chordata; class Mammalia; order Carnivora; family Felidae; genus Felis; species Felis catus. The sequence goes on from NC_058371.1 coordinate 177,693,079, forward strand.
TTGACCATGGGTAACTGCAACCAGAGAAAGTGAAACTGTGGATAAGGAGAGCTACTATACATGTCTCAGAATTCTAGACATCCACTCTCAAATCTGTGGTGACCCAGGTTCTTGATTATTCATGCCTTGACATTTCCCAACAAACATTACTTTTTGATTACTTAGATGGTCAAAGTATTTAGCTAGGAAACTGTATAATTCATCCGCGTAAATATAAGTATTCTTGCCTCAGAATTAATGCATTAGTGTTTCTCCTGTGTTTGTGCATTGCAGCTCTGTTTCCTCAATATCATGTCTCTTTCCAGGCAAGAGACTCTCAGGGTAAGGATTTTATGCACTCTGTATAATTGGTGTAAAGATCTTTCACTATCCTTCCAATCAAATCCTACCCAAAGGGATTGTTCTGACCACAGAAATATATCTTCTGAGCTCTGGGCCATATTCAAGGAGATAAATCAAAAAGCAACTGGTTTCTAAAGTTACTGTTGAAATGAATATCATAGCTATTTGTTAGCAGTCTAGCAGAGCAAGAAATAAGATACCAAATAAAGTGTGAAAAATAGTTTTAAAATTTTCATATCCCAGATTTAGCAGTTTCTGTTAAATGTGCTCAAGGGGAGTTTACAAGAAATCCTAAAACATTTTTAAAAGCATTTTTGAAACTATTAGCCTTGATAAAACTTACATAGTCCTTTTATAGTGTAATGATAATAATTTACATATGTTTTTCATGAAATTTCTTTGTTTTTTTAAAGTTTTTTATGTTTTACTTATTTCTGAGAGTTAGAGAGACAGACTATGAGCAGGGGAGGGGCAGAGAGAGAGACAGGGAGACACAGAATCCAAAGCAGGCTCCAGGCTCAGAGCTGTCAGCACAGAGCCCAACACGGGGCTCAGACTCATGGACCCTGAGATCATGACCTGAACCAAAGTCAGACGCTTAACCAACTGAGCCACCCAGGTGCCCCTGAAATTTCTTTTAATGTTACTTTTTCTGTGTATGGTAAAGAATGTGAGTCTGTCTGGGATAAGGCATCATGGATGTAAGATTTTGGTTTGGCTTTAATGTCAGTAATGTTGACTCTGAACTGAACTAAAATCAGTTATTTGTTTCTCTTGTGCAAACAATGTATTATGTGTCCACTTCCTAACCCATGAGCATTCAAATGGTTTCTCCAACTCTCCTTCTGAAGTAGGTGTGAATACTTTATATTTTCCTTGTTGTTCCATGGCTCAAATGAAAAAGGTGTTGTTCCACATCTCAAAATGAAAAAGAGAAATTACCTCCACCACCAAACACATGGGAGGTGGATCTTCAAATAGGTGACTATTATCTTGCTTGACAATGTTTAGCAGTTGTATGACATTTAAAGCTCAGTCAAAATGGCTAGAACTTGGTAAACTACCATTTACTCCATATTAGTCTTCTATATTCCCCTAATAGCATTTTGTATCATTAGATTCCAAATCATGTCCTTATACTTGTAAGAAATATCTTTTATCAACTTCTTTCTTCCTCTGCTTTTTCTTATAATGTTGCATTTCCCTTGGATTTTCCTTTCTAGGAAGAAGTCCTAGTGTCTCCTGGAGATTCTTATTCTCACCCAAGGTTTCAACCACCACCAACATGTAAGTCAAGTAAAGATACTGTAAACATTTACCTCTCACTGGACTTTATTCCCTTCTTCTTCCCCTCCCCTTCTTCTCCTTCTTCTCCTTCTCCTCCTTTGTCGTCATTGTCTTCTTCTTATTTTGAGAAAGAGTGAGCATGTGTGCACGAGCAGGGGGTGAACACAGGGAGACAGAGAGAGGGAATCTCAAGCAGGCTCCATGCTCATTCTGAAGCCTGCCCATGAGACTGATTTTACTTGAGATCATGACCTGAGCCGAAATCAAGAGTTGGATGTTGGGGTGCCTGGGTGGCTTAGTCAGTTAAGCCTCTCACTCTTGATTTTGGCCTTGGTCATGACCTCATGGAGCCTGCTTGGGATTCTCTCTCTCCCTCTCTCTATCCCCTGCAGCCACCCCCCCCCCCCCCAGCTCACCGCTCACTCTTTGCCTCTTTCTCTCAAAACAAATAAATAAACATTTTAAAAAGAGAGTCGTATGCTGCCTTACAGCGGCACAGGAGAGAAGAATGAGGCACAAACAAGTCAGCTGCAAGAGAAAGGGAACAGGGGTCGACGGTTGGAAGGACTGCCACCCAATGACTCCTCATTCCCGTATTTTGGGGAAAGTGATAGCAGTCATCAAAAGACATCCCAATTCATTACATTGTTCAAAGAGTGTTCTCTAGAGAAAAACAGAACTTGCTTAAGCGTGTAGGGGGAGTCATCTATGGTTGAGCAGGCACAAAGAATCTCATCAGATCCATTGGAGTTGGGTATGGTCTCTGAGGAAGCAGAGAAGCACACACAAAAGAAAGCAGGTGGTGTTCCACCTTGAGCGGGCCTGGCGTTCCCAGCTGCTTGGCTTCCGTGAGGTAAATCAGCCGCCTCTCCAGAGAGACCTTTCAATATACATTTTCTCAAGGTTGTGTTATTTATGCCATAGCTCTGCGTAATGTTTTTCTCCGGTCGTCACAGTCATACGCTTCACTAGCTGAGGCACCCAGGTTCCTCTGGGACTTCTCTTCTAATTGCAACCTCATAAAGAGGCACTTTAACACGGAAATAAATAAATAAATAAATAAATAAGCAAGCAAGCTATTTTTTTTTCATATCTCAGCTCACTTTGCATTGCACATTTTTCTGTATAGAATTCCCAGCCTTCCTTTTTTTCACAATTATCTGTTAAGACTCAGCCCAAACATCACCTACTTTGTGCGTTTCCCATGTGAAATTCAGCTGTCTGTCCTCTCCTTTCTTTCTGTGAATAGTTGCATCATAGCATATGTACTACTTTGTTGACTTTTACTTATATAAAAATTTCCACCAAATATATTGAAATCTCTGAAGAAAAAGTATGTTATCCTTGAAAGTTTTGTATATTTTTGATACATCTGAAGTTGTTTCTGAAAGCTTTTTTTATGAAAGTTGTAGATATGGTAGTCTTTAACAAAATGCAAAATCTTTCAAAGTGTTGTTGAAATAGAAATTTTTAGTGGTATATATTTTTTACAATCAGTATAATATCAACTTCTACTTCTTCATATGGTCCCTTTATAGTTTTGATGTTAAAGGCATGGGAATCAATAATGAGGGATTGTGTATTTTTAGTAAAAAAATCATGCACACTGAGATATGCAAAAGCCTCCTTGATGTACAGGTGAGTGACATGTGTTATTTTTAGCTCAATTAACACAACTTTTAACTGTCACAGGAAGAAATAAGGTTAATCTGAAACAATTTTTATTCATAAGGTCGTGGTGGCTTTTATTATGGGTTATTCTATCACACTATTGTATGTTATCTATGAATTTCAATTTTATGCTTGTGTGTGTTTTCATGTTGTTTGGTTTTTGTGTTCTGGTTTTTAAAAATTTTTTAATGTTTTTATTTAATTTTGAGACAGAGAGCATGAGCAGGGGAGGTGCAGAGAGAGAGGGAGACACAGAATCCGAAGCAGGCTCCAGGCTCCGAGCTGTCAGCACAGAGCCCGACACGTGGCTCGAACTTACGGACTGTGAGATCATGACCTAAGCTGAAGTCGGACGCTCAACCCACTGAGCCACCAGGCACCCCTGTGTTCTGTTTCTAGATGCTCCTTAATATTGAGTCAAAATGATGGACCTAAAAATCTTTAAACATCTTTCTAAAAAATGGAGCCCCAAATCTTTTCTTTTATGGGAATTATTCTAGAATTAACTAAACATATTATGTATAAGATATTACTAATGGAAAATTTTAAAAATACTAAAAATGTTCTGTCTCCTTTAATAGTTTATAAAGGTAGTGTATTAATACTTTGTTCCTTCAGTTAATTTTTTTTCTTTTCTTCCTGACTAGAACAGAATGTCTCAACCTCAACTCCATCATCTAGTCTTCATTAATTTTCTCTTTAGAGTTTCCCAGGCTATTGAAAATCAGAATGGTGGAGTTTGGTGAAAGCTAATTTAAATAACATCTTTTAAAAAAGGTATATGTGAGATGATCAGGACTTCAATATAACAAAAAGTGTGAAAAGATATTTGAGATGTTGAAAGGTCTTTACATTCAATTCTTATTTGGGATTATGTTCTACAGGATTGGAAAATTATTAAACTTCTATCCATATACATGGCATAAATTTGTGTTGAATTTTCATATGCAATCTGTATTGTTTATATTTTCTTTAGTCTATAATACAGTTTGCAACAAGAGGTTGCAAACACACAGATATATATGCACACATATGTAATATACTGACATTGCTATTCAAGTGGAGAATTATAGCCTTTGTTTTAGCAAAGATTGTGGCATTTGTAGGGCTATTACTCATTAAATTTATAATGTTTCTAATATTCTTCTTTCTTTTCTGAAGTTTCAAGCTTACTTCTGTTATTATTTTCTTTCTGTTTGGAGAACTTTCTTTAGCTATTTTTTAAGGGTAGATTTGCTAACAACAAATTCCCATAGTTTGTCTGACAATGCTTTTATTTCCTCTCCATTCCTACATTTTTTTTCAGGAATGAAGAAATATTTCTATAGCATTTATGGCTGACAGCTCTTTTCTTTTAGTACTTGAAAAACATTTTGCTACTTCTTTCTGGAAGAAGTGAGATATCTGCTGTCATTTGAATTAATGTTCCCTTACAAGTAATGCAACATTCCTCTCTGTTTGCTTTCAGGATGTTTTCTTTGCCTTTAATTTTTAGAAGTTTAATTATAATGTGTTCTGGCATGAATTTATTTGTGTTTATCCTTTTCAGAGTCTTCTTGGCTTTTTGAATCTGTAAGTTTTGTTCTTCCACAAGTTGAGACATTTTCAGCTATTATATCTTTGAATAAATACTCTTTTAGACCTATTCACTCTTTTCTCTCATTCTGGGAGAGATACAAACTTATCTCTTTATTATTGCTCCCCAGGTCCTTGATATTGTATTTTGTGATGGCGGGGTAGGGGGGCTCTATTTTCTCTCTGTTGTTCAAACTGAGCAACAAGTCCTCAAATGCATTGAATCTATACTCTTTCATCTCTACTATTAAGCCCATTCAGCAGTGGATCTTGTATTATGAGACTTTGGATGCTGTTTAATTTTCTCTTTTAGCAAGCATTCTTCCTGTTGAAGTATAGCAAGCCATACTTGGGTGTGTGTGTAAATTCAGCTTTTGTCAGACCTTACCTAAACTACGTCAGGAAAAGTGGTAAGACTCAGACTGCCTTGGAGTGAAAATTCAGGTAGTCATTTTTCCTGAAAGTGGGGAACCAACTGATCTGTTGCTTTCAAGTGGGGTTGTAAGCTCAGTTTCCCAAGGAGCGGACACTAGCAAGAGGGAGGCAGAAGGATGACTCACACCCCTTTTTGTTGCAGGATGGGGCAGAAGCTGAGTGCCTAAGGCATGACTTGTTGCCTCACTAGGGGATTGACACTACCTTGACAAAGAAAGGGGAGCATCATCTGCTTCCACTGAACAAAGAATGGAAGATCAGAAATGCCGCTGCCTGCTTCAGTGTGGGGTGGGTGGGAGGAGATCGGATCTGCATTCAGCCCAGCTAAAATTGCAGAGCTAAGAGTGTGGTGATTTTTCCATTGTGCCTGGTTAAAGTAGGGTAAATATTGCCAACAAGGTTTTCAGTTGTGAGGCACTCTTTTCCATGTCTTTTGGCTAGGGGAAAAGACTAAAGGTTTGTTTGTTTGCTTGCTTGTTTGCTTGTTTGTTTTGCCAATGCCTGTTGATCTTCTGGGTTAGAAACTTCTAGAGCTCTGTTCAGGATACATGAGGGGATAAATAAATCCAGGAAATTTACCAAGTATGGAGAACCCTAGACAATGTTCCTTCTTTCTGCTTTTCAGAGTTCTTATTTGTTGTGTTATATTCAGAGTTTTGCTTGTGCTTCCAAAGAATGGGTATTCTGTCCTATTTCTCTCTGTATCATCACTTCAGGCTGCCCACCTTCTGTTAATGGACATATGGCTCCCTCTACATACTTCACTTTTTCCCAGATTTTCTCAACTCCTTCTGTAAGCTATTTCTTACATAGGTATTCTTAGCCACTCAAGGACATCAGCCATTTTACTTTCCTTTGTCTTCCTTCCACCTTCCTAATGTTACCTAGGAAGCCTTGTGAACGTGCATACTCCTGCTAGTGCAATTTTGATGAAGGGTTCTCAAAATCACACTGTCATAGTTTCATATTGGTCCAAAGACATTGTGCTAAAGTTTGAAAAATGTCCATCCCTCAGGCCTACACCTGTTCAAGAGGTACCAGAGTAAGTCATCATGATTTAAAAAGGATCACTTTCACTTCTAATAGCTTCAAATGTTTTGTATAATTATGCTGGGTTGAATAGTATCCTGCCAAAATTCATATATCCCTAGAACCTGTGAATATGACATTATGTAGAAATAATGTCTTTTTAGATGCAATCAAATTAAGATGAGGTCATAGTGGGTTAGAAAGGGTCTTAAATCTGATATGAATCATGTCATTATAATGGGAAAATTTGGACAGAGATACGCAAGGAATGCTTGTATGAATTGATGAAGTATGTTTGCTTGGCTTCTACCTTGTTCCCAGAAAAGTGAAGTCCTGAGTTCATCAATTAATCAGAAGAAACAGAAAGACAAGGCAGAACATATAGGTGGATTTTACTACCACCATAGTAGGTAAATGTTTTTTCCTTAACTATTTCTTAGACGCGAGGTATATATATTTTTATTGAGTCATTATATGACATTCATTTAGGTTGAGTCAAAATCTAGAGATCTTCTATACTTATTTTTTTTTGTTTTTCCCTGATTATAATATTATTTCCTATTGTTTATTTCTGGGGAGCAAAAAAGCAAAACAATGATAAAAGTGAGCACCTGGGTTTACTGAGTTCCATCAGTTATGCACATCGAAGAAACAGTGAATGAAAACCAAAATGGTTTCTGTCTGAGTCTGTAGGTGGTGTTGTGCCCATTCCCATATCATCCTCCTATTCCCTGGTTTATGTGTTAAGGTTTTGCCTTAATGACAGCATACGTTCCAGAGCAAGCTCAACAGCTTTCTGTGGTTTGAATATAGATAGTTATGTTCTTTTCCTGCCAAGTTGCCCTGGACTCGGAGATATGATTGAAGTGTCAGCTGTGTATCAGAACCAACTGTCCAATGCAAACTGAGAACAAAGCTAAGTTCGAGATTTAATGTTGCAGCTTTAAGAGATCTGATGCCTAACTGTGGGCAAACAGTAACTTCTAAGCCACAGGGGAATTGAGTTGGGGTATGCGTGTGAGATTTGCTTAGGGAAGCAGCCTGGCACAGATAAATGAGAGAAAATGATAGATCCCTAGGATAGCATAGAGGACATCATGAGATGACAAAGTTGATACATCTATGATCATGCTATATATTCACCTCATATAGGTCTATTTATATCATAAGGTTTCTATTTGTGAAGATATTTTAAGGATATAGATTCATTGTCTGGCTGACAGCACAGGTTAGAACTCATCTATGTTGTTCCACCTAGGCTTGGATATGAATACAAAATCTCAGAGCACACAATAAGGGGTGCTAGCTTTGGGGAATCCCTGCTGTGTTCAGAGTTCAGTGAATTGTTTTCTCTTGCTTGAATACCCATTGCATACTCTGAATTTGTTTTAACACATCAAGAGAATAAGGCTTAGAGACTGTAAAAAATCCAGGTAGCTTTCATAGAAAATCCCATTTGTCAAACACCGAGAAATAAAGGACTCTGATGAATCCTTTCTAACAGAAGGTGGCCGAGTTTATTCGATCCAAATAGTGATGATCCTACAGTGCCCAAAGCTTTGCCATGTTCCCTGGGGTCTTACATGTCAAACAGAAAGAGTGATCAAACTACTGACGAGTCTAATCCTCAGGGTTCTCAGGAAAAATGGACCCAGCTGCCAGAAATGTTCTGACATATGCTATTCCAGCCCACCAAAAGTACAACAGGTCTGAATCCCCTTCACAGAGGTGCTAATGAGGTAAAATATGGGGTGAAGAAGGGTGAAAGAAAAAAAAACACAGCTTACTTAAATACACATCTATGCAGATAATACCCATGCAAGTTTTGGGATTTCCTTTTTTCCTCTTAAATTCGCCCATTTGCTCTGCTTTGGTTCTAAAACATTTGAAACATAAAATATAAGAATGACATATGGAGACCAAAGATCTCCTCTACTATTGATAGAGAACAGGACTGGATAATATTAACCAAGTGAATCTGCCAACACTTAACTGAAGAATTAAGTATACTTCCTCATATAGACCTGCAAGTGCTGGCCTTGGGGCAGCCTTGTCCATATGACAGGAGGGGATCTAACCTTTAAAGAAACAGAGGAGACTTCTGACTCCCTAGAATATCTGATCCCAGAAGGAAAGGGGTGCAAGGCTCAAAAAACCATGCCCAAATTTATTGATTACAGCATTTCTATACATTTAGAGATGAATGACAAAATGAACAAAGATCGATGATAACAGTCTACTGAGCTCTAGAAGAAACATGGGAAAATTTATACATTATATATATATTATATATAATATATATATAATGTATGCATTATATATAATATAATGTATGCATTATATATAATATAATGTATGCATTATATATAATATAATGTATGCATTATATAATATAATGTATGCATTATATATAATATAATGTATATATATATATAAAACACACACACGCACACACACACACACACACCCTCTTTAGTTCTCCATGTTGTATTTAAGAATAGTTCTCTAAGAACTATATTCTAATTCACCAATTCTTCCATCTAGAGTTTATACCCACTATTGAATTTTATATGCCAGGGACTAAATTTTTCATTTCAAGGATTTCTAACTAATTATTTTTCATATCCCTCTATACTGATATCATTTATGCCTCTATTTGCTTTATAATTTCCTGTTAGCTTTGTATTATTCTCTCTTTGTCTCTCTCTCTCTCTCTCTCTCCTCTCTTTTGTCTTTTTTCTTTATATTATTGTTCTGCCATATTAGAATGTTCTATTTTATTTTCCTTTTCATCTGGAGTAAACTAGTTCCCGTAATGTTTACATAGCTCTTTCTAAACTTTGTTTTTCCTCATGGGGTTTGAATTTTGACATGCAGGCTTACCCTGAGGGGGAACTTTTGTTTTGTCCTACTCTTTTTGTGTTCAGTCCTCTAATAACTGTGTGTTTGCCTCCTGATCCCACACGGATCCCAGTCCGTAACCAAACCTCATTTTGGTAGCAGAAACTCCTGCTTCATTGTGTTGAAGATATTGCAGAAACAGTCCCTGAACCACTGGGAAGCCTGGTTGTTGTTCCAGCTGAGAGACTGAGTCAATTTCCCTCTACCCTCTGAGGTATACAGTTATATATAAACTTTTACCAGAGACAAGGGTTAATTTTAGCTATTTCCAGCTTCCTTTCAGGAGAGAAGTATCCCACAGTAGTCTCTAGATTAAGCAAGGAGATTGCTCTGGCCTCTCTTTCTCTTGAGAAAGATTTAATTCCAATTCCAAGGAAGAAACAGCCTGTTGGCCACCTCCTTATGCTACTAGCTCAGAGCTCATCATGCTGGGAGCTTCAGCCCTACTCATTGCTTCAGGTTTCCTCCTCCCAGTCTAGCACCTCAGACATTGATGATCTAAGCTTTGTTCCTGGAAAATGCCATCCTCCCACCTCAGTGTCTGTATTGAATGCATGGAGAGGGACAGGAAAATGACAAGTTCTCTTACATATCTGGTAACCTTTTGTTGGAGCGTCTGCATTGTTTTTGTTTGCTTAGTTGGTTTCTATTTTCTTGTGGCACCAAAGCCCCAATCCCAGTGACATTCTTCATGAAAACAGTGTATGTGGTTTTCCCTGGGCAGTCTTTATCTTGCTCACATCCTTTGCTGAAGATGGTCTTTATAGCATTCCCCAGCAGCTCAGACCAAGGTCCATTCCTCCAATGCCTACTTAGAAAGAGCCATAAGCCCACTTTAGTGCGAACTATCTCATCTGCTTCACGGATCCAGGCTTTTCTTCATCTCATGAGTGTTCATGAAGCCAGTTAAACCGTTGTATACTTTTCTATAGTTGTTTAAGGCTGTGAGACATTTATTTGGGAAATCACTTTATTTTCTTTCCTTTAGGCCTACTAAACTAATGACCTTACATACTTGTCTGGTGAACACAGCACGTGTCCTCCCCATATACATATATCTCTATGTGAAGTGTTAAATGTCGCTTGATCATACAGTAAAACTTTGGTTTGCAAGCATAATGCATTCTGGAAACATGCTTATAACGCAAAACACTCGTATCTCAAAGGGAATTTCAAGAACCATGGCTCAGTGACCATGTGGTTTGGTGTCATGTACTACTTCTACTGCAAGGCATCATTCATTTATCAAGTTAAAATTTATTAGAAATGTCTGCTCATTTTGTGGAACACTCACAGAACAAGTTACTCTCAATCCAAGGTTTTGCTGTAGATATAAAGATCTTGGGAGATTTTATGTTAATATTAACATCACATATATTGATACATATAACTTAAAATTCCTGGGTGATATCTCAAGATCTCAAGATCTCCCAAGATATTTATCACTATACTTACCCTGTTTGATGACAGAAACAAGGGTGATTATTTGCTTCTCAGCAAGCATTCACTTGGGGAATAAAAATTTAGTGTCCCTTCCCTTGAGACTCTCTGACCTCTCCAAGAGGTTCTGTTAATATTAGTGTCTTTTAACTCATTGAGCCCTTCTGGTGAAGGTCAGATAAAGAGCCATTGCAGTCTTCAGGAAGCCAACATACCAAGATCCTCACAGTTTAACTTTCTTTCTCTTCTCAATATATATATTTTGAATAAATAGACTAGAAATTTGATGTGGAAAGTTGATAGTTAAGGATAGGAGACCTAGCTAGGCTGCTTCTCACTAAACCTGAAGGTGGGAGCTAGCTTCAATTTTCAGCAAGTATTTTAGAATACAGAATTCTAGACACCATTGTATTTCTACTCGAGACTCCACTCAACAATTCCAAGGCAATGAGAAAAATTCTACTGGATACCTTATTTCCGGCAACTTATCTATATCTTATCTACCTTTGAAATAGCTACCTGTAGTCAAATGCCTGACAGCATGTACTGAGACATTCAATAAAAGCTAGTTGAATGAACACATAAACATGTAAGAAGTGATTTAGAACTTTTATTATAGGTTTGTCTTGTATCATTTCACTTGAGGCTGATAATCTTCTAGGTACAGAGGAAGGAATAATTTCTATTTGTGTTACCGTGGATTGGATCCTAGAATACAATGGTGCAACAAGGTTTGGCTCTGACATGCCTTGCTTGCTCAGCCAGATGGTGTCACTTGATTACATTTATGCCTCAAGGTGTCCTTATCCTGCCCAAGGGAATGGCGAAGAAATGGCCACTAAGTCTGTTCTATAGGCCATGCGAGTTCTTGGTTAAATATATGTTATAAAATATGTTGTGGTAGAGAAAAGGTCCAAACATATAGTAGTCAAAAAGTCACTAAAATGGACTAAACTTCACTGAAAAAGCTGACTAGATTTCCAAATATAAGTTGACTGCTAAAAACAACAACAACAACTGAATTGTTGGTTTAGATTTACAAGTTACTGCTGTACCTGTTTTAGATACTAGGGCAGATATATATTAATATCATGCCTTCCCAACAAGAAATAATAAACCAGATATATATACTCATGGAAACATATTTGTGTCAGTTGTCTATTGGTATGTAACCAATCACCACCAAATTTAACAGATTAAACAATAAACACATATGACTGCACATTTTCTGAGGATCAAAAATACAGGTACAACTTGGATGGTGTCTGTAGCTCATGACCTCTCACCTAGCTGCAGTCAAGGTGTCCAATGGGGATGTACTAGTCATGGTTCGCCGTGGAAACAGAACAGGATTTCAATTGATCCATCTACCTGAGATTTATTTTAAGGAATTGGCTCATGTGATTGTAGAAGTGTAAGTCCGAAGTCTTCAAGGTAGGCAGGCAGGCTACAGACCTAGGAGCAAGTTGCAGTATGAGTTTAATGATCATCTGATGGCAGAATTTTTTCTTACTTGGGAATGTCAATCATTGTTCTATTAAGGCCTTCAACTAATTAGATGAGGCCCACTCAAGTTATCAAGGATAATCTGCTTTACGCAAAGCCCAACAAATTTAAATACTAATCTAATCTAAAAAAACGAACCAAACAAAACACCTTAGTGAAAACATCCAGAATAATGTTTCTGGGCACATGGCCCAGCCAAGTTGACACATGAAGTTGACCATCACAGGGCTGCTGTCATCTCAAGGCTTGACTGGGGAAGCCTCCACTGCCAAACTCCTACTCTCGTGTCTTGGCAACCCTCAAGTGGTCAGTTGGAGACACAATTCTTTGCCAAACGGGCCCTTCTGTATGACTATTCACAACATGGTAGCTAGTTTTCCCCAGACCAAGTGTACGGGGAGAGAAAATAAAGGCTACACATCATAGAAGTCACAGTTCTTTTATAACGTAATTTCAGAATAGACATACCACCTCTTTTGTAATATTCTATTGTTTGCAGGTGAGTCAGTAAGTCCAGGCCACATTCCAGGGTCAGGGACTACAGCCCTCAAACTTGAATGCCAGCAAGCAGGGACCCTAGAGGGCCGTCTTATGGATACTTATAGATATCATGTAGGTACTTTATGTACATGAACATGTACATGAACATGTTATATACATGAACATGTATATAAACTCGAGTAGCATTTGGTGTATATTTTGGATAGCAGAACACGTAAGTCTGCACAGTAAACATTTTCCTCCACTCACTGTTTTCAATATCAAAATAACAAAAAGAAAAAACTTGGCTTTTTCACACATCCCACTTTCTCTGAATCTTCCCCTCAGCATGCTCATTTTAAAGTATATATAATATCCAATTTCTGAGTCAGTAGCATGCCGCCTGAGGGCCATATTCCATAGCAGCCTGTTTTTTGTGTAGCCTTCTTGGTAAGAATGTGTCTTATACTCCTAAAGGTTTTTAAAGCAAACGAAGCAAAGCAAACAAATAAAAAAAAAAAAAACACACAACAAAGAAACATAAATATGCAACAAAGTTTACATGTGGCCTAAGAGTTTATAATTTTTACTATCTGGCTTTACAGAGCAAAATTTTGCCAACCCTAGTCTAGTTTTATCTCTCATATCACAGTAGGTAAAATCTTGCAAAATGAAGAAACGGCTCAAGTTAGTGGATTTTTGAGAGCTGGCTTCAGTTTTGTCCACGATCGGGGGAAGAAGAGAGTAAGTTAACAGTTTATTGATTGCTTCATATTCACTGAGTAGTTACAACCATAGGGGACCTGAGATACTTCTGAACAGACCCTGTACTTAATGAAAAGAGTTTGAAATCCTACACCACGCTCTGCCTCCCGCTTCAGGCCCCTGTAAGCTCTGTCAGGCTTAGGGAACAAGCTATCCCTTTTGTCTCACTCTGCAGTTCCTAAAGATGAAAACTTGCGGCTTGAGTGTAAGCAGCAGAGGTATCTTTCTAATCTGTAGTTTATTCAGGGCCTTTTAAATCATAAGATTCACAAAGATATAAAAGGTAATATTAGCTAATGTTTACTGGGGTTCCTCTTATGTATTAGGCATAGTGCCGTGTGATGGTAGAACTGGGTACCAGAGTCCCCTCTCTTAAAACACCGTAAAATACCACTTCCCCTGGTGAAACTTGAAACGTGCATTACAGCCAACCTTGGATTTTTAGAGGAAGGATCGCGATTGAAGTTTTCAGATTCTCATCAGTGCTGTTTTTCTTCATTGCTATTATTTTCTTTCCTTCCCTTTCTTCCCTTACCTGAGTTCCTTTCTCTCTCTGGTTAAACAGTAGTCAAACTGCACAATTATTATACAATTCCTATATTCCTGAACTCTTTTAAAATTGAATTCACACTGACATGTTTCAATGATAGAATCATATTGTTTTGGAGCTAAAGAAGACTTACTTTACCTTTTCTAGAGAAGGTGCTCTGAGTTTTCACATAGGAAACTCAATATATTTCATACTTTATGGAAAATGTTAGCTGCTTAAATTTACTTAACACTAAAAAAATTAGAAGTAGGGGCGCCTGGGTGGCGCAGTCGGTTAAGCGTCCGACTTCAGCCAGGTCACGATCTCGCGGTCCGTGAGTTCGAGCCCCGCGTCGGGCTCTGGGCTGATGGCTCAGAGCCTGGAGCCTGTTTCCGATTCTGTGTCTCCCTCTCTCTCGGCCCCTCCCCCGTTCATGCTCTGTCTCTCTCTGTCCCAAAAATAAATAAACGTTGAAAAAAAATTTAAAAAAATTAAAAAATTAAAAGTATAATTCATTTTTTGAAAATTTGTTATTATACTCTATTTTCCTGGGATTATATTTTTCAAAGATCTACCATTTATTAAACATATTAACATATTATTATTATCATATTATTAAACATAAACATATTATGTCCCATGGTATAAACATTTAATTTAATTTTTCTAACGGCCCTATAAATTGCTACTTTTTATGCCTGTTTTTCAATAAGTAAAAGCTGCTGGAGGCTAAGTAACATGCACTGACAAGGTTCTAAATCTACTCTATTTTGCTATATCAATGATAGTAATAACATGGCTGTATATCCATTTTCCTTTTTATATTCCTAATGTACATGAATTCACATAGCTTCGTTTGCTGTTGGTAAGTAAAGGAAATAAGACAGCTGTTACCAAGTCCACTTTTATGGCTAAAAAAAAAAAAAAAAAAAAAGGGAATACTCAATAAAGTCTTACTTAATCAGAATGACCTGACTAAACCTGGCAAGACTGGGAAAAGAACTTCAGTCCCTTGAGTCTTACTCCAGTGACCTTTCCCCTGAATTGAATCATACGGTTATGTTTATTCAGTGGAGACTCTCAACTTATGAATAAAGTCAACTACTTCAGCAACAGTGATGATGTAAATATTTTTCACAGCAAATATGAAAAAAGCTGTATCTTCAAGAGGCAGAAAATTCAGTCTTCCTCAAACAGATTTAGGTTTCTTTGGGACCCATTAGATTCACCATAGTTTTCCTGATGATTTTTTTCTTCAGGGGATGCTGAAAGCTGTTTGCAGTTAAAAATGAAGGCTCTAGAGTTGCTTGAAAGCAATCCAGACTGAACAAGAATTTGACTATCCTCAACAATTTCTCTTATCTTTACTTAGTAATGGCATTTTTAAAAAGGAAAAATATTGCTTTGGGTACCCTAAAATGGATATAATTTATACAGCACAGTTTTTATGATGTTTTCATTTTATATCTTATGATGCCATGAACTACTCATTTACTATAATCTGAGACATAATTCCTCATACTGGGATAAGGAGAAATTATGGACAGAGCTTTAAGTTAATGAATTAGTAGTTAACTGGAGAAGCAAGAGGTTCTTGTTGATAGAAAAATAAATGATCGTATACCTTTTATTGTATAATTTGGCTAATTGATTGATTGTCTTGTTTGTGTAAAGAAACATTTAATTATATCATTTCACATGATAGATTTTTTTTTTTTTTTTTTTTTTTTTTTTGCTAAAACAGTAAGACACCTTCCCTAACGTCAAAAGCCAATAATGTGTAAGAGGCAAGCTAGTGAACAGACTTTCATAATAAGAACAGTTAAATGTTATAAAATCTGTACAAGGTGTGATAAGAGGGCCCTAGAGAGGCACCTCACCAAATCTTGCAAGAAAATGCATCAAGAAGGCTTGCTCTAAGAAGTGATGCATTAATTGAACGTAAATGTTAAGTATGAGTTAGCCCTGGAAATAAGGAGCAGGCGCTACTAATGCTGAGTTCCCGCTTTCCTTTTTTTCAGGAAAAAGTGCTTTGAAGTTAGATAAGGCTGCGTGATTTGTTTCGCCAAGTGAACGTAGCCAGTGTGAGTGGAGATAATAAGGGTTTAGTAGTGGACGAAAGCACGTAAGGACCCGGGTGCAGTGCTCCGTGATCTGTCGCCATTGCCACAGAGAAACCTGAACTCCCACACCATCTGTCTGAGTCCCTAGTGAGTGTAATGAACAGAACACCTTTCAACCTGTATTGAACATGTAGCATAAGAAATAAACCTTTGCTGTCCTAAGCTACTGATATTTTAATGGTGTATGTCAATGTGGTAGCGATCACCCTACTTTGATTAATATATACATGATGTTTTTTTTCGTGGTAAATAATTTAGAACAAGGAGGCAGAGTGACAATAATTTTGAGACACTAGTAAGGGTTAAATTGTGAGAGACTCTGTATGCTAATTTTAACGAATTCAGATTTTATCTTGTGTCTAGGCACATTACTGATACAAATAAATCAATGTATTGTTAGCACAGAACAAGTTTCCACAACCTAGAGACTGCTGACGTTTTGGGCCAGCTCATTCTTTGGGATGAAGACTGTCTAATATATGAAGAATGTTTGGCAGCTTTCCAGGCCGGTACCCACTGGATGACAGTTGTGCCCCTCCCCCCACCCCCCCCCCCCAGCTGTGAAAACCAAAAATGTCTCCATGTATTGTCAATATCCCCCAGAGAGCAAAATCCTCTGAGTTGAAATTACTGGCATAGAAGAAAATTAGGGAAAAAGTGTACATAAGAAACCCAGAACGACTATCATAGCTGTGAAAGACCATTTACATTTTCTAAGTTGGAGTGTATATAATATTATCATAGTTTTATTAAAAAAAATGTGTCAGATAATAGATAAAATGGGTTGAAAATGGGCAGGATTCATTGTGGAGATAGCTCCTTGTAAGGATAGGAATATCATTTGGTTGCTAAAGAATTCCAAAGTTCAGTTTGCTCCATAACTGCTATGGCTTATATCCCACACCTGCATGGAAAAGGCATAAAAGTTGCTTGTCCTAGGGTTTCAAAACACTCTAGAACTCTACATTAAATGAAATATTTTCCAGGACTATTATGCATGGTTATACCATAAAAAACTTAGACTTTGTTGGGTGAATGGTCAATGGAGAGAACTGGATAATTGTCTAATTCAGTGCATAGGGCTAGCTGGAAATGTATTACATTCTAATTAACCCTTTGCAGATGTAGCTTGTAATTTCAAATGGGTTTATGAACTGTGAATCTTGATATTAATCTTACCTTGCATGTACTACTTTCATGGTTTAGGTCAAGATTTTACCCTAAATCGTAATTTTGTTACACATATAATAGTGCTAATAACATTGTTTCATGATTATTCTAAATAGTAGATAAAATAACGTTATGATTGATAAAATTGAATGCAAAATTTGCATACAATGCAATATTTGCCAAATTGAATGCAAATAGAGTTGCTCATCTGTAAGACTCTTGGAATTTTCAAAGATAATCAGATTATATTTCTTTAACACTTAAGTGAAACTAAATCTATCAGTTTTCTTATTTTGCATTCTATTTTTTTCAGAGTGCTTTTATATGATCAAAATATCTGCTTTCTAAAATTCCTTCTTGCCTCCAATCTGTCTGAGCTTTTTCAACCTCCTTTCTTCTTTTGTAAAGGTGGAAGGATGCTATGTTTTCAAGTCACTCATATATTTCTATCAGATTGTTTCGTACAGTATAGGGTGATCAGAAGGAGTCATTATATAAGGACATATAGGCTAATTCTTTCATTTTTAGATATAGTGTCTAGGCTTCAGGACAAAAGAAAGTACTTTACTAGATTAAAAAATATTTTAAGGGTGAAAACCAAGGTATGTGTATATATGTTAATCAAATATTCATTGAATTTATATATTCGAGCTTTGGACCTATGATAGGTGCTAAAGATACCAATGTAAGTATTCAGGCACACTTTTCCCTCACTGAAATTGAGATCCAATGGGTGAGATGGCCAAATAACAAGAATTTTCATCAAATTGTGATAAATGTAATACTAGAAATCCAAAAAAAAAGAAATACGGGAAGTCAAAGGATAGATGAGATGCCTACTTTAATCTGTGTTGGGTGTTACAGGCTTGGAGGAGGTCTCCCCCAACCCAAAGATTTTATGAAAGTAAAAGAAGAGTGAGAGTATGAAACTGAAAGTATTTCAAGTAAATACAGCAGTATAACAAAGCCCAGGCCAAATGCATGAATGATTCTCAGGCAAATTGAAAGTATATTCGGTGTCCAGGCTGAGGAATATAAGCACAGGAGCAGCAGTAGATTAGGAGGGAGATCAGGGAGCAACTTGCAAGTCATATGAAAACATTTGGATGTCATCCCAAGAACATTAGGAGAAATCAGGGCATTGAGACAGTACACTGGAACAATGAGATCAATTAAGAGGATGGTTTGCGATGCATGGTGGAGAATGGATTGTACAGTGCCCGGAACAAGGCAGGCAACTTGGTTACTACACTGCTGTAATGTACTAAATAGCTGGGGCTCTTTTACGAGGCTAATGAAAAGAGAACTGTGAAATGCAGACAGAATTATGGAAGATTCATCTTGACTTGGTGGTCGATTAGATGTGCGGGATGAGGGAGTGGGAGGAATCAATGATGTGTCCAAGTTCACTGACTGACTTGGGTGCATAGTGATGCTGTTGACATAGAGAACAGCAGAGAAGAAATAGGTATGGGAAGAGAATAAGGAAGGTAAATGTTAGAATTTTATTGAAATGTCAAACGGGATTATCACTTGGCAATGTAGGATTGGATCTTAAGGGAGAGAAATGGCCTGGAGATATAGATCAAAAAGTCATTAGTATATTGATAGATTGTAATATTAATATGTGAGATTACCTTCGGCAAGTGTATGAAGTGATAAGGAAGGAGAGCTGCAGATAGAAGAAATTCTGAAATTTAAGGTGCAACTGAAGAAGAATGCTAAACAGAGACGGGAAAGTAGAAGAAAACCAACATGCTGCTACATTTTGGAGGCCAACATAAACCACCATGTTTTGAAAAAGGAAAATAAAATTCTGAATTCATAGGCTGTCATATAATAAGATTAGTCATGAAATAAGTATAGTATTCCTCCAGTAGAAAGAAAGCGACTTCAGGCAAAATCCTTAATGATTTCCTAGTTAGAAATTATAGCCTCCCCTTAAATTATCAATTAAGAGGATGGTTTGCAATGCATGGTGGAGTCCACGATAAAAGTCCTTAGGGAATTTCTGGCGTTATACTCTTAAACCATCTCGATCTCAACACATTTAATATCTTTGCTCCATGATGCAAAGGCATTGAATTAATAGGTTTTGAAACAGGGGAGGGGGGTGGTCTTGTCTTAGCATCTTTGTAATGGTTATATGTTTCTTGTTCTGGAAAATTCCTCACTTTCACAGCATCTAGGGACATTGTACCCTCAGCCTTTCTGATGGGAACACATTAAAGTGATCCTCGTCCCACATTCCTCCCTGTCTGGGTCTTCAGAGTAAAATAACAGTTGCTGAAGATCAAATGCACATCCTTTTAATGCTAATGGCCCAATAAATTGTAGATCGACAATTTAAATATAGAGAGGAAGCTGCATCCTCAGAAACTTTGTGAAATGGGGTGGGGGAAAGGTAGCAAAATGTAAATATAGACTGAAAAGCTCACTAATGATGTTTACTTTGTTACTTAGCTGCTTATTATATAGATTGGGTCATTCAAAAATAGAATTTCTGTTCAGCTTTAATAACAGTCTTTGTGTTCCTTATTTTATTGCAGGCATGGTACAAGAGTGGCAATTTCACAGTAAGCAGCTGGACTGATGCTATTCATTAGCAATTGGACAACATATCACAGGAAAAAGTAATGTTCCGTTTAAGAATGAGTTTCAAAATCTTAAATCCCTAACTAGATGTCCGTTTTACCCGCACAGTATATGCTTAATGCCATTATTTTTCTCATTAATAAGATGTGAATGAAAGCATCGAAATACATTTGAAAAGTTCAGGATAAACTTTTAAAAAGACAGCTGTGTGAAATCCTGTATATTATGCATAACTGCTATAGGAGAGAACAATCCGTCTCGTTAGCTAGATTTCCTCCTCTGCCCAGCTGGGCCATTCCCGTGATCTAGGGAGCTGAGGTGATCATGGCCAATGATTATTCATTTGTATGAGCCGCCAGCATAACCTGCCAGTAATAGTTACCCACATTCAGCATCTGTGCATAGACACTGATAGGGGTAATTGTGATGGCAGCCAAAATGGCAAATCCCAGCATGTCCTGTGCTTGAACACAGCTATTCCAATGAAAGAACATTTTCAAATTGCCTGAACTGGCATAAATTCCCTAGTGAATTTGACCTATATAGTTATGGGCAGATTATGGTTCCAAAGTCTGGTTTGAAACCACTCCAGATCGACTGCCAATTAAATTAAGAAAAGTTGGAGCAAAAAAAAAATAAAATAAAATAATGTAAATCTGGGGCATATAAGCAGCAGACAAAATGTATGCCATTATAGCGTCTTCTGGAATCACACACACTGTCAGTTTACTTTGTTAGAAAAGTTTCTCATATACATATATATATATGTATATTTATTATATGTATATATTTGTTGTAAATAAATGGTTAATAAATGAACTTAGAACTTTAGAATTGTACACATTAAATGTTATCTAATTATATGTTTTTTGTTTAATTTTTTTCTGGTAGGCTGGATTACATTAAACTCTTCTCTATGAAATAATAACATTCATTTATTGCTTCTTTGAACAAACATTTATGGAACCATTACTCTATGCAAGGTTTAATCAATGTCAAAAATGGCTGACTACATCTCATGAATTGTATCCATCAGATGCCTGTGACTCATTTCATATGTTCCATATTTTATGTCAGTGGTTTTCATGAGGTAATTTCTTAATCAATGCCTGAATTGCTTGTTCAAAATATCCATTTCTAGACTCTATTAGACTAGGTTCTAATTCAGAAATTCTGAAAAACAGTCTGAGTACCTTCCTCTTTAACAGGTATTCTTAGATGACTGTGATATGGTTATTGGGAAGTTCATATTTTTGAGAAACATTCATCTCATTAACTATGCCACCCAGAAAAACAATATAGAAAGAGAAAAAGAAATAAAGATAGAAAATATAATGACATGACCTTGGGCATTTGCAGTTACATATATCACTTCTGTTACTTCCCTACTCTTCTCCTTATCACAGATACTAATTCAAATGTATTTAGTATTTGCATCGGGAGGAAAAAGTTGGTTTTGGGGTCCCTGGGTGATTCAGTCAGTTAAGCACCTGACTTCAGCTCAGGTCATGATCTCGTGGTTCTTGAGTCCAAGCCCCACATCCAGCTCTGTGCTGATGGCTCAGAGACTGGAGACTGCTTTGGATTCTGTGTCTCTCTCTCTCTCTCTGCCCCTCCCCTCCTCGTACTCTGTCTGTCTGTCTCTCTCTGTCTCTCTCTCTCTCTCTCTTTCTCAAAAATAAATAAATGTCAATTTTTTTTTAAAGTTGATTTTGAATGTGTTTCCATTTACATAATGACGCGATGTTATAGATGGTGTTTGTTACTTCTTCACTCAACAATAAAAATAAACACATACCTTATTTAACTATTCAAATTATTTCCATGTGTGCTTCCTAGTATATCTCATTTATTTATTTTAGCTGTATGGACTTCAATATTCTTCAGCACCAACAATGTTACAATGAGCATGGCCTCCTATAGAAACTTTGAGTTTGTTGGTGCAGGAAGGGAACTGTTAGTTCTAAGAGTATCATATGAGTTATCTGCTGTATTTAGCTGTATCCTCATCAGAGAATATGACTGATGCAAAGTAAGTACAAATTCTTATCCATTACGCCATCAAAACCACATTGAGATAACACCTCACGCCAGAGTGGCTAAAATTAACAACTCAGGAAACAACAGATGGTGATGAGGATGTGGAGAAATGGGAACCCTCTTGCACTGTTGGTGGGAATGCAACCTGGTGGAGCCACTCTGGAAACCAGTGTAGAGGTTCCTCAAAAAATTGAAAATAGAATTACCCTATGACTCAGAAATAGCACCACTAGAAACTTATCCAAAGGATACAGGAGTGCTGATTATTGGGGGCACAGGTATCCCAATATTTATAGCAGCACTATCAACAATAGCCAAATTATGGAAAGAGCCCAAATGTCTATCACCTGATGAATGGGTAAAGAAGATGTGGTTTATACACATAAGGGACTACTACTTGGCAATGAGAAAGAATGAAATTCTGCCATTTGCAACAAAGTGGATGGAACTGGAGGGTATTATGCTAAGTGAAATAAGTCAGTCAGAGAAAGACAGATATCATATGTTTTCACTCATATGTGGAATTTGAGAAACTTAACAGAAGACCCCTGGAGAAGGGAAGGGGAAAAATAGTTTCAAACAGAGAGGGAGGCCTTAAGAAACTTAAATACAGAGAACAAACTGAAGGTTGATGGAGAGGCAGGGGAGAGGGGAAAATGGATGATGGGCACTGAGGAGGGCACTTGTTGGGATGAACACTGGGTGTTATTTGTAAGCAAGGAATCATGGGAATCTACTCCCGAAGAGCACATTGTGTAAATTGTATGTTAGCTAACTAGACAATAAATTATATTAAAGAAAAAAAAGTGGTATTTAAGATAATCATTAAAAGGTAAATACAAATTTGCATTGCTGCAAAAGAAAGAAAATTTTTTCAGGAAGAAAAAATCCTATGTACAAAGGTAGGGAAAAGTAAAAATTCGTGGCCAGGATCTCCAACAGGTAAAAGTGCATTTATCTGAAGGTCGCAGGTAGTTGAGATTTCAAGAGACACAGTTAGAGGCAGGTTGCATTTAAGCAGTAAAGAGCCTTATAGAAAATAGGAAACCTCATAAAAATCTCCAGCAGGAGACTGTCACAATTTTATTTTTGTTGTTGGATATTATCCTGAGCAGAGGCTGGGGTAGGTGGAGAAAAAAAATACTTGTCAACAATTAAAATAGAAGTAGTAATTATATGTACATATGACAACAAGCACAGCTAACATCTATTGATCCTCTGCTATGTCTCAGAGCCTGTACTGAGCACATACAATGTATCATCTCAATTAAATCCAGACAGATAGTTATTATTATTCACATTTTACAGATGAAGAAACATATTCAGAGAGAGGAGGTGATTATACCTAGGCTGTCGTGGGGCTTGTGCATTTTACAATGTGAGGGTCCTTTAAATTAAAAATAATAATAATAATAATAATAATTATTATAAATACAAAATGAGGTGACGATTAATTTCCATTTCAGATGATAAAATCAAGCAAAATAAATTATAGCTTTTGCAAAGTTAAAATATAGCCTAAATACCCCCAATTCAGAAAAAAATACTGTGTACGTTGAATTTCATACTCTCTACTACTATATACAAAATTATATACTGCTACAATGCCCTTTTCTGTATTTTGAGGGTACATAATCAATTTGTACTTCAAATGACAATTTTAAAATATTTTCTTTATAGATAAGAAAAAGGTAATGTTTTTAACCCTGTGCATAATTGCTCAAAATATCTTTTGAAATTACGAATAGATTGGAAGAGCTGTTGAAGCTTGACAAATTTGCTTACTGTTAAATTACGAAATCTATATTAATTTAATTTCATTTTCTATATGAGGTGCATGATTTGAAAGCGTCAAAATTCAAATGTTAGCATAATAAAATCCGGTCTTGGAGAAGTTCGGTGGCTCAGTTGGTTGAGCTTCTGACTTCGGCTCAGGTCATGATCTCACGCCCTGCCCCAGGCTTGCTGCTTTCAGCTAAAACCCCATTGAGATCCTCTGTCCCCCTCTCTCTCTGCCTCTCTCTCTCTCTCTCTCTCTCTCTCTCTCTCTCTGTCTCTCTCTCAAAATGAATAAACATCAAAAAAATAAAATAAAACTCCATCTCCGCACCTTTTTATCGTGGTGCTGGGTAAGTCAGTAGAGAGGCAGAGCAAGTACGAATATTCCTATAGTAGTAAGGTGCTACAGACTGAATATTTGTGTCCTCCCAAAATTCACACATTGAAACCAAGTGCCCGATGTGATGGTATTAGGAAGTGAGGCTTTTGGAAGTTGCTTAAGTTATGAAGGTGAAGCCTTCATGAATTGGATTAGTGACTTTATAAAAGAGACCTCACAGAGCTCCCTAGCTTCTTCTACCATGTGGGGACACTGCAAAAACCACTGTCTATGAACCAGAAAGCAGTTCCTCACCAGACACTGAATCTGCTAGTGTCATGACCTTGGACTTCCCTGCATCCATATTACTAGAAATAAATGTTTTCTGCTTATAAGCCACCCAGTTTATGGCATTTTGGTGTAACAGTGTGGATAGACTGAGACACAAGGCTAGCACTAACATAATTATAAGTGAATTTGACTGTAAATCACATAACTCTGTATAATTAAGCTAACTAGATATATCTCCAAGTCAAAGCTGGATCCCCCAAATTTTCTGCCACTATAATGTAAAATGATACAAAAAGAAGTGAGACAAAAGTGACATCAGGGTGAAAAGAGGCAATGGCCCTCACCGGTTTAATTAAAATTCCTTATTTTGAAAAGTGTGTATACATATACCAGGATGTAGAACACATTTCTATGACCAGGACTCTGGAAATGTCCATGCAATTCTGTGTCCTTGAAGCTCACACTTCACTCACCATATGGTAAGTCAATTTCCATTTGTAATGAATTCCTTTATTGTCTCTTCTGGTATTTTAGACTACCATTCTATTGACCCAATTAAATGTACATCTAGGGCTAGTGGAACCACATTCACTGTTTTTTTTTCTCTCTTCTTAGATAGCATATTCATTATATTGTTGCAGGATTTTTTTACCACAATACCCGGGATTCATTATCTTCGTTTCCAAGATTCATTATCTTGTCGCCAACAAGAAGAGGTAGACACAAAATGAGCAGTAGGCAAAAGTAATTTATTAGAATATAAGATTAGAAAGTAAGAATAGTAGGAAAGCTCTCTTTATAAAGAGGGGACATTCAAAAGTGGATGTCCAGGACTATAGGCGAGGGTCCTTGTTTTGTAAGGTTCTGGTCAATCCTTCCCCTTCCCTTCCCCCTAGTTTCTTCTCAGGTTCTACCCTTATTGGCTGCATAGCTCTAGATGCTGGGTTGTCCATTCTTGATTGGCTCCTTTCCATTGTATGAGGGCGTGGCCTATGGCCATACTTGGGTCTTTCGCCAAATTCCTGAGGGAAACCTGAGGGGGAGTAGGTGGGGTCTGTTACATCCCTAAAGGGAACCTTAAGCCTGAGGGGGTTTGCTGTGGTCAGACACTCACAGCATTGTTCCAAAAAATGTGTTTTTCCTCACTCAGGGACTTCATGTCCTAATCCTTCCCTCTCTGCCTACTGAATCTTATCTTTTCCTATTATAATATTAGTAATCATCTACTGATAATTCATTTGTTTTATTAATAAAAATTAAAGAGAGAAGAAAGCCGGCATAGCTCGCTCTGCTAAATCAGATGTTTAGGTTGCTACTTCTCTATCTGAGGAGAAAGGAAGCTGTACCTGAAATCTCTCTCCTTAAGATAGCTTCTTGTTATTCTATGACCATGACTTGAGACATAATTTTTTTTAAGTTTATTTATTTATTTCAAGAGAGTGCACACACAAGTGGGATAGGGCAGAAAGAGAGGGAGAGAAACAATTTCAAGCAGGCTCCACACTGTCAATGCAGAGCCTGACGTGGGGTTTGATCCCACAACCATGATATCATGACCTGAGCTGAAACCTAGAGTCAGATGCTTAACCAACTGAGCTACCCAGGCGCCCCAAGAAACACTCTTTCTTTGAGTTTCATTCTTCCGATTTTATGTTGGTATAATTTAAAAACATCCAGGTGACTCATTAAGGTTTAGGATTAATTCCTGATTTATTTCTTTTTAAAAAATGTTTATTGATTGATTTTGAGAGAGAGGGAGAGAGAGAGAGAGCAAGCAGGGGAGGGGCAGAGAGAGAGAGAGAGAGAGAGAGAGAGAGACTCACAGCAGGCTCCACACTTGTCAGTGCAAAGCCCAATGCGGGGCTCCATCTCAGGAACCTGGAAGATCATGACCTGAGCCGAGATCAAGAGTCAGACACTTAACCGACTAAGCCACCCAGGCACCCCAAATATGATTTATTTCTAAACAATACCTTACCTAAGCTAGATCCTTGTTACTCAAATTATGGTCCACACTTAACACAGCATTCCCATCACCTGGGAACTTATTAGAAATTCAGATTATCAGGTCCTACTCCAATCCACTGAATGAGATTTTGTATTTGAAAAGGTACCTTAGGAATTCTAGTACATATTAAAGTTTGAGAAGTGCTGACCTTGATGCAGTTCATTACCTGAATTACTTTGGTTAACTCCATGGAAAGTTGGGTCCACTTGATTTTCTCTCACTTTCCACCCAAACCCTGTATGAAGGATGCACTATGACTTTGAGTGTGTGAGATATTATTCAGAAATGAATGAGCATGCAAATTTGGACCTTATTGCCTTGCTTTTATGTATTTAAGTTTCTATGATCTATTGGGTCCTCCTAATCTTAACATAAAAGTACTTTGTTTTCAATATGGAAAGTATGGATAACACAGAAAGGTAGTAAATTAATATATAAATTATAGGGGCTCCTGGGTGGCTCAGTCAGCTAAGCATCTGACTTCATCTCAGGTCATGATCTCTCACACTCCGTGAGTTTGAGCCCCATATCAGGCGCTGTGCTGACAGCTCATAGCCTGGAGCCTGCTTCAGATTCTGTGTCTCCTCCTCCCTCTGACCCTCCCCTGCTCATCCTCTGTCTCTCTGTCTCAAAAATAAATTTTAAAAAACATTAATATATATATATAAATTATATAATAAATTTATAAATAGTAATACATAAATTTATGACTATATTAATATAATTTGCATATTATATAAATATCATATAAACATATATATATATAAAATATCACTACCCAAATCTATTTTAACGTAGGTTTTCTGTTATTGATGCTTCAGTGACAGGTATATCATACATGTTTGATCGTCTTTAAACTTGACATTGTACCACAAATATTTTTTCCACTCCATTATAAACTCTTTGTAAGAAGTTGTAGTGATTATATCATATTCCATTTGGGATGTGCTATAAAATTCTTAACTATTTCCATATTGTTGAGGCTAAGATTATTTCTAATTTTTCTCAAAAATAACTCTGTCATGTAAATACATAATCGCCTCATTTCTATATTTCAGTCTATATCTTTAGAATAAATTCCTTCAGAACAAATTTCAGGGTGAAGAAGAAATGAACATTTTAAGTGTCCTGATAGAGATTTCCCAATTATTTTATTTCATTCATCTTCTGTCCTGTTCTGCGCATAAGCCATTTTAAATCTTTACCATTCACCTCAAGCTTTCATTCATAACTGCTGCCGTATTTATATACAGGAAATGACAGTACAACTAATTTTCCAGAAAAAGCATTTTCTCATCAAATATAAAATCTTGAGAATTCACACTCGCCATTACCTGTCTCCTCAACCAGTCCTATTTCTTTCCCTGTAATCTCAAAAGATCAGCCACCTCTGCTCCTGTTCAGGATGTGGACTCCTGATGCCATTATTTGATGTCACCTCTGGAGCCATGATCCATCCATCATGTGCTGTTTCTCTCTATTTTCAAAATCTTAAATAAATAAACCATTCCATCTTCTCAAATCGAGCATGCACCTGTAGTCAGCATCATGTCTTTTCTTTTTTTTTTTCCCCCATAGGAAAATAGTATAAAAACAAGGAAAAAAGCTGCTGTTTCTCATTCTGCTTAAAATCAAACTATTGCCTCCAGAACCACTGTGAGAGTAATCTCAGTATGGATCCATGGGTCTTCTAATTGCCAAAGGCAGTGATTTTGCTTTCAATCTCCCACCTTGTTTGAGTCTCTTCTTTCTACTTATCATTGCAATTTGTTCCAACATTATCTACTTTCTATATAGTTGACCAATTCTTTCACTCTCCCTTCCCTGACCCTGAACCTGCCTTCAGTATAAGGTCCATTACTATGTTTGGCAAGTTTGCATTTCTCCTAAGCTAGAAGAACTTTGAAAATGAGGACTCCATAATTCCTGTTTCTCCACTGCTATCCCGAGTCCCTGCCACAGCACGGCTGCTTCCCAATTGTCGAACTGAATTGAGCTCATTGTCAGGGATCTGCAGGCATTTGGCTCTTTGATCACTTGAACTCATTTGGCTTTGGTATACTCAAAGTCCTGGTTTTTGCTTACACTACACAAAGCATTCCCTGTGTCATATCTGAATTAGTTTCTTATAGCTACAAGGTAGATGCAGGATCGTGAGCAACTAATAAGGAGGGATGTGGAGAGAAAAGAGAAAATGAATAGACATTATCATGATTTCAGTAGGTGCTAGCTAGATTATACTACAATGCAGGCTCCTGAAAAATTAGAGTGACTTACAACAGTTTATTTCTAAATATCCGGTGTGAGTCAACTTCAGTTTTGTTTCATGTCATCTACACTCTCGGAGCCAGACTGAGAAAGCAGCCTCTGGCTGGAGTATTGTTCTCACTACAGAGGAATAAGAGGACTTGGCAAATGACGTGCTGGCTCTAAGGTTTCTGCTCACAAGAAACACATTACATAGGCCAAAGCAAGTCGACGTCCAAGCCTAATGCCAAGGAAGAGTGGCAAGTATTGTCAAAAAATAAAGCACCACGATGGTTAGTTCAGTACTTTGCCTCTAACAATATAAATTATTGAAATGGTTAAACAGTTCCGAGAGGAGGTGTTGAAAACTATACTGCAAATTCTAGGATCATGGTACACGAGTCAAGATTATCAGGCAATTAGCTTCAAAAACGGTGGAGTTTTATTGTCTGAAGATGGAAAGACTTACTGAGAATTATTTTCTACATGAGAAACACGTATACATCCATCTGAATGTTTAAAGACGTTTGAATATAGTTTATAATTCTCATTTATTTTAATAACTCCCTAGTCCCCGTTCATATCCACTTGATTACGTTGCAGCGAGAGTAACAGCAAATATTTACTGAACAAGAACAATGTTCTAGACCTTCTGCTAAGAGCTTTGCATTTCTTTTACCATGTTGTCTTCACAGTATCTTTTTATGGGAAGTATTAGTGCCATCTTTATTTGATAAATGAGCAAACTGAGTACATTGATGTAAAGTGACTTGCCCGAGGCAGATTTTATATGGGGTGGCAAAGAAGTGTTCAAGTTCGGAACTACTGACTTCCGAAATCGCTGCACTCCTTCCTGTGACATGGAACTTTTAGCACCTTTTTCTCATATAAATGAAATTTGCTTTGGTTTTGCCTGTGGGTGCTTTTGTTCAAAAGAAGAGCGGTAATTATAGCAGAGAGTGGAATTTGGTTACTTTTCCCAGCTTCACTGAAGTATAATTGACAAATGAAATTGTAACATATTTAGCGTGTACAAAGAGACGTCTTGATACATGAATCCATGGTGAAAAGATTCCAACGTGAAGTTCATGAACACATCTGTCACCTCACAAATTTTCTTGGTGTGAGTGAGAACGCAAGTTCTAGTCTCTTAGCAAGTTTCAGTGATACAATACAGATTCATTAACTACATGTTTCATGTCATGCATTAGATTCTCAGACTTTATTCATCTTATAAATAGAAATTTATATTCTATCAACACCTTCCTGTTTCTCCCACCTCCCAGCCACTTGAAGCCATCATTCTACTGTTTCTATGAGCGCAACCTTGTTTTTGTTTGTTTGTTTGTTTGTTTGTTTTAAGATTCCACATATAGGTGTTACATCAGAAAGTATTAGTCTTTCTCTGTCTAGCTTTTATTTCACTTAGCATAATGCTGCCAAGGTCTATCCATGGTGTCACAAATGGCAAGATTTCCATCTTTTTTATGGTTGAATAATATTCCACTATACATGTATACCACATTTTCTGTATCCATTCATCCACTGAAGGACTCTTAACGCGATTTCTGTATCTTGGCAATTGTGGATATTGCTGCAATGAACATGAGAGTATAAATATCTTCTCAAGATAGAGATTTAGGGGGCGCCTGGGTGGCTCAGTCAGTTGAGCGTCCGACTTTGGCTCAGGTCATGATCTCCCGGTCCGTGAGTTCGAGCCCCGCGTCGGGCTCTGTGCTGACTGCTCAGAGCCTGGAGCCTGTTTCAGATTCTGTGTCTCCCTCTCTCTCTGACCCTCCCCCGTTCATGCTCTGTCTCTCTCTGTCTCAAAAATAAATAAACGTTAAAAAAAGTAAATTAATTAAAAAAAAGATAGCGATTTAGTTTCTTTTGTATATACACCCAGAAATGGGGTTGCTGGACAATATATAGCTTTATTTTTAATTTTTTTGAAGAACTTTCATACTATTTCCATAGTGGTTGTAGCAGTCAGTGTACGTTCCCACTAAGAGTATACAAGGATTTCTTTTTCTCCACATTCTTACCAGTAATTCTTATCTCTCATGTTTTTCGTAATAGTCTAACAGGTATGATAAATGTCTCATTGTGGTTTTGACTTGCATTTCCCTAATGGTTGGTGATGTTGAGCATCTTTTCATGTACAGAACTTTCTTGACTTATGATGATAAACCCATCGTAGCTTGAAAGTACTGTAAGCCAAAAATAAATTTCATACACCTAACATATGGAGTATCATAGCATAGCATAGCTTTCCTTAACTGTGCTCAGAACACTTACATTAGTCTATAGGGGAGAAAAAAACATCTAGCGCAAAGCCTATTTTATAATGAAGTATTGAATATCTCATGTAATTTACTGAGTATTGTAATGAAAGTGTAAAACACAATGGTTATAGGGGTACAAGATGGATGTAAGCGTATCAGTTGTTTAGCCCCATGATTGCATCGTTGACCAGGAGGTGTGGCTCATTGCCACTGTCCAGCATCAGGAAAGAGTACTTTACTGCACATCGCTAGCCTAGGAAGAGATCGAAATCCAAAGTTTGAAGTATGGTTTCTACAGAATGTACATCATTTCCACACCCCCATAATCAAAAAATCATAAATCGAATCATTGCAAGTAAGGGCCTGTCTATACCTGTTGGCCATCTGTATGTCTTCTCTGTCTTATGTCCATTCTCTAATTAGGTTTTGATTAATTAATTGATTGATTGAATTAGTTTAGTTACTGAGTTTTATGAATTCCTTGTGTATGTTGGATAGTAACCTCTTATTGGAATGTCATTTACAAATGCTCAGTGTGGAGCCATATGCGGGGCTCAATCTCATAGGACCCTGCGATCATGACCTGAGCTGAAATCAAGAGACTTATTCTTAACTGACTGAACCACCCAAGTGCCCTTCTTTAATCCATTTTGAATTGATGTTTGTGTATGGTATAAGATAGGGATCTAGGTTCATTCTTTGCATGTGGATATCGAGGTTTCCCGATACTGATTATTGAAAAGGGATTGGCTTTTTAAAATTAAACATTATTTACCATTGGGTTCTTTAAGAAAATAATATTCCCACTTTGATTCCTGGGAGAAAGAGATACACACTGGGAATTGAGCTATTTCATTACATTTCCAAATAGCTATCTCTTTCTTCAAAGTTAACAGCATCATGGCATTATTTTAAAGAGCAATATGGATAATTTCTCATTGTGACGGCATGATCCTTTCCCTCATTAGTGGGTTATTGTTTGATGCCTGGGCAAAATACAGGCAGAGTTGATAGTTTTATGAAAATACCTTGTTTTAACGTCATGCCATTCTGTAATAATGAAATTAAGTGATTTATATTATGCATATATATTTATAATTTCAACAGAAGCTTTCTCCTAAGAAATGGTATAATTTTCATAGTTTTGTTAGAATGAATTCCATATACTTAAGCATACATACAATTCATTAAAATGTATACATTATTTAAATTGGTATTTTTCTCTAAAATACTGTCCTATTTATGAATTAATTATTTAACCTTTTATAATTTCTCATTTGATTTGATTTCTCCAATTATCTCTGAGATAGTTCTTCAATTTGCTAAAAGAGTTAAGAAATTCTTTTAACTTTATGACTTTTAAATATTTAATGAGAGCTTTAAAATTTAATAGTCTCTGTATTAAGAAGGATGTTTTTACCTTTGAAAAATAGTTTACAAATTGGTCTTCTTTCTTTTATAGCAGGTTTTACATTTGAATCATTAATGTACCCATTTGAGGATAATTTATTCTGGAAGGCTTTTAGATGTTAATATCAGATCTGTTTAACTATAAATATTTTGGATAAGTGGAGATATATGTAATTATCTCTCTCTAGTAGTACAAATATGCTTTGCAAGTGCTACAAAAAGGCAGTCTAACTTAATGCTAAGACACATGGATTGAAAATTACCATATACAAACTGTCTGACCTTGGACAGTATTTTAACTCTCTAAGCTTTAGCTGCATCGATTATAAAATAAAGATGACAATAACCATGTGGCTACAAAATGAGTCTATGAGACAAGTCTACAAAACACCTGGCTATATGTGCACATAGATTGTTCCCAACATAGATCAGGATACACACACACACACACACACACACACATACATATATATGCATATATATATTTCCTATTTTACATATTAAAGGAAACAAATTTAAAGAGTGTGCAATTAGTTAACACCAACAGAAGAATGTAAACACAAATAGATTCTATCAGCAAGGTTTCTTTGAGGGGCTGGGACATTGATTCATGACTGGGGCATTCACGAGAATACGTAGTATAAACTTCCCCGCAGTTGGAGCCAAGGACTGAAGATTATTAATGACACTGAAGGCTAAGCACCTTCCCGTTTTCTCTGTCTCCCAGCACTGCTTGCTTCTGTGTGAATTTTACTCTTCAGCGGGCTTGTTCCACCTGGTGCTAAAATGGCACCAACACTTCCAGAGATGTATAGTTCTTTTATTTGTATAATTTTTAAATGTTCATTTATTTTTGATAGAGCAAGAGCAGGTAGGGCCTGAGAGAGAGGGAGACAGAGAATATGAAGTAGGCTCCATGCTGTTAACACAAGGCCTGACGTGGGGCTCGAACTCACAAACTGTGACACCATGACCTGAGCCGAAACCAAGAGTTGGATGCTTAACCGAGTGAGCCACCCAAGTGCCCTGTAGAGACATAGGGTTCTCATTGTTTACTAGGTTGGTGGTTTTCTTCTCTCTTCTGGAATATGTATGTGTGTGTATGTGTGCATGTAAGTATGTGTGTGCATATATGTGTGTGCATGTATGTACAAATATAACTAGTATATACACATATACACACAGGCTCAGGCTTGTGTGTAAGTGTGTGCACGTGGGGACATGCACGTTTGTGTGTTATAAATTACCTGGCTTTGTTTGCGTCTTTTGTTTAAATTGTGGATAAAAAACTGAGAGTGATAAAGTGGTTTGTGCGCCACGGTGTCCAGCCCTGTATCACAGAGCCATCCCTGTATCCGGGAACAAGCAGCCAATATGACTGACTCTACTGTTGATACCATATGTGTAGGGATGGGGAAAAATAAGAATGGCATACATTCCCTAAAATATTATATTTGCAATAGTATTTGTAAATCCATAAACACACCTCTTAAAAATTGTTAGGGCATTTTGCTTAGTGTGACTATTATTTCCTAACTTTAATATATTCCTTTTGACATTTAAGGCCCTAAGTGACACCTGAAGTCTACAGTAAAAAGGCAAATTTTTATTCCTACATCAAACTCTTAGAAAAAGGTATTTGTAAAATGCCAAAATCAAATGCCAACCTCTGTAGAAAATATGTAATTTGCAAATGACCCACTTTCTTAAACTGTATGCAAAGGGTGAAATTAAGAGGTGTTTATTCATAATATGACCTGAAGTCACCAATTTTATAACTTCATTTCTTGTTGCTTCATACGAAGTTGGAGAAGGACAAGGTAAAGAGGAGAATAGCTAATTTGACATGAATGCAGAATCAGAATTTATCACTAGGTACCTGCTGTGTCTTAGGTTTCTGTTAAGGTCATTTCTTTAGGATTTGTGAAAGGCAAGCCACAACATCCCTTGAATGTGGTGTAATTCTTGACAGAAAAAAAAGTGAATTTGTCCCCCTGAAAGTGAGGATAAAATCAAGATGAAAACAAAACCAAAGAAAGGCTGGTGTGATCTGCAATGCTGAAAGACTCAAGGTCTTTAAGGTTGCAGAAATTAACTTTCTCATGTCTTCTAGTTTTCATCACAGATTTTCACCATTTTTATCCATAAGGGCTTGAGTTTATGAGTGGGTGGTGAGATGTATTTGGGGGAAACTTGAAATTGGGTTGTAAGGCAAAGCCATTTTGAGGAGATTTGAACTAATGGAAAGAGATCACCTGCTGGGCAAACAGCTTTCTGGGGTGTTTTAGGGAAAGGGAAAGTTTACAAGGAAGGAACACCTCAACATGTTTAAGAACCATAAGGAAGACAACATAGCTAGACTTAGCTGATGAAGGAGAAAAGGGCATAAGATAAGGTCACTTAGGTAATCAACTGGCAGATCGTGTAGAATCTTAATAGTCCAAGAGAAGAATTTTGGATTTTTTACCATGGGACGTGAGAAAACAGAAGACATTAGGAAGTGAAGAATCGTACACTTATTTACATTTCTTAAAGTTTCCTATCCCTGATATATAGAAAGCTGATTGGGAAGGGACACCTAGGGGTAAGGAGGTGAGGGTGAATTGAGTGAATAGTGAGGATGGAGAAAATACAAAGAGCTATACTTTTGAAAATACAGTTGTCCTGAGATGCCTGGGTGGCTCAGCCCATCAAGAGTAGGACTCTTGATTTTGGCTCAGGTCCATGATTTCACTGTTGGTGAGTTTGAGCCCTGCAAAGGGTTCTGTCAGTGCAGAGCCTGCCTGGGATTCTCTCTCTCCTCTTTCTGTTCCTAACCCACCTCTGTGTGCTCTCTCTCTCTCTCTCTCTCTCAAAATAAAGAAATAAATAAACTTCAAAAAAGAGTATAGTTGTCCTGGTCCTGCTGTTGGAGGAGTTGTGAGGAATGGGGGGAGTATAAGGAATGAGGCAATCAACGTGGTATTTTTGTGTGTGTGCTATTGAGCACCATATACTGGAAAAGAGATAGGTTGGAGGGCAAGAAAATGATTGTGGGTAGGTTTGAGAGGCCTAGCATAGCTAAAGTGGAAATATAAAGAATTTGAGGAGACTTTTAGGACGAAACCTATCTGTACATTTATTTAAATGGTATTGAGCCCATGACAATGGATTGTACTATGTCAGAACAGAGGCAAGTAACGCAGAGAAATTGGTCCATGACCAAGCTTTCCAGTATTCAGAGCTTGGGCAAGGAAGAGAAAGCTATGAAAGTGGACTGAGAAGGAGAACCATTTTAGGGAGTTAAAAAAAAAAAAAGTGTTGTCTTAGGAAAGCCAACACAGGAAACTTCCAAGATGATGAGAAAAATAAAACTATTAGATTATACAAAAGTCATTAGTCCCCTTGAGAAGTGCATTCAGGGAGAAAAAGAATGTGGAGAAAAAGTTTAGAGACAATTATTTTGAGAGTATTTTCTCTGAAGTAGACAGGAAAATTGGATGGTAGCCATGGGGACCACAAAAGCATTTTGTTGGAGGAGAGAGCATGTTGTATGTTAATAGGAGAGATTCAAAAGGAAAGAGAGATGATGATGTAGAAAGAGGGCTGTATAAGGAATGAAGCCAACAAGAGATAAGACAAGGTGGAATTTCAAACAAAACATGATATGTTGAAATATTGTAGGATGTGTATACATCCCTGAATTCATTGCTTTGCTGTGAAGAGTGTAAACATTTTTCAGTCACCTCAGCATGATGCAAAGTAACCAGTTTATAATGATTTTTCCTACTACAGAAAAGTCTTCTAGGAAACTTGAGAAATGTTTGAGTTTCTGGTTGTTCTTTTTTTTTTAATATATAGCTCTTAATTGTAACAGTTACATTTAAATTTACAGAAATAATAATATATAATATGATAGCTTTACAGATGTAAGCCTTATAAACAAAAGAAAAAAGTAAAAAGATAGTTTTCTACTTTTGTGAACAAAAAATATAAGAAAGTTAAATGGTCCATTTGATTTATTTTACTTCACGTGCAATGCAAATTTGTCAAACATTATCTACAATACATTAGCAATCTGTTCCCTGTATTATTTTTCTGTTTAAGCGGCTTAGAATTAATAGCACCTTAACTTCACAAGTTTAACACATTACAATATGCCTTAAAATACCCATATTTTCGTCCTTACCACCAATACTTTAGATTGGTTTAAATTTCAATATGATATTCAGTATTGCAATTCATCAGCACTTTCTAATTTCAGCTGCTATTGTTGTTATAAATTAATACATGGAAATGATTTTTAATTTAAAAAAGTAGAAATGGGTACACAATGAAAAGTACATATGTTTTGCCTTTGCAGAAATTTCTAGGGATAAACTTCATCAATCACTTCACATATATTCTTCCAGGAATTTTCTATAAATACATGGCAATATTTCTTTTTTGGTGCTATAGAAGTGCCCAGCACTGCAATTCTCTGCCTGACCTCCTACATATATCAGAGTTATTTCCTTATCTTTACCGACCATGCTCAGCTTAGATAACCAGACACAGTTCTTCACGGTTTTGGGAGGAGGGAACACCAAGATGTAGTTAGAAACCAGGACAAAAAATTCTCACCGCCTAAGAGTTAGAAATCCACTGGTTACAGGTGCACAGTTGTCCCCCTCTTATCCATAGGGGAATACACTCTAAGACCCCCTGCATATGCCTGAAACTGCAGATAGTACTAAACCCTATACATATACACCAATGATAAAGTTTAGTGTATAAATTAGGCACAACAAGAGATTAATGACAATAATAAACTAGGACAATTATGATGATAAACTGTAATGAAAGTTTTGTGAATGTGTCTCTCTGTTTCAAAATATCTTATAGTACTGTGCTGTCTTTTTCTCTTCTTGAGATAATGGAAGATGATAAAATGCTCATGTGAAGAGATGAGATGAGGTAAATGGCGATGTGATGTAACATTAGGCTACTATTGACCTTCTGATGGTATGTGAGAAGAAGGATCATTGGCTTTGGAATCTTCGTTGACCAAGAGTAACAGAAACTACTGAAAACAAAACCACAGATAATAGGGAACTATTGTATTAAATTTTCTTGACCCCTACACTAAATGAAAAAAAAATCCACAAGGTTGTGAGGCTTAGAAAGGAGGACTTTGAACAGAATATGACTGGGAAATCACCATCCATCACCAGCCATCATCAGCTGTGCCTTCACTTGCCTATCAATCAGCCTATAGAGTTGGTACCCAAAGACATTACATGACGTTTCACCTAATGAAAATGATTATCAGCTCATCTAACAGTATGGTCTGGATGACTAGAAACAGAGTAGGTGAGTGATACAGAAGAGAACAAGAACACCAATTGGCCTGGCTCCTTGGTGTCTCCCTCCAGCTTGATTTCCTATCCTTCTGTATAGGAGTCTGTATAATGAATTTGTGATTATGCAAACATCTCTCGTACTTCTAGTGCTTACTGCTGTCTCAGTCTGGTTTCTTGCCTTAGATAATCCACACATTTCACTCCTTTATCCATTTGGATTTCTCACTAAATTTAGCTTCTTTGAAATCAGTGTTGATCATCTCCAATCCAAATAAAGTATCACTGTGTTCCACTCTCTATCTTAGTTTTCTTCATATTACTTATCACTGAGTGTCATACATTCACTCGTTTATTTCCTGTATCTTTCCACTAGTATATAACTGCATAAAAGAAGATACCTCAGTTTATTTTGTTCACTATTGTGCCCCTTGTGTCTAGAGTATAGCATATGGTCGCACTAATTACATCACTGAATAGATACAATTATTCATATGTTAATAAAAATGATAATAGCTGCTCAACAATTTGATCCAGTGTCAATTTTAAAATTTCCTTTTCTACATCACCCTTTAGGAGCAGTTTGATTGTGGACCACTTTCTAAAAGCATTCACAAAGGTAAACTGAAAAGGGATTAAAGACCTAAATATGAGACCTGAAACAATAAAAATCCTAAAAGAGAACACAGGCAGTAAATTCTCTGACATTGGTTATAGCACCATTTTTCTAGATATGTCTCTTAAGGCAAAGAGAACAAAAGCAAAAATAAACTATTAGGACTACATCAAAATAAAAAGCTTTTGCAGAGCAAAGGAAAACAATCAGCCAAACAAAAAAATATATACACAGAATGGAGATGATATTAGCAAATGATACATCCTATAGAGAATTAATATCTAAAATATATAAAGAACTTCTAGAACTCAATGCCAAAAAGCCAAACAATCTGATTATAAAATGAGCAAAGGACACGAATAGACATTTTTCCAGATGGCCAACAGACACATGACAATACGTTCAACATAACTAATCAACAGGGAAGGACAAATGAAAACCACAATGAGCTACCACCTTATACCAGTTAAGACGGTTAAAATCAAAATGACAAGAAATAATAAGCATTAGCAAGGATGTGGAGCAAAAGGAACCTTTGTACACTGTTGGTGGGGATATAAATTGGCACAGCCACTGCAAAAAAGTATGGAGATTCTTCAAAAAATTAAAATTAGAAATACCATATGATCCAATAATTCCAGTATTGTATACTTACCCAAATAGAACAAAAACACTAACCCAAAAAGATATATGTACCCCTATGTGTATTGTGCTATTATTTACAATAGTCAAGATATGAATAAAACCTGTTTCCATTAATAGGTGAGTAGCTAAGGAATACATACATCTGTCTATGTATCTATCTATATAAAGAATATATATATATATAAATTTATTTATTATATATAACTTTTACATATTTTATAATTATATATATAAATTATATATATAAATTTTATATATTTTACACATTTACACATTATATTTTATACATTTTATGTATATACATTTATGTATATGTTTATACATTATAAATGTATATGTTTATACATTTTATGTATATTATGTATAATTTATGTATAAATTTATTTATATATAAAAATATATACATATGTATTTATATATGTACATATATATAAATAAATATATATAAAATGCAACCAATAAATGCAATGGTATGCACCCCTCTAAAAGGATGAGATCATGCCATTTCAGACAACATAGATGGACCTGGAAGGTATTATTCTAAGTGAAATAAGTCAGACTGAGAAAGACAAATGCCATATGACCTCATTCAGAAGTGGAATCTTAAAAAAAAAAAAAATGAACAAAAAGCAGAATCAGACTTATAAATACAAAGAACAAACTAATGGTTGCCGGGGGCGAAGGGGATGGGGTGTTAGGCAAAATGGGCAAAGGGAAGTGGGCGATGTAGGTTTCCAGTTATGGAATGAATAACCCAGAGGAACAGCATAAAGACTACAGTCTATGATATTGTAATAGTGATGTAGTGGTACAGATGGTGGTGACGCTTGTTGTGAACATAGCATTATATATATAAATTTGTCAAATCACTAAGTTAAACACCTCAAATTAAAAGAAATTTACTAGGGGCGCCTGGGTGGTTCAGTCAGTTGAGTGACCGACTTCATCTTAGGTCATGATCTCACAGTGTGTGAGTCTGAGCCCTGCATCAGGCTCTGTGCGGACAACTCAGCGCCCGGAGCCTGCTTCGGATTCTGTGTCTCCCTCTCTCTCTGACCCTAACCCACTCGCATTCTGTCTCTGTCTCCCTCAAAAATAAATGAACTTTAAAAAAATTTTTAAAGAAAATTACTCCTCCCCCAATTTGTTTTAAAAATTAAAATAAATTTATAAGTAAACACACACACACACACACACACACACACACACACACACAGTTTGATTGGATTGCACCACTATCCATATTTCTCCCAGAGAATTCTCTGTTTTATGTTGATTTGCGCTTCTCCAATTTACCTTTTGCTGTTACTCAAGCTAAAAAACATTTCCTAAGCCTCTTGTGGGATATTTATCTCCCACATAAGTTTTCCCCTTTCGTGCCAATTGTGCTATTTGCTCCAATATTTTATTTCGCATCAGAATTAATAAAATCTTCCAATTTTTTTCCTGATTTGATAACACATTTATAAAACATTATTCTCTTCACCAAATGTGTCTCAAATTGTGTTTTAAGTGTGTTCCATTTGTAACTTAAAAAAAATAATGCCTACCCCAATCCAGACCTAGAAGTTAACTTTGGATACAGTTTAGTAAATACATATACTGGTCCATTGATGGAAGTAAAGGAAATCTTTAAAGTAAAAATTCCTACTTGATTTTAATGTAACCAATTTTTTTTTAAGGTAACCAGTCTTGTACTTCGGTAATGCATTTTAATGGGCTCATTTCTTATCCACTGGTAAGCTTCTAAGCATGATCTTGAATCTAGAGAGGGCAATTGACATAGCTTTGCATAAACATGTAAAGCATTATCTCCATCACAATCGAGATATATATTTATTTTAAGGTTATATCTATCTATAAAAAAAAAGAAAAAAGAAGTGCTTCTTTATATATCTTTTGGTCTAATGTAAGTTGTTCTTGTTTTTACATCTCATCGTTGATTTCAGTTGTGATTGGGAGACAAATCAGATGAGTGTTTTCAAGTTTCTTTTCATTCTCAGAAGCAATGGGGTTGCAGCTGATATTGCAACATCGCCCATGAGATTGTATCTGTGAGTGGTGGACATTACTTAAGTGTCTTTTGGTTTCATGTAACTGAAAATCCAAATTCAAAGGCAAAGTGAACTTTATTGCTTCACATTGATGAGAAGTCCAGAGAAGAATGCCTTTAGACATTGCAAAATAAATATTCAGAGACTAGTTGTAGGCTCTAGTTTCTCCTATTCTCATCTTCCTGTAGATTGGCTCTTACTTCATTTTTCACAATGGCTATAGTAACCTAATAACTTACTCCCGCAGCTAAGCAGTGGGCTGGTTTGTTTCTCCCCCTGCTACCCCCCCTCCCCCCATCTTCCTTTTCTTAGAGCATTTACTGTAGAAAACTTGCAATTATAAATTCTTTCTCTGCTCCTTTGAGATGTAAACTCCCAGGATAGCGCCAGTTTTCCAACTCAAGGATGTCTTTCTCAAAAACCGGGGAGCCCCCCATGGGGCACCTGGGTGGCTCAGTTGTTGAGCATTCGACTTCGGCTCAGGTCATGATCTCATGGTTCGTGAGTTCGAGCCTTACATCAGACTCTGCATTGACAGCTAGGAGCCTGGAGCTTGCTTCCTATTCTGTGTCTCTTCTCTCTGCCTCTCCTCCACTCATGCTTTTTCTCTTTCTCTCTCTCTCTCAAAAATAAATAAACATTAAAAAAATTTAGAAAATAACCTGGGAGCCACCCTTTGAAATGCAATCATCAGGAAAGACTGTATCCCTATCTCCCAGCCTCTGTGGGATAGTAGGAGTTCACCTACCATAAGCACCAATTAGCCAACACAGATGGCCTTAATCACATGACCTATCCTCTCACACTTCCCAGGGTCCTCCAGTACTTTACCCACGAGCTCACCCAGCACTTAAAACCTTCCCCACCTTCTGTTTCAAAGGAGTTGAGTTCACCCTCTCTCCCCTATTGCAGTAGCTTTCCCCTTATTGCAATAGCTTTAAGCACAGTTTTCCTACATTTTTAACACATCCAGTGCAATTTCCCCTTGACAAGAAAGTAGATTGTATGTATGCTAAAGACAAAAAGAAAAACGACAAAGAGATTTCCTGAAGATTTTACTTAAAATGTTCTTAATATTCCAAGTGGGTTCAAGGAAACAAACAAAAGCCTCAGCATCATGCTTAGGAAAAAAAGTGTTGGGACAGTGCCGGCTGTAAGGTGGTGGCAGGAGAGGAAGAGGTAGGTATAAGTCCGAGGGACTGAAATGAGCAGGAAGTCCAATGGATTCTGATTTCACTATTAAAGTGGAAGAAGATCCAGTTTGGCAGCCAAACTTCTCTTCTTTTGTCATCCGCGTGAGAATGTCATCCGCGTGAGAGAAGAGGTGAGGAAGGACGTTGATGTGGTTCAGGACCTGCTGCTCTAGAAGACAACGCTTTGGCGTAATGAACCCCGGAAGCTGAAGGAGTTTGAGAGAACAGAGGAAGCAGAAAGATCACTCTGACCTCCTCCCCTTCCTCACCCTTCTTCCCTAAACGGATCATAAAGTCCTCATGTGGGAGGGGCCGTCCCTACACCCAGAGGAAAGGAGCATTCTTATCTCAGAAGCCCAAGAGACGCCAAGAAGAATCCCAACAAAGGCAATTTGTTAAATGCCCCCCAGTTGACCACGATTGCTTCATACTCCCTAACCTATCATATTCCTTCATGTCTGGCCACTCTTCATCAAACCCAGCCTGCAAATACTCAGGTCTATTCCTCCAGGTCTTCGTTCCTTATGAGAGTTCCTGTATTACGTGAAACTCATATGAAATAAATGTGTATGTTTTTCTCCCGTTAATTTGTCTTTATCAGTTCACTTTCCAAACTCAGCCAGGGACTCTAAGAAGGCGAACGATGTTCTTTTCCTCCCTTACATGTTATGTCCCCCTTCTCTGCACCTATCCTTTCAAGCTATCACTTCTCTGAAATGGTAGCAAAATGAGGGTGTGAAATGAAAGACGATAAATGTGCCCCCAAGGTTTATATGTAAAATTCATTTCAGGACTATCTTTTGTCAGTCGACTGGAGTTATAAAATGGGTGTTGGCTACACTTCTTTTTTAATAAATCAACTCTAAGTATTTGTAATGAAATAGGATTTGTGGCCTAAGAATAATAAAATAACAAGAACTCAAAAAATCATCTGTTAGATGTATATATATATATTTTTTAACATTTATTTATTTTTGAGACAGAGAGAGACAGAGCATGAATGGGGGCGGGTCAGAGAGAGAGACACAGAATCTGAAACAGGCTCCAGGCTCTGAGCTGTCAGCACAGAGCCCCACACGGGGCTCGAACTCACAGACCGCGAGATCATGACCTGAGCCAAAGTCAGCCGCTTAACCGACTGAGCCCCTCAGGCGCCCATAGAGAGATGTAATTTAAAAAAAATAATAATGATTATTTATTTTTGAGAAAGGGAGAGAGAGAGAGAGACAGGGCATGAGTGAGGAAGGGGCAGAGAGAGAGGGGGAGACAGAGAATCCCAAGCAGGCTCCAGCCTCTGAACAGTTAGCACAGAGTCTGATGTGGGACTCAAACTCACAAACGGCAAGATCGTGACCTGAGCCGAAGTCAAACACTTAACCAAGTGAGCCATCCAGGCGCCCCAAGAGATGTATATTTTTAATGTACTTAAAACCTTTGATAATATAATATAATTTTAAGTGTCTAATAATAGATTTTACCTGTACCAGTCAAATTATTAATATTTGTTTCAATCAGTACTATAAAAATTCAAAACATTAACTATGTCTCCAGATAATTTGCTAATTGTTTTGTCTGCAGAAATACCTGTTATTATATTCGATATCCAGATCCTCTATATTTAAGAAAAGCACAGTTTACCTTAATCTATGGTTATTCTGTCAGAGAAATCTCACTTAAATGCACTGATTAGAGAGTTAAACAAATTTCAGTATGGGACTTTGCATGAGAAATCTTGCTATGGCAACATTAATTTGTTCTAACTTTTATTTTATTGTAAAAACAATTGAATAATGAAGAGTTAAAGATATTTTTAGTATCAACTAAGTGACCAGGAATGAGGAGTACAAAGAACTTACATCACAGAGGAATTGCATTAATCTTCCTCCCTAGCAGTAATTTCTTAAAACAAAAACAAAAACAAAAACAAACAAACAAACAAAAAACACAAGGGTCATTGTCATAATCTGTGTGCATATACCTCCTGTTAAATATTTTACCTCTTCATTATTGAAGTGATACCATAATAATATAGACAGCAAATTCCTTTAACTGATGACATACTTGTCACTTTTCCCATGTAGGCATTCTCAGCTGTTGTGTTTCTTCTGCTTAAAATAAATTGTCATGTCTTTTCACTCTACATAAGTGGAACTGGTGAAAAACGAAAAACAACCTCATTATCAATAATTCATGCTTAATCATGTGGCAATGGCATTTGATGAAAGCATTG
This sequence comes from Felis catus, assembly GCF_018350175.1. Classification (NCBI taxonomy): domain Eukaryota; kingdom Metazoa; phylum Chordata; class Mammalia; order Carnivora; family Felidae; genus Felis; species Felis catus. Next base: position 177,737,362 of record NC_058371.1, read on the forward strand.
TGATGTATATTCTCTTAGACTTACTGTCTTGTAATGCAAGCATTTGAATATGAGACTTAGGATTATAGAAAAGAATCAACAGATCATACCCAGATGTACAGAGATTTATTCCAATGGTACTTTTAGGATTGTAAAGCTTTCAAAGACAATCTCTAAAATTCTCAACCCAGGGTTAACAAAAATTTAAAAAAAATCTTTCCTGAAAGGAAGAAATGTTTTCAGGGGAGCAAAGCCATTTAATGCATTTTCTAGGCAATTATTCTTTGTGGAACCACAATCACAATGTTGATGATTCTTGTCATTGGCATGTTGTTGATAGAAGGTGCATGGTGGTGTAGAGAAAGACATAATTTTAATTCCTTTTTGCCTCTTTGCAGATATTTGATCACAGCAGACCAATTGTATACCCTATTTTAGGGTTATTTGGGGAATTTAATTGCACGGCCCTGTCCACCAATACATTTCCAACTTTTCGATTGTAATATCTCCCATTGTTCATTGATTACTTCTTCCTTATTCCTGCGGCTGTATGGAATATAAACGTTAGCTTTGATGTAAGATATACTAGTGAAATCAGTGAATGGGAGGGACTTTTCAAATGGCAGCGATACCTACAGTTTAAGTACTTTCCCTATTATTTTTCTTTCTTTGTTGTTTCCTCTGATTTGCTTTACTGTTTATATTATAGAAGCATCTTCATTTAGAATATGAGAATTGAAGTGAATAATACTTCTTTTTCATTTATAATCCAATCCTTCTGACTGGTAGCATCTATTATTACAGTAATATTATTTTCACATTATTTTTAGGAAGTTTTAACATATATTATCTCAATTCACAACTCCAATGATGTGGTTGGTTGAGCCGTTACTTTTTCACAGATAAAAGTTATGACAGCGGAATCTCAAAGAAGTGTTGGGTAGTTGAGCATCTTGCTTTGGTAAAAGAAAAATGTATATATATATTTTTTTCATTTTTAAGCACGCCCTTTATTTAGTTCCTAGTGCTTTTATCAAAATATTTTCATATTCTCTGGATGAGATTTCTGAAATCACTCAGAGGGAAATCAAGTGGTATCACTTCTGGTCCCTACTGACCCTCACTGGTCTTCCTAAAGGGTAAATATGTGAAGTTCCTGGCAGGTGAATTAGATTAGGATGCTGAGAGTGTGTGGGTCAGCCTTGCACCTTTGGAGAGGTGTCTTTCAGGAAGTACCTGTCCCATGTCATAAGTTTTACCAGGCATTCTGCCATGTAGAGAGGCCAGCCAACGTCCAGCTGTAACTGAGATTGGATCAATAATTCTTCCTAATTCTGAGGTAAGAGCTAATAACCTTTAACCTAATGGTCACCAGTAATAAAGATGCTGTATTTATTTCCAGCTGTCTTCTCCTAGTTTATATCTCTTCACTGATTCAGAACTAAGGTGAAGAAAAGTGCGGTTTTATATCTTGAGACTTCATGCTTCAATTATATTTTTGAGGCAGCCACAAAACAATACATATGCTCTTTAGATTTGTTTCTGATCCAGTTACAGGCTTGAGACAGAGATCTGGGGAGGGGTGGTAGGAATATTGAAAGGAAGATGCTTAATTAAAGTGTCTTTAAAATATCAGTGATTAACAGTCCTTTTTTTGACCCATGTGACACAGTATAAGAAAAATAAGGTTTGTGACTGTTTCGCCATCTCAGTGGCATTTATTGGTGTAAAGGATACTAGCTGCATTAGAAGTAGCATCAAGGGGGGAACAAGCATCTGAGCGGCAAGACATAGGAGGATACAGGATACAGACAACATCCTGGGAGAAGGAAAGCAGTAGGGCATGAAAGACCTTGGGCAAATATTATATGTGGGCTGGGCCCTGGTACATAAAAGCAATTTGCATAAACATTATATCAAAAATTAATGGGTTCACATGAGGTATAGTGATTTGTTAATGAAGATTTAGAATAACGGATAAGAAGAGGTATTTGTTTAGTCTGATCAGTGAACATACCCCAGCACCAACTCTTGCTATTCCTGGTTCCTGAACCCCGGAACCAATTCTTCCTGTCCTTTATTACCAATTTCACCATTCCTGACTAATTTAATATCTCCCATCCCCCCAAAAAAGAGCAACGTTGTTATTAATCACAAGTCCACAGTTCTTTGGAACCACCTTGTAACGAAACAAACGAGATCTTCTTGCCTCTGCAATGTATTTCTTGTGGTTACATCACTACTAATATGATGATACATCGTCCATTATGCCACAATGATTACTGACTTACAGTGACTCTCTCAAAAGTTGTTCCTGTACTTCAATGCTAAAGACCACAAATACAAGTCTTATCTGGAGTATGAAGAAAAATGTGAACCATACTTTATTTTCTGGTCATGTTAAATTAACCACTCATATAATTTCTTACCACGGACTTAAATGGCACATCTTTCAATCATGTCGTCCTTTGAACTCTGTAGGCCAAAAACACTGCATTCTAGACTGTGATCTCTTTTGATATTGACCATACCCTTACCTTCCACAAAACAATCCCAATTGGTCGAGGAGTAACCTTTACTCATCTGGCAATTCTTGAGAGCAACCTAGTGGAATATTCAATCTCCATATGGGTGAGAGCAAAGAGAGGACATCAATCATAGATGTCCACTGATGTTGAAGAACAAAGATCCTAAAAGCCATAAAAAGTGATAGGCATGACTCCTACCAGAGGACTGCTTGATATATGCCATAGAATCTGCAAAGGTGATAAGGTGGCTGTTGTGGATGCAGGCAGTGGAGGCCCACAGGATAAAAGATGATGTCAGGTCTCTTTGTGTTGTAAACACTGTAGACTAGAGGTAGCACCAAGATCAGAACGTAGATGGACAAAGGGCAAGAGTCTTAAATCCAAGGTGACTGATAGACTGTGGCTCAGACACCTGCTCTTGTACTGCGTTTAAAATGAAGGAAAGTAGGGGCACCTGGGTGGCTCAGTCGATTAAACGTCTGACTTCTGCTTCGGTCATTAACCCCACGTAGGGCTCTGTGTGTACAGCTCAGAGCCTGGAGCCTGTCTCCCTCTCTCTCTCTCCCCTCCCCCTGCTTGTGCTCTCTCTCTCTCAAAAATAAACATTAAAAATTTTAAAAATAATCAAAAAGTGAGGGAAAGTAACACAAATTAAAGTGTTACTACCATTCTAGTGGTCCATCCAATTTTAAGGATTTTATGAGATAATAACATACTGGATCGTGAGAACTTTCTGCTTTCCCGATTAAGCTTTTGAAGCCAGGACTCCATTGGTGAGAGTCTTAGAGCTCCTTCATTTATTGGTCAGCCTCATGTAGGTGTGTGTGTGTGGGGGGGGGCAATGGGAGGTGGAGGTTTGAAAGTACCCTAATGGAAAGAAATAGGACTGGTATCCATTCATAGATGGGACTACTATCTCTGATATTCCAGGTCACAGAGAGAGACATCCTTCAAAGAAAGCTCCCCAAAACAGCAAAGAGGAGGGAGGAGACCCAGGGTCTACTTGCCCAGGTTGATATTGGAAAAGTACTGATTTAGCTTTGAATCCTAGGTTTGTAGCTTATCAAATTTGAGAACTTAACCAGTTTTTTTTTAATTTATTTTTTTTATTTTTTAAGATTTACATCCAAGTTAGTTAGCATATAGTGCAACAATGATTTCAGGAGTAGATTCCTTAGTGCCCCTTACCCATTTAGCCCATCCTCCCTCCCACAATCCCTCCGGTAACCCTCTGTTTGTTCTCCATATTTATGAGTCTCTTCTATTTTGTCCCCCTCCCTGTTTTTATATTACTTTTGTGTCCCTTCCCTTATGAGAACTTAACCAGTTAGTTAATGTTTCAAAGCCCAATTTTCTTTATCTTTAAGGCAGAAATTACAGTTACCTGGTAGATTTGCTGCAAGAAAGAAATAAGAAAATGTATTAAATCGGTTTGCAATATGGTCAATTTTCATTAAGTAATAATATGGGATTCAGCCTATTTCAGACAAAAAATAATACTGAAAAAAGTCATACTATTTAGGGGAGTCCAGAGTAAGATCTGGGGAAACTCTAAGCCAAAGGAAAGAAGGAAGAATGCCATGTGGTAGATTGGAAGGCTCATTCAGGGCTACCTATGAGAAGGCCAATTGGATGTCTAAAATTTTGCTCATATTTTGGAGTCCAAGAGATGCTATGGTCTAAGAAAATACAAAGTTTATAAATTACAAGATCTCATTTGTTATAATAACTCATTTTGTTGTATCTCTTCCCATTTGGACAAGGAGTTATTTTCCCCTATCTTGGAGAACTATGCACCTGCTTAGCTGAAGTTTGAAAATTAGAGATTCACATTTTGGCCTCAGGATAGCATACTAGTTGCTTATAGGAGATAACACACCGGTAGCCTACAGGAGATCAAGTATATATTTTTAAAAGAAACACTATGGCAATGTCAATAAATCTAAAGTAAAAGGGTATAAAAACTACCTTCAAATATAATAGTAAGTGAGCAATCACACATTTTAAACATCTATGCTGTTATCCCTGAGAGGCTAATTGTTACCAGTCTTACAGGGAATGGATATAGTTATTACCCATAAGACTTTATCTGCTAATTGTTTTAATTTTATGTGTGTGTGTGTGTGTATGTGTGTGTGTGTATAATATGTGTATGTATGCAGCTATGTGTGTGTATACGTATATATGTGTGTGGATATCCACACACACAGATAACTACATGGAAATACCATTGTAAATGTGTTGTTTTTGAATAACAACAAAAGTGACATTTCCTTGATTTTATTTCTCACTGCCTTAGGAGTCACAGTCTACATTAAAATGTCAGAGTATGTTGGATGAATGTGTCCCTATTGTGTCTGTAAAATGTAGTATAGGGAAAACATGTTGGCAAATGTATAGCTCATTAGTTCATGCAGCTAAGTGACTACTTTTTTCATTAATTACTTCATCCGGTTTTTTTTTTTGTTCATTTTTCATAATTTTTTGCTTTTTTTTTTTTTTTTTTTTTCATTTAGAACTGGCCTGGAAGGGGCACCTGGGTGGCTCAGTCAGTTGAGTGTCTGACTTCGGCTCAGATCATGATCTCGTAGTTGACGAGTTAGATCCCCGCATCAAGCTCTGTGCTGACAGCTCAGAGCCTGGAGCCTGCTTCAGATTCTGTCTCCCTCTCTCTCTGCCCCTGCCCTGGCTCATGCTCTTTCTCTGTCTCAGAAATAAATAAACATTATTTTTTTTAAACTTGCCTGAAAATTCATGAAGACTTATTATTTCACCTTCTTAGCTACCTGGGGTATCCTATTCCAGGACACCTCTACCGACTAAATTGCTATGAACTCTTAGGGATGTTTAACAAACATAACACTGTATATTCCTTTTAGAAATATAATTCATTATGTCTGAAAAAGTTGGAAAGATGCCTGGTTCTCTAGTATAAATAATTTCATATCAAGACTATAGGGACAACAATTAAAACGTACAAAAATTAAAACACTTCTTTTGGGGCCCTGGGTGGCTCAGTTGGTTACGCATCTAACTTCTGCTCCAGTCACGATCTCACAGTTCATGAGTTTGAGTCCCTCATGGGGCGAGCTTGAGCCCAGCTTTGGGTGAACATGAGTGCCCCTTTGGGTGTGCCCTGCTTCTCTTTCTCTCTCTCCCTCTCTCTATCTCTCTCTCTGTGTCCCTTGTGGGATTCTGTCTATCTCTCAGCCCCTCGCTCACTTGCACCCTCTCTCTCTCTTTCTCTCTCTCTCAAAACAAAAACAAAAACAATATACTTTTGTTTGTTTGTTTGCCACCTTCCATAAATGCATTCACCTTCTGGTAATGAATGATTTGCCCACATTTTCAGCGTCATAGCCAACAGCCACAGAAGCTGCATTTTTCTTTTTTTGGGTTACATTTCAATTATATTATGAGTACCTTTAAGTCTAAATGATGTGCATCCCTACATGTCCCTGAGAATTGCTAAGATTGCTCACGATTCAGCCTATAATCCATTTCTTTTTGATGTTCGGTCTACTAGTTCTGCTCCCTAGTTAGTTAAGGGAATGTAACAATAACCAAATAGAAGAATACTTGACTTCCATTCTTTCCAACTATTATTATTCATTTACTCATTCTTTCAGTTAATATGATTTAAGTGTTTCCCAAACACCACTGTGATAAAAAGCTTACAATTCTGAGTAGCTATCTCATCAAGGCACAGACACACGTTTAGGGTCAGGGATCAGTGAGGGAGAAAGCACAGGAGTAGCTTATGTTGGGTCCATGTTAAAAATGGGAGCATGAAGTGAGGGGCTCCACCTCTCTGGTATGTGGAGGAAATGAGCTAATTGAGAATATCTATTCAAATTCATATAAACACTATTTTTTAAGCAAGATTACTGGCTTTTATATCTAAGGAAGTTGACGTTTGGTAAAGATGATGTGTTTTCCCCCTCATTTACCTGGTTTATCGCTAACTTTAAAACACTCGCTCTGTATCTTTCATTGACTGGATATTACCTTGACCACACTGTTCTCACTTACACATTCCATTTCAGAGTATGTCTCATTGTCTAAGCATCCTCCACTGTCCCCGTTATTTAACATCAGTTAACAACTCTTACCAACATTATTCAGCATCCCATTATTTGACACCTACTTATCATTCATGTCAAAGTAATTTCACAGATGCAGTGAATTTTATATAGGCTGTTAAAGAAAATTTGGATTTGAAATCTTGTTTACCTCGAGGATGGAAGCTTTCAACAGGGACAGAAATTGGCCCAACATAAAGCATTTCCTGATCCATCCCCACTAGAGTATCAAGGTCATATTAGGAAAAAGTCGAGAATATAGAGGATGGGTGAGCTGAGGACATGCCTTAAACATTTTTGAATTTGATCATTATTGAAGGATAATTCGCGTTAGGTGCATGGAAAAAACAGTCAATTGGCATAACGATCTCAATTCTGTGTCCACTCTATTTCCAAAATCTCAATTTTAAAATACACCAAAATAAAAGTGTGTTACTATTTTAGTATCTTTTCCCTCTGCCTTTGTCGTTTACTGGTCTCTAAAATATTATGTGCAGATTTTGCTTTTTCCCTCGCTCAATAATTGCTTTGCATAAGCAACATGATATTCAATGTCTTCACCTAATAAAGATAATGAGCGAAAGTAAAATGCAAACGACAACAGCTGATGTGATGGTGAATCATCCAAATGCCTGATTTTCTTGACTTAAACCTGCTGCTGCTATAGAAGCAGCTATTAGCACACTGACAGATGGTGCCAGAACCATTGTCTTGTTCAGTCTCTCTCTCCCTCCCCTCTCTCTTCCCCCTCCTTTTCTGCCTCCCCATTTATGACAAAGTCACTGTGCTTGGAAGTGTTAATTTTCTCTGAACATTACGATCATAACATCAAAACTCATCACAGTTGGGTCTTTTATTGGATCATAAACAACCAGAAAAATAGATTTGGTCTTTGAACATTGTTTCTCTTTTGACACAATATGAAATTCTCTTTGGTCACCAGAGAAAACTGGGCTTGTACATCCATTACTACGATTTACAGCAAATGTATATTTGTGTTTCGTTCACAAGTGTGATACATATATTTTTTCTCTCTAAGACCTCACGTAACAGAAGAGAGAAGTGTCCTTTCCCATAAGTATTGCTTCTTCATTAAAATACTATTACTACCAACACCACCAATACTAACAACAACAACCTTAAAACTCATGTTTAATAGCTTGGTAAATTCCACCCTTACTGGCTCACCAATTCAATACTGCATTGCCTCTGCAGACATTGTAATCCTCTGCAATCATTTCTTCAGTCTAGGAAATAAGTCAAAAATATTTCATATCTCTTTATAGCAACACGTTGTCAAAACTTTGCTTTCTAAAAGTCTAAGTTTAAATTCAGCAGTGGAAACTCTCGGCACAGGAAATTCTGTTATCTCTATGGTTATTAGCTTTCTGTTGCTGCCATAACAGGTAGCACAGCTTTGGTGGCTTAAAACAACGTGCATTTATTATCTGAAAGGTTTGGAGGTCAGGTATGCCAAACGGGTCTCAGCGGGCGGCAATAATGGTGTTGGCAAGGCTATGTTGCTTCTGGGAGCACCTGGGTGGGTCAGCCAGTTGAGCATCCAACTTCGGCTCAGGTTGTGATCTCACGGTTTGAAAGTTCGAGCATTCGAGCCCCACATCAAGCTTTCTGCTGTCAGCACACAGCCTGCTTCAGATCATCTGCCCCCACCTCCCACTTTCTCTGCCTATCTTCTGTTCACACATTCTGTCAAAAATGAAAATAAACATTAAAAAGAGAGAAAGAGAGAACAAAGGCTGTTCCCTATGTTCCTTTTGGAGACGCTAGGAGAGAACCATCTCCTTGCTTTTTCTTAGAAAAGCTTTTTCTTAATATCCTTTTTATCCTTTGATCTTCATAATAATACAGTGTGTGGGAAGACAGATTTTACCACATTCTACTAATAAAGAATCATTCATAAATTGTTAAACATTTTATAAATAATCTTTTTACTACCAAATTAGGTTTCTCCAATTCTTAGAGACTAAAAGCAAATTTCTTTCTTAAGAACCTCCAGATTTCTGTTGACTTGTTATTTAAGCTTATTTACCTTCATTATGTTCATTATGCATTAGCCAGAAACAGAAAACTGGCTTAGCATGGCACTTAAAAAGGCATGGCTATAAAAAGGTGAGATTTTCTTCACACACAGGCATTTTCCCCTTGCCTACGAAATAGTCTCACATGGTAAAGTCGATACAGTTCATGTGTATTTAGGAATGCACCTTTGGGTTAACAAAGCTTTCCTAAAAAACTTTAGGAGATATATTAACCTAGCTCTTTTACCCGTATCTTTTGCTCCAAAGCCGGTTATGTCTGATTCCCTTGTGAGATTAGGCCCACCCTCTATTTATAGAGGCCCTCCCTGATTTATACCCCACCCTCTATTGTTCTCTTCTGTCCCCATTTGTCTTCTCTCCTATTCATTCCCACGGATGCCTTTCTCAGGGCCTGCTGAGAACAACTCTGTTTCTTATTCCCGGTGTTTTCACATTGTCTGCCATATAGATGGCATATATGGTTCCTCATGACTTGGCTTCTTATGGTCAAGTAATACCATCATTTCATATAATCCTCCATAGAGGCCAAGCATTCTGTCTTTGTGCTGTCCCTTCTTCTTTTGATGCTTGGTTCACTTTCCCACCCGGCCCCCCAACACGACTATATCTTTCAAAAGTGAACTCTTCCTCCTATGGAAAGCATCGCTGCCAATTCCTAAACTTCAAGCTGAAACCTTCCTTCTTCAGGTGCCTTTCCTGGGAGTCCCCATGGTAACCCTGCACATACTACTGTTCCAGTGTAGTAAACTCCATCTTGCCTTTCGGAGCTCCACAGGGTAGTAATCAAACTGTTGTAAATTTTAGTGGAACCACTTATGAGCAACACAAATTCATTAGGATGTTTATTTATTTATTTATTTATTTTGTCACAGTGTTCTCATTTTTTTTTTAAAGTGAGGATTATAATGATAATGTTTCCTACCTGTTAGAGTTCTTGTAGGGACTAAATTAATTTATATACGCAACGTGCTTAGAACGCTAATTACCGTGTAGCGTCTGTTAGAGTATGATAGGTACAGTAGAGAAAAGAAGTACAAAAATATGAAGAGTGTTTTGGGACATGAGGAGAGTGATGGTAACTTAGTATAAAGTAATTGGGGCAGGCTTGAGTGAAAGATGACTTTGATTAAGGCTGAAGGCAGTGAGGGAGCAAACCATATGATTATCTGAGGAAGGAAGAACATTCAAGGCAAAGGCAATAATTAGTGAAAAATCCATCAGGTGAGAGCTTTCCTGACATGTTCTGAAAGTAGCAAGAAGATCACCATGATGGAATAAATGAGGAGGGAACTAGTAGCAAGTGAGGTTAGAAGTGTAAGGTTGCCCAGATGATATTGGACCTTGTAGGCCATTTTAGGGAATTTAGCATCTACTCTGGAGGAAATGGGGAGTCAATCACAGGATTTGAGCAGAGCACTGGAATATGTCTGGCTTACAATTGAAGACCACGGTAGCAGGTGGAGAGTAGAGTGTGGGAAGGGAACAGGTGTGGAAGCAAGGCAATTGATTAGAGTGATATTGCAGTCATCCTGGACATAGAGAGGGACAGCTGGGACCAGGACCCAATTTGAAGTGAACAGGGTGGGAAACTTTCATATTCAGGATCTGTTGTGAAAGTTCAATGAGCAGAATTTCCTGACTGAATGTGGATTGTGAGGGAGTTCGGGCATAAGTATCAGGTTTTTGTCTTGCTTTTAACTGAGAAGTTGGAAAAATAGATTTTCTGTCATATGAATGGAGAAGACTACGTAGATCAAATTTGGGGAACAGGGAGTAACTTAGGAAGGCAGATTTGGTTGTATTAGGTTTGAGACTAGAGATATGAGTCTGGAGGACAGAGGAGTAAAAAGTTTACGTTAGAGAAAAAGTGAGGAGATTGAAGGCCATGAATTGTCCAAGAGCTCAACCCAACAATAGATGGTTGAAGAGAAGAAAAGGAACCAGCAAAAGATCAGCTAGTATGGTTTGTGAAGAGGTCTCATGTGTAAGTGTTCAGAATTTCTTCTTGTTCTCTGCCAGGGGACAGTGTGGCCTTATTTCAAACTTGGGGTGAAACTTGGGGTGTTTTCTCCTTTATACCTTACTGGCCAAAGCATAATGAAAATCAATGTCCTGTTCCCCTTTTCCCCTTTGTAAACCTAGTGTTTGATACAATGCCTAATACCCACTAGAAATGTAAATCTATAAGAAGGGTATCATGGCTCGTGTCTCAAATGTGAGAGCATAGACTGCTGGGGTTGAATTTTGCTCTGAGTGCTAAGAGTCACGCTCTCATTTTTTTTTTTTTTAAGTAAGTAAGAAAGACCTTCATTGCTTTTCACATGCATCTTCTGCTTTTAACTAGATGTGAAACCTAGGCTATCTGCCCATTTGCTTCCAGTGTCCACATTTGGTACAAACAAGGAGAGGCCAATCCAGACCAGACCACTAAGCAGAAAAAGAGCTTTCTCCCCTCTGTCCCAATCCAGACATATTTATACAAATGGAAATGTTCTGGATTAACAAAATGTTTCCCTGAGTGGTTTTGTCAATTGGGCATATCAGCAGTGGTGGTGATGGGAGAAGTGTTAGGAAAAGGTACCTCGAGGTCCTTCTTGACAAAAATATTTTACAATGCCCAGTTTTAAGGCCATATCAGGAAGTACATATTTTCTGATATTTTCTAAACATAATGCTGCAATTGTTAGAAGTTAGAAGACCTGGGTTAAGATCCTACTTAAGAGGCATTGGGTGTGCTACTAAGATTCTCTAATCAACTAAGATAGCACAGAGCAGAGGCTGACACTAGGAAGTCTGATCTGATAACCATTTTTTAAAACTTTTATTCATTTTTGAGAGAGACAGAGTGCAAGAGGGGGAGGCGCAGAGAGAGACACACACACAGGATCCAAAGCAGGCTCCAGGCTCCCAGCTGTCAGCACAGAGCCCGATGCCGGCCTGGAACCCATGAGCCACGAGATCATGACCTGAGCCAAAGTCGGACGCTTAACCGACTGAGCCACCTAGACGCCCCTGACGATCAGGTTTATTATGTGGCTCTCTCATCTGCACAACCTCTGGGCCGCAGTTTCCTGATCTACTGGTGCTGCTATGCACTCTTGAACTTCTCTTTCCTTTTTTCGTCTGCCAAACGAGAATAATAATAGCACCCACTCTAAGGGTTCCTTGGGCGTCTTAGATAAATTAATATATGCAAATATAGTCTCCGCCATTAATAAAACATTCATTAAATATTAACTATTAATGGCAAGCATATAAACGAACTTCTGAGATTAACCCATATTAAACACAGAATTCAAGTACTAACAACAAAGACTCATGAACAGAGGCCCTGAATAAGGAAAACAGTTTGGGAAAATACATGAAAGGGTTGCTGGGAGCTACACGTCATGCACTGGAACTTTCTGGATTGAAAATCCTTTTCCTTTAATTGTGCAAAATATACTGTATATCTATAGCTATAAAGATATATATGCAAATAGGAAAACAATTTAAGAGAAAGGCACACTTAACATGAAGCTACTGGAGCAGAAATACATTTAGTGCATCAAATAACTGAAAGGAAGTGTTGTTTTATTAGAGTGCCTCTAAAAGCCATTAGACTATTTAAAGACGGTTCATTTCTTTAAGTGTACAGAGACTGATGCACTATGGAAAGTTCAGGCAAGCCTCTTCAACCACTTTCCTAATGCCACTTTTATTTCTAAATAGATTATTTTCTGGATAAAACCATGGGCTTAAAAGCCATGTATTAAAACCTCTTAGCTGATAAGATTAAAGATTTTCCTTTAGAGAGAAAGAAGATTATTCCAAAATATTAGAAAAAATATCTCCAAATAAAAGAGTTATTGCTGTCACATTTTTTGTGGGTATTGCACCTTGATATAACATGTTTTATTTGATTTTTTTTTCTGAGCCTGAGTCCTTCTTTCATGTCCAGGAGGATGTTCAAAACAAGCTCTTTGTAGTTAAGAAGAAGAATAAAAAATTGCCTCCTATCAATTTTTGAGAAGAACAACTGAAAGACATATTGAAAACTAAATGATAGATGATCAGGAAAAAAAGAGAATGTTTGACTGGACCTCAGAAAACAATCTGGCATTAGGGAAGGCCTCAAAAACATGTGAAAAGGAGTCCAGGTCAAAAGGAGAACTATTGGCCAATTGGACCTTGTACCACTGTCGAAATGATCAAGTATGACAAGTAGAATATTGTGGAAACAATAATCATCATGGAGGCTGAGAGAGTTGTGGTGTAATAAACCGATCGAAGGTAAATCAGTATAACCAGTAATGATGTGGAAGTCAGAATACAAAAGTTCAACTTCCAGAAGTCATCTGGTGGGTGAGCTAGTCAATTGCCTTGGGCTTAAGGTAGGACTCAATGTAGAACTTAATGTAGAAACTTAAGGTAGAAAAATCAAACTTAATGTAGAAAGATTCATGAAGAATAAGAAAACCCAAACAGAAACCTGATTTGAAATACTAGGTGAAAAATGGCAGGGGCTAAATCCTGGCAAGGGGGTGAAATTTGGCAAGGGAAAAATGGCAAGAATGAAAACTACAACTTTGTCAGTTTGTCGGTGTGTGTGACCCATACCAACGCAGCAGAGTGGTAATCAAGCTTGAAATAATTCTGCCAAATCTGTGAGGGTTGGCTAGGTACCTAGATTGAACTGATGCCGAAGGTAAGAATGGATCAGCGATTGAAGCTAGAGAAAGTAAGACCCAACACAACTGAGATATGCCTGAGTCAGTGTTGTCTTCATATCATCCATTCTGTACCTTCTGTAGCTTTGTATGTTCTATATTGTACCTTTCCTCTCAAAACTCCTTACCTTTGCAACATATGTCAATCAGACCACAAAGGACAAGATACTAGAGCTAAAATAGTTAGAATATTCTGACCAGCTCATTTAACAGAGGCTTTCTCCTCTTTCTGCTGTGATGAGAGGCATAATGATCTTCTTGATTTGGGTCAAACACTCTTGTTATAAAGGGATAGTAAACTTTAAGAGCCCTTCCAACTCTGAAATTCATAATTTCCCCAAACCGTGAATGCATGACCCTTTCTCCTTCACTTGCCCTGGTCAGAATATGCTCTCTCTTTGCCAAGCGGCAATCTGCAGTCATAATCATATGGGTAGTCACAGCCAAGGCATCCCCAGAGGATCCGGCCGTCACAGGAACAGCTGCCCTCCTGACTATATACAGAAGCTAGGCGAAGCTTAAACAGTTCTGCTTGGATTATTTTATTTATTTATTTATTTATTTATTTATGTTGGCTCAGGTGCCTCATGAGCCAACATGAGATAAATCCCTTTGGACAGAAGTGAGTGGGAAATTATTCTTTCCACCTAATGGACTTAATCCTGGCTCCGCTTGTCCTCTTTATTGTAGTTAGGATGGCAGAAGGGCACTTGTCTAAATAGTCACTAGGTGAGGGCATTCCAAGTCCCCACTGTGATAGGGAGGAAGTATATTTCACTAGGCAAAAAACAAAAAGACTCGCGATTCAGGCTATGTGAGTGTGAATACCAGCTCCATCTCATTCAGTTATATAACGTTTGGCAAATTATTTGACTCTCCCAAACTAAGTCTTCTCATCTGAAAATGGGGAGTCATTCTAACAGGTGCCTTATGAAGTTGTTATCAACCTCCAAAGGGTGAGTACTTGATAAACAAGCGTAGCACAATCCAGAATACACACGCAACTTATTGCTGTGAGTATCTGCATGCAGTTATTTCTTCCCTGGATGGTTATGAGTTGAGAAAATTTTGAATGTGATAGTGAACGCCAGGAGGTATGCTTGAAGAAATACTGCATCGATGTAGGTTTAAACACCCAGCTAAGTTTCAACTGCCTTGTGTTACTGTAACACACATGATGAGAATTCTGGTTCCTCCAAAAGGTTAGAAAAGTTCTTAAAAAGGGACGCCTGGGTGACTCAGTTGGTTATGCACCCGACTTCAGCTCAGGTCCACTTCGGCTCAGGTCACGATCTCGTGGTTTGTGGGTTCAAGCCCACACAGGGCTCTCTGCTGTCAGCACAGAGACTGCTATGGCTCCTTTGTCTCCCCACCTCTCTCTCTCTCTCTCTCTCTCTCTCTCTCTCTCTGACCCTCCCCTACTGGTTCTCTCTCTCTCTCTAAATAAATAAATAAAGTTTTAAAAAAAGTCCTTGAAAAGATAAAGGACCTAGTATTTACATTAGCATAGTAGGTCATAGACAATTAACTGTTGAATCAAGGAGTTCTAATCTACATAGAATTGAAGTTCTATATAACTTTTCTATACAATTGAGAGGAACTGGGTTACACAAACCGTCAAGGAAAGTTTACCAAGTGTCACCATTGTGTGTTCTAATAGCCCCCGAACAAAAACATTCACACATGATTTTGAAAAATAGATTTGAATAAGAATAAAACCCTTGGTAAACATGAAGTGGTAGATAAATGCTGGCAATACGCAAACTTTACAAAGGAATGTTTTGAGTGGTCTCTGGTCTATCAACAATACACATCATTATGCATTTATAACTTAATGGTGCTTTCATTAAACACCCTACTTCTTTGAAAAATGACAAAATTGCAAGGTTAAGCTGCTAGTGTGGAGCAGATCTGATGATGTGTGCTAATTAACTATTTTTTTTTAATCAGTGCACTAAAAGAGAAAGAAATGGAAAAACATCCTGCCCGGTTTTCAATTAGTGTATTTTGCTCCTTGCCATTTGTTCCCAATTGTCTATTTTGACTAAACCTAGCATTTTCCCTTGTTGAACTTTTTTTTCCCCCTTAATGTTGTTCTAAATTAACCTCTTCTCTTCTGTTGCTTGCAACATAACGAGCAGTTTGATACTAGACAACTAAATAACTTCATTTAAGAAAAACTGGAGTTCTTCACAGCTAGTCTAAACAAAATCACAAATGATTGTGCAGTGGAAATGTGTTTTATTTGCTGTAGCATTTTCATTAGGTTGAGCATTGAATCAAATTGAAAATCAAAGAATAAAACCTGCCTCATATAAGCAAAGATCATTTTTATTGCAGTGAATATTACCCCTTTCCCTGTCATCTTTTCTGGCTAATATAAAATCATGTACTGTTATACATAAATGGGGATTTGTAAAATTGCAAAGCTTGTTAACAGTAACTACTTTCTTAGCTTGAGATCGACCAACATTTACTTCGTTTTCCCTGACTCTAATTTTGACATATTCCTGTCATTTGGTAAGAGAAGATTTGGATGGAAAAGTCTCAGAAACTGGCATCATATTTTGTGTTTTACATTCTTTTTGACATAATGAACATTTCCGCCTTCTTTTGCTGAAATCAGCACTGGTAAAGATCAAACACAGCGATCTTTTAACAGTTTAAAATTGCCCCTGTCGTTATCTTGTCAGTTACACGAGACCTTCAGTGTTCAGGGCTATGGAAAACTTTCAAGACAAATTTGCCAGAAGTGCTGCTGGAGAAGACTGTTTATAAGACCTAAAAATTTCAATCATTGGTAAGGACATGGGTAACATAAGTGTTATTTAGTGGTGGCCAGAAAGCAGAGTGGCACAGTTCTCTAAGAACGGACATTCAAGGACAGTTTGGGCAGCTGGGTCATTTGATCACATTTTATATTTCACATCCTTACGTTTTCTCCCCATGCCAACCTATACATTTAATAATCTACTCTTAAAACATTCATCTTCACAAAAACCCGGATTAACTGTCCTTCTTTTGTCTATTTCACATATGTTGCCTTTGTAAAGTGGAGAAGAGGTTTAGTGGGGAAGAGGAGATTTTGAGACAGAGTAAGCATGATTCCTAGATCTCCCTTTTGGTAGCATTTACTATGGTGTGATTTTAGGCAAATTCCTTACCTTCTCCAAAGCCCAGTTTCTCTCTTTAGCTGGCACACACCACGCACTCAATAAATGGTAGCATTTCTAGTCTCTAAGTCTAACCAAAACTCCAAGCTTAATGTTGATTTCCTACTTTTGAAAATGTACTTTGGATAATTCTTCCCAATTAATCTAAGTTCACATTACAGCTGTCACTTTTTCAGTAGTAACTGTGCATGTTGATTTTTATTTTAATTAGTCCTCTACTTTTATATTTTCAAATTTGGAGTAAGACGTTTACGCTTAAATGCCCGGATGCTGTCTCAAAATCCAAATGTCAATATTTGATTTTTTATTCCTAAATCAATTTGCTTCTTAATTCTCACATTTATGTCCATAATACTATTATTCCCTTCACTTTAGGAGCAGGACTTCACATTTTAAAATTTCCTTCATATTCTATATTCACTTGGTCATACATGACCACCCATTCTCCCTCCATAGTATCTCTTGGATGATTATGTACATCCAATACTGCCACTTAGTCTGGGATCCTGTCACTGTGAGTCACGTCTAGAGATGTGATTTTTTTTTTAATTTTTAAGTTTATTTATTGTGTGTATGTATGTGTGTGGGGGGGAGGGGGCAGAAAGAGAGGGAGAGAGAGAGAATCCCAAGTAGGCTCTATGCTCAGCTCAGAGTCTGATGAGGCGCCTGAACTCACAAACTGCAAGACCATGATATGAGCTGAAATCAAGAGTCAGATGCTTAACTGACTGAGCCACCCATGTGCCTCTAGAGAAATCATTTTCTAATTTCTCATCTTCATCTCATTGCATTTGTTCTGCACTCAAACACTAGGCCACTTTTGCCAATTCAGCTCTTTCATTATTTAACCGTCTTTCTCAATACCTATTTTGATCACCTTGCCAATATTTAATTTCTAAGAACAATTATTTCATAATGCCTTAATATATTCATTCAGGAGATTCCTTTCAAAGACTTCTATGTGTCATGGCCTGGGCAGAGAAGGATGAGTAAGGTACTGTTTCTGATTTAAAAAGCCTGTCATTTTTTAGGGAAGATCAGTGATCACCCAGGTGATTACAATGTAATGTGCAAAGTAGTCTGAGAGTGCCTGGAATGTAAGAATGAACTCATCATTACCATCCAACTGTAGCTCTCACTATTAACTTATATTTATTTTCTATTTCTTCATATCCATGCAGGAATTAAAAATTCTAACTCCAGAATCGTATGTTCTACCACCTTTTATTTAAACTATGATTTATTGACTATTTACAATAAACTAGGTATTAAGTTCTTCCATACCTTAAATAATTTCACATTCATAATAACCTTAAGAAATATATAATAGTGGTCTCCTTTTATAGAAAAGATAGGGAAGCCAAAATAATGGAAGTGTCCGGTTCAAATTTAACCAGGTAATATATCCCAGAAATTAAATTCAAACCTAAAGCTACCTAATTCTAAATCTTGAACTCTTAAACCCGATGAAAACTTTCTGACCTGGCATGCCATTGCTATTCAGTCTCTTGTACAAGTTCAATCAATTTCACATACCATTCTTCTTAGAATCCTGATTTCCGTAAGTGGCATTGATTTCTCCATTCTCTCCCTACTTGAATTTGTATTATTTGACAGATTTTGCAGAGTTTGGTGGACACAGAACTTAGCACTTTACTTGCATATGGAAAAACACTAAAAGCAGGAGTGAAACTGAAGCAGCTTCAAAAGCAGGACAAGTACAGAAACAGAGTAGAAGCATATCACACGGCACCAAGGAAGTCCAAAACAAGTGACTACGGGGGGGTACATGTAGCCTCTGTGAGGCTAGAATCATGAAAGAACATCTTGCCCAAAGACCTAAACACGGAGACAAGGCATTTCCAGGATAAAGAATCTGTGGACAGCTAATATCATCCTCAATGGGAAAAAAACAGAGATCCTTTCCCCTCCAGTCAGGAACAAGACAGGGATGTCCACTCTCACCATTGCTATTTAACATACTATTGGAAGTCTTAGTCTCAGCAATCAGACAACAACAACAAAAAATGAAAGGCATCCAAGTCAGCAAGGAAGAAGTCAAACTTTCACTATTTTCAGATGACATGGTACTCTATGTAGAAAACCCAAAAGACTCCACCAAAAAATTGCTAGAACTAATACATGCATTCAGTAAAATTGCAGGATATAAAATCAACGTGCAGAAATATGTTGCATTACTATACATCAATAACAAAGCAACAGAAAAAGAAATCAAGGAATCGATCCCATTTGGAATTGATAAAAGGTTAGTGTTCAAAATCTATAAAGAACTCATCAAATTCAACAACCAAAAACTAAATAACCCATTTAAGAAATGGGCAGAATACATGAATAGACACTTTTCCAAAGATAATGTCCAGATGGCTAACAGATACATGAAAAGATACTCAACATAACTCATCACCAGGGAAATACAAACCAAAATCATTATGAAATACCATGTCACACCTGTCACAATGGCTAACATTAACAACACAAGAAGCAACAGGTGTTGGCAAGGATGCAGAGAAAGGGGAAACTTGTTGCACCATTGGTGGGAATGCTACTGGTGCAGCCACTCCTGAGAATAATATGGAGTTTCCTCAATAAACTAACAGTAGAACTACCCTATGATCCAGCACTCTTAGGTATTTACCCAAAAGATACAAAAATATTAATTCAAAGGGATATAGGTACCCCAATGTATATAGCAGCAGTATCAACAATAGTCAAACTGTGGAAAGAGGCCAAATGTCTATCATCTGATGAATAATAATAAATAAGAAGTGATCTCTCTCTCATATGTGTGTGTGTGTGTATATATATATGTATATATAAAGATATATAGATACATAATATAATGTAATATATTATATATATAATGGAATATTACTCAGCCATCAAAAAGAAGGAAATCTTGCCATTTGTAATGATGTGGATGGAACTAGAATGCATTATGATAAGTGAAATAATCAGAGAAAAACAAATACCGTATGATTTAATTCATATGTGGAACTTAAAAAACAAAACAAGGGATGGAAAGGAGATAAGGAAACAAATCACAAGAGACTCCTAGTGATGGAGAACAAACTATAAGTTGACTGAGGGAGGTGGATGAGAGATGGGCTAGATGGGTTATGGGTACTAAGGAGGGCACTTGTGATGAGCACTGGGGATTATATGTAAGTGATGAATTACTGAATTCTATTCCTGAAACCAATATTGCACTGTATGTTAACTAAAATTTAAATAAAACAAAGAAAAGAAAAATATTTATATATTATATGCATATGTGGATTTAAGGAATAACTATGAATAACAATGGATAACTGTGGTTGGCAAATATTTACTGTTTGGGTCAAATAATAAATATTTTCAGTTTTGTGAGCTCTATGGTATCTGCCCAACTATTCAACTCTGCTATTGCTGTTCAAAACAGCCATAAAGAGTTACATAAAAAAAGAAAAAAATAGGTGTAGGTTTGTCTCAATAAAACGTTATTTATAAGAACAGGCAGTGGGGCAGATTGACTCGTGGATTATAGTTTACTGACTGTTGACTTGGAGCCTAATCCTCACATAAAATACAAATGTCATAGTGTAATGTTTTAGTGTGAAAACTATTATTTATTACTGACCATTAAAAATTCAATACTTAGAACTTAAGATAAACTCACTCTTTCCTATTAAACAAGAACTTGAATTTGACTTACTGAATATTTTTTCAGGTTTAATTTTTAGAACAACAACAATAACAACAACAAAAAAGAATCTGTGTGGACTCAAACACTCAGTCCAAGGACCGAGAAGTAGATCAGAGGTCAGGAATTTGGGAGGGGACATTTCTCACCTCAAGGAAATACAGACAGTAAATGCCCATGAGAATATACAAAAGAACCCTCCCATAAAGAAGAAATCCTACGTTTAAAAAATCTGCTGTCTCTGAGGGCATTATACAGCCTGTATAGTACTATAAATACACTCGCATCATAAATTGTGCCCTTTGCTCTTAAGCCTTTACTTCCCCACACATCAAAAATAAACAAAGATCAATTGACCATATAAGCTTGGGTTTATTTCTGGGCTGTCTATTCTGTTCCATTGAGCTATGTGTTTATTTTTGTGTCAGTACTATACTGTTTTGATTACTGTAGCTTTGTAGTATAACTTGAAACCTGGGATTGTGATACCTCCAGCTCTTCTCTTCTTTCTCAAGATTGTTTTAGCTACTTGAGGTGGAGAAAAGGGTGAAATAGATTAAAGGGATCAAGAATACATTTATCTTGATGAGTGATATACGGAAGTGTTGAATCATATTATACACCTGAAAATAATATAACACTGCATATTAATTATACTTCAATAAAAAAAATAAAAAATAAACAAAGATCAACCTAGGAGGATAGAGAAATAACAGTGAATGATCAGGGAGGAAAGAATGTGAGGAAGACAAAATAATACTGGAAATACCCCCTCCCTACCATAAACTTCTAGAACAGAGTCAGGCCAAAGTTAAGGGTAGAAGAAAGTGAGTATTAGATATTCTCGAGCTTTTAATGTCCAAACAAATAAGGCTTTTTATTCATAGTTAAAGGCGATCATGAAAACTGTGAGGTTTGATCCAGATTTCATTTAAGGTTAGGAACTACAGTCAACAGAATAAGTTTAAAAAGCAATGGTAAAAAAGAAAATAGTTTTTTGCTCATACTCCATTTTGTTCAGCTCATTCAATGAGTTAGTTACCCTTGTTAGTATCATAAACAGATCCTATATTGAAAATTCTCTGGCGATTTTCTTTTTTGATATTTTTTAAAAAAATAACATAATATACACTTATTTGGCATAGACCACTGAAGAGTGGAAATTCAATGATTGCGTGTAACTAGAATGCCTTTTCCCCAACAAACTGTGTAATCAGTTCTCTTTTCAAATTACTTTCTTTTTAAAAAAATCCTTCCTTCATCTGTATCTTCTACTTCAATTCTGAGAAACTATGGGATATTTTATAATACATTTCAGTTCCTTTGCCAAAAGTCTATCAATTTCCTGCTGATCAAAATCCTTTATATCTCTTATTCTCTAGTTCAAATGCACCCCCTTCAGTAGGATCCCTTCATGTATATTTCTTTACATTCTTTTGAAAAGTCTTTTAAAAAATATTTTTTTCTGTTTTCTCTGGGTTTGATGGTATACAGCAGGTTCCTTACCTATTAGTTGAAGCTAGTTTATCTGTAAAAAAAATAAAGGGGATTACTCAGAATTTAAAACCAAATAATGTACATAACATATATTTGATTACACTAGCATGTGTGATATGTATATAAAAATAATTATTATTAATGGTATTAAATCAACCTTTCATTGTGGGGTTAGATCCATCCGAAATTTTAAAAAAATAGTATTTCCTCTTCGGGTGAGCTTCTTTGTATAAGAATTATCTAGGTAGACATAAAAAACATAAATTATGAACCTTAGGAAGAAGTTATTTTTAAATTTTCTAAACTAACACATAAGTTCAGAGCTTTCTTATAAATCTCTACACAGTGGTAATTATTATCTCAATTATATTCATGTGAAACAATAGTATATATGCTTTTATTCAGAAGTATGATGTCTTAGTCCATTCAGGCCGCTATAACAAAATACCATAGACTGGGTGGCTTATAAACAATAGAAATTGGTTTCTCACAATTCCAAAGCCTGGGAAATCCAAGATCAAGGCATTGACAGATTTGGTGTCTGATGTGACCTGCTTTCTGGTTTATAGATAGCCATATTTTTGTAATGTCCTCACATGGTGAAAGGGATAAGACAGCACTTTGGGGTCACTTGCATAAGGAGATTAATTCCATTTATGAGGATTCTGCCCTCATGACCTAATCAGCACCACCTATAGACCCCACCTCCTAATACCATCACATCAGGGCTTAGGATCCCAATACATGAATTTTGAGGGAGACACAAATATTCAGTCTATAGCATGTAGGGAGTCTACAAATATTACTTGTGTCTACTGCTTTATTTTACTGTCTTATAAAATATATTCTCAATGTCCTATAAAGCAATTTTATTAAAATTCAATATAGAACCTTTTTTTTAAAAGAAGAAAATTGCAACCACAATACAAATATGAGCTAAAGAGAAACTTCAATCATTTTTAAATTAAGAATGTATTTGAAAGGGCTATCCAGTTAGATACTGACTGGAATTTCCAATATTAACTCTTTCTATAAGGATGTAATGTATAATAGAAATAAATTCACATAAACTAAATTACATATAAATATAACCATATTATATCTTAAAATATAATATTTAAGTGCCATGACAAATAATATATTTACATGACAGTATAATTAATAATGTGTTTTTATCCATTTAATGCTCATAAAATTCAACCAGATAAATGTATTGGTACCTTTTAATTAAAGAATCAATTAGGCTAGTTCACATAGTTTTTTCAAAGACACACATGTGGGTAGAATTCAAATCCTTTCCTTTTGATTACATGTCTATCCCATCACTGTTGCCTTAAGTAGAAAGTCTTAATTGCCTTCATGTGTGATTGTGGTACAGCTAAATCCTAATTATGCCCTAAGAATTCCTGTTTATAAAGATTTATTTCTTATTCTTGGATCCTCAGGCACCCTGGAGACACATAAAAGTCTGTGAATCCCCTAAAAGCTTCCCCTGAAGTCACTCCCTATATGATCATCTTTGGGCCTCTGCTGGGCTTGTTAGCATCCTAAATACCTTCTGGTAGACCAAATAATGGCCTCTCAAGGATGGCCATGTCCTGATCTATAAAACCTGTGAAGATGATTTCATACAATGGCAAAGGGACTTGGCAATATGATTAAGTTATGGTCCTTGAAACAAGTGGGTTTTCCTGAATTTACCAGGTGGGTTCAATGTTATCACAAGGATCCTCATAAAGGAAAGGCAGATGGTCAGAGTGAGAAGAAGAAACAATGGCTACAGAAACAGAGGTTGGAGCGACTCCACTGTGAGGATGGGGCCATGAGCCAAGATGGCAGATATCTCCCAGTAACTGGAATGGGCAAAGAAACAAATTCTCTTCAAAAGCTTCCAAAGTGCCAATGTCTTCACTTTAGCCGAATGAGACTAATTTTGGACTTTTGACTTCCTGGACTATAAGATAATAAATTTGTATTCTTTTAAGCCATGATAGGTTAGTGGTAACTTGTTACAGCAATAATAGAAAGTTAATACAGTGTTTAAATGCTATATGACAGTTTGTGTTTTTTTCTGGATTTACTAACTCGAAATTTTCCATCTCAGTCTGAAAAGAGCCAAATATTAAGACTGGTTAAGGAGTACATCAAGAACACTAAAGTGTCTGAGATTTTACCCTACTAACTAAAAAATTAGCTTGCAGTTTCATGTATTCTGAGAGATTAGAGACAAAGGAATTTCTTACAGCATAGCAGGCAATACAAGTATCAGCATATTTGCATTGGTTTTATTTGCCCACAAGTCCCACCAGGGCGAGACAATGAGCCCAGATGGACACTACTCATGCAGTGGGTTTGCATCACAAATGAGGAATCCAGGTCCAAATGCTCTTTTTGAGAAAACAGCAAATATTATAGCAAGCTACGAGCCAGTCCCCTACCCACTGGAAGCAAGTAATTTTATGGTAGTGATGCTGCTTTCTCTTGGCTTAATTACTTGCCTATGTGACTAGTTACAAAAACTCCTCAGTACCAGGGGACAGAATGTCCAAAGAAGCCAATTTGTTCATATTATTTTTTGTAGTGAGAAGTTTAAATGTTATTTTCAGTATGAAGCTTAATAGATCTTTATATTTTCTCCTTTTTTGTTTATGCCCACACACAATTTATGGAATATATATATATATATATATATATATATATATATATGTAACTAATAGTGACTACATTCTTAATTGTATGTAGTTTCCAGCAAGATAATATCCTATTCTAATTTTCTTTCATTAGTAACTGAAATCCACAAATACATTTCATCCTTCTCAATAATGTCTTGGATATCTTTACTTATGTCCAGCTGTTCAGAGAGCACTTTGCTTGCCATTGTAAAAGGTATTTTCCACAGAGGTACGGGGGTAACTATCAGTAGAATTGAGGGATAATTTAATGAAAGCTACAGACAGCTAAGGCATTATATTCTTTAGGAGTCATGTGCTGGGAGAAGTCATCAAGAAGATATGACTGACTTAACCCATAAGTGGTTAACCCATAAGTGGCACCAGGATAATTGGAGTCTCTTCATCCCCTTCCCTGTCCTTGGAATGTAGGTTATGCTCAACTCGTCCACTCCTAGAAACTGCCCAAGGACATAGCCTTGAGATAGTAATGTGATGATGAGACCATCTGGAAGCCATATATAACTAAACCTAATTGAGACCTCTATATAAACTTGTAAGAAATGATAAGTGGGTCTGTAGATCTTCTTTCCTTGTGGCCACCCAAGACAAGACTCAGTATGTAAGTTCTCTTGCTTATTAAACCTGCACCTACCAACTAGGAGTGGCTTGTCTCTTTGTTTTCTCCCTGCCCTCCACATTCAGTGGCTGGTTTCAGATTTCAGCTGGGAAGCTTTTTTGTTTGTTTGTTTTTGTTTGTTTGTTTGTTTATTTGTTTTGAGAGAGTGAGAGAAAGTGAGAGGGATGGGCATAGAGATAGGGAGAGGAAGAATACTAAGCAGGCTCTGCACCATCTGTACTGAGTCTGATGTGAGGCTCAATCCATATGAACCTTGAGATCATGACCTGAGCCGAAATCAAGAGTTGGATGCTTAACCAACTGAGGCACTCAGGTGCCCCCACCTAGGAAGCTCTTAAGAACATTGCAAATCAACATCATGCCTTTCCCTTTTTAACAAAAATACCATTTTTACATTTGGCTGCATCTATTAACTCTCTAAGGTAAAACAATATATGGAGGAAAACTATATAATGTTAGGAAAAATTTATAGCCAAATGCATGTCCCACTTACACTAAAATTGATTTTAACAATTGGAGTTACGTGACTTAAAATTGTTGACAGATGAAAGGATGACTGATTTAAAAAAAAAAGGGAAGGAAAAAGAAAAAGTAAAAGCTCTGAGAAAGCTAATCTCAAACTCTGGTGTGAATTACAGTAATCTCAGGGAGGTACATTAAACATTTTAGATGCTTCACCTCTTCAACTTTTTTTTTTTTTAATTTATTTTTGGGACAGAGAGAGACAGAGCATGAACGGGGGAGGGGCAGAGAGAGAGGGAGACACAGAATCGGAAACAGGCTCCAGGCTCGGAGCCATCAGCCCAGAGCCTGACGTGGGGCTCGAACTCCCGGACCGCGAGGTCCTGACCTGGCTGAAGTCGGACGCTTAACTGACTGCGCCACCCAGGCGCCCCTAGATGCTTCACCTCTTATTTGAGATGCAGATTCTGCAGATACCAATTTTGGTATTTTTATCAAGCTTCCCAAGTTTAAGTCTCTTCTCTAAGATATCTTTTTAATTTGCTTCAGAGGACCTGATTTGTTTTCCTGGAATTTAAGGTCACCACAGATTGAGTATTGACAGCCTCTGAGAACACATAAAGGCAAAATATAAGTTGTTGGAGATGGGCACATCCTCCCAGAATTTGTTGAACCAAGAAATATGGGAGCTCAGCCAGGAAATGTGTGTGAGAGGTGAGCCTACAAGAGAGAAAGCTGGCGTATGATTGTGTAGTGTTCTGTCTAAAAAAACTCAAGTGGAGAAACCACAGAATCAAGAAACTGGTGGTTAATGCTGAATTATGGAGGACTAAAAGTGATACATCTGATCTTGACAACAGTAAGAGGTGCCCAGAGATGGGAATTTCTGAACAACCTAGGAGGAAGAAGCTATTTTAACCACTCCCTGAGCCAGAGAGCAGACAATCATGCAATCCGAACCTTATCCCTTCCCCAGCTACTAAAAGAGCTAATGTAACCCGGGAGAGGGCAGAGAGATTATACTCCATACTCAAATGCCGAGAACTGCCAATTTCAGGGCAGGCAGAGGAAGATGTGTTTACTGGGAGATTTCTTATAATTAAATAATGATGGATACTATCTTCAAAAAGATAATCTAATTTTAGAGTGGAGGCCCTATTTGCATTGTAAAGTGGGAATAGCATTGTCTATTACCTAAGAGGGCAGGAAGCTTTCCAAAGCTTCCATTAAGGCATCAGGATTACCCTCCTGAATACATTGTAAAGGGAGTGTGGGAGCCTAAACAAATACATAAATAGAATTGTATTTTACTCTCATTCTGAGAGTTGTTTACTTGCAGTGGAGCAGTACTAATCTGGCATTATGCTGCTCTTTCTTTTTCCCATGGAAAATAAATTTTATGGCATTCTTCGGAGCTTCTCTTACCCTGGAATACCACTAGGGACCTCTGCTTTCAGTTCCTTGATGTGAGCAATGCTTCCTCCTGACTTCCTCCAACCCCAACACTGACCTATACCTATTTTACACATGATGATACCTTAAGCTTCTTTTTAATGAGATTTGCTTACTCCTAGCAAGAAATCCTCTTAGGTCGGGACACTTTCAACATTACTCAAAGACTGCTATCAAAGAGCCCACAATTGGTGCCATGGCAAATCCCCACATCTCCACTATCATCTGTGGAAGATCAGTTTGCTTTCCTTAGAAATTGTCAAAGATGCAAGTAAAATTGCCATTGTCTTCCAAATTTTGGAGAAGACCTCTAGGCTTTCTAAATTATTGTATTAAAAGATCTTTGCTACCGACCTTTTCAACACTCTGTAACTACGCTTTCAGAGTCTGAAATTGAGTAATTGACTAAATTGAGTAAATTGACTAAATGTGAAAATGAGTTGACTAAATGTGTGGTACACAATATGACAGCACTTTTAGTTCTTAGACTGAAAGTCTTTTATAAAGAAAAAAAAATTGTTAATGATACAAATACTTAGTCTCCTCTATATCTTTCTGAATTAATTTCCTGCCACTATAATCCTATGCAGTCCTATGCATAGGATTCCACTGCAATCCTATGCAGTCACATTGGCCTCTGCTTTCCCTAAAAAGCCGAATAGTTCTCTTGCTATTGGCATAAAGTTTTGATGCTCTTATTAGTAACTCTCTTCTGCCAGGAAGACTGTAACCTCCCTAGAGAGGTCTTTCCAGACTTCTCTTCTCTTCAGACTTTCTCTTTTGTCCCTGCTCCATTTGAGTTCATGGCAATTGGATCTGACACTGTATTGCCTATCCTACATTTATTGTTTATTATCTCTCTCACTCATTAGAATATAAGCTCCATTAGGGAAAGGATTTTGTCTTTGTTTGCAGCTATGTTTCCTGTGCCTAGAATAATTCTTGGTATCAACTTGATATACCATATTTGATAAACGAGTGAATAGTTTAAAAATGTCTGAAACTCTGGAGGATGAGCATAGATGGGAAGGGTGGTTTAGTAAAGAAATGTTCCTAGAAGTAGGAATAATTCCAAGGTCTGTAAAACAAAGATATAACAGGGTGCTTGGGTAGTTCAGTCGGTTAAGTGTCTGACTCTTGATTTTGGCTCAGGTCATGGTCTCGCAATTCGTGAGATCCAGCCCCAAGTTGTGCTCTGTGCTGGCAACACAGGGCCTGCTTGGGATTCTTTCCCCCCCCCCCTCTCTCTCTGCCCCTCCCTCACATGTGCATGCACTATCTCTTTCTCTCAAAATAAATAAACTTACAAAATGAAGATAAAGCAACGGGGACAAAGTACTGTTAGACAAGAGTTCTACTGAAATCAAGGAAGTGAGAGAGAGTTTCATGGAGAATTACTGGAAAAGTGGTGGAGATAAAGCAAGAAGTAGCACAATCCTGATCACAAAGGTCTCTGGATGCTAATGTATTTACACTATAAAAGCTACAAGGCTTTGAAGCCATTGAAGCTACAGCTATAGAAGATTCTTAAGAAGGAAAACGATATCACCAGATTCATATTTTTGAAAAATGATTTCTGTAGCTAGGAAGAGGAGTGATTGGAGAAGAGCCAGACTGGGGTCAGGAAAAGTGGTGAGGAGGCAATGAGGCAATCCACAGAATAAGTGAGACACCCTGGACTAAGGTAGGGGCAGTGGGGATGAAGAGAAGCAAAATAACCACTGAGACAGTTAGAAGATATGATCTGCAAGATTTTATCACATCATGAATGTGTTGGTAGGGTAACAAGAATCAAGCATGACTGGTTTTATGGCTTGGCAATCAACTGAATAGTGGTATCATTCAAAGAGTTAGGAAATATGGTAGAATGGCAAGGCTTGGGGAAAAATTGGACTGGTTTTGTTTTAGACAACAGGACTCTAAGATGTATTTGTATTTTTTTAATAAATGAGCTTTAAGTACGCTTTTAGATTTAAAGTAAAATTGAGAACAGAAAGTACAAAAGAATTGCCATATATCCCCTGTTCCCACACATGCCCAACCTCCCCCACTATTGATACGAACACCACAGCAGGACATTTGTTACCATCAATGAACCTACAGTTGTGCATCATCATCACACATCATAGTTTCTGAAAGGGTTCACTCTTAATGTTGCATATTCTATGGGTCTTGATAAGTGTACAATTACACATTTCCACTATTGTAGTATCATACAGAATAGTTTCACTGCCCTAAAAATCCTCTGTGTTCTTCCCCCCTCTCCCCTAAAACGACTCCTGACCTTTTTACTCTCTCCATATTTGGCCTTTTTCAGAACATCATATATTTGGAAGCATGCAGTATAAAGCCTTTTCACACTGGCTTCTTTCACTTAGTTATAATTCACTTAATTTTGTATCGTATCTTTTCATGTCTTAATAGCTCATTTTTTTAGTGCTAAATAATATTTCTGCATGTACAACAGTTTATTTAGCCATTCAACCACTAAAGGACACCTTGGTTGCTTCCAAGTTTTGGTAATTATGAATAAACCTGCTATAAACATCCATGTGCAGGTTTCTTTGTAGACATAAGTTTTCAATTCTTTTGGCTTCATACTAAGAACAGCATTGCTGAATTGTATGGTAAGAGTATGTGTAGTTTTGTAAGAAACTGCCAAACTGGCTTTTAAATAGTCTCTCTGCTTCTATATTGTGGAAGAGACCATAAGGAGTAAATTCTTACTTAAAAATATGGTAGAATTTGCCAGTGAACCTATCTGGATTTGCCGCTTTCTGTTTTAGAAAGTTTGTAATTATTGATTCAATTTTTAATAGATATAGGCCTATTCAGATTGCTTCTTTTTGTGTGAATTTTGGCAGATGGTATCATTTAAGGAATTTGTCCTTTCCATATAGGTTATCAAATTTATGTGCATAGTTTCTTTTTTTATAATTCTGCTTTATTATCTTTTTGATGTACATAGGATCTTCAGTGATGTTCCCTCTTTCATTTCTTATATCAGTAATTGTGTCCTTTGTAGTTGTTGTTATTGTTGTTGTTGTTGTTAGGTGGCCTTGGTAGAGGCTTACTGATTTTATTAAACTTTAAAGAAACAGATTTTTGTTTTGTTGATTTTTCTCTATTGATTTCCTGTTTTCAATTTCATTGACTTCTGTTTTAATTTTTATTATTTCTCTTCTTCCTTTTACTTTGGCTTTAATTTGTTATTTTTCTAGTTCCCCTTGGTGAAAGTATGGTTTATTAATTTTAGATCTTTCCTCTTTTATAATTTATGCATTCAATGCTTAAGTTCTGCTCTCAGTACTGCTTTCATTTCATCTCATAGATTGCGATAAGTCTCATTTTCATTTTTATTTACTTAGATTTATTCTTTGACTTTTGTAATATTTGGGAGTATGTTGTCTAGTCTCCGAGTATTTGGGGTTGTTCCAGCCATATTTCTGTTAGTGATTTCCATTGAGTGATTTCCAGCTTAATTCCATTGAGGTCTGAGAGCAGACATTGTACGATTTTTATTCTTTTAAATTTTGTTAAGGTGTGTTTTAAGTCCCAGAGTGTGGTTCTATTTTGGTGAATCTTCCATGCGAGTTTGAGAAAACTGCGTAGGCTGATGTTGTTGGATGAAATAATCTATAGGTGTCAATTATACTCAGTTGATTAGTGGTGGTGTTGAGTTCAACCGTGCCATTACTATTTTTCTGCCTGCTTTCTCTGTCCATTTCTGGAAGAGAGGTGTTAAAGTCTCTAATTATGATAGTGGGTTTATCTATTTATCCTTAAAATTATATCAGTTGTGGCCTCTCATGTTTTGACTTTCATTTGTATGGTGCATGCATTAAGAATTGTTATTTCCTCGGGGCCCCTGGGTGACTCAGTTGGTTGAGCATCTGGCTTTGGCTCAGGTCATGATCGCACAGTTGTGAGTTTGAGCCCAGCGTTGGGCCTTCTGCTGACAGCTTGGAGCCTGGAGCCTGCTTCGGATTCTGTATCCTTCTCTCTCTGCCCCTTCCCAGCTCACAATCTGTCTCTGTCTCTCTCTCTCTGAAAAATAAATAAACATTAAAAATAAAAAATTTAAAAAAAAGAATTATTTCCTCTTGGAATATCAACTCCTTTATCATTATATAATGCTTCTACTTTTCCCTGATAACTTCCTTAGTCTGAAGTTTACTCTGTCTGAAGTTAATATAGTTACTCCTGTTTTTTTCTAATTAGTGCTAACATGGTATATCTTTTTCCATCCCTTTCCTTTTTATTTAGAGGTGTTTCTGTATTTAACGCGGGTTTCCTGTAGACACCGTATAGATAGATTTTATTTTTCAATCTACTCTGACAGTCTCTGTCTTTTAACTGGTATATATAAACCATTAATATTAAGTGATTATTGATATATTTGGATTCATAACTATTATATCTGTAACTATTTTCTATTTGTTGAACTTGTTTTTTGTTCCTATTATCATCCATACTTTTTCTGCTTTTTTTGTGGTTTTAATTGAGCATTTTATATGAATCCATTTTCTCTGATTTCTTAGTATATCAGTTATGCTTCTTTTTATTACTTTTTTTAGTAGTTGGTCAGAGATTGCAATATATGTTTACAGTGAATTCAAGTCTACCTCCAAATAAGAATATTGTAGTGCAAGTGTCTTATAGTGACAAAATATTCCTATTTTTTTCTTTCTATCCCTCTATCACTGATGACATTCATTTTACTTATACATAAGCATATATATATGCATATATATATACATATATACACACATATATATACATATGTACATATGACATATACATGTACATATGTAGTCAAAGCCATTGTCAGTATTATTATTTTGCATAAAATGTTACCTGTTAGATTAATTAATAATAAGAAAAATAAAATTTCCCTTTCTGACGCTTTTCCTTTCTTTATGTAGATCTGAGTTTCTGATGTATATCATTGCCCTTCTCTCTGAATAACATTTCTTGAGAGGCAAGTCTATTGGCAACAAATTTGTTCAGTTTTTGTGTGTCTGAGAAAGTATTTCCCTTCACTTTTGTTTGGTAATTTCACAAGGTACAAAATTCTAGATTGGTATTTTTTCTCTCAACACTTTAAATATTTTACTCTCCTCTTGCTTGCATAGCTTATGAAGAGAATTCAGATATAATTCTTAGCTTTGTTTCCCTTCAGGCAAGCTGTCTTTTCCCTCTTTCTTCTTTCAGGACTTTTTCTGTATATTTGATATTTTGTACTTTGCAAGTGATATGCCTAGGTACTGTTTTGTCTTGTTTTAAACTAATTGGTATTCTCTGAATTTCCTATATATGTGGCTTAGTGTCTGACATTAATTTGGGGAAACTATTGATGATTATTGTTTCAAATAATTTTTTTTTGTTTTTTTCCCTTTTTTCTTCACCTTAATGAATTTCCATTACACATATATTACACTGTTTATAATTGCATTTCTGGCATATTTTGTTCTGTTTTTTTCAGTCCTTTTTTCTCTTTGTGTTTCAGTTTTAGACATTTCTTTTATCATATCCTCAAGTTCAGAAATTCCTTCCTCAGCCATATCCAGTCTATTGGTCATCAAAGCATTGTTCATTTCTGTTACAGTGTTTTTGGTTTTCAATACTTCTATTTTACTCTTTCTTACAATTTCTACTCTCTGCTTACACTCTCCATCTGTTCTTACATTTTGTGTTTTTTTTTTTTTGTTTGTTTGTTTCAGTTAAGGCCCTTAGCATATAATCATAATTTTTTAAAAAATGTTCTACTCTGATAATTCTAACGTTCCTGCCATAACTAACTCTGATACTTGTTTAGTTTCTTCAAACTTTTTTTAAATTTTAATATGACTTTAATTTTGTTGTTCTCATTGTTGTTGAATGGTCGACATAATTAGGCAAATAAAATGAATTGCTACAAATAGGCATTTAATAATGTGGTGATGAGGTGTGGGGGAGGAGAAGCCTCTTACAGTCCCATAATTAGATCTTAATCTTTTGGTTAGCCTGTACCCTGGACTCAGTTTTCTCTCCTCTTTAAGTGGGAAAGGATGGCTAGAGTGGGGCAGAATTGTGTTTTGTCCTTCCACCAGGTAGGTTAGGCTCTGATAAACCCCCAGCAGGTTAAACTCTGGTAAAATAGTTTCTCCTGAGGGCAGGAATTGTCTAGAAGAGAAGAATATTCCAGAATATTTAAAAACATATACTTTTACTCTACCCATGCCAAAAGCATAAGGAAATTTTTTGATAGTGAGGACCTGGAAGAAAACAGAAAAGCATGAAGAAACTTACTGAGTCCTCCTGGAGTTTTGAACTCTCGTATTTGTCTATGATAAGCCTCCAGGAATTTGTTAATTATGGTGCATGTTATTCTACCCATTCCCTGGGCCTTACAAAGCTTTCTCCCCAAGGGTTTATGCAGGGATAAGTTATGATTCTATGTTACCTCTGTATGTCTAATTTTTTGTGCAGTAGTTTGTCTTGTGATCTCACTTTTCTGACATATCTCAGAGGAATTGTTGATATTTTTCACTTTGTTCATCTTTTTACTGCCATCAGGATGGAGAGGTGACTTGTAAGCTCTTCATGTGCTGGTGAAGAAACCTGAAGTCTGCATATGTATTTTAAAATTGTAATGTTGTGTGGGAAATTGAATATTTTAAAAATCTGAATTTTTTAGTAAATGATATAAACTTGGGAATGTCAAGCATTAAATGCTGGTCCTTGTAATAGATTGCAGGTCTCTTAATTTTTAGTTTAAATTTAGGTCTGCACCCTATTTGTGATTTCTTTCTGCGGACTGAAATATCATGGAGGTATTGACAAACTCTTCAGAATAAATGACAAAGAGTAGATTCCAGACACAGGCAAAATTGTGTTGTCATTTGAGTCATAGAAGGAAGAGGGGGAAAGATATAAAAGAGAAAGAAAGAATTATCTTGACCCGTGGTGATATACTCACATCCAATAACTCCAAAGCAGGGATAGTTCTCAGAATCTGTTAATATTAAAAGTAGGAAGCAGGTTTGGCTAAGGTTACTGTTTACTCCCCAATGTCACCCATTAATGTCTCTGACTAAAGAGCCAGAATTAGTTGCCATAGCTGCTTCATTATATTCCTTGACGGCCTTCAGAGGCATCAGGTCAATACCTGAATAAGATTTAGCAAGAACCAATGATAATATGCATATATAATTTTGTTCTATGAAATGTATATACATCGTTGAATCTAAAAAGGCACATTTACATCTATCCCCTCTCTTGGTTCTGACAGAATCTGAATCTAATTAGTATCTACATTTAGCAGAACTTGAGGCTAAGTGCAGTTAGAGACTTTCCCAATGTCAAGCGAAATGTAAGTAGTGGGGGTGGAACTAGATGTTTCACTCAAAATTTCATGTTCTTTCCACTTCTAGCTGGGCTAAAATAAAATACATGAATTTATTCTTGACAT
Organism: Felis catus; assembly: GCF_018350175.1. Taxonomy (NCBI): domain Eukaryota; kingdom Metazoa; phylum Chordata; class Mammalia; order Carnivora; family Felidae; genus Felis; species Felis catus. The sequence continues at coordinate 177,771,766 of NC_058371.1, forward strand.
ACTAGCTTATTTGTCACAAATATTATAATTTGCATTGAGAAACACATAATTGAAGCAAAACTGTAAAATTCAGATGGAAGACCAAAAAAAAAAAAAACAAAAAAAAAAACACTTTTTTTTTTTTAGATACATGGTAATCTGTTTTCTCATAAAAAGGTGCACATATGCAGGGATATTGTAATCAGAATGCCCAGTGGAATTCGCACACTCATTAAACTCCTCAAGCAGAGAGCAATATAAACTAACACAGTGGAAATAAGGTCAGTGAACATAATGAGTGAAACACCTTACAAAGGGAAATTGGTGTGTAGCCTTGAAATCCTCATTTTCTACAGTTTGAGAAAATGTGTCTAGCTGCTAGTTTAGATTACCGCTGCGTCGCCATGGTCATGCCATTCAGAAGGAGAGACGTACACAACTGGGTAAGTCACCAGGAGGCACAGATGTGCGGAGAGAGTTGGTGAAATGTTTCCCATTTTCCAATTACCAGCAGTTTTCTTCAGTCATGGAATTTTCAAAAGGACCCCTCCCCCACATATGGCCAAGCCTGTGTATAAGAATTATAAATAGATGGATTCAATGTGGTTGGCATAACACAATGTGAAAAGTGTTTTGTGATTTATAAAATGTTACGCCAATGCAAGGAGATTTTATTCATTGATATTTTCATTCTTCTACAAAATACATTACACAGCTATCAGATCCAGATACTCTGGTATCCCTGAGAAATGAAAATACATGGAATGTTCTGCCTGTTCTCAAGGTGTCTAATGGATGAAGCAGAGACAATTGCAATATAGTTTGGTAAATATTTTAATAATGATGTGACAGTATGCTGTAGGAGGGCACAGATCCTCCCTATGGGAGAGTCTTCCCTGAAAGGTTGTCATTTGAGATGAGGGATGTCAAATGATTGGCCTTGGCTGGACGAAGAGGCAGGGGGATTGGATAGAAGTAAACAATAGCAAAGGCACAGTGTTGTGAAATCCCATGGTGTGTGCAGAAATGAATGACTTTGGTGTGATTGTGCCGTGGGCTGTAGAATTGTCGATGAGTGTAGACAAGAAAATGGAAGCCAGACTGCAAAATTAGATACTGCAGAATGTGTACTTTCTATCAAAAGTAAGAGAGGCTTACGGAGGTCTTCTGGCAGGGGTGTTATGCTATCGTATTTGTTCTTTTGCAATGACTGGGAGAAAAACAGAATATATAAAAAGGTGGGTGAAGATTAGTGGCAACAAGGTTACTTTAAACAATCAAACTATATGAATTTTGTTACTGGAAAATTTCTAAGACCAACTCCCCAGATAGGTCTCTTAGAGCATTTGCAATCATACTAAATGTTGCAAACATCTTAACTTAGATTTAAGCCCAGTCCATGTTTCATCAGTATGGACCAGGGGCGCCTGGGGAACTCAGTTGGTTGAGTGAACGACTTCAGCTCAGGTCATGGTCTCACGTCTCATGAGTTCAAGTCCCACGTTGGGCTCTGTGCTGACAGCCTGGAGCCTGTTTCTTTGTGTCTCCCTCTCTCTCTGACCCTCCCCCGTTCATGCTCTGTCTCTCTCTGTCTCAAAAATAAATAAACGTTAAAAAAATTTTAAAAAATATAGACCTGTAGCATAGCAGTTAAAAAACAAATCCCTTTCCTTAAATCTCATGTAGCTTATCTGCAAATGAGGGCATTAGTGCAGATGTTCACTGAGGACCTACGTGTGCTAATATTTTATAAGTTCCAATTATCCTGGGGTGCTTAACACCTTATCACAGAGTGGTGCAGAGGCTTATTTGTGAGCAGTATTCAGGAAAAAAATGCATTTTGACTGGGAGAGGGGTGTGCATGCTGTGGGGAGAGCCAGCTCTCTTCTTGTCCTGCCTTAAACTTGGGATGGAAGCAAATGGAACGGAACATAACTTCTATTTGGGGACGTTCATATTTTTAATAAAAATAAATGAAACTACTTATTTTCCTTCAAATACTGAAACACTGTTTCAAGCTGACTTTCATCGACACTGGGTTCTCCTAGGATTTTCTAGTTATTTACATTTGCATTTGACATAGCCTGGTGGAAAAGAATTTTGGATTAGGATTCAGGAAATTAGATTCTAGACTTTGTTCTGCCTCTGAGCAGATGGGTACAAATTTTAGATGTTATTTAATACTTTTATTTCATTACTGTGTGCCTAAGTTTATTTCTGATAAAGGAATGATGTCTATCATACCTGACTATAACATGTGTATGTGTGAATATACATTGGGAAAGGTATTTAAATATGTTTAAAATGATGAAAGTTTCAAGCTTTTATTATCGGTAAAGTTGTCATAACCCTGGGGAAATTTCAAGGAATAATGGAATTACAGGAAGTCAGAGCTGCAAGGGAATATGATAGACATAATCAGTTCTCACAAAGATTTCTGGTGTTCCTCATCTTTCTACATGCCTCTTTGAATAAGAGTGACTGGGTGACCAGCTGTGACCGAAGAAATGTGTGGGGAAGAGTCACGGATCACTTCCAACTTTTAAAGAAATCCAGAGCTGGACAGCAGTTGAAGTAGTTAAAATAGATTTTACTTAAGCACTATTACAACAGAGGACAAAAGACCTCAGTTTAGAGAGGGCTCAATACCAAGTATAATAAGGAAAAGTGGGAATAGGGAGCTGGTAGACAGAAAACTATTAAGAGGGTAAGAAAATTCTTGCCACATTGACCTAAAAGAATGCTTTCTGAATTTCTGAAGGCAGAATTACAACTTTGGACTAAGGTAAATATATATTGCCTGGGGGGTGATGGGTATCTTAGTTCATTTGGGCTGTTATAACAAAATACTGTAAAGTGACTAGCTTATAAACCACAGAAATGTATTTCTCCAAGTTCTGGGAGCTAGGGATTCCAAGATCACGGAGCCAGCAGATCTGGTGCCTGATAAGGGGCCACTTACTGCTTCATAGAAGGTAACCTGTCACTGCTAATTTCACATTGTGAACAACCAAGGGAGCTCTCTGGGGTTGCTTATGAGTAGGACACTGATCCTCCTGACCTAATCATCTCCCATCAGCATCCGTTCCTAATGCCATCACATTGACGATTAGGTTTCAACGTACAAATTTTAGGGAGACATAAAAATGCAGACTATAATAGTGAAGGATGAGGAATTTGATCAGATATTAAGGGTGATTAGATGTTGGGGGTGGGGAGAATCTCGTTAAACTGACCTGAGCAGTTTTCTTGCTACAACTGGGATCTTGAGGACACGAAAGGACAGGGACTAGTTGAAAAAGAACTCAGAGGAGCCTGTCTAGAATTTGGTTAAGGAGATTCACGTTTTAAAGCACATATTGCCTTATGTGTGACCCACCCGTATTTTCTTGAATCATCCAAAAAAGCTACGTGTTCCAGATTATACAAGGATAGGAGGCTTCCTGCCAGTCACCAAGCAGCTGCGTGGGGCACAGCAGCCTCAGAGGTTTAGGGAGTTGTCCGGATCTTCAGAAGAATTTGTGTGAGTTAAAAAAAGAAAGTGCCAATGAGATTTTGACATTTTTTTCCCCCATTATAGGAGCATTTGCTCGCTTACCCTGGTGATACTGGGGCCCTTTGAGATCCTGGTTAGTTAGCTTCATTGTCTAAGTAAGAAACGGATTTTTAGAAAGATCAAATAACTTGTGTGACGTCACATGTCTCCCTTGGAGTAAATTTATTACCAGAAGGAATGTCTGTCTGTTCATCTACTAGCTTTTCATTGTTGAAAAAATTATAATTTCTTTCAGACAGGTAGATCTCTTACTGCTCAAGATGAAAGAAGTTTTTGTGTTGTTGCTATAAGGCACACGTGACATGTTTTTAAAAGACAGAAAATATATACTATTGAATATGTTTTGAACCTCATAGAATTCATTCAAATATAATTTTCAAAGTAATTTTCCAGGGAGGCTATTTCTGTTCGCATTTGTGAGAAACCAAATAGGTATGATAAACTCCCGCCATTGGTCTCATGTGTATGGCACTTCAAACTAAATGAAATTTAAAAACAAAAACTGAAACTAAGTGTTGCATATTATGTGATAGGTATTATTTGATAGGGCTTGATTTCATGAACCATGAGATCATGACCTGAGCTGAAATCAAGAGCTGGATGCTTAACAGACTCAATGGGATGCTTAACAAACTGAGCCCCCAAAGCCCTCCAAAATAAGTTACTTTCATTTTAAATAAAATCCAACATTGATACCACAATTTTATTGCATTATTATTCTTATTATTTTGTGACTTTAAGAAAACTTGGTTTAATGTACCAGCACTTTAGCTGGTTTCAAAACTAAACTAGAATCATCAAAATTTCAAATTTCAGAGTAAAATTTGCCGAGATATGACTACCATCTACTAAAAACTTTGATAAACATCTTCCTGCTAATAATAAAATGAGTCAATGACAATGTGGAATGATATACCTGAAATCTTCTATCCTATATATAAATGGAAATGCATAAAGGAAGACTCTTATGACAACTTTTAATCTATTGTCTTTCAGTAAATACCATCTGACTCTTTGGAAAATACAGAGGTCAGAAATCCTCTAAAAATTCCTTGAATCGATAAAATTCTGTGTTCTTATTTATTCTAAGGTATTAATCATAACTTGGATTGTTTTAAATTTAAATATATTATAAGTAGGTGCAAACCTCTTTTACCATTCTATTCAGTTTTATTTGAGAAGGTAAGTCTAGGTTCTTAGACTCAGATGTGGTACTTCTATAAGCAACGTATGTATGCTCTAAGTCACAGTTGGAAAAAAATATTCTATTAAATCAGCTCATCTCTCGAAGTATCTACTTTTGCTTTTCTTATCCAAATGTCAAAATTGAAGAAAAATACCTTTAAATCTTTTCACCATGCAAACTCCAAGTATTTCAGAAAGCCGAAATAGCAAGTTAGCAACTGTTGACTATTATCTACCCCTCCAATTATCTTTTTAGCTTATATTTTATTTTCTTAATTGTCCTTTATCTTTTGCCTCTATTGTTGTTAGTTATGGTTAGCTTCCCATTTGAAAATATTATAATTAGTAATTCCTATAGAGCTCTTCACTTTGACACTTGAACTCTTAGAAAAGGTGCTATGTAATCACATTCAGAATGTGAAAAAAAGATACCCTCTGTGAGAAATTTCAAGGCCACCATGGCTAAAGTACATAATTTATAAAGCACTTTGTCTTTCTCGGAAGACCAACACTCAAAAATCAACAATGCATGAACTATTTAAGTGTAAATCCTATTCAAGCAGAATTCTCCTAGGGACCGTCATTGAGATTCCTTGTACAAGTTTTTACAAGCAATATATTAAGGCCAACTAGTTACTAAAGCTGTCGATTTTTTTAACTCAGCAGAAAAATGCCAGAAGGTAAAATTTTTGTTGAAAAATATCATCCCGAAGAAAGGGTTATATCGTCTTAAATTATTTCAATGTCCCTCTGGATCTGCATATAATGATACCTCATTTACTTAGTTTTCTGGTAATGAAGCCACATTATAACAGTCAACTGGCTTACACAAAAGAAAAGAGACAGGCACAATTCTTGGGAAATGACATAGATTTTGCAGTGGGCAGGTTAGAGTTTAAGTGGTGTTTTTCTGTCCTCAATGCAACTGCTGATATATAATGCCGGGGAAATCTATTTAGAAACCTAAGTAGGTCAGAATAGGCTTCCAGACATTTAGCAAAAGGAAAGCCTAATTTCCACGACATAAACATTTGGGGAGCCTCCTAAAGACAGATCATCTGGCGATGAACAGTCCTGAATTGGGAGTCCTCTTCTATGTTCTCATCCCTAATATTCAACACCATCATTGACTCAGAGATGCAGGGAAACGTGACTCACTTCATCTTGGACTCTATCCCAAATTTAATATTCACATTTTCTATAACTCATGTAGTTACATTAGAAACCACACCATAAGGCACTAGAACACATTCACTCTGTCAATATTGAGAACAATCATGTTTGATGATTTTGGCAACAATAAATTATCTACGATAAATAATTCTGTGTAAAGTAAAGCATAATGTATTTAGAATCAGTCTTTTCTTTGAATATAGCATTTATCACTGCTAGAACTTGAGGGGAGATCCCTTAAAATCTCTGTGCTTCACTTCTATTTTCTCGAGAAAATAGGTATAATAAGAATCACTTAGGTTGTCTGTGAGGGGCAAATGTGGAAGTATCTAGAAAAATATATAAATTTTCATTATTACTATGTTCTCTATTAAATGTGGCAGTCAATATATAATAAAGGAAGCTGGTGGCCTCCTTTCCACATTGAATGAAAGCTTATATCTGGGCTAAAGTTGAACTATATTTCCTATTTTGGTAGACAGAATTCTCAGAGTGATCCTCACTGAACTTGGCCTTGAATACTTCTCGGTCTCCTGGAATGTGGCCAGAAGTGGTGAATATGATGAAATTTCACTCCTGTGATTAAGTTATATTATAGGGCATGGTTGACCTCCAGATAGGGAGACTATAGAGGCAGGCCTAATATAGTTGCACAAGCTCTTTAAAAGCAGAGGATGTTTTCCGACTGATGGCAGAAGGGGATTACAAGGGTAAAATATTAATACTAATATACTGATAATAGTGAGAATTCTCTAATTCCTCTTCTTCCTATTCGTCTTCATTGTAACACTTGGAAATTCTTCACCAGCCAAAAAAACACCTTAAGTCTCATTCATCTAACCAAATCAAAGACCATCACTCCCAAAAATAAAGAGCTAGTGAAAAGCAGTGTGGTCTAGCATTTTGTACACAGCCCTAAGTATACTTTTGTCATCTGTCTTTGGAGAAGTTTGCTAATTTTTCAGGTAGTCGTCCCAACTGGCATTCAGCCTTGGTATACCTTGATTCTATGCATGAGTCTGCCTTTTTCCCTCTTTGTATTCCCAACTTCTTTATTCCAAGCACTTATTTTCACTTTCAAATTAAACTCAGAGGGTGCTGGGTTTTTCTTTCATGTCCAAACCCATAATTGTGCTTTGTTATTTCGAGCAAACTTTTTTTTTTTCCCACTAAAAAAATGTCCTTCTATAACAAAGCCATCTGGAAATCCTGTTAAGAATTAAAGGCAGGTCTCTTGTGTTTTTCACAAATCTTTATAATTCCCTTGTGAATAATGGCAGAGGAATTACTTTCTACTTCAGGAGACATATCTTCAATGTGAAGTTCAGAAAGGCTTTGCTTAACAAAGATCTAAGATTTGCAAGGGACCCGGACAGATCTTTTGGTTCAGGATTTCCTTCTTCGAAAAGATAAGACATAAAATCATTTTACCAATGATGCAAGAGAATTACAGAGACGATATAATATCCTTTTCAAAGCTATGGTACTGTGTGATTTGGGGACAAGTGGAGGATAGAAACTACATCCTTTGCCTATTAAGTAATTATTTTTTGCATTGAAACAATACAGAGAAAATCCCTAGGCTTGAGTCATTATGGCAGAATGTAGAACAACTTGATAAACATCTGTGTACCTGCCATTCACAAAACCCTGTACAGAGAATGGGATACTGCACGGAGGACTCTATTAAAATATAGCTAGTGATAAATGCCTTGAGGAGGAAAGTATAATAGGTTGAGAGTTAGTTGAAAACAGCTTCTCCAGTGGTGAGGAAAACTGTCAAGGGAGAAGGAGGATTTGGTGTGTGCCATGCAGGTTGGAAAAATATTTTCATAAACAGAGAAGTGTAAAAGCGTGAAATCCCACACAAATAAGTTAACTTCTTTACCGCTATCTTTGCCTAATAAAACATGAGATTTTTCAGGAGTAAGTTGAGTCATTTAAAGAGAGAGATATTTTAGTGACATGAATTATAATGAAACCATATTTTCTGGTTTCTGAATTAGTTTGGCTAAATATTCATCTTATATTGGGCTTATTTTTCACAATTAGATATTTCTCCTCCACTTCCATAATACATGATGTATATAACTTATCACTTAGTATAGTTATGATTATAATATCTAAAATATAGCACTATACACTTGTCTTTCTTTGAGTTAAGCACTCTACATGAATTTTTGTATTTTTGTTGTTGTTTGTTTTTGAGAAAGAGAGAGAGAGAGAGGCAGAGAGAGGGGGACAGAGAATATTAAGTGGGCTCCGTGCTGACAGCAGAGAGCCCAACATGGGGCTCAAAATCATGAACTCGAGATCATGACCTGAAACGAAGTCAGATGCTTAACCAACTGAGCCACCCAGGCACCTCAACATGCATTTTTGTCTTTAAATGTGTAGATAACACTGGGGTTTTAATAATTAAATAATTTAATAATAGTGATATTACAGTTAGGAATTAAACCCAGTATCTGTGATAAGAACATGATTCACGCTTTTTGATATTTTTTTTTTGAATACCCATGTGTCTTTCTGAAAAATAAAAAGGCACATGTTAGAGAAGAAAGGAGTTGTAAATAATCTGGCCCAGTGGTTTTCTAGGTACTTCAGGGGATCGGAGAGGGAGGGATGAATGTGCAGGGTGGAGATCAAGAACCATGTTTCATTGCTGTAAACTTAATCATATTGTGGCCAAAGGCAAAGTACATTCACTCCCTCCCGAGGATCCTCCAAATCTCATGCCATTATGCTTCAGAATCAAAGTCTAAAACCTCATCATATAAATCAGGTTCTAGAGCAGATGAGGTTCCTGGGTGTAATCCCGTATGTATAGCTCTTGGGACAAAATCCCTTTCCATTTGTGGACCTGTGAAACACAAGACACAGTACTGGCCTCAGTTCCATGCAGTGGTAGGTGAAGCACAAGATAATAAGCTATAAATGTACAGTTTAAAAAGTGAGAAATGGGGCACCTGGGTGATTCAGTAGGTCGAGTGTCTGACTTTGGCTCAGGTCATGGTCTTATGGCTAGTGAGTTCGAGCCCCTTGTCGGGCTCTGTGCTGGAGCCTGCTTTGGATTCTGTGTCTCCCTCTCTTTCTGCCCCTCCCCTGCTTGTGCTCTGTCTCTCAAAACTGAATACATGTTTTAAAAGAAAAGTGAGAAATAAGAGGCAAAAATAAGTCCTTGTTTAAGAGGAGTTCTGGTCTTTCTGGGAAAATGTTAGGAATTTTTTCATTACATTTCAAAGCTTAAGAATAATTATTTGTGGCTTCTTACTCCATCCTCTGGTTTCTTGGTTTCATCTTCTTTTCCATGAAAGAGAGCTTCTTGCAGGTAAATAGTTTATCTGTCTGCTTCTCACCTATTATGGACTGAATGCTTGTGTGTCCCCAGATTTCTATGTTGAAGTTCTAACCCCTGATTGTAGTGGAGATGGGGCCTTTGGGCAGTACTTGGGTCAGGAGGGTGGAGCCTCATGAATGGTATTAGTGCCCCTAAAAAAGAGGCCCCAGAGAGCTCTTTTGCCCCTTCTGCCCTGTGAGGATACAGCATAAAGACGGCATCTATGAACCAGGAAGTGGGCTCTCACCAGACACTTAGTCTGGCACCTTGATCTAGTCCTTCCCAGCCTCTAAAATTATGACAAATAAATGTTTTGTTATTTATAAACCACCTGGCTTATGATATTTTTGGTATGATTGCCTCAATGAACTAAGAGATGGTCAGTAGAATTTTTGAGGTTCAACTACATCCTTTGGTATTCTCTCTCTTTCAGTCCAAGCTGGCAATATATCTACTGAAATAATTTTCTGAAGAACCTTATGGATCTCCTGTGGATTTCATTGGGGTTCAGTCCATTAGACACAAGTCACACTTACAGATATTTTTGAGATAATTCCTGTCTACCTCCTGTTCAGATGTCTGAAGGACAAGACTCTCAATCTCCCTAGGCTGATTGAGAAGATTGACAGGATCACCAGGCACATTATTAATTTATTTAAGGCCCTTTGTGTGACTGACTTTTCAGTCTTCCTGAGGTAATAACAAAAGGTTCTATAGTGATGCTCTCTGTTTTTCCTTATGCCATACTTTTGAAAGACATTTCTTAATTTTAGCACTCTTTGCAATCTGGAAAGACTCAGTATTTCAAAACCATCAAGATCTGGTTTCTTTTTCCTCCTTCCCTCTTTCTTTCTTTCTTTCTTTCTTTCTTTCTTTCTTTCTTTCTTTCTTTCTTTCTCTTCCTTCCTTCTCTTTTCTTTCTTTCTTTCTTTCTTTCTTTCTTTCTTTCTTTCTTTCTTTCTTTCTTTTTCTTTCTCCCTTCCTTCCTCTCTGACATCCCTTCAATTATCTCTCTCCTTTCACATTTTACTAAATCCAATGCAAAAAATCCAGGTGGTAACTTCAACAATTTGCTTGGAAATCTCCTTAGCTAGATAAACAAATTTATCCCTTTAAATTCTGCTCTCCACATAAATGCAAGAGACAATTTTGCTAAACTTTCTGTCAGTGTAAAACAAGAATACCTTTTTCTCCAGTTTCCAGAAACATATTCCTCACTTGATTTTTGAGCCCTCATCAGCAGTGTCCTTAAAGATCTTATTTTACTAACAGTTTGTTCAAAGAAATTTAGGGTTTCTCTATAATGCTCCTTAAAATTCCAGCCTCTGCCTCGATGAACTCCACCTTCACATTTGGAGGTATTTCTTTCAGCAGCATCCCACTTCAGCTATTAAAATGATTACTAGTTTCCAAATGCCACAACGCAGATTAAGACAAATGTAGTGGTGCAAAACACCCCACACATTTCTTACCTCACCCTTGCCGTGATGAGTGAGGAGTCCAGGCATGCCTTACTTCGGTTCTTTTTTTGTGTTTTTTTGTTTTGTTTTGTTTTGTTTTCAAATCTTTCTTTAAATTCTAGTTAGTTAACATAAAACACAATATTCGTTTCAGCAGTAGAATTCAGTACTTTGGTTCTTTGATTAGGGTTTCACAAAGGGACAATGGTCCGGACTGGGTTTTCATCTGGATACTTGCCTAAGAGAGGCTCAGCTTCTCTGTTCAGGTGGTTGATGACAGCATTCATTGCATCTGGCTACTGGATTCATGGGAGACACTTTTCTATTCCCTCACTTTAGTTAGGTCTCTGTTCAAATCTTACCTCTTGAGATAGGCTATCTGAAACTATCCCATCACAAACAATGCTTCCTGTCAACTCCAACGTCATTCTCCTGCTTTATTTTTATTCATCACACTATCACTTTCTGCCATCATATTGTGTATTAATTTGTCTAATTTGTATCCTGTCTATTTGCCTATCATAATGTTAAATTCTATTAGGGCAGGGCTTTATTATTTTGCTTGGCAATGTTTGTTCACCACATTTAATGTTCATCTAAGAGAATGATTCTTATACACTATGGATACAAAACTCTTTTTGAATTAATGAATGGAAGTCAGTTTCTTAATGTCTAATTAGTGAATAATTAGGCCAAAGTTATAAAAATAAAATACTAAAGGGGCACCTGGGTGGCTCAGTGGGTCAAGCATTCAACTTCGGCTCAGGTCATGATCTCATGGTCCGTGAGCTCTGGCCCCGCATCTGGCTCTGTGCTGATGGCTCAGAGCTTGGAGCCTGCTTCAGATTCTGTCTCCCTCTCTCTCTCTGCCCCTCTCCCACTCACACTCTCTCTCTCTCAAAAATAGATAAACATTAAACAATTTAAAAAAATAAAATACTTAAAAAATGTTTAATGAAATTTATCTCCATCAAAATTCGTGTAATTTGGTCAGTTGTATTTAGAGGTAAACTCATAGAAATAAATCCCACTATTTTTAAAGTACAGCATTACAAAGCTTTAACTTACATGTTTAAGTCAAGAGGAATAAATAACTATACATCAACTTTAATGTTGTAGAAAAATATACTTGGTCTTCATAAAGGAGTTCAAGTCTTAAAGTACATGCACTATCCTTGAACAGAACAAATAAATATTATGAATTTAGATTTTTCTAAGGATTCTCCTCTCTTAGCACATGACACATGCAGGTACACTCAGAAACACACATATGTATCATAAAGAATCTGGGGGGAACATTACAGTGGCTAAAGTAGGTGGTTAAATTATGGGGTCACTTAAAATTCTTGAGAGCTGTATGCATTTATAATTGTAAGTTATTTTTTTTTAATTTTTTTAACGTTTATTTATTTTTGAGACAGAGACAGACAGAGCATGAACGGGGGAGGGTCAGAGAGAGAGGGAGACACAGAATCGGAAGCAGGCTCAAGGCTCTGAGCCATCAGCCCAGAGCCCGACACGGGACTCGAACTCACGGACCGTGAGATCGTGACCTGGCTGAAGTCGGATGCTCAACCGACTGCGCCACCCAGGCGCCCCTATAATTGTAAGTTATTATTATTCAGAAATGATTAATGATAGTGAAAAATGCCTGATACCTATGTCTTCTTCGTGTTGTATTTAATTGCTGTAGGATGATGGGGAGCCTCAGTGGTTCAGTCGGTTAAGCAGCCAACTTTGGCTCAGGTCATGATCTCATGGTTTACCAGTTCAAGCCTTGCGTTGGGCTCTGTGCTGACAGCTCAGAGCCTGGAGCCTGTTTCGGATTCTCTGTCTCCCTCTCTGCCCCTCACCTGCTCATGCTCTGTCTTTCTCTCTGTTCAAAATAAAAATAAAATTAAAACAATTAAAAAACCTTAATTTCTGTAGGATGAAAATATAATTTAAACAATAAGTCGGTTTGTAAATGTATATTCCTCCCTGTGTGTGAGACAGAAAGAGGAAGGTCACTTACAAACATCCTGAAATACAATACAAGAGATAAGAATGATTTCTGTATTGAATGAGATAAAAATTATTTTTGGACTAGTGTGAAAGAGGAAAGCATACATCCTGCCCACAATTCTAAGTTTATCTTAGAATTATTTACGGATATATCTAAATATAGAATATTTAGAGCTAAAATCTAGCTGCAGCCAACACTTTGAACTTACTGGTCAGTACAATTCTTCAACTTGAAAAACAATTTTATTAGTCCTCTTCCAGTGAGAAGTCATAAATGTTAATGAGATTCAGTGTTTTAAAGAAGCAAAAAAGAAAACCACACAAAACAAAACAAACAACAGAAAAACACCTGATACACTTAGTGTCCAAACATCATTTAAGATTTGAGTTTTTGGTTGGACTCGGGAATTATTTAACATTCCAGCCCACATTAAACACTGAGAAGTGGTCAGTGAGCAGGATGGCTTGTATCCAGTTTTTGCTGTGACTCTGCCTCATGGAATAAATTTTTGACAACTTAAACTGTCTGGTTGGAAATTTCCTCTTTAAGTGAGGGCATTGGACCAGATGTATTCTATATTTCCTTCCTCCTCTATCATTGTCTGCAACTAAATAATTTCTTTTCTTTTTAAATTAAGTCCCATTTGGTAGTAATTCTCAATGACTCATGAAGTAGAGTTTAAAATACATTTTCACTGGAAACAGGAAAAATTAAAATATTCTAGCATAGAACTATACTGGTTCAAAATTGCATTTCCATATGAAATTAGGTCACTAGTTTTGCCAAGGCATTTCAACAATTGTAGACATTTCATCACCTTGGAATTAAACAACTGGTTAAAATTTTCTGGAGAGAATAATTTCAATATTCAATTAAATGTATTAAAACCATGTTAAGTATAAACAGCATAAAGATAGTTTTAAAGAAGTAATATTGTTTTTAAAGTTGGGATCCCCAGGTAGAACACAACATAATTAGTAACATTTCTAAGTATAGGTGAAGAAAAGTTGTTAGTAGAATTAAATTGGAAAAAGTTGTCAGGACAGTTTACCTGGTGTGAGGTTTCGTTGCCTGATTATCAACATACATTTCCAGTATAACTATATCATAACATTTCTGATTTATTACCTACCAAGTTGTGTATTTTTTTTCAAAATATAGCTGAAAGTTCACTCTAATCTAAGGAACTGATGTGACCTTGAACAATGAATTTCCATATATGAGCTTCTATCTTTTTTTTTTTCTATTAAAAATTATATACAGGAGCACCTGGGTGACTCAGTCAGCATCCAACTCTTGATTTCAGCTCAGATCATGATCCCAGGGTCATGGGATCAAAACCCCCCTTTGGGCTCCATGCTGAGCATAGAACCTGCTTAAGATTCTTTCTCTTTCCTTCTTCCCATCTTCCCTGCTCACACATACTCTCTCTCTCTCTTTCTCTCTCTCTCTCTCTCTTAAAAAAATATAATAATTGGGGTGCCTGGGTGACTCAGTCGGTTAAGTGTCCGACTTCAGCTCAGGTCATGATCTCGCGGTTTGTGAGTTCGAGCCCCGCGTCGGGCTCTGTGCTGACAGCTCAGAGCCTGGAGCCTGCTTCAGCTTCCGTGTCTCTTTCTCTCCCTCTGCTGCTCCCCTGCTCACGCTCTGACTCTCTCTGTCTTTCAATAATAAATAAATATTAAACAAATTAAAAATATATATGATAATAAAAAAACTGTATACAGAATTGAAAAAATATTAAGCCAAGATAATTTTATAAAACTAAAATCATTAATAATGGGGGTAACCTCTTTAATATTACAGTTAGAGAGGTATTTTAATTAGTCTATTGATATATCAAGTCACAGAATATTAAGTCAAAGTAGTGCAGAACTTTAGAACTTATAACTTATTTAGATATAACCTATAGAATTCATCAACAGTTTTATTTATTAAAAAAATTACATAGTGCTTAATATATGCCAACCAAAGTTCTGAGTGCTTTACAATAGTAGCTCATTTAATTTGCAAATAACCCTATGAAAGAAATGCTATTGTTATCACTTCTACTGGGCAGGTACAGAGGCCAAGGCCTAGAAACTTCAGGTGCATTGCACAAAGTCTCAAAACTAATGGTACAGCCAGCATTCAAACTCCTCACTCTGTGCTCTTAATCACTATATTACACACCTTTTTAGCAGAAAATCAGAAGCCTGAGAGTCTATGTGACTTACTCAGAGTCTCACAGATATTTAATGGAAAACCAATAGAAGCAATATCCTCCCAAATCACATTAATTTGTAACAAGTGGGGGAAATTGGCAAAATAATTCAGGAAAATCAGGATGTTTTTTTTTTTCCCTAATGTAAAGCATTTTTTGGTTTCTGATCACTTCCTATTACAAGGAAAATTAACAACCTCAAAAAATGTTCTTACCTGTGTTTCCCAGTATTTGCTGAATATTACTTTGTAATACCATATCTCATGTTAACCTGAGCTGAAAAAAGAAGGAGCAGGAACAGAGTGAGGGGTACTTTTCTGGAGGTTTCTTCATTATGTGAGTTTCCAAGACAGAATGTCAACTAGCACTGATGTGCCCACTGGCCCCCTCCCCCGAGTATATTTTTCATTTGTGTTTGTCTACAATATGAACATAAGAGATGAACAACAGAAAAGAGCAATGCCTCCCCGAACAGGCAGATGTAACTATATTATTTATTTAGTAAGTATGTGTTAGAAGATACAGTTGGACTATAGCAAATTGAAGTGACTGTGCCTCGTCCATTAAAAAAAAATGTCAAGTCCTGCCACTTCACTCAAGTGAATTGTTGTCATGCAAGAGTGAAATCCAGGTGTTTAAGGTCTCTAGTTTGGACTTTTGTGCAAAATTGTCTAATATTAAAATGTTGGCCCTCTTTTGTGTTGGGGGATAGACTAAGACTATCTAAAATGAGCTCCAGACCTCTTTGGCAAGAATGTTTTGACCTCAGCCATAAATAATTTCAGACAGGAGCTTGATTGTGTCTTTATTGGTTGGAAGGTCACCGCATGCTTCTATGAAACTTTATTTAAAACAGTTATTTTCTGGTTTGTGTGTGTGTATGTGTGTGTGTGTGTGTGTGTGTGTGTGTGTGTGAAGCAATTTGGAAGTACAAAAAGTAGAATGTTGAATGCAGGACAATTTTCAATACATTTTTTATAGTTGGAAAGTAGGCACATAAATCGTACTTCTATAGTTTTAAAAATAGATTAAATCTGTTCTTGCTTGAAGTAATTACACTATTGTGCACTCACATTTACCTAAATTAATATTTAAGGATGGAGCCAATTGAAAGTGAAATTGAATTAAACTAAGGTATCATATTGCACTGTGTGCTGATGGTTTGTAATTGATCAGATATGCAAATGTCAATCTATAAATGTAATAAGCTGTGCATACAAAATGGATCAAATATAAGATGCTGTAGACAATATAACATGTCATTAGAATGTAAAATGATACGGCACAAGAAGATTGAGCTCAATTGCTTAATAAATAATGTAGTAAAATGTAATAGCTTTTAAAGGGTATTTGTGGAATGAAATTGGGAATCCAGAAACAACATTTCATATAAATGTGTCTTATACATTTGAACACCCAAAAGCTTCATGCATCAGGCAGAAGTTAGTAGGTTAATAAATAATGGAATTAATTTCTATAATTGGTATCAGATGGCTTACCCGCAAACAATTCTCGTATCTAGTGTACCTGTGGTCATCCTGCTGACATAAGTTCATGCTTTTTAAATAATTTCTGAAGTGAAACTTTACAGAGTGCTGTGTAAAAGCTTCAAATGTAATCTTCATAGAGTGCAAACTTCGAATGAACTCTTTGCACGTACAGCACACCTTCACTACTTTTGGGTGATTTTTTCAACTCCCACACCACTTTTTATCCTCTCCCTCACCCAAGGAAGGCAAGTTAATCTTAGTGGGAAAAATAGGTCTTCTGTTGAAATATATGGTTGGAAATGGGGCTGTTGAGAATTTTGCTGCCACTTTCTTGTCTAGGATCATGACTAAAACCCACTAGGCTTATTGCTAAAGCAGAATGAACCTTATGTGCAGCATGATATGGTGTGTGGGTTTGATTTCAAAGTCTGGCCGTTATGTACTAGGGCATGCACTACCTAGCCATTATCTTGTTTAATGATTATAATGGGCTCCTTTTTTGGGTGCTGAAAATCTGAAGCACAACATTCTACCCAGATCCTGAGCCAGCACTTAGACATATCAAGGTTTTAATTTCCTCTATTGCTGTTAAGAATTCCGTAGTATATATTGTCTCCATAACATGGTGGATGACACTCATTATATTTTTCAAGAATTATACCAAATCCTAGAAGCCAAAGCTACAATAGGAGGAGGTGGGAAGTATGAACTAAGAAGTCATGCAAGACAATCTTAAAGCAGGGAACTGTGTGGAATGAGAAGTGAAATTAGATTTGTATTTTATATTTAGAGGACGACCAGACACAAGTCCAGATTCAACTCACTGCCAGGCTTCATACAACTATGAAATAACTGAAGGCTGTTGTCATCTTTGCTCATCTATTTTTGTAATACCAGATAACCCAGTTGGTAGATTCAGAGAGTACTTCTCAAATAAGGCAGAAGTTATTTTAGATAAGTTGATATTTCATGTTTTTAAAAAGTCTTGCAATACTCAAAATAAGGAGGTGAGTTGCTAGAATTTTGTTATATTTATTTACACTTGTTCCAGCCTTTAATGGTTTCTTTTTATTTACATTTGTGTAAGGACGGTGAAAATGTATTGTAAACTCTTCAATGCTTGAAATTCTACCCAACATTTCCTTGAAGTATGGTCCTCTTCTGTTCAATTCAATTCTCTCCTAACCTAATGTATTGTTTTAGGATAAAAGTCCAGCCTATCTGAAACAATGAATCATTAGCAAAACGTTTCTGTATGTCTTATAGAATTACCTTTGGACAGGCAAGAATGCTTTCACCTAAAATTTGCCCATGCCCAATCAGAAAGAGCCTTCAGATATTTTAGAAGACCAGCCACAACCAGACTTGATGAATCCATTCTGAATTTTGTTGGATTTGGAAAGCAATATGGATAAGGCCAGGTCTTTGGAAATTTTATAGTGCTTTTCTCTAATAGAAAGGGAAAATAGCTTTGAAATTTTTGACCCTCTCGGCCAGATTCTTTGAAAGTTTGAAATAAATGCTGAAAATAAAGTATAGTCCTACTGAACTAACCAAATACTATGGTAGCATACAAGTGTCTTACACTGTTATGGAGACTCTACATACAATGGAATTCTTAGAACAAACGAGGGAATCACAGCCTTGATGTAAATAGGGAATCAATAGAACATAGGTGTTTAATCATGCTATGCCAAACACAAAGGTGTGCAAAACATAGCTCTTAAGGAGCTTGTGAAGAGGGAAAAATTGAACGCTATACTTAGGAGAGAATACACATGGAATTTTTTGATAGTGTGGAGGGAGGAGAGAATACGCATGGGCGAGGGGACTTTAGAGGCCTTGGAAAAGAAGAGATGGCATTTGAATTGCTCTGTGCTAAGAATCTCCATTCTGTGAAGGACAAAGTACAGCTACTGGAGGTTATTTCACACAGAACAAAATGGGGGTTCAAAGGTCTGAGGTATAAACACTTGAAGTTTTTCCTCTTTGCTTGCAGAAAAGGTAAAGTGACAGTGGTGACAGGATCATCTGCTGTGGGTGTAAGCTGTTAACCAGCAAACCCAGCGTAGGTTATTACGCTCAAGAGGGATGTCTAAAAGTGTGTCACAGGAAGCAGCATAAGGTCAGTGGCTTCTGTGCTTTAGGGAAAACTTTATATGGCAATTAAACTGGAATTAGCTCCATTCTTGCCAAAAGCCACAACCCCTTGAGGTGTTATTGAAGAAAGCTACCTGACTAATCAACCGAACTAACATTGTGGCCAAGATTCTGGTGCCTCAAGTGGGTTGAACCAAACAATCAGTGAACTTACGTAATGGAATCTGCGTGAGTCCTAATTCGGCCAGCATGGTTCTCAAGTTGCAATTTCTCCAAGCTGGAAGAATCCAGAATTAGGTTGGTTGGTTTCTTGCTTGCTTCTATGGCTGTTTGCATACATTTTGCTTTTGTTTTTGTTTTTTGTTTTGCTTTTCCTTTTCAAGATATTGAGGTCCAGGGGGGGAATTATCTGCTTAACATGTTTTCTGGGTTTTTTTCAGAATATTCCTCTGACTTTTTTCATAATATCTTCAATTTATAGCCTAACACATGAACACTCCTAAACTGGCATAAGTAACTGGAAGGTAATACAAAAGAGGAATGGGATGTTGAGACTAGAGGTGGGTACCAGTGAGTGGAAATTCAGAGCTCTGAACACTGGTTGATGCGCCCGTCACTAGTAAAACTATGAAGTCACAGAATAAGCCTGAATGCCTTCCTGGGTTCTCCAGGGCACTTTATAGTTTTCCTAGACACAGATCACTACTGTCTGACTGAACGCCTGTTTAAGCCAGCCAATTATTGTTGAGCTTCTATTATGTTTCAGGAATTATGCAAATGAATAATGGGTGGTCTTTCCCCTCAAGTTGCTTATAGTGTAATTTAAGTCAAGCGGACTGACTAAAACAGGCGATTTTAAACCAGTGCAGTGACAGAGCTCTGAACAGAGCACTTCTGTGGTCTTGAGAGAAAGGCTCAGGAAAATATCCCTGGAGAGGGCACACTACTTCCAGTGAGATGAATTACAGGATGTCAAAGGTAGATTCACTTCAAGTGAGGTCAACGGCATCAAGCCAGTATCTATCCCTTACAGTATACTTGTGCATAAAGAGTTTTATGCATATTTACAGACGTATGTGTGTATTTATGTATATATGCCAAATGCACATATATGTGCATGTGATTGTATGTGCTTGTTTGTTTGTTTGTTTTTTTAACGTTTATTTATTTTTGAGACAGAGAGAGACAGAGCATGAACGGGGGAGGGTCAGAGCGAGGGAGACACAGAATCTGAAACAGGCTCCAGGCTCTGAGCTGTCAGCACAGAGCCCGACGCGGGGCTCGAACTCACGGACCGCGAGATCATGACCTGAGCTGAAGTCGGACGCTTAACCGACTGAGCCACCCAGGCGACCCAAGTATGTGCTTATTTGTATTTATAGACACACACGCACCCACACACATGCACACACACTTCACATTACTCTTAGAGTTTAATTGAAACATGGCCTCTAAGGGATAATGGAACACCCTAGTTTAACCTGGCTCTTCTTTTGCATCATCACCCCCCTGCACTATTGTGACAAAGAGAAGTCATAGGGGGAATAATTGCAAGGTTTACTCCAAGCCTCCAAAGTCGTTTTAGGCTTATGTCCCACTTAATGTCATGAGTGGAACAGTTAAATGGCCTGAGGGCTCACTTGAGATGTACTATCAGATGGTGTATTATCTAGGTAGCCCTGAACAGGTTTTTCAAAAGGGCTGTGTTGCCCTGTGGCCACCACCAGAGGGCTCAGCCTGAATTGTTCTTTGAGCAACAGTAGAGCACTTCCTGAAACAGCAACTTTAAAATATTTTGTCACAGAAGAGGCTGGGGGAACATGAAAGACACAGAAGGGCTTAAAAAGATGCCACCAGAAGCAGTTACTAGGAAGTTACTAGCAAAGGAAGTAAATGTTAGCTTCTGGAAGTCCCTGTGTTGACAGTTGCTGTTGCCATGTGCTTCACCAGGAGCATCGGCTAAATTCTGAGGTACTGCTGTGAGAGTAATTGGTCTGAAAGACCATTTCAGAGGCTAGACTGGCCATTCATATTCATCATCCTAATATATTAGCCGCAACATCAAGGGGAGCATTGAAATGTGGGATCTTTCTTTATATTCCTTACAAACAGTAAATTATTTCTCAGTAATGAATACTGGAATAAGTAGGATTTCAAATGTAAAGATAGGGCTTTGGATAGACAGAATAGAGATGAAGTCTGTCATTTGTTAGATGATGCCTACATTTGTTCACTTGCAAAACAGGGTAACTCCCACTTCTAATATGTAATTAGAATATATATGTTTTTAAGACTGTGTGTGTGGAGGAAAGAATAACGTCCCTAAAGATGTCTGCATTCTAATCTCAGATCTGTGACTATAATACCTTAGATGGAAAAAGGGAATTTGCAGATGTGACTTAAATTAAGGATTTTGAGATGGGGAGATTATTTTGGATAAGGGGGAATAGGACCTGTGTAATCACAAGAGTCATTATAAAAAGGAAGTGAGCAGATCATAGTAGAGAAAAAAGAGATATGAAGACAGAAGCAGAGGTTTGTGTGGTATGTTTTAAAGGTGCAAGAAAAGGCCATGATCCAAGGAATATAGCATCCAAACGCTGGAAAAGTCAAGGAAACAGATTTTTCTTTGGAGTATCCAGAAAGAATGTAGTCATGCGGATACCTTGGTTTTATATAAAATCATAGAATCATTTTAGATTTTATGTAAAACTCATCTTAGAATCCTGACATCTAGAATTACAAGATAATGAGTTTGTGATAATATTTTTACAGTGGCAATAGGAGACTAATAGAAACTATTACAATATCTATCATAGACAAATTGTTCCATAAACCGATATTATATTATTAAGTCACTTATATCTTATAAAACATATTCTTTCAAAAGTACATGTTTAAGAATCAATAACATACTAATTTGTTAATTTATTAGCTACAATTTGCAAGGCAACAGACACTGTGAATGATACTTTGCATTTATAAGTTCTATACCTCACACCATTATAATCAGTATTACTAGTATTTTTTCTCATTTGTAATCGGCAATACTATAGTCACGCTGAGTATTTAATTCATTCAGAAGTCATTCAATCATTAAAAAATATGTAAAACAAATTGTGTGATTATCTATCGATTTATCTATCTATCTATCATCTTCCTATCTATCTACGATAGTTATTGTGGAACCAACATCACATAGTTAATTTCACTTATTATTTATTGAGTTCCTAATGTAACATATACTATTTCTATATTTCCCCTTCTTTTAACACAGATAGTATTATTATTCCTTTTTTTTCCCCTCATTTGTTATTTAGTATTACCATAGATGTCAAAATCTGTTCTTTATTATTCAGGGTTCTGTTTAGGGCACAAAGTGGAAAAATGGCTAGTTTCTCTTTCTTCTCATTTTTAATATTCTGGATTTATTTTTCCTGAAGTATTTCTGACCTTCATGTGATTATAGCCATTTATTTTCCTGCCTTCAGTGGTCTTTATTTACTCATGGTCATTTTGTGGCATCTTAAAAGGGACATGACCTTCCTTTCTTCTAAATATTTTCAACTTATGTTACTAAGAAAGAAGGATATTAGACAAAGTTAAACAGGTTTATTTATATAGTACATATAGACAATGTGTTCCAAAGCTCTTGACCATCTGGAGATTAACATATGGCATGCATACTAATTGTAGCCACTCCTATAATTCAGAAAACAGTGCTTGGAGCCTGATTCCAGCCCATTTTTGTGATCACATTTTCTGAATCAGAAATTGAGATTTATCATGTTTTTTTTTCAAATTGCAAATTTATGTCTATGAAAAGTTTTTGAAAAGTGAAGCATTAACTCATGAAAGCAACTTCCACATTTATATACTTTCATTGTACCACTCTCTAATCTCAGTTGTAGGCATGATAAAGATGGAGACAGTTGATTCATATTTATGTTTACTGTACCAAACGATGTATCAGAATGTGGGAGAACTCAATTTATAGATGTGAAATCAATGTAGTAAATCGCTCTACTATATGAGATACTACTATATAAATAGGATGAGCCATTATGAAAAAATCAAGATGAAAGTTATTTGTAGAGAAATGAATAGTACATTATTGGTTATTTATTAACTACTATTTATTCCATGTGCTTTTAACTCTAAGGAAGCTAATTATATGGCTCTGGTCTCTCTCTCATATTCATATATCTA
Source organism: Felis catus (assembly GCF_018350175.1). Taxonomy (NCBI): domain Eukaryota; kingdom Metazoa; phylum Chordata; class Mammalia; order Carnivora; family Felidae; genus Felis; species Felis catus. The sequence continues at coordinate 177,794,466 of NC_058371.1, forward strand.
ATTAAACATGTAAAATTGTCATTCTGAGAAGACACCTCATCAATTACATATTTGTGTCAAATTTGTTCTCTTTTTCCAGTCTTTTGCTTAGATTTTTCCTTATGCTGATAAATGATGCCTATTTATTTTTTGTTTAAACATGTAATGTTCTGTTCTCCATTTCTGCTTTTCCAGAATGTTTTCTCCAACTCCTTGAATACATACTGATCTATTTTTCCTTGAACTTATGCTGTTTGCAACTATATCCTTTATAATTACATCCTCTTTCTTGATTACCCATTGCCTAGCTATTTGCTCCACCTGCTTTCTGTCAGCAAGTTATTTCCTATTTTAATAAGTTAAGTTTCTCAAGAATAAGAAAAGTGCTTTGTTCCTTTTTTATGAAATTCCCATGTGGTCTGAGATTTTGTCTATTTTATCCATCTTAATTCACCACCAGTATCACAAAGTAGGTGTTCAGGAAATACTTATGGAATCAGTGAAGATGTTCATCATCCTATTTTTTAGCATTCCATCAGTGTAATTTCTAATAGGCTAAGTTTACTGCACCAAATATAGGAATCTCCACATTAAGAAGGGAGGAAAACGCTTGAGAATTCTGTCTTGGCTCAACCTCTAGCAATAAGTCTATCGCTGTCTCATGACCTGCTGCTTGATTTGGCTCATGAGATTAAAATGCTAGGAGGGTGCCCAGGTGGCTGAGTCGGTTAAGTGTCTGACCCTTGATTTCAGCTCAGGTCATGATCTCATGGTTTGTGAGTTCGAGCCCCACATTGGGTTCTGTGCTGACAGTGCAAGGCCTGTTGGGATTCTCTCTCCCTCTCTCTCTCTCTCCCTGCCCATTCACTCACTCTCTCTCTCTCTCCCTCTCTCTCTCTCTCAACGAGGAAACCAGGCTGCTTGAAGCTAGCAGGGAGGGGATGTACATATGCATAAAAGAGATGGGAAACCAATAGCTCAGGAACCAGGTGGAAACATCAATGTCTTGGAGTTCCCTGATTATAAACAAATTATAATTTTAACATTTATAAATCTTTTATTTTTTTAGAACTTAAAAGTAAAATCTAAATTATTTTTAATTTATTTAATGTTTATTTATTTTTGAGAGAGACAGAGACAGAATGTGAGTGGTTAGGGGCAGAGAGAGAGGCAGACATAGAATCTGAAGCAGGCTCCAGGCTCCGAGCTGTCAGCACAGAGCCCGATGCAGGGCTCGAACCCACGAACCGTGAGATCATGACCTGAGCCGAAGTTCGTCGATCAACTGACTGAGCCACCCAGGTGCCCCAAACATAAATTATTTTTAAACATTATGGAATTATTGTTTTTACTATAGAACGTTTAGATTATCCAAATGCAGTTTTCTTGAACAGAAAGCAAAAGAGTGATATAATTGCATTCACTTATAAACTGAGAACCTAGCTCCTCTAGCCATATCTGAATGAAAATATTTCAGGAATGCAAACCTATCAAAATTGGCTTTCTAATAATGATCATTATCTCCTAGAAATTTTGAGTTTTGGCCACTCATGAGTATAAAAGTTCAAGTCTAACGATCATCCAAGATGCTAAAACTAAACATCATTTATCATACCTGGCTCAAATAAAAGGATTGCATTTTTCCGGTTGTAGTGTGATTCAGCAAATGATTACTTTTTAAAAAATAGCTTGCTAATAGGGAGACCATTTTTATTATTTCACTCCAATTTATAGGTTGAATTTGTGTAGTCATAGGAAAATAATTTTACTCTTTAAATAAGTGTAATCCCATATAGTGGGAAGGAAGGAATTTTACTTTTTCCATTTGTCTGTTCAGCTCGATCAAATATATTAGAAAGTGTTCTACCTGTTGATTGTAATGTTTCTCTAGTTGGAAGATTGAGGAAAGGACCCAGGAGCCCTACTAAATATAATCTTAGGTTCTATTTGACCCCAAACTACGTCTGTGTTCCAGAGGGCTTATCAAAAATCACATTCATGAATGTTCAACTTAATCATTCTCATCTGAATCCATCTTGACAGTTGTTTCTAAATTGATTTTAATGTGAGATCTGTTTTATCAGAAAATGACTACACTGTATTAGGTTGCTGAGGGAATGTCAAAGGGCGGGAAATAAAAACTATTTTCTTAATCCCTCTTGTAACATATATGAATTCTAATAAAAACTTTATTTAAACCCCTTTTTTATTTTCAAAAAAAATTCCCAAATTTAATTTAGATGTTTTCATTGTTTTCTTGTGGTCAAACTTATAAACCTATAAAACAAACAAAGCACTCTACAGTTTGAAATAATAGTATTCCTTATATCCTAGTTTTCTTTATTATCATTTAAGTTTGTTCTATATTTGGCTTTCCTCCCCTTACTTTTTTGTTTCATACTATATTTCTGTTTGTTCACTTGTTAATATCCTGGTATGGCTCTCAGCTGCCCTGAGGGTTGAAAAATTCTCTTTAAGTTTACTAGGGCTATATTTGGCTGTTGTTGTGATATAATTGCTATTATTATTTTAATCTCATTAGAATTGCTCGAGAGTTGAGTTGGATAATAATCAAGAAAAGGTAAGCATTTCAGATAAACTCTTTTTTTTTTAAATTTTAGTCATTATTTCCCATTTTTTAGAACCATTAAAATACCTGAAACATGAATCCTTTATTTGATAGGGTTTGGAAATCATAGAATGTTGGAGTCATTAAAAACTTTATGGATTTGATCATTTGGGCCTCTTCCGTTACAGAGATAGAAATATGAGCCTTGTACAGCTAAGAGACCTATAATCACCAATGTTTGGTTTAGAAACTAAAATCCTGGTTTCCTAATCTAAATCTTTCCTTAAAATTTGCTTTGAAATGACTACTATTTCATGAAACACTTAAAAGCAATTTAAAACAATCTCCACTCCCTCTATGTGATAAGAATTTCAGTTATCTTGAAAATAAGCAATTAACAACCTTTAAGATGAAAATTACAAAAATGAGGAGAAACTTTGTAAAATCCTTGTTACATATATTCTTAGTCAAATGAAAACATTAGAGCTACTGAGGCTAGCCTTTTCCTTTCCTTTTTTATGACTTAACATGCTGAATACTTACATGTAATTATGCTTTCCTATCTTTTCATTAGAAAAATAGGGTTTTTGTATTAGTGAAAGGAAAACTGGATTTAACTGAACTGAATGAAGGCAAAAATGTTTAACAATATATCCTAGTTGTCTACATCTTACATCCTATCAATGGAACGGTGTGGGCTTCCTTTTATTTGTATACTTCTATTCTTGAATAACTCTAACCAAATGGATTAATAAGGTGACAAATATGTTTTCATTATTTTTAAATACTTTTAAATCATTTCTTAGGGGGATTTGAGGCGGAGAGAATTAAGTGCCAGATGCATGAATTAGGACCTTTTGAGATCGTGATTTTAAAGAGCTTGACATCCTCTTGTGGCAAGAATATAATGTATTCAAATACAACTCACATGTTTAAAAAAAAAGTTCCTTTATTTAGATAAATTTATGTAATTGCTCTGTCATTCCTATTCCAATTGACAGAAGATATATAATGATATGCATGACTGAGAGGTAAACTCTTTACTTAAAGCTGAGTTAGTATTTTTCAGTTTAAAGAGTAGTGTTTTGTTCACCTATCTTTGGGTATATGCTCAGTCTTTCAAAATTTCTAACTCCTATATTCCATGTTTTCGAACACATGAGAATTTATATAGGCAGGAATACTTCCTCAACAAATTTAGACATACAATTTCTGATGAACTGAAACTGACATCTGTATTATTAACATATATTGACATTATTATATTAGTAACAAATATATTAACTGTAGTAACTTATATACTATATATTGTATTAAAAATGAATGTAGATGGATATAATAAGGACTTATAAAGGTAAAGATACAATATTAAAGATATTTTTTAATAAATAGAGATGTAATGGATATTTGGTGTAAATTGGTATAAATTGGTGTGAGTAATGAATAATAAGTAATGACAAGTAGAGGCAGAATCTGCTCTGTGTTATGGATCCAGGAGCAGTTGGGAATACAAGATAGAATTCTTTACTTTACCTATGACCTGAACTAGATTGAGTAGTGATTCCTACCAAGAGAAGAAATGGCACTTATTGTGGGAGAAGATGAGCATTGATATGTCTTAACTCATATAAGACTAGAATAAAAAGGAAAAACAAGACGGTGGATACTCTACAATGGGAATTGAAAGTGGAAATACAATATTATTCGTTGAAATAAAGTCCAGGTGGAACTACTTGTGAGTAGAAGAATAAGTTTTGAAGAAGGAAACATCTTTGCCTTGATTATGGAAGACTTTAGTAATCTTGCAACAGTCATTTCTTTCAACCATAGTATCAGGGTGACAAATGGCAAGTGATACTTTCAGAGAAGTGAGTTCTTAGTCATTTATCATTTTTCCATGGAGAATAATATATTTATAGTTATATATTATATAAATAATGTAATACAATCCAACATGTATTATTTATATGTACATTTCTATATATTTATATCTAAAACATTCCTTTTCCTTCACATTTAAACAAAAGTCAGGAATAACTTAGCAACTCTTCCACTTTTAGTTTTCTGTTGCTAAAAGATAAACTGAAGCATATTAAACATTTGGAGTTTATTTGAAAAAAAAATTGATTGGAATTGGACAGAGCCAAACTGGAAGTGAGGAAGCAAAGAAAATAAATTATTGATTGGCTGTAGCCTAAAGACTAATTGGCTGTTTGTGATTGGTTGTTCTTAGGCTTTGATTTTGTAAGTGCATTTCCAGGCTTAGATTTTGATTCACTTACATAGGATGATGTGACATCTGAGACATGTAAGTATAATGACCTCATATTTTAATTATACTGTCTTGTAAAGTCTAACTTTCTCTGGTTTTATCATGGCATCAGAGGTTTGCATGCTATATTAATTAATTGATAGATTATTAACATTAATTAATATAATTATAGTTATATTATAATTAATTACTACATTCCTGCTGTTGTTTTCTCAGTGTTTCTTTGTTTTTTGGAAAAGACACTGGTGTCAGAGATAAACAAAACCAGACACTAGTTAAAGTGGTAAGGAAAGATTTTGATTAGTAATGTGTTATTACAATAAGGAAAAGAGTCTAAGGTGAACTGAGCTCTGATTTGTGCAGAGATGACTGAGCATTTTATTTATTTATTTTTAAATATAGGAAGTCCCATTTTTTAATTTTTATTTTTACATTAATTTATTTTTGAGGGACAGAGAGAGACAGAGCACAAGTGGGGGAGGGGCAGAGAGAGAAGGAGACATAGAATCTGAAGCAGGCTCCAGGCTCTGAGCTGTCAACACAGAGCCTGACGTGGGGCTTGAACTCACAAACCATGAGAAGTCAGACGCTCAGCTCAACTGACTGAGCCACCCAGGTGCCCCAATGACTGAGCATTTTAAAGGGACAATGAAGAAATAGCCAACAGGGTGAACAGGGACTCAATTGAGTGGGGAAGTGAAAAATTACAAGTGGGAAAGGGGAAGTTGATCCATGTGAAATCCATGTGGATTTGCTAACTGGTGCTTATCCAAGTCAGGCTCCTACTCTCCCACAAAAACTGAGAGAGAGACAAGGGTCCTATATTCAGTCATTATCTGGAAAAAAGTAGCAAATTCTTATGGCAGGTTTGAATTTTCCCAGGCAGGTGCTTACAAGGAGACTTAGGGTCATCTTAGTGACATGACCTTGAGTTATTAGAAACTATACAAGTGTTTTGTTCAGGTCTTTATAGGACAAAACGGAAGCCTAGTCAAAGAAGGGCTCACAGGACATTTGCTAAAGTTTGGTCAAGGACAAAATATTTGTCAGTGGGTTCATAATAGATCTTTGGCATGACTTGGTTAAATATAGTGTCCAACTACATTGTGATGGTAAATTTTATTTATCAGTTTGGCAAGGTTGGGTTGCCCAGTTGTCTGGTCAAACACTAGTCTAGTCACTGCTGTGAAGATATTTTGTCACTGTGATTGATATTTATAGACAGTTTAAGTAGATTACCCATGATAATGTGGTTGGGCTTCTTCCATTCAGTTGTGGCCTTAATGAAAAGACAGGTGCTTCTGGAGGAAGAGGGAATCAAATCTTGTAATTGAAATACTGCCTGATTTTCATCCAGCCGGTCTGCACTACAAATATTGAACTTACTAGTTCTCACAATCACATGAAACAATTCCTTAAAATAAATCTCTTTCTCTCATTCTCTCTCTTTCTCTCTTTTTCCAAATATATATTTTCTACTCTTTCTACTTCTCTTGTGTTAAAACATAAACTGATGCTGGGGTGCCTGGGTGGCTCAGTCAGTTAAGTGTCTGACTTCATCTCAGGTCATGATCTTGTCCTCCGTGAGTTCAGGCCCCACATTGGGCTCTGTGCTGACAGCTCAGAGGCTGGAACCTGTTTAGGATTCTGTGTCTCCCTCTCTCTCCGCCCCTCCCCGCTCACGCTCTGTCTTTCCATCTCTGAAAAATGAATAAACCTTAGAAAAAAAAAAGATAAACTGATGTCTATTAAAAGTTTTAAGAGTTAACTTCAGCAAAATTGATTCAAATCTACCTAGCACATAGAAAGGAGTCCAACAGAGCTGTGCAAACTGAGACTTTTACAGGCAGAAAGGAGAGGGACAAGAAGTTACACTAGACAGTGAAGCAGTTGGTTACTGCAAGGCTACTTTCTTTTAGTAGATGAAAGGGGTCTATCAGGCAGATTACCTAACTAGTGCTAATCAAGCAATTCCTGATTAACTGGGGTGGCCCAAATTGTAATTAAGTTAAGTCTCTGGTGATGCGGGGCTTATCACAAACAACTCCATTTGGGCCTGTGGTCTGTAACACTGGAGAACACAAATCCTGGTAAATGGACTCAAGAAATTGATGGAAGTCTTAATAAGAACCAGTTCCCAGGTTTTCAGATCAGATGAATTAACACGAGCAGTGAAATTTCATTAAAAGGATATTGCATAACATCCTTCTGGTAACATACACAGTATTAAGGGTTACCAGGTTGGCTCTGTTCATACAAATTTCCGATCAGCTTTATTTTATTTATTTATTTATTTATTTGGGAGGAGGGGCAGAGGAAGAGAGCGCATCGTAAGTAGGCTCCGTGCCCAGCGCAGTGCCCCGGATCATAATGTGAGCCGAAATCAAGAGTCGGATGCTCAACCTACTGAGCCACCCAGGCACCCCCTCATTTCGGCTTTCTATTGGTTTAAGGGAATGAGATACTAAGGTAGAGGAAGTTGTTAATGTTAAAAATGTTACAGGTCCTGAGAAAACTAAAACTGGTACAAAGACGTGAGAAAGGAAGGGTGAGCAACATACCAAGGTAAAACTTACTTCTTTGCGTCCTCCTCCATTTTGATCTGTTATTCTCTCTAGGTTTCGGCTACTGTCTACTTCCCTATTCTCTTCACTAGCACAATAAGGCCTCCGAAATGCCCTCTTCTGTTTTTCAATGTATTGGATATCATCTAGGATTCTGCTGGGCTATGGCTTCTAAGGGACTTTGCAAAAATGTTGAGCTTTAAAACAAATATACCATGCAAAATTATTTATTTTATGCTCTGAAACCAATCAAAATGAAGCATGAAGGGTTGGATAATTTATGGAAAGTAATGTGCATTTACTTTACCCAAGAATGGAGAAATTATTTTCCCTAAACTTGTTTGCTCTCTCAATCCCCATCCTGAATTTCTATATTTTTGTCAGTTTCATTTGTCATAAGAAAACGTACCAAGATAGTATTCTCACATAATAATAGTATTGACCCTTTGCATAAAACAGGTAAAGATAGGGGCGCCTGGGTGGCTCAGTCGGTTGGGTAGCCGACTTTGGCTCAGGTCAGGATCTCGCAATCTGTGGGTTCCAGCCCCATGTCAGGCTTTGTGCTGACAGCTCTGAGCCTGGAGCCTGCTTCAGATTCTGTGTCTTCCTCTCTCTCTCTCTGTGCCCCTCCCCTGATTGCTGTCTGTTTCTCTCTCCCAAAAATAATAAACATTAAAAAAAAAGTGAAGATACATGTTAAATTGAAAAAGATAAAGGCATTTAGCTACTGGAACTATGCACATAACTTTGTTTCCCAAAGTCTCAATATAAAGGATTTTATCCTGCTCCCCCAAAGAGCCAATTTTAAGCTCTTCAAGACAACAGGCCCCAAATGGAGTTGCTTATGAGAAGCCCCACATCACCAAACTGAGAGTTAATTTAGTTACAGTTTTGGCTCTCCCGTAAAAGGAATTCTAAACCAGCCAATCAGGAACTGCCTAATCAGCTCCAGTGAGGGAATCTGCTCGAACCCACAGACCATGAGATCATGACCTGAGCTGAAGTGGGACGCTTAACCAACTGAGCCACCCAGGCGCCCCAAAATGCTGGTACTTTAAAGTAAACAAAGTGAAATGCATATGGTCACAAGGAGGCATTATGCAGTAAGATGTACTCATTTGTCTATTACTTATTGTTATATTACTTCTCTAGCAGCAAATTTATGACTCTACAACAGGTGTATCATTTATTCCATAGTTGGTGTTTTCATGTATCTAATTATCCCCTCAAGAGGTAGATGTCTACATCTTTTTTTTAATTACAATTAATGCCAAAAATTATAGTTTCATGTAAAGTCAATTCACTTTGAACAGACATATTGAAAGAAAAATGAAGAGTCTTCAAAGTACTTCAAAACCCTGAATTCTGAAGCAAACCTGAAAACATGCAAAAAGGATATAAGGAAGCAGCACACCCAAAGCCTGTGAAGGTAAGTTGAGTGGAAACAGTGTCACTGTGATAGGTAAAATGTGTTACAAAATACCATATCACTCGCATTTTAGTTTAGTTTAGTTTAGTTTTGTACTAATGACAATCACTAAATGAGATATTGCAATACCGTAATGTTTGGAAAAATTAAGTGAGTGAATTGTCATGAATGTCATTAATTTCAGGGCAATATTAAACACTTAACAAGGCAGCAGATAAACAGGTTTTGTCTAATGACATTCAAACCCAGCATGTATCTTACTATTATGAAAAATGAGTTTTCTAAATTCAAAGATCCTGCTAGATTACAGCTGGTTTGGCATAAAGATAATTTTGGAACTCAGCTTTAAGAATCATGCTTGATGGGATGTATGCTACCATGAAGATTTATTTTGATAAATTGTTTCATTGAATTAGAGCATGTGACAGTCACAAGCTTTCTTTGAGATTATCATAAATTTTTAGGATGAGAAATTTGAAGCCCATTACTGCTAACTTCAAAAATATACAACGTTAGTTCAGGATTAAAAGCTTGCAAGAATAGTACTAAAAAACTACATGTGTTCTTTGTACAGTTTCCCCAAGTGTTAATGTGTTGCTAGATATCCTTTAGCTTTTGTAGGCTTTCTTTGTGTGAATCCCTTTATGCATCTGTATGGGTACATATAATTATGTTCCTGAATCACTGGACAGTAAGTTGTAGACATGTAGCCCTTTACTCCTACATAGCTCAGTGTTTTCTTTCCAAAAACACAGGCATTCTATTGCATAACCACAGTGAAATTAACAGTCAAGAGATTTAATACTGGTACCAGTATGAAAGCCATATACAGACTTTGTCAATTGTTTAAATAATATATTTTATACCAAAAGTAAACTAGGGTTATGAAACGCATTTATTTCTCACGTCTTTAGTTTCCTTTAATCTGTTACAGTTCCTGAATCTTTCTTTGTATTTGGACAGTGTCATGATCAAAGAATTCAGACTAGTTATTTTGCAGAAGTTCCCTCAATTTGGATTTATCTGATGTTTCCTCATGACTGGATTCAGGTTATGCACCATGGGGGCACAATGACAACAAAAGTGATCTTTTATCCTTCTTGGTGCCTTGTATTAGTAGACAGGAAATGGAAGTGTGTTAAAATATTGGTGATATTAATTTAATGCTTGGTTAAATTGCTGTCTGCCGAGTTTCTACATCATGAAGTTATGATTTTATACGTTTTAATTAATAAACATCCTGTGGAGAGATATTCTGAAAGATATGCGAATATCTTAATATTTCTCAAAATTTCTACCACAAGTTTGAGCATCTATGAGGACTCATGCGTGAATCAATTATTATTACCATGGTTGACAAATTGGGATTTATTTTCCAGTTCTATAACTCTGACTGTATTTATTAATTGTTTTTCTGTTATAAAGAAGAGTTTTCCTTTATCTACCTCTCATCTATTATTTATCTATCATCATCATCATCACCATCACCATCATCTCTCATTTATTTTGTATCAGTGTGGATCCTTGGAATTATATTATTAAATAGACTATAATCCTTCACTGTCATTATTTATTTTGAGACTCAAATTGTCCCAGATTTCTCTAGTTTTAGCCCCTCCGAGCTGACTCCTGCTCTTTTTGACCTATCTGATCATTTCTTTTAATACTTGTCTGTTTTCTGACACATCAGGACATTCCAGGATTATCTTGTTATTCTTCAGCCATATCTCTGGATTCAGGTATTTTGTCACAGCTTGCTTTTTGTGGAGGATTCATTCTATTTTTAAGCCAAGATATGGGTGCTGCATGTTCATTGTTTATGGTTTTTATTGCTTCTTAGTATTTTTAGCTGATAGAACTGGGAAATTATGTAACACACACACACACACACACACACACACACAATCCCCATACAAATCTGTTTCTAATTCCATAACCACCTATATGGATTGGAACCTAGGGTAACCTTAATTCCAACTCAACACCACATGGTTTATTCTATGCTTTTCCCTTCCACATTATAACTACCTTCTCTGACAAAGCTGGTTCTCATCAGCCACAACGTAGCAACATATTTGCTTAGTTCTAAAATGTATAGAAAAATTAATATCTAGATTATAGAAAAATATGTCTCTGTAAAAAGGAAGTCTACTAACTATATATATATAAATATACATGTATATATATATATATATATATATATATATATACACGCACACAATATATTTATGTACTACTTTTAGGTTAGGTCATATAGTCCAAATAATGTGTTCAAAATATACGTGCGTTGCTTCTTCCCCCCCACACACTCTTCAGTGTACTTGTATTTTTGCCTTAAAATTCAGTTTAACATACAAATTAACTTGTTTCTGTTTTTAATCAATTTTAAGGTTCTCTTTCAAAATTTCCGATTTTAATTTTTTCTCTTTAAGTGTGTGAAACATTAGCATGTTTTGAAAATCAGGATTGTACCAAAAAGAGAAATTTAGAAATGTGCCACCTTCTTACCTCCTTTTCTCATTCTCATCCATTACATGTAGGTAACCAATCTCATTAATCTTTGACTTATTCCCATGATATTTCAATTTCTAATAGCCGAACCCAGTTTTCCTGACATCAATTCATGACTTTTTTTCCCCATTAAATAGGTTATTTCAGTGGATTGAAAGATTGTGTTTTTAGTATTAGAGTGTAAAGGAAGATATATGTATTTTGGAGTGACCATAACAGACTCATGTTTGGAGTTAATATTTCTATTTACTAATTGTGCAAGAAGCTTAGGTTTTCTGGTACACATTTTTAAAAATGAGAATATTATCAGTTTTACAAAGTTGCATGTTTGTGTAAAATAATCTATGTAATTTGCCTAATACTGAGCACTCACTATTTAGACTTTCACAATACTTGACAGCTGCAATTGTTTCTAGTACTGACCTCGTTTCTAAAGTAACACTGCATGTTCTCCTCCTTACAAACACATGGTATTCATTAGCAAATCAATATAACAGTCTGTCAATAAATTGTTATTGAATAAATTGTTATTTTTCACTCAAAAATAAGACAGTCTTTTTTTTTAATATAAAATTTATTGTCAGATTATTTTCCATACAACACCCAGTGTTCATCCCAACAGGTGCCCTCCTCAATGCCCATCACCCACTTTCCCCTCCCTCCCACCCCCCCCCCCATCAACCATCAGTTTATTCTCAGTTTTTAAGAGTCTCTTAGGGGTTGGCTCCCTCCCTCTCTTTTTTTTCCCTTCGCCTCCCCCGTGGTCTTCTGTTAAGTTTCTCAGGATCCACATAATTAAGAGTGAAAACATGGTATCTGTCTTTCTCTGTATGATGTATTTCACTTAGCATAACACTCTCCAGTTCCATCCACGTTGCTACAAAAGGCCATATTGCATTCTTTCTCATTGCCAAGTAGTATTCCTTTGTGTATATAAACCACAATTTCTTTATCCATTCATCAGTTGATGGACACTTAGGCTCTTTCTATAATTTAATGAAAAGGGAATTCAACTATACTTATCAAAAAATAAGAAATAAATTAGAAAAATCCTCTCATATAAAGAATGATAGGTTTGTTTTGAAATTTTATATTTTGACATTTAGTTAAAGTGTCTTTGCAATTAAGAGTATTCACAGAATATGATAACATTACTAACATGATATTCAAATGTGCTGTTTATTTTATGAAGTGAATAATTTATCTCTTAGTCTCAGTGGTTGACTCTAGAATGTGGACGTAACCATTTGACTGCATTACCACTGAAACTTCAGGAAACTTTCTACTTTAATATTTGAAGGGCATTTACCACAGAGGTAAGGTCACTAGAATCCTCCAGTTTAGCTTCTATTAGTAGAAGTAGTCAGGACAGCCGCTGACAATTTTTTCTCAAATAGGAGACAAAATAAGTTATGCAAGTAATATGTACCTTAAGAAGAGTACATTCTACACTGGACATGCAAGCTTTAGTGACATTTTAAGTAGGAAGGTTGAAGGAATCAAGTCCATTTTGGAGTAATTTTATAAGCTAAAGTAAGATCGATCCATTCTGCAACAGGAAGCTTCTAGACCACAGTAAAAATAAAACCAGCTTATAAAAGTGATGTAACACTACAAAAATCTATGCTTTGGTCAGGAGAAAACACTAAACTTAAAACATCGCTAAGACAATATTTCACTCAATTCTCTACTGTGACTATGTGCCCGTGCGCATGTGGACAAAAGAATTTCCTTGATATTACTGAAGTGGCTAATCAGTTTGCTTGTTTTCTGTACTTGCCCTAGATCATCAGCCACGAATAAGAATCTTGCTTAGTCTTAGGGGACAATGGCTCATTCTTTCTTGCAACACATTTAAAAAAACAATTGTGCATATACGTGTCTGAAGTGTCTGTAGTGATTAGAGCATTTGGTCAAGGAAGAGCACTCCTTTTTTTTTTTCCCCAGGCCACACTCTTTCTTTCTCTTCAACTTTGGGAGAACTGAGCAGGGGCTCATGATGGACAGGTTTTTGTTTTGTTTTGTTTTGTTTTTTTTCTAGAGAGACATGACTTGAAACTGTTAACTGGTTTATTGGCGAAAGTTCCCTTCATACGAGTCTACTGGCTTTCATGTCTTTTTTCATTTACTGAATACAAGTAAATATTTATACTAGGAAGATGTTTTTAGCTACAAGGAAAAATGTATCTAATAAATGTTCATCATAAAAAGTCATTTTTATTTTTTTCCATTTCCATTGAAAAATGCACGCAAACAATGATTTGGCAGAATTGAAAAGCTTTCTGAAGCCCATGGTCAGTGAAAAACTAAATGCTGCCCTGGGGCACATCTTTATGAAAACAATTAACAAGACTTTTCCCCCCTAGAATTAGATTTTGCCATTTAATGAAAAATAATTCATGTGGATTCAATCAACCAAAATATAACAGTGTTTACTTAGCTATTACCCTTAAAAGTGGTTTTAGACCCTGAATAGAAATATCTTGAGTCAGGAAAATCTGACTCCCCAGGGAACATTTTAGGAAGAGTAACTCTGAAAAGCTGAGTTAAAATCATTTTGGTTCATGAAGTGCACTTTGATCATTAACTTGGAACCCTTATCACAAGAAAATCCAATATTCAAAGCAGTACTGGGGGAGAAATGAAATAAAAAGGAAATAACGCTACTCTATTTGAAGTGGATTTTAAGTTAGAATTTGGCACATGCTGAAAACAGTTCTCATGCTGAACCGTTTCTTTCTTTATTTTCCCCGGTGGGACTATTATATTAGCAGTTGCATTGTGGATGCAGATTTTCTAAAATGATTGCCTTAATGCCAAATTATTTTCCTGGTGGTGATTTAGACTGTGGGGAGGTGTGCCAATTCTTTTCTGGCTACTGGACAGTATAGAGGGCACGTTGTTATTAGAACTTTGGTTTGTTCCATAAGGATCTCAAAATCTCCACCTAACCCCCCTCCCCCCACCAATTCTTTCTCTCTTGTTTTCTCTCGTTTCTTCTCTCTTCCACCTCCTCCCTAGTGCCACCTCCCCATTCATGATGGATAGTTACATTTCAGAGGTCTCCTCGAAAGGATGAGTTGTTGGAAAGAGTATGACAGATATAAATTTTAATCCTAGATGTATTTCCTGCAAGGTCTGTGATTTCACTGATATTCTACTTTTGACTCTTTCCTTCTTGTTTTAATGGAGAATAAATCATTATTTTGTAGGACTTTTGTAAGTCCTGATTGAAATAACATATATGACTTGTTCAGTACAATTTGGGTAAAACATAAGCTCCATTCCTTTTTTCCTTGACATAACAAAGAGCCATGGAAATATATATCATAATGTTCCAGGCCTCACCGAGTCCAGAGTCGTTATATGCACTTACAAGTGTGTGTGTGCATGTGTGCATAATGTCAGTTACTGACCTCTACCTACATTTATTCTTATAACCTAGTTCATAATTTACATGATAATAGAGATGTATCGCTTTCATATGTTGTTTTTTTATGCTTTTCTAGGTCCTATTTATTTGATTCCAAATCTGTAGGAGCACAGCCTTAGATTCTCACACTGTCTGAAAAGAGTCAGCCTGCTTTACAACATGCTGTTCTATAACTAACCCAGTTTCAAGGGAAGTACTGTGAAAACAATCAGGGAGTATAGGTAGATCTCTTCTCCTTATTTATATTTATGCAACTTTATAATGTGTTTTTTTTGCTTTCTCATTAGACTACAATGATTTTTGAAGTCATTTCTTTTCATTTTGCAACTATCCATATTCTTTACAATTTGAACATCTGTGTAATGTTCTATATTCTGTGGTTGCTTGCTCTTAATCGCGCCTCTGCCAATGACCTTGAGCAATTTTTATCTCTTTATATCTGTTTCCACATTTGTAAAGCTGTGATTAGAAAATCTTCTTTTCCCCTAAAGAGACATAAGTGTAGGGCATTTAAAAATGTTGGAAGAGGATTGATGATCAAAAAATAAAATGTAAATAAAACCTGTACTTATTTCTATCACAGGCTTTGAAACTGTTATGATTCCAGAAATGTTAGGGAAGATGTGAGTTGTAAGGTAGTACACTGAACTGGAAATATCAAGTTGATATATCTCATTTTCTCACCTGGAATACAAAGTTATTGTTAAGATTTCAAAGTCAAGGCTGTATACCTTATGCTATGCTCTCAGGAATAAGAATATTTATTTTGGACATTGTCTATGGATCATTTTGAGACTCCACAGATAGACCTGTAAAATTGCTTATAAATACACACTAATTAGAGACCCACATTCACCGTGATTGAGGAAATCTGAAGTCAAATGATTAAAAGACTATCTGTGATCCAAACAGTATTCTTATTCTGTTTTGGCCCTGATTCACTCTTTATGGAGACAACATAACATGACTTCTTTATTTGAATTTAATCAACTGAAAGTTAATGAAGATTATTATTTTTTAAATAGATTGTGGTTATTTACATATGACCCACATATTGGATACGGTCTCCAATTAGACTATTCTTTTTGGGGGGGTGAGACATTGTGGCACAATCTCCCACCTACTTTATTTCTAGAATTCGTCCTTGTTAAAATGTTCATCAGTTATACCTAAGAGTCTCCATGGCGGTATCTTATAAAACTCTAATAGTTTTGTTGTGGCACATTTTCCCTTTTTGCTTCTATGCACCATTACTCGCTTGTTATAGAAAATCTCCATGAAGTTGTTTGGCAAAACTTTCTTTCCATCTTTGTCTGCCATTAGTACGGCACTGGCCATGGTAAACATAGTGACTGTAGTTGAGTATGCAGCTTCTGGTTCTCAGAGTGCCCAGATGTTGCTTAGTTCAGTGCAGAAGCTACAAAATGGCTTATTTCTCATCTGAAGGCATATTTTGAAGTACTTCTTATGACTAAAATATTATTACTTGACTCATAGAAAGTATTTCTTCCAGTTTTTCATCTACTATATATTCACAGATGCCTAAACCCAGTTCGATTGGTTTAGATGAAGCACGCTTCGGATCCCTCTCACTTTCCTTCCCACTACTAGTCAGTTTAGATAAATGAGCATCAGCAGTGGCGATTCCATGTAAATCAGTGACTATAATAATTAATTTGGGAGAAGAAAAATGAGGAATTGTGCCAAGACATGATGGTAAGTATTTTTCCTTTATTTTTTTTTTAATTTTTTAATGTTTATTTATCTTTGAGAGAGAGAGAGGGAGACAGAGTGCAAGTTGGGGAGGGGCAGAGAGAGAGGGAGACACGGAATCCAAAGCAGGCTCCAGGCTCTGAGCTGTCAGCACAGAGCCTGACACGGGGCTTGAACCAACAAACCATGAGATCGTGACCTGAGCCAAAGTCGGACGCTCAACAGATTGAGCCTCACAGTCGCACCAGTATTTTTCTAATAACAGTTATTAATATCTAATTAAGTAAAAAGAAAATTCTGTAACCTTTAGAAGTAACCAAGTATTCGATCAATATTGCTATAAAATTATGATATGAAAAATTAAAATAAAAGAGACAAATTTCTTAAAAATTGCTATATTATCCATTAATGTATTCTTTAATGATTAAAATATTTAGTGTAAATGAACTCTCTCTTTTTTAATAACCTATACTGTAATTTACTTTACATACGTGTTTTTCTGGCTTCTGTCTTAGGAACACTGTTGTCATTCAGGTAACTAAGTTCATGTTTGACCACTTCATCCTCACTACATCGTTGCTATGATTGGTTGATTTTTCAATTTACACAATCTCTAGAATCCACTTTCTCTCATAATAATTATTTACATTTTTGTTATGTCTTCAATTAATCTGAAAAGGAAATTACATTATTTTAGCCTTTCTTTGCTTCAGTCATGCTTACACAATAATGTGAGATTATTGTTTTTTTTTAATTTTTTTTTCAACGTTTTTTTATTTATTTTCGGGACAGAGAGAGACAGAGCATGAACGGGGGAGGGGCAGAGAGAGAGGGAGACACAGAATCGGAAACAGGCTGCAGGCTCTGAGCCATCAGCCCAGAGCCTGACACGGGGCTCGAAACCACGGACCGCGAGATCGTGACCTGGCTGAAGTCGGACGCTTAACCGACTGCGCCACCCAGGCGCCCCAAATGTGAGATTATTGTTAACCAGCTATTGGCATTCTGGGATTTGAGGTTTTAGATATTTTGATTCAGGTGCCGGCAAGGTTTGAAATGTGATCATTGACTAAAGGCTGCTGAAGCAGTTGAAATAATGGACCTTTTCACTGAGGTTGTCGAAGTCACCTTTTATTTATTTATTTAATATGAAATTTATTGTCAAATTGGTTTCCATACAACACCCAGTGCTGATCCCAACAGGTGCCCGCCTCAATGCCCATCACCCACCCTCCCCTCCCTCCAATCCCCCATCAACCCTCAGTTTATCCTCAGTGTTTAAGAGTCTTTTATGGTTTGGCTCCCTCCCTCTCTAACGTTTTTTTTTTTCTTTTTTCCCCTTCCCTTCCCCGATGGTCTTCTGTTAAGTTTCTCAGGATCCACATAAGAATGAAAACATACGGTATCTGTCTTTTCCTGTATGACTTATTTCACTTAGCATAACACTCTCCAGTTCCATCCATGTTGCTACAAAAGGCCATATTTCATTCTTTCTCATTGCCAAGTAGTATTCCATTGTGTATATAAACCACAATTTCTTTATGCATTCATCAGTTGATGGACATTTAGGCTCTTTCAATAATTTGGCTATTGTTGAAAGTGTTGCTATAAACATTGGAGTACAAGTGCCCTTATGCATCAGCACTCCTGTATCACTTGGGTAAATTTCTAGAAGTGCTATTGCTGGGTCATAGGGTAGATCTGTTTTTAATTTTTTGAGGAACCTCCACAATGTTTTCCAGAGTGAATGCACCAGTTTGCATTCCCACCAACAGTGCAAGAGGTTTCCCATTTCTCCACATATTCTCCAGCATCTAGTCTCCTGTTTTGTTCATTTTATTTATTTTTTTATATGAAATTTATTGACAAATTGGTTTCCATACAACATCCAGTGCTCATCCCAAAAGGTGCCCTCCTCAATACCCATCACCCACCCTCTCCTCCCTCCCACCCTCCATCAACCCTCAGTTTGTTCTCAGTTTTTAACAGTCTCTTATGCTTTGGCTCTCTCCCACTCTAACCTCTTTTTTTTTTTTTCCTTCCCCTCCCCCATGGGTTCCTGTTAAGTTTCTCAGGATCCACATAAGAGTGAAACCATATGGTATCTGTCTTTCTCTGTATGGCTTATTTCACTTAGCATCACACTCTCCAGTTCCATCCATGTTGCTACAAAAGGCCATATTTCATTTTTTCTCATTGCCACGTAGTATTCCATTGTGTATATAAACCACAATTTCTTTATCCATTCATCCGTTGATGGACATTTAGGCTCTTTCCATAATTTGGCTATTGTTGAGAGTGCTGCTATGAACATTGAGGTACAAGTGGCCTTATGCATAAGTACTCCTGTATCCCTTGGATAAATTCCTAGCAGTGCTATTGCTGGGTCATAGGGTAGGTCTATTTTTAATTTTTTGAGGAACCTCCACACTGCTTTCCAGAGCGGCTGCACCAATTTGCATTCCCACCAACAGTGCAAGAGGGTTCCCGTTTCTCCACATCCTCTCCAGCATCTATAGTCTCCTGATTTGTTCATTTTGGCCACTCTGACTGGCGTGAGGTGATACCTGAGTGTGGTTTTGATTTGTATTTCCCTGATAAGGAGCGACGCTGAACATCTTTTCATGTGCCTGTTGGCCATCCGGATGTCTTCTTTGGAGAAGTGTCTATTCATGTTTTCTGCCCACTTGTTCACTGGGTTATTTGTTTTTCGGGTGTGGAGTTTGGTGAGCTCTTTATAGATTTTGGATACTAGCCCTTTGTCCGATATGTCATTTGCGAATATCTTTTCCCATTCCGTTGGTTGCCTTTTAGTTTTGTTGGTTGTTTCCTTTGCTGTGCAGAAGCTTTTTATCTTCATAAGGTCCCAGTAATTCACTTTTGCTTTTAATTCCCTTGCCTTTGGGGATGTGTCGAGTAAGAGATTGCTACGGCTGAGGTCAGAGAGGTCTTTTCCTGCTTTCTCCTCTAAGGTTTTGATGGTTTCCTGTCTCACATTTAGGTCCTTTATCCATTTGGAGTTTATTTTTGTGAATGGTGTGAGAAAGTGGTCTAGTTTCAACCTTCTGCATGTTGCTGTCCAGTTCTCCCAGCACCATTTGTTAAAGAGGCTGTCTTTTTTCCATTGGATGTTCTTTCCTGCTTTGTCAAAGATGAGTTGGCCATACGTTTGTGGGTCTAGTTCTGGGGTTTCTATTCTATTCCATTGGTCTATGTGTCTGTTTTTGTGCCAATACCATGCTGTCTTGATGATGACAGCTTTGTAGTAGAGGCTAAAGTCTGGGATTGTGATGCCTCCTGCTTTGGTCTTCTTCTTCAAAATTCCTTTGGCTATTCGGGGCCTTTTGTGGTTCCATATGAATTTTAGGATTGCTTGTTCTAGTTTCGAGAAGAATGCTGGTGCAATATTGATTGGGATTGCATTGAATGTGTAGATAGCTTTGGGTAGTATTGACATTTGGACAATATTTATTTTTCCAATCCATGAGCAGGGAATGTCTTTCCATTTCTTTAAATCTTCTTCAATTTCCTTCATAAGCTTTCTATAGTTTTCAGCATACAGATCCTTTACATCTTTGGTTAGATTTATTCCTAGGTATTTTATGCGTCTTGGTGCAATTGTGAATGGGATCAGTTTCTTTATTTGTCTTTCTGTTGCTTCATTGTTAGTGTATAAGAATGCAACTGATTTCTGTACATTGATTTTGTATCCTGCAACTTTGCTGAATTCCTGTATCAGTTCTAGCAGACTTTTGGTGGAGTCTATCGGATTTTCCATGTATAATATCATGTCATCTGCAAAAAGCGAAAGCTTGACTTCATCTTTGCCAATTTTGATGCCTTTGATTTCCTTTTGTTGTCTGATTGCTGATGCTAGAACTTCCAGCACTATGTTAAACAGCAGCGGTGAGAGTGGGCATCCTTGTCGTGTTCCTGATCTCAGGGAAAAAGCTCTCAGTTTTTCCCCGTTGAGGATGATGTTAGCTGTGGGCTTTTCATAAATGGCTTTTATGATCTTTAAGTATGTTCCTTCTATCCCGACTTTCTCAAGGGTTTTTATTAAGAAAGGGTGCTGGATTTTGTCAAAGGCCTTTTCTGCATCGATTGACAGGATCATATGGTTCTTCTCTTTTTTTTTGTTAATGTGATGTATCACGTTGATTGATTTGCGAATGTTGAACCAGCCCTGCATCCCAGGAATGAATCCCACTTGATCATGGTGAATAATTATTTTATAAGCTGTTGAATTCGATTTGCTAGTATCTTATTGAGAATTTTTGCATCCATATTCATCAGGGATATTGGCCTGTAGTTCTCTTTTTTTACTGGGTCTCTGTCTGGTTTAGGAATCAAAGTAATACTGGCTTCATAGAATGAGCCTGGAAGTTTTCCTTCCCTTTCTATTTCTTGGAATAGCTTGAGAAGGATAGGTATTATCTCTGCTTTAAACGTCTGGTAGAACTCCCCTGGGAAGCCATCTGGTCCTGGACTCTTACTTGTTGGGAGATTTTTGATAACCGATTCAATTTCTTCGCTGGTTATGGGTCTGTTCAAGCTTTCTATTTCCTCCTGATTGAGTTTTGGAAGAGTGTGGGTGTTCAGGAATTTGTCCATTTCTTCCAGGTTGTCCAATTTGTCGGCATATAATTTTTCATAGTATTCCCTGATAATTGTTTGTATCTCTGAGGGATTGGTTGTAATAATTCCATTTCCATTCATGATTTTATCTATTTGGGTCATCTCCCTTTTCTTTTTGAGAAGCCTGGCTAGAGGCTTGTCAATTTTGTTTATTTTTTCAAAAAACCAACTCTTGGTTTCGTTGATCTGCTCTACAGTTTTTTTAGATTCTATATTGTTTATTTCTGCTCTGATCTTTATTATTTCTCTTCTTCTACTGGGTTTAGGCTGCCTTTGCTGTTCTGCTTCTAGTTCCTTTAGGTGTGCTGTTAGATTTTGTATTTGGGATTTTTCTTGTTTCTTGAGATAGGCCTGGATTGCAATGTATTTTCCTCTCAGGACTGCCTTCGCTGCGTCCCAAAGCGTTTGGATTGTTGTATTTTCATTTTCGTTTGTTTCCATATATTTTTTAATTTCTTCTCTGATTGCCTGGTTGACCCACTCATTCGTTAGTAGGGTGTTCTTTAACCTCCATGCCTTTGGAGGTTTTCCAGACTTTTTCCTGTGGTTGATTTCAAGCTTCATAGCATTGTGGTCTGAAAGTATGCATGGTATAATTTCAATTCTTGTAAACTTATGAAGGGCTGTTTTGTGACCCAGTATATGATCTATCTTGGAGAATGTTCCATGTGCACTCGAGAAGAAAGTATATTCTGTTGCTTTGGGATGCAGCGTTCTAAATATATCTGTCAAGTCCATCTGATCCAATGTCTCATTCAGGGCCCTTGTTTCTTTATTGACTGTGTGTCTAGATGATCTGTCCATTTCTGTAAGTGGGGTGTTAAAGTCCCCTGCAATTACCACATTCTTATCAATAAGGTTGCTTATGTTTATGAGTAATTGTTTTATATATTTGGGGGCTCCGGTATTTGGCGCATAGACATTTATAATTGTTAGCTCTTCCTGATGGATAGACCCTGTAACTATTATATAATGTCCTTCTTCATATCTTGTTACAGCCTTTAATTTAAAGTCTAGTTTGTCTGATATAAGTATGGCTACTCCAGCTTTCTATTGGCTTCCAGTCACATGATAAATAGTTCTCCATCCCCTCACTCTCAATCTAAAGGTGTCCTCAGGTCTAAAATGAGTCTCTTGTAGACAGCAAATAGATGGGTCTTGTTTTTTTATCCATTCTGATACCCTATGTCTTTTGGTTGGCGCATTTAATCCATTTACATTCAGTGTTATTATGGAAAGATACAGGTTTAGAGTCATTGTGATGTCTGTATGTTTTATGCTTGTAGTGATGTCTCTGGGACTTTGTCTCACAGGGTCCCCCTTAGGATCTCTTGTAGGGCTGGTTTAGTGGTGACAAATTCCTTCAGTTTTTGTTTGTTTGGGAAGACCTTTATCTCTCCTTCTATTCTAAATGACAGAGTTGCTGGATAAAGGATTCTCGGCTGCATATTTTTTCTGTCTAGCACCCTGAAAATCTCGTGCCAATTCTTTCTGGCCTGCCAAGTTTCAAAAGAGAGATCAGTCACGAGTCTTATAGGTCTCCCTTTATATGTGAGGGCACGTTTACCCCTTGCTGCTTTCAGAATTTTCTCTTTATCCTTGTATTTTGCCAGTTTCACTATGATATGTCATGGAGAAGATCGATTCAAGTTACGTCTGAAGGGAGTTCTCTGTGCCTCTTGGATTTCAATGCCTTTTTTCTTCCCCAGTTCAGGGAAGTTCTCAGCTATTATTTCTTCAAGTACCCCTTCAGCACCTTTCCCTCTCTCTTCCTCCTCTGGGATACCAATTATGCGTATATTATTTTTTTTTAGTGTATCACTTAGTTCTCTAATTTTCCCCTCATACTCCTGGATTTTTTTATCTCTCTTTTTCTCAGCTTCCTCTTTTTCCATAACTTTATCTTCCAGTTCACCTATTCTCTCCTCTGCCTCTTCAAGCCGAGCTGTGGTGGTTTCCATTTTGTTATGCATTTCGTTTAAAGCGTTTTTCAGCTCCTCGTGACTGTTCCTTAGTCCCTTGATCTCTGTAGCAAGAGATTCTCTGCTGTCCTGTATACTGTTTTCAAGCCCAGCGATTAATTTTATGACTATTATTCTAAATTCACTTTCTGCTATATTATTTAAATCCTTTTTGATCAGCTCATTAGCTGTTGTTATTTCCTGGAGATTCTTCTGAGGGGAATTCTTCCGCTTGGTCATTTTGGATAGTCCCTGGTGTGGTGAGGACCTGCAGGGCACTTCCCCTGTGCTGTGGTGTATAACTTGCATTGGTGGGCGGGGCCGCAGTCAGACCTGATGTCTGCCCCCAGCCCACCATTGGGGCCACAGTCAGACTGGTGTGTGCCTTCTCTTCCCCTCTCCTAGGGGTGGGATTCACTGTGGGGTGGTGTGGCCCATCTGGACTACTTGCACACTGCCAGGCTTGTGATGCTGGGGATCTGGTGTATTAGCTGGGGTGGGTAGGCAAGGTGCACAGGGGCAGGAGGGGCAGGCTTAGCTCGCTTCTCCTTAGGTGATCCACTTCAGGAGGGCCCCTGTGGCAGCGGGAAGGAGTCAGATCCGCTGCCGGAGGTTTGGCTCCGCAGAAGCGCAAAGTTGGGTGTTTGCGCGGAGCGAGCAAGTTCCCTGGCAGGAACTGGTTCTCTTTGGGATTTTGGCTGGGGGATGGGGGTGGGGGGGAGATGGCGCTGGCGAGCGCCTTTGTTCCCCACCAAACTGAGCTCTGTCGTCAGGGGGCTCAGCAGTTCTCCCTCCCTTTGTCCTCCAGCCTTCCCCCTTTCCGAGCAGAGCTGTTAACGTATGACCTCCCAGTCGCTAAGTCGCGCTTGTTGTGGGACCACAGTCCGTCAGGCTCCTCCGCTTTTGCAAGCCAGACTCGGGGGCTCTGCTTGGCCGGCGAGCCGCCCCTCCGCCCTGGCTCCCTCCCGCCAGTCCGTGGAGCGCGCACCGCCTCACTGCCCTTCCTACCCTCTTCCGTGGGCCTCTCGTCTGCGTTTGGCTCCGGCGACTCCGTTCTGCTAATCCTCTGGCGGTTTTCTGGGTTATTTAGGCAGGTGTAGGTGGAATCTAAGTGATCAGCAGGACGTGCGGTGAGCCCAGCATCTTCCTAAGCCGCCATCTTGCCTCCGAGCCGTCTGTTTTGTTCATTTTAGCCACTCTAACTGGTGTGAGGTGATATCTCAGTGTGGTTTTGATTTGTATTTCCCTGATGAGGAGTGACATTGGTGCTGGGAGAACTGGACAGCAACATGCAGAAGAATGAAACTAGACCACTTTCTTATACCATTCACAAAAATAAACTCAAAATGGATGAAGGACCTGAATTTGAGACAGGAAACCATCAAAATCCTAGAGGAGAAAGAAGGCAAAAACCTCTCTGACCTCAGCCGCAGCAATTTCTTACTGGGCACATGTCTAAAGGCAAGGGAATTAAAAGTAAAAATGAACTATTGGGGCCTCGTGAAGATAAAAAGCTTCTGCACTGCAAAGGAAACAATCAATGAAACTAAAAGACAACCAACAGAATGGGAAAAGATTTTTGCACATGACCTATTGGACACAGGGCTAGTATCCAAAATCTATAAAGAACTCACCAAACTCCACACCCGAAAAACAAATAATCCAGTGAAGAAATGGGCAGAAGACATGAATAGACACTTCTCTAAAGAAGACATCCAGATGGCCAACAGGCACATGAAAAGAAGTCACCTTCGATTTTAATAGCACCTGTGGGTAAGAGAAGGAATACAATCCAGGTTCTAGAATCATCGGTGAAAAAGAGGTGAGTTGGGACTCATGCTGTTATCCCAATTATGGCCCTCCCAATTCTTCACCATGTATTGAAGTACTCGTGTACATAGATGATCTTCTTTCATGAAATATATTCTTCTTGAGTGATATTTTATATATATTTATTATTGTACTATTATCCCAACATATAAACTGGTATGTATTCATATAGTATGTGTGTAAAAAACCTTCATTAAGTGAATAATAAATGAATTTTAAACACATAGGATATTTATCTGCTCCTTATCATCATTTTTCAGATGTGAAAATTGGGGCCAAGAAGACAAATAAATGTGCAATGTATCAGGTTTGAGGTAAATGAGGATTATAAGTAGCTTGAGTACATAATACAGATTACCCAACAGAGTTTAGATTTATGTTGTTATCCTGGAATCATTTTTATAGCACCACTTTTACTGCCAGTATTTTCTTATATCGCCTCGTGAACGACATGCTCACCCAGTTACAACTCAGAACTCTGAAGACTTGTGATTTGTCTACTCTGTCATATTTTTCCTAATGTTTGAGTAAATTATTTTAACATCTATATGATTAAAAATATGTCGTAAGTGAATAAGGAACTTGTCCACATTCAAGAACTATTATCCTTATGGATATTTTGGTAATGGTTCAGTATTTAATTTTATTTATAATAGGCATACTTAAAATATCACTTCATTTTTTGGATCTATAATTTGGATGGCTATGGGTGAATCGCAATTTATTTATAATTGTAAGTACATGTTACATGAAGATAAAAGAGCAAATTAAGGAAAATCGAGAAAAGAAGCTAAGAAAATAGAAAATTTTACTGATAATTTACCTATGGCAAATTCGTTTTGGGGCTAAGTTTATTTACTAGGATTAATCTTTCAATTCAAGGTAGTGGGCAGTGGGTAGCACATACTCAATTCATAACATGATAGATTTTTATTTTGTGCTATGTAATTTTAAGTTTTTTTTAACGTTTATTTACTTTTGAGACATAGAGAGACAGAGCATGAACAGGGGAGGGGCAGAGAGAGACGGAGACACAGAATCCGAAGCAGGCTCCAGGCTCCAAGCTGTCAGCACAGAGCCCGATGTGGGGCTCGAACCCATGAACCGTGAGATCATGACCTGAGCTGAAGTCGGACGCTTAACCGACTGAGCCACCCAGGCTCCCCTGTGCTATATAATTTTAAATATTGACCCAATGGATGACTCTACACATGTACCTCCATCACTTAAGGAAAGAAATAGCAGGACTGTAGTTTTCAGCATAAGGAAGAGGTTATTTCTTCTCTCCGTCTGAGGCCCTGAACCATGCTGCACCCAACAAAACATTTTTGTCCGTATGACTACTGTTTGCTTATGAAAAAGCACTAATTCAGGCTATACAGGATCCCCGCTGCTCTTAAAAATTATATTTTTCTTTTCATTTGCAATTATATAGTGCTTTTATATTATAAAATTTAGAAAATGCAGGTAAATAACAATTTTTAAAAATGTCATCAGGGGCGCCTGGGTGGCACAGTCGGTTGAGCGTCCGACTTCAGCCAGGTCACGATCTCGCAGTCCGTGAGTTCGAGCCCCGCGTCAGGCTCTGGGCTGATGGCTCAGAGCCTGGAGCCTACTTCCGATTCTGTG
The DNA here is from genome assembly GCF_018350175.1 of Felis catus. Classification (NCBI taxonomy): domain Eukaryota; kingdom Metazoa; phylum Chordata; class Mammalia; order Carnivora; family Felidae; genus Felis; species Felis catus. The sequence continues at coordinate 177,820,994 of NC_058371.1, forward strand.
TCTCCCTCTCTCTCTGCCTCTCCCCCGTTCATGCTCTGTCTCTCTCTGTCCCAAAAATAAACATTGAAAAAAAAATTTAAAAAAAAGTCATCAAACAAAAAACAAGCATTGTTGCTAGTTTTAACAGTGAACCCTTCCAGAATTCTCCCTCTGCATACATACCACGGAGTGGTAATGACCAAGATCCTCAAACAAGCTTCTGCTCAAATCTGGCCTTTACCACTTACAGCTAAGTGACCTTAGGCATAAGACACAGCTTCTCAGAGGCTCAATTTCCTAAGCAATACAGTGGGAATCATAACTGTATGCACCTCATGTGGCTTTTGTAGATTAATACATAGAAAATGTTTAAATGAATATTTTGTATACTGGTTAGTTATCATTATGATGGGACATCCTTATACATGGATATTTTATACAATATAAAATATAATAATATTTTATATAATTGTATACTCTAATACAGTGCATGTACTTAGTAAATATCTTAATTTTAATTTCTGCATCATATTATCTTATATGAATATTTTATATATTATTGATTGGTATTATTGGAATTATTTACCAAGTTTATTTTTTCTTAAATAATCATATATATACATGGTAAAAAATTTCAAAGTCTAAAGATGTACAAAGTATATATTCATATGTATGTGTGTGTGTGTGTATATATATATATACATATATACAGAAGCAACTGAAATTTTAGATACAAGGTTTTTCGTAACCTTGGTTTACCATGACAAAATGTAATTTTATGTCTTTACCCTATTCCACTGACCTATTATGTGTTCCTGTATTTCTAATCAGTCTATACTCATGGCCTATTATGACACCTAGTTTTTTGCAAACCACTCTCATTCCCCATGTGCCACTCATTTTATTTTTATCTAGGAAATCTGAAAATCTGTAGAACTAACCATTTTATTTATTCATTCTCTGTGCAGAAATCCACGTAATTAGACCTTATAGCAAACATCACCAAACTGGGCTGTTTAGTTTTATTTCAAATTTATATGTAAATTTACCTCAAAACAAAGATCTCAATGAATCTCACGGTACAACCTGAATGTCTTACTGTTTGCCCAGTAAAATCACTCTCTCCCTCTTCCAGGCGATGACTGTTTTCCTCTCATCCTTAAGACTTGAACACTCCCTTTTCCATACTCATTTTAAGGCAATGGCTTTGTATTAGTATTCATGAAGTGGGGGAAAACCTAGGTAGAAAACAGGTCATCTCCCCATCCATGAGTCAACACAGAAACTTGAATCGGTAACTAAATTTCTATTGTCTTTCCTGTTACAATGAAAGAAGAGCCTCTGTTCTTCTCAAAGGCCAATACTTCATCTTGTGTTTTGGATGCTGGCCTTTCTCTTTCTCAAGGACTCTGCTTCAGCTCTGCTTTATTCATGATCATTAATCTCCTTGATTCAACTTGATCATTCCCACGGCCTAGCTTTGTTCTTACATATGTATGTATGTATGTATGTAAGTAGGTATGTAGGTATGTATGCATGTAACTCTGTATGAATTTATTCATTTTTGCCTTCATTTAAAAAAGCAATCTTCTAGGGTGGCTGGGTGGAAAGTCAGTTAAGTGTCTGACTCTTGATTTCAGCTCAGGTCATGATCTCATGGTTCCTGGGATCGAACCCTATGTCAGGCTCTGTGCTGACAGCATGGAACCTGCTTGAGATTTTCTCTCTCCCTCTCTGTCCCTCCACCCCCCCAAATAAATAAATAAACATTTAAAAAACACATAAATAAAAAACAATTTTTAAGCACATTCTTTTCAGGTACTTGCTCATTATTCCAACCCACTCCTCAAATAAAAAAAATAAAAAGAAAAGTAATATTTTATAAAGAATACCCTGTATTTGTTGTTTTACTTATCCTGTAGTCCTATAGAGCCTTCAATTTTTCTAATTTGCTTTCTGTTGCCACCAATCAACAAAAACTTCTCTTCCGAAGTTCTGCTACCATCATTTTGTTACCAACTCAATAGATATTTCCTTCTCCTCTTTCAAGCCATCTTTCAGGATCATTTCACATGTCAATTGTTTGCCTTTTGAAATACTTTTTTTTCTATAAATTTCTGTTACGCTATGTTCTCCTGCTTTACCGCTACTCAGTGGATACTTCTCACTCAATATTCCTCCTCTTCAGGGGTACTCGATATTAAAATCCTGGCCCTTTTCCATACCACCTAAATGCTGGTAACTTGTAAATTCTGTTCCAAGTTTCACCTATTCCATGAGGCTCAGTCTTGTGTATGTAATGACCTATTTGGTATTTGCTAATGAAGCTCAAAATATTCTACAAAGAACCCATTAGTTACCAAAACTGCAACTTGGTTTTCTCACAATCTTCACTCACAATTTCTTGAGCCAGAAAAAAAAAAAAAAAAACCCACTTCCTTTGTCTCCTTTGCTATCATCCTGGTCTTTGTGATGATTATATCTCACCCAGACCACTAACAATTTCCCAATAATCTTCTCTGCATACTCTTCAGTGCTTTCATATATTTATTTGATAGTATCTAGCATGTTTGAAAAATTTGAAAGGCATATGATCAAAATGTTTAGAAATTAACATGAGAGAATGTCTTAATAAACTTGGGGTAAGCAAACATTTCTTAGGAAACAAAAAGTATTGGTTGTGAAAAAATATTTATGAAGTAGGCTAATTAAAATTAAGAATTTCTAATATTCAAAGTTATTGTAAAAAAGCTGAAAAGGCAAGTCACATGTGGAAGAAGATACTTGCCATTTATATATCAGATATAGGATGTAAATACAGTGTATTAACAAACCCAATAAAATATCATTAAGAAAATGCAGATTGCTCAGTTAAAAAATGGATGAATTAGGGGCTTCAACCTGCAAACAGCACAAATGTTTAATTGCAAGAACTACATTATTAAATGGGATAAAAACAATGAAAAAACAAACTACAGCTATATAAATCCCAGGGATGAATCCCATAGACATAGTACTGATAATATCTGATACATGAAGTTTATTTGAATGCAAGCTAAAAGTCCAAGTAAAAAAGATTATCTGAAAAAGGATAAAAAGTATAGTATTCCATAACCATCTCCTTACTTTTTGTTTTGTTGGCTTATTTTGCATCTTTAGCAGAGTTATACCAGATACTGATTGATATTTCAAATGATCTATATATTTAGTATCTTTGATGTTCTAAGTTTTCAAATTTATTTTGAAATTTTGTATTTTATTATGGAATTTTGGGAGGTTATATCCAGAACTGCTCTATATGTTATATTATAAATATGAGATTATATTTTCTCTAAGTTTTAAATAAAAAAGCCATATGTTTAAGGAAGTTAACTAAACACATACAACTACATGTCAGGCTGAAATAGCTAATTTGAGGAATAAAAGCCATTATATCCTATTTGCAATTATCAATTGCTGTGTAACGAATATCACCAAACTCGGTGGCTTAAAACAAAATCATTTTATAAACATCTTTTTTTTTAATGCTTATTTATTTTTGAGGCAGAGAGAGACAGAGTATGAGTAGGGAAGGGGCAGAGAGAGAGGGAGACACAGGATCTGAAACAGGCTCCAGGCTCCGAGCTGTCAACACAGAGCCTGATGTGGGGCTTAAACCCACAAACCGTGAGATCATGACCTGAACCGAAGTCAGACCCTTAACCTACCGAGCCACCCAGGCGCCCCTTATTAACATCTTTTAAAGGTCTGAAGGTTGCTTATGCGATTCTTGGTCAAAGTCACTCGTGGAGCTGTGGTCAGACAGTAGATGGAGTTGGTCTGCTTGAAGGCTTCTTTCCTCTCATGACTACAGGTTGAGTGATGTTGACTGTAGCTGGGAACTCAGCTGGCTCAGTTATCCTGAAAACCTAGGCATAGACCCTCCATGGGGCCTGGACTTCCTCACAGTAGGGCTGGGCTTCATGAGTGAACATCTCAAGTAGACCAAGCGAAAGCTTTATCAAATTTCATGATTTAACCACAGAGGTCGTATAGTGTCATATACACTGCAGGCACAGCTCCACCCAGATTCAAGTGCAGAGGACCTAAACCCCACCTTCTGGTGGATAAATGTTGACACATTCTGCAGGAAGAGCATGTGAGAGGATGGTAGATATGCTATATGTTCTTAACCAGAAAACATTATTGTACATCCAAATGTATTTGCAGTATTGATGCTGAACTAACGATAGTTATTTGCCAAAAAGAGGCTGTCATTGCCATGTCTCATCTTTATTATGATTTAATATATTGCATAAATCTAGTGGAAACAGATTAACATTAATTATGGAGTAACTGATGAAACATAAAATATTTGTAAGTACAGTTAATATATAATATGTTTACATATGCTGGATCTTTACTAGACCTAAACTACTTTTAGAATACTTCCTTCCATCCCCAATACTTGTGTTTTAATAAAGAGGTCAGTTTTATTTTTTAATGTCTATTTTTGAGAGAGAGAGAGAGAGAGAGAGAGAGAGAGAGAGAGAGAGACACAGAATCTGAAGCAAGTTCCAGGCTCTGAGCTATCAGTACAGAGCCAGATGTGGGGCTCGAGCTCACAAACTGTGAGATCGTGACCCGAGCTGAAGTCAGATGCTCTACCGGCTGAGCAACCTTGGTGCCCCAAGAGGTCAGTATTTTTTTAAAAACATTATTATCAGGAGATAATTCTAAAACTAATTTCTAACATATGTTTTCTCATCAAGAGACATTTAGTCCAGCATTCTATACCTGATAGATTATCATATCCAAATTTACATATTGATGCTATATGAGCATCATGAGTCAGCATGATAATGACCTTGAAATACAATAATATTTCTGTAAATAAATACCTGATTCTGACTATATATTTCACAGGGGAAATATATCATAGTCCATGTTATTGAGAACACATTGGCCTTTTTTGTTTTGCTGATTGTTCAGCACCATGAGAACAATTTATTATGTTAATAGAAAGTATAATGGAAAAGAGAGATTTTGTCTGATATTGAACTGTAATTAAAACGTTAGAGTTGGAATCTGTTTTTAATATAAATGAGAATTCAATAATAAACCCCCTGTGACACAAATTACTTATCTTAGAGAAGCACAAGGAACTTGAGAATTAATAACAATCTGAATATGCATTTAATATAACTCTGAACTAAACAACATGGGACCAGAAAAAAGGGTGAATTTAGAGTATATTCTTTAACAAATGTGTTAGATAAAGACACTCTGAATTAAGGCTATAGATCATTTTCATCATGGTGTCATGATATAGTCCACTCCAAATTTAATTTTTCACTTTTTTGATAATATTTTATTTGATATCCTTGAACCCATATTATTTTTTATTTTTGCAAAGGAAGAAAAAATGAATATTGATTTTCAAGTGGATGATTAATTATTGGTTTATCGTTTTTCAAAAGAGGAAACACAGAGGATCACATATCATGGAGATAACTGCTTTATAAAGGACGATCACATGTTCACACACTCATGGGTACATGGAACTAGGGTTCTAACCGACTTCTTTCCAATTCACAGCAATACCAAATGTGCTTCTGATGTGATTTCAGCCATTCTAGTTATATCTGTACATCAGCAATGCCAGAAACTGATTAATGACACAAATACTAGCAAAAAAAAGGCCTGTTGCATTTCAATGTTTTATTTTGTTTTGTCTTTTAGTAAAATAGAAGAGAAAAGCAATAGCAGCCCTCCATCATGTTCTAAGGTGTCTGCATTTCTGTATCTTATAAAGTGAATGTTTAGAATATGGCAATGTCATGATGTTTTATTTCTAAATTTCTTTCCCATTTATTTCTTCAATATTTGAAAATAGGGGCAGCTAAGGCGGTAGCCAATAAAGTCTTAAAAATATTTTAAGAGAAATATAACACCTCCCAAAAAAACATTTAAAAAATAATGACCATAATAACCTTAGTAGTAACAATTAATTCAATAAGTTCAAACCATCTGAGTGCTTTAAATTAATTAAATTATTTAATATTCACACTAATCCTCTGACTTGTAAAAAATTGGATAAAAGGAAGTTTATAAGCTGTTCAAGGTCACAAGGCTAATAAGTGGCAAGGTAGGGATTTGAACCAGTAAATCCAACTGCAGAGTCTAAACTTAACCTTCTAGAGAAACCAGAGAAATCTGCTGACTTAAGCAGCTGGATAGTTGCTTAACATTTTTACTTTTTGTTGGGTTGGCATCTACTTCTTTGTATTGAATCTAAGCAGTGTGTGTGCGATTTTAAGTGCAGCTCTGGTGTATGAAAAAGACAAGAAGACATCATGCAATTCAATAATCATAACATTAGAAAATGACGTGAAATCTATTGGCGTACTTAAAGTTCTTTCTCTTATGTCACACAAGTATTCCTCTGCTCCTGTAAAAAGAATTTTTTAGTCAACATCTCTCAAAGAAATATACATATCCCTACTAAATAATTTAAACAAGTGGAAAAAAAAAGAAATATACACAAAAGGATGGTAGTTTTATACTTTGAAGGATAACAAAATTGTAAGGGAGCTTCCGAAGAAATTCCTAATGTTAAATGTGTTGGTTGCTAAAGTGACTAATTTGAAGGGTAGTGAATGCATGGAATCCTATCTCTGTTAATTAATCAGTTGGTAAACCTTTTACTTATAATCTTTAAATAGTTTTTTCATGTAATTTTGTTTTTGTTTTTGTTTTTGTTTTGGTAAAGCATCATCTATGAGCCCCTGGAATTGAATCGCCTCGGGTAAGGATTTGCTAAGTTAAAGAACCATTATCCTTAAAAGGAATGTACCATTATTTTCCTTAATCTTTTTCATATTATATGGGATTTCTTCATATTAGATAGTCAAGAAAAAGTTTCTAATTACGAAAAGGATGGTATATTAAATCTTGATAATTTCCTGAATAAATTTAGTATGATATGTGAGGCAAGATAAAATATGGTTGGCCTTATGGCTTAATTCCTTTAAAAACAACAAGGAACTGGCTATGTAAGTCTGATTGTAATAAGCCTAAGTAAATCTGGATTAAATAGATTGCACTTCAGAAAATCTCCCGTTCTATTTAGAAAATTTCTTTTCCCTGAAAGACCAGAAACTTTCACTGTAACATGATTGTATAGATATTTTTTTCCCTACTCTTTCCAATCAAGTTAGTCGAGAATTATGAGGGTAAATATTTCTCTAGCATAATCTTCTGTGAGGTGCTCAGGCCGGCTGTGCCCGGCATAAATTACCCTTTTAGTTTAAGAAAACCTCTTGAGGGAGACTACATACAATCTGTAATCTGCTCATTATTTTTTTCTCTTCCAAGTTTTTCTTTAAATTCCAGTTAGTTAACATACAGTGTAATCTTAGTTTCAAGTGTAGGATTTAATGAGTCTTCACTTACATACAACACCCAGTACTCATCATAGTGTCTTTCTTAATACCTATTCCCCATTTAGCCCATCTTCTTGCCCACCTCCCCTGCAACAACTCTCTTGGTTCTCTCTAGTTAAGAGTCTGTTTTATGATTTTCCTCTCTCTCTTTTCCCCCATGTTCATCTGTTTTGTTTCTTAAATTCCACATATGAATGAAATCATATGGCATTTGTCTTTCTCTGACTGACTTTTTTCACTTAGCATAATACACTCTAGCTCCACCCACATCACTGCAAATGGAGAGATTTCATTCTTTTTTAGGGCTGAGTAACATTCCATTTATATGCATATATCACATCTTCTTTATCCATTCATCAGTCGATGGATATTTGGGCTTTTCTATAATGTGGCTATTGTTAATAATGCTGCCATAAACATCCAGGTGCATGTATCCCTTTGAATTCGAATTTTTGTATCCTTTGGGTAAATCCCTAGTAATACAATTTTTATATTGTAGAGTAATTCTATTTCTAACTTTCTGAGGAAATTCCATACTGTTTTCCAGAGTGGCTGCACCAGTTTGTGCAGAGAAAAAGTCTCTTCAACAAATGGTGTTGGGAATACTGGACGGTAACTTGCAAAAGAAAGGAACTGGACAACTTTCTTACACCATACATAAAAAATAAATTGATAATGGGTGAAAGACCTAAATGTGAGACAGGAAACTATCAAAATTCTAGAGGAGAGGGGCATCTGGGTGATTCTGTCAGTTGAGTGTCCAATTCTAGATTTTGGCTCAGGTCATGATCCCAGGGTCATGGGATTGAGCCCAGAGTTGGGCTCCACGCTGAGTGTGGAGCCTGCTTAAGATTCTCTTTCTCTCTGCCCCTCTTCCCCACTTTCATGCTTTGTCTCTAAAATAATAATAATAATAAATTCTAGGGAAATCACAGGCAGTAACTTCTTTGACATTGCCTGTAGCAATTTCTTACTAGATACATCTCCTAAGGCAAGGGAAACAAAACCAAAAATGAGCTATTGGGACTTTATCAACATATAAAGCTTCTGTATAGCAAAGGAAATAATAAAACTAAAAGGTGACCTTTGGAATAGGAGGAGATACTTGCAAATGGCATATGATAAAGGATTATGTCCAAAATATATAAATAACTTGTAAAAATCAATACCCACAAAACAAATAATCCAGTTAAAAATAGGTAGAAGGCACAAATGGACATTTTCCCAAAGAAGACAGCCAGATGGCCAAAAGACACATGAAAAGATGCTCAACATTGCTCATCATCAGGGAAATACAAATCAAAAGTACAATGAGATATCACCTCACACCTGTCATAATGGCTAAAATTAATAACACAGGAAACTACAGGTGTTGGTGAGAAAGAGAAAGAGGAAACCTCTTACAGTGTTGGTGGTTATTAATTTATTTGTTATTTTTGGTTGTAAGCTTTCCTCCATAGACCTCATTTTACATTTCCATCCGTGTCATCATTAATATTTGCCTTAGAGCCTTTTGAGATAGGCAAACACACCAGATAACCGCTCATAGTACATATAATCAGGAATGTTTTTACAAGGAGACACTACTTGGTTTCTAATATGTTTTGGCTTAAACCACTTGCCTGTGTATTATGGAATTTATGTGCACAGGTGTCCTTTTTTTCTTCTTCACCATGATGACCATTCTGGCAGTGCAAAGGGAAACACTGAGCTGGTTACATTCATGCTGACAATTTCTAGTACAGAATCATAAATTAGGAAATATAATTACAGTGTAGCTGTGAAATATACTGAAATCTCATTTGGTGGTATTCATTTCATTCAAGCATAGATTTAGAATTGGATATGACTGTCATGACGTATATTTTATTGGCAATAACCATGAAAAGTTCCATACCATTTTATAAATTCTAAAATGCTTTATCTAGCTTGATCCTCAGAAAATCCTGTGAGTTGAGTAAATATTATATGCCTTGTGCTCTTGTGAACTGGAGTCAATTGACTGGCCAAAGTTGACTGATGTGGCAAGTGGGAAACCTGGAAACTTATCCTGGTGGTCTGAGAAATGTCTATTTCAATGAAATACATATGAATCTTGTGAATAACTTTGTCTTTTCAATGTTATAGTTACCTGGGGTGCCTGGCTGGCTCAGTTGGTAGAGCATGTGACTCTTGATCTTGGGGATAAGTTCAAGCCTCATGTTGGAGGTAGAGATTACTTAAAAATAAAATCTTTAAAAATAAAATTACCATCTATTCTTACTATGTTTCTAAAAAATAAGTAAATATTTTCCCAACACAAAGAAATTAAAATTTATTCTCAGAGTAAAAGCAGTATTTCATACAGACTACATTGACTTAATGAAGAGCTGTATGAGTCAGGAGAGTCTTTGGAAACATGTAAATGAACCATAATAGGATGCTAACTAGAGTTTATTTTACTCATAAAAATTATGTTTAGAGGATCTAGTTCAGATAGGGTGCAGCTGTTCTAGGAACTCTTCAAGAACTCAAGTTCCTTTTAGTTTCCTTTCTACCAAAATTTAGTTCAAATGATTTTAATATAGTTGGTCTACCACCAGCCATTCCTTCCACATTCTTTTTTTTTAATTTTTTTTAATGTTTATTATTTTTGAGAGAGAGAGAAAGAGAGAGACAGAGAACAAACAGGGAAGGGGCAGAGAGAGAGGGAGACACAGAATCGGAAGCCGGCTCCAGGCTCTGAGCTGTCAGCACAGAGCCCCATGTAGGGCTTGAACTCACAGACCATGAGATCATGACCTGAGCTATAGTAGGCCGCCCAAAAAACTGAGCAACCCAGGTGCCCCTCTCTCCACATTCTAAATAGGATTAAAGAGAAAGATAAAAGACGCCTTCTGGTATGTCTCTCAGAAGCCCCAGTCCCAGCCCACCCACTTTTGTGAATGCCTCATTCACATTCCTGACTCCCCCACCAAGAGAATGCAGAAATAGGAGGTAAAGGAAAACACATATAAGCAGATTTCCACCTTGTGAGGATGAGAGGTCAAAGACAAGACACTCTTTTACTCACAGAGCTAAGAAAAGATGTGTGGAATAACATCATAACAGAAACTCATATGCATTTTTCCCTAGAGTCTGTTGGGTGTAAAACTGTATTATCTCCCAAAGAAACTTTGCACTAAATAGTGTGTGTGTGTGTGTGTGTGTGTGTGTGTGTGCGCGCGTGTGTGTGTGAAATCTTTCTTGGAAATGGAAGATGTTGAAACATGCATTTTATTGTCAAGGGATGAAAAAATGGATCGTACAGAGGTATAGCCAGATATCTCTGCCCTACATTTTATACAGAATCTAATTATATTCATTATATATATTTTTTCCTTAACAAAAAATGCTTAAAATTTTTATTTTCAGTCAAGGTAATATTGTCTTTGATAGTCTGTTGTAACCCAAGGCTAAAATTTAACATAGATGGACTTTTAGATTGATCTCACAATCGTAAATAAATATTATTTCTACATAGTGTTCTTAATAAAAATTTGCTGGTATAATTTTAGTATCGCAGTATTGCACAAGTCCAGAGGGTTCTATTTACTTTTTATGATGTATGAGTAGCAACTCCTGAAGCAGAACTAAGTAGTTGGTACAGTCTGGGACTAGGCAGTGAAGAGACCTTGAACTCTTAGAACTTCTGTGGAAATAAAAACTCTGTTGCCAATTAAGAACAGACTCACACACTTTAATAATTATATGAACAAGTAGACACATAAGATGTACAAAACATCCAGGAAAATATTGTAGCCTGGATAAACATACACACACACACACACACACACACACACACACACCTTCTAGAAGGGTAAATCAGTACTCCGCCAACTTCTTTGGACATAATCCTTCTGTAAATCTTCTTATAACATCCACAGGCACCAAAGGCTTGCATTTCCCAGGCTTCATTCCTAATATCAAAATATTCATATTCCCTTAAGGAAGAAAGATAGTTTATATCTTAACATGAATAAATTATTTTTTGTGGTTCTAACATGACAAGATTTGTCATCATTTTCCAATTTTCGATTTGTGTATTTGTTGGAGATTTTATAATGAAGACCCTGGTCAACTATTACGGTGTTGGGTGCTGATTGTTCCAAATATCCATTTGTCATATTTCTTACCCATTAAAAGAACCAGTGATATTCAGCCAGGTACTTGACCAGCCAGAGTACCTTACCCAGACCTCATTGCCCACCCTCCCTTACTCCTAAGAGTAGTCACGTGACTATGTTCTAACCAATTCGGGCAGAACTGATTACAGCAGACATCAGAAATGTGCTCGGCAGGGTGAACTTGGTATCTCCCACATTTGCCATCAATGTGACTTGTCCCATTTCCTGTTTCAAGGAGAATGAAAGGTGAGTGGAGCAGAACTGAATCCCATCTTCCATAAGGAAGAAAACCTACAGAACAGCTGTTGACCGCCACTGTTGCACAGATGTGTGCTGGTCAATAATTGATGGTTGTTTTAAGTCACTGAGTTTTTGGATAGTTTCATAACACTATTGTGGCATTATTGTGGCAATAGCTCATTGTCACATCATTCTATCTCTAAGCCCTTTTTTTTTGTAACATGTATTTATTTTTGACAGAGAGAGAGAGAGAGAGCAAATAGGGAAGAGGCAGAGAGAGAGGGAGACACAGAATGGGAGGCAGGATCCAGGCTCTGAGCTGTCAGCACAGAGGCCAACGTGGATCTCGAACTCACAAACAGTGAGATCATGACCTGAGCTGAAGTCGGACACTTAACCAACTGAGCCACCCAGGCGCCCCTATCTCTAAGCCCTTTTTATTGTGGGTTTTCTGCCAGTCACAGCTAAAACTGTTCTTCACTAAAATACTGAACACAACACATATTACCTTTTTAAGAATTGAACTTCTCTTTCTTAACTCAGTGACAGAGGCTTCTAAATTACAGGGACAATCCTCAGCTGCTTTGGCAGGCAAGAAGGGTACGATGAAAGGGTGATTCCCACCTACACTTTCTTTATAAGGATCACACAGCTTCCAAAAGCAACACATGATCCACTATTTTAAATGACAATAATCATAAAATACACTTTTAAACAATTTTAAGTTGTTAAAGAAATCCTATTTGATTTTGTTCTTATAATTGTCTCTTTGAGGAAAATAGTATCATCTACACTTCGCAATTTATGAAATCATTTCAACAAAAGCCTTTATGTAGTCAAGGAAAATGGTATTTTGAGATATATAAGTTTGGGTTGAAATGCCTTGTACCGGCCAGAACCCTTAGAGTTATTATTAAAGTATTCAGAGGCTTAATTGCCTTGTCAGAAAAAGATAAATATTAATATATTTTTGCAGTTTTGTTGTGGGCATAATGTAATCTGATAGGTTTTAATATTAAACAAGTGTGATGAACAAAAGAAGACAATCAGCAACCATTACAAAAATTTCCACGTAATTGTTCCTTTCTTTGCATTTCCCAAACAACATTAACAAAATGCAAATGTCATAGCAAAGATCATAGAAATTTTCCTCTTCCTTTCCTGAAAAAGTTTCTCACACTTTAGAGGTCACTCTTCTAAACACTTTGTAAACCTTCCCCAATGCCCCTATTCCTTTCCCTCGATGGTCTTTCGATCCAGTGTTTTCACTCCCCCTCCTTCTGGGGCACAAAACACAAAGATCCTCTGAAACTAGACAGGAACTTTTTGAGAGAGTACATTGAGGGAGATAGAAAACAACAATCGGTAACAAAGTAGGAGGGAAGAAAGATTGGCAATATTTTATAAAGTGTCATCCTAAACATTGATATCAATGTAGACATAGATATGTAACTATCTATGACTATATCTATACCATATCATCTATCATCTATCTATGTCATAGATCTGATACATAACTCAAGAAGTGTTAATATTCTACCATTATTTTACTTGATTCCCACAACAACATGTTGAATACAAGAGACAGTAAAAGTATCATAATCCTTCCTTAATAAAGAAAATAACAAACTTTGAAATGTTCAGTAAAATACCCATGACCATATAGCTAAACAAAATGGTGAAAACTAATTATAGATAATGGGAAATGGTTAAGGAATATAAGTGTGTGTGTGTGTGTGTGTGTACGTGTGTGTGTGCATGTGATGTATGTGTGTGTGTGTCTTTTTTTTTTTTTATCTCCTATTCAACATTTAATGTATCCAATATTCTAACTAAATAAAGACTTCAGAAATTCCGGACTTCTGTGATATTTTTAAAAATTAAAGTATAATTTATATGAAACATATACAGAAATCTTCAGTGCCCAACTCGATGTAAATCAAGATGAGGTATGCATATGCCATGAAAATTCTACCAAGTTCAAGTTAGAGAATGTTTCCAGCATTCCAGAATGCAGCGTCATGCTTCGACTCAGCTAACGTTCCCCCCCAATAGTAGCTTTTACTTTTATTTTCATCTGCATAAAATATTTTCATCTATGCTACAATTTAATATAAATAAAATTATGCAGTTTTTACTCTTCGTGTCTTGACTTCATTCCCCCTACATTATGTCTCTGAAATTCATCTATTTTGTTGCATGCATCAGTTCTTTCCTTTTAACTGTTCTAGTCATTATATAAATAAATGAACTTGTTTCATTATTCTCCAGTTGAAACCATAGAAATTATTTCTAATTAGAGTCAATTATGAATATTTTTGTACATGATTTGGCATAGTAGGCATTCATTTCTCTTGAATATATATATTCTCTTGAATATATATATATATATATATATATATACACACATACTAGGAGTGGAATTGCCAGGCACTATTATATTTGTAGTACTAATTTTAATTAATTGTGCCAAATACCCAGATATTTATTAATTTGCAATGTCACAAATAATGTGAGTTCCAGTTGCACAACATCTTTGCCAAATACTGGTAATATCAGTCTTTTGATTTTAGCCATTTTGGTGAGTGTGTGGACCCCCTAATTATGGTTTAAGTTTACATTTCTTTGATGATAAATGATGCTGAGTACACCTCATATATTTTAAACATTTTGATGACTCGTGCAAACAATGCCTATTCAAAATTTAGTTGTGTTAAAACTTAGTTGTCTCTTTCTTATTTTTTTTTTAATAAGTTCTTTTTGTAATCAAGATACATATCTTTGAGAGGCTTTATCTGTGGCAAATTTCTTTCCCACATTGTGACTTTCATATTTCACTTACTTAATGGAATTTTTTGATGAAAAACAGTTATCAATTTAAATAAAGCTAAAATGATCTAACTTTTCTTATATGATTAGTTCATTTTTTAACTTGGGATTTTAAATTTAATGAACACATAGAATAATTTCTATGTATGTATTATATTTATATGAAGATATTCTATATATACATATATGAATGTACATATATCTGTATATATTTACAAATATATACACATAAACATGAAAGCATGAAATGCTTTCTATTTATTGTATAGAAGGGGAAGAGAGTGCAAACTAAAGGTTGAATTTGCTTAAAAAAAAATTATTGTCTTATGAAGCTAAATTGTTTTTTTATTGTGTTCAATTTACAATTCTCTACTTTTTATAAAGAGAAAATTCATTTAATCTAAGGTGAGATATCCTTTAGACTTAGCGTAATTTATGCCAAATGCAAATTGGTAAGATTTAAATTTATATAGTTTTATTCTGATTTTATTTTTTTACAGTGTAGAGACATCCCTATAAATGGTGACTATAATTAATCATGAAACAAAGAACACAACTAGAAATAATGGTTAAATTAGAAAAAAAGGGGAAGGAAAAATGTATTGATAAAATGTCACTACAAATCAGCATCAAATTAAGGTCTTCACAATGTTATACTCTTTTTATCTTCTGTTTCAATAGAGTGAAATAAGATTAAATCAGACATTGGACTCAGAGAAAACTAAGCAGCTTAATTTGAACACTTGATTTCTTGTTAATTACATTCACATTTGAAATATCATTAAGCTATGTTTCTTAAGCAAGAAAGAAACATTAGTATACATCAATGTTTCAATACATAAAAAAACAAAATAAATTATATTTTTGGTTAAAGTACACTTTAGCTTTTTAATGGTTAAAGAAATGGAATTAGAAAGAGATTAACCCTGAGACATGTATTTCTATCTGCGTTCTATTCTATTTTAAATAACTGATGCTATATGGAGAGAAAAAGAAAAAAATAAATTGGCAGCATTGTACCCCAAATTACAAGGTGACAGGTGTTTTCATATTTTATACACGTAGAGAGATTATTTGATGATTTTTAAAGTTTTTAAATAGTCTGTGAGTCTCAATTATATAAGCATCAAAAGCAATTAGAACCCCTACTGTAATTCTGAAATTTTCAACAGTAAAAAAGAAAAAAAAATCTAAAATCTTTTGAATAAATCACTTTCCAAATATATATATATATATATATATATATATATATATATATAATTGACATTTTTTGACATATACTAGGCTTTAAATCTGACTTAAGAATACAAAAGAGATGGAAATATTCTTTAAAACTATTTTGATGCTGGAGCGCCTGGGTGGCTCAGAGGATTGAGTATCCGACTTTGGCTCAGGTCATGATCTTGCAGTCTGTGAGTTCGAGCCCAGCGTCAAGCTCTGTGCTGACAGCTCAGGGCCTGGAGCCTGCTTCAGATTCCTTGTCTCCCTCTCTCTCTGCGCCTCCCCAGCTCATGATCTGTCTCTGTGTCAAAAACAAATAAAACATTAAAAAAATTAAAAAATATATTTTGATGCTAAACAGTAATCATTTTTTTAAAATGAGACTTTCATTATTGCACAAGTATAGACATTTAGTCATTTAGTAAGCATTTTTTCTGAGTATGATTCCTAAGAAGCGAGAATAGAGACAGACAGAAAGTTGTTATGAGAGATGATTATTTTCTGCTGACTCTCTACACAGAAAGCATCTGATGACTAGACTGGCAATGGACTGAATTGTGTCCACTCTCCCATAAATTCATGTGTTGAAACCCTCAACTTAATGTGGTTGTTTTTGGAAATAAGGACTACAAGGAAGCAATTAATTAAGGTCACATGTCGTCATAAGGGTAAGGTTCTAATATGTTAAGACTAGTGTACTTATAAAAAAGGAAGAAAAAAAAAGGGAAGCACATGGGTGTCTCAGTCAGTTAAGCATCCAACTTTGGCTCAGGTCATGATCTCATGGTTTGTGAGTTCAAGGCCTGCGTCAGTCTTTGTGTTGACAGCTCAGAGCCTGGAGCCTGCTTTGGATTCTGTGTCTCCCTCTCTCTCTGCCCCTCCCCAGCTTGTACTCTGTCCCCCTCTCTCTCAAAAATAAATTTAAAAAAGAGGAAGAGACACCCTAACTTTCTCTCTTAAACACAGTGAAGAGGTCATGGGAGGACACATTGAAAAGACGGTCATCTACCAGCCAAGGAACAAGGCTCTATTAGATACCAACCCTGCTGGAATCTTGATCATGGACTTCTAGCTTCCAGAACTATAAAACATACATATATTTGTTATTTATAGCATTCTGTGGTATTTTGCTATCACAGCCTAATTTATCGCAGCAGGCTAATGTAGGACTTAACCAGTTGATTTTAAAATGATCTCTATCAAAGTTTCTTATGTTTCATTGAACTTAAAAATGGAGGTTTTTGAAACAAATATGTTTACAACATACTTACCATGGATGTAGGTGCAATATCTCTATTATTTTGTGTTAGGTGAAAAATATATTCCATATGCATGTTGCACTTATCAAGAATTTCCCTCCAATGAAATCTGTCATTTTTCATGAATACATCCAATCTATAGTCATATGTGCCTCTGTTTTTGCAATAGATGACCTTGGAAATATCTTCATCATCATTTTCACATATCACATTTCTATCCATCTTTAAATCTCTCTTTTCCAAGACCATCCAAATATAAATAAGTTCATGACAATTTTTTGACAACTTTTAAGTATGTCAATTTATGTTGATATTTTTACCCTTTGGACTTCCAAGGACTTAGTTGAGCAACTATTTATCAATTTTTAAGTTAGTGTATCCTTTCTACTACATACTTAAAAAAACTATATAATGTTAATTTGTTTCTGAGACAAGAGTTAAGAGCAATATCTTTGGTTTCACACAGATCTGAGCTCAAACACCTGCTCTCTTAAAAATTTTTGTAATGGACAAAGCAGCACATAAGGGATTGAATAAGAAAAACACTTCCCCAAAACCATTGACTGAGAAAAGGAGAGGGGCTGATTCCTGCAAGATTTTACAAGCAGCAAAGCTGTAAGTCTGAAGTTTGAGAAGTCCATGGCATCGCCAGCATCAAGCCTGGTGGGTGTAGTGGTATTCCTGTAGAGAAGTAGATCAGAGGCCCAGGAGTGGAAAACACACTCTGATGATCCCCTGTGTCACACTGAGAGAGACAGTTCCCCTTCTTGGAGTGCATTTGGAGAGACACTGTCTCCCATAGGACCAAAGAGCTGGCAGGGTGCCTTTAAACTGTTCTGTTCATTAGCATAGGTGCAGCAACACCTGCCAAGGGCAGCTAACCTGGATGCCAGCTTTTTGCTATGCTTAAGCCCCTCAGTGGTCACATGTCTGCTATTCTGGGACAGTTACCAGCCATGGCATGGCAAGACCTTCCCCCCCCGGAGGAGGATGGGTCTGTGCCACACCAGGTGGGTCTGAACCACACTAGGTCCCTGTAATTTGAAATTTTAAAACCCAGCCATGTGCCTGAGATAAAACACAGGAACACTGCACTGCAGGGAAGACAGACAGCTTGGACACAGCTAGAGTGAAGGCAGGGATCTGACAGAAGCCTGTGTCACAAAAGGGGAGATTGTTTGCTTTTCTGTGAAGACTTCCTAAACAGTGGCAGGCACGCATTTCCCTCTCTGGGGAAGAATGAGTTGACGTCATTTTTCACCCCTCCCATCATTAGAGACAAACATCAGCGATTGGCCCAGCTCACACAGTGGAGGTCTGAGCTACTTACACCACGCTCCACTCTGCAGATGACTTTTTTACCAGGGAAACTGGGATTGAGAGCCAGAGCAGGAGTAGCTCCTCCCCTAGAAGACCAACACTAACCTCCCCCTATATACACCATGACTAGTGATCATAGAGTGCTGCAAAGCTTCAGCTTTATTGGAAATAGAACCAGGCACAGGTTTTCCTAAACACAAAAGACAGAGTCTTAGACAAAATGTCAACAGGAAGGAGTTCATCCCAAAAGAAAGAACAAGAAGAGGTCACTCCCTGGAGCTAATCAAAATCAATATAAACAATATGCCTGAAACAGAATTTAAAACAACAGATAGTATCTGGGTTTGAGAAATGCATAGAAGAAAACAGAGAGACTCTTTATCACAGAGATAAAAGATGTAAAAACTAGTCAGTCCCAATAAAATAATACTGTAACTGAGGTACAAAACCAGCTGAATGCAATGACCACAAGGATGAAAGACTCAGAGCAATGAATAAGTGATATAGAAGAAAAATTATGGAAAATAATGAAGCTGAAATGAAGAGAAAATGAAAAATATTGGATCACAAATAGAAATTAAGGATCTCAGCAACTCTATAAAGTATAATACAATTTTGGTCTTAGGAGTCCCAGAAGAAGAGAAGGAAAGGAGGCAGAAGTTTCATTTGATAAAATCATTGTTGAAGGGCACCTGTATGACTCACTTGGTTAAGCGTCCAGCTTCAGCTCAGGTCATGATCTCACCACTTGTGAGTTCAAATGCCATGTCGGGCTCTGTGCTGACAGCTCAAACCCAGAGCCTGCTTAGGATTCTGTATCTCCCTCTCCCTCTGGCCTTCCCCTGCTCATACTCTGTCTCTGTCTCTGTCTCTGTCTCTGTCTCTCTCTCTCTCTCAAAAATAAATAAACATTAGAAACCAAAAAAAAAATTGTAGTTGAAAACTTCCCTAATCTGGGGAAAGAAACAAATGTTCAAATCCAGGAAGTACGGAGAACTCCCATCAAAATCAACAAATCTGGCAAACACCAAGACATATCATAGTAAAATTCACAAAATATCAAAAGAATCCTGAAAGCAGCAAAATAAAAGAAATCCCTCACTTACAAAGGAAGACATATCAGTTTAGCAACATATCTCCCTACAGAAACTTGGCAGGCCAGGAGGGAGTCACATGATATATCCAAAGTGTTGAATGGAAAAAAAAATGTGCAGCCAAGATTACTTTATTCGCCAAGACCATCATTCGAAATACAATGATAGATAAATAGTTTCCCAGAAAAACGTAAATTAAAGGAGTTTGTGACTACTAAACTAATACCAAAAGAAATATTAAAGGGTCCTCTTTGAGTGCAAAAGAAAGACTAAAGACTACAAAGACTAGAAAGGAACAGAGAAAATCTCCAAAAACAATGACATTACAGATAATTCAATGGCACTAAATTCATAGCCATCAATAATTACTCTAAATGTAAATGGACTAACTGCTCCAATCAAAAGACATAAAGAATCAGAATGGATAAAAACAAAAACAAAAAATAAGACCCATCTATATGCTGCCTACTCATTTAGATCTAAAGAGACTTATTTTGGATCTAAAGATACCTGCTGGTTGAAAGTGAGAGAATGGATAACCATTTATTACACTAATGGATATCAAAAGAAAGCCAGAGTAGACATACTTATATCAGAGAAACTAGATTTTAAAACTAACACTGTAACAAGAGATGATGAAAGTAGCTATATCATAATAAAAGGTTCTATTCAAGAAGATCTAACAATTGTAAATATTTATGGCCCCAACTTGAAAGAACCCAAATAAATATATAAATAAATTAATAACAAACACAAAGAAACTCAGTGATAATAATACAATAATAGTAGGGAACTTTAACACCCCTACTTACAGGAATAGATAGATCATCTAAGCAGAAAGTCAACAAAGAAACAATGGCTTTGAATGACACACTGACCTGGAAGGACTTAACAGATATATTCAGAATATTTCATCCTAAAGCAGCAGCATACACATTCTTTTCACGTGCACATGGAACATTCTCTAGAATAGATCACATACTGGGTCACAAATCAGCCCTCAATAAATACAAAAAGATCAATATCATACCATGTATATTTTCAGATCATAATGGTATTAAACTTGAAATTAACCACAAGAAAAAATTTGGAAGGCTCTCAAACATTTGGAGGTTAAAAACATCATATTAAAGAATGAATGAGTTGGCCAAGAAATTAAGGAAGAAATTAAAAAAATAATACATGGAAGCAAATTAAAATGAAAACAGGACACTCCAAGCCTTTTGGGATGCAGCAAAGGCAGTCTTAAGAGTAAAGTAAATGGCAATTTGAGCCTATTTCAAGAAGCAAGAAAGGTCCCAAATACACAGCCTAACCTTGCACTTAAAGGAGCTAGAAAAGGAACACAAATAAAGCCCAAAGTCATCAAAGGAAGGTAAATAATAAAGATTGGAAAAGAAATAAATGATATAAAAACAATCAGCAACAACAATAAAAAGCCAGTAGAACTGATCAATGAAACCAGGAGCTGGTTCTTTGAAAGAATTAATAAAT
This sequence comes from Felis catus, assembly GCF_018350175.1. Lineage (NCBI taxonomy): Eukaryota > Metazoa > Chordata > Mammalia > Carnivora > Felidae > Felis > Felis catus. The sequence goes on from NC_058371.1 coordinate 177,841,999, forward strand.
TTGATAAACCCCTAGCCAGGCTTATCAAAACGAAAAGAGAAAGGACCCAATTAATAATATCACAAATGAAAGAGAAGAGATCACAACCAACATCACAGAAATACAAACAATTATAAATGAATATCAGGAAAAATTATATCCCAATGAATTGGGTCATCTGGAAGAAATGGATAAATTCCTGAAAACATATGAACTACTGAAAGTGAAACAGAAGAAAGTAGAAAACTTGAACAGACTGATATCCAGCAAAGAAATTGAATCAATAATCAATAATCTCCCAACAAACAAAAGTCCAGGACCAGATGGCTTCCCAGGGGAATTCTACCAGACATTTAAAGAAGAGTTAATACCTATTCTTCTCAAACTGTTGTGAAAAATAGAAATGGAAAGAAAATGCCCAATCTCCTTCTTCAATGCCAGAATTACTTCGATTCCAAAACCATACAATGACCCCACTAAAAAAGAGAATTACAGGCCAATATCCCTGAACACAATGAGCATGGATTCAAAAATTCTCAAGAAATACTAACAAATGGAATCCAACAGTACATTAAAAGAATTATTCACCATGATCAAGTGGGATTTATTCCTGGGCTGTAGGGTCATTTCAATATTCACAAATCCATCAAAGTGATACACCACATTAATAAAGAAAGGATAAGAACCATATGATCTTCTAAATAGATGAAGAAGAAGCATTTGACAAGATAAAGCATTCATTCTTGATAAAAACTCTCAACAAAGTAGGGAAAGAAGGAACATGTCTAAACATCATACAGGCCATGTGTGAAAGACCCACAGCTAATATCATCCCCAATGGGGAAAAAAAAATGACAGCTTTTGCTCTATGGTCAGGAACAAGAGAGGGATGTCCACCCTCACCATTGTTATTTAACATAATAGTAGAAGTCTTAGCCTCAGCAGTCAGAGACAACAAAAAGAAATAATTGGCATCCAAATCGGTAAAGAAGTCAAACTGTCACTATTCTCAGATGATATTTCTACTCTATGTAGCAAATCTTTTTTTTTTTTTAATTTTTTTTTTAACGTTTATTTATTTTTGAGACAGAGAGAGACAGAGCATGAACGGGGAAGGGGCAGAGAGAGAGGGAGACACAGAATCGGAAGCAGGCTCCAGGCTCTGAGCCATCAGCCCAGAGCCCGATGCGGGGCTCGAACCCACGGACCGCGAGATCGTGACCTGGCTGAAGTCGGACGCTTAACCGACTGCGCCACCCAGGCGCCCCTCTATGTAGCAAATCTTAAAGACTCCACCAAAAAATTGCTAGAACTAATACATGAACACATCAAAGTCACAGGATATAAAATCAGTGTACACAAATTTGCATTTCTATACACCAATAATGAAGGAGAAAGAGAAATCAAGAAATTGATCCCATGTGTACTTGCAGCCAAAGCCATAAGATAACTAGGAATAACCCTAACCAAAATGGTAAAGGAAGATCTGTATTCTGAAATCTATAAGATACTTTGGAAAGAAATTGAAGATGACACAAAGAAATGGAACAACAGTCCATGCTCATGGATTAAAAAAATAATTGTTAAATCTCTATGTTACCCAAAGCAGTCTACACATTCATTGCAATCTCTCATAAAACACCACCAGCATTTTCACAGAGCTAGAACAAACAATCCTAAAATTTGTATGAAACTACAAAAAATCCCAAATGGCCAAAGCAATCTTGAAAACCAAAAGCAATGCTGGAGGCATCACAATTTTGGACTTCAAGCTGTATTACAAAGCTGTAGTAATCAAGACATTATGGTACTGGCACAAATACAGACACAGAGATCAATGAGACAGAATAGAAAGCCGTGAAATGGACCCACAATGATGTGGTCTACTAGTCTTTGACAAAGCAGGAAAGAATATCCAATGGAAAAAAGACAGTCTCTTCAACAAAAGGTGTTGGGAAAATTAAAAAGTAACATGCATAATAAAATTGGATCACTTTCCTACACCAGACACAAAAATAAATTTAAAATAGATGAAAGACCTAAATGTGAGTCAGGAAACCATCAAAATCCTAGAAAAATAAATAGGTAACACCTTTCTGATATCAGGTGTAGCAATCTCTTACTAGATACATCTCTGAAGGAAAGGGAACCAAAAACAAAAATGAATACTTGGGATTTCATCAAGACAAAAAGCTTCTGTACAGTGAAGAAAACAATCAACAAAACAAAAAAAGAAGTCTTTGGGATTGGAGATGATATTTGCAGGTGACATATCTGATAAAGGGTCGGTATCCAAAATCTATAAAGAACTAATCAAATTCAACATCCCCCCCCCAAAAAAAATCCAAGTAATACAGTTAAGAATTGGGCAGAAGACGGGGTACCTGGGTGGCTCAGTCTGTGGAGTGTCTTGACCTCAGCTCTGGTCATGATCTCATGGTTTGTGAGTTTGAGCCCTGTATCTAGCTCACTGCTGTCAGCACAGAGCCTGCTTCAGATTCTCGGCCCCCCTCTCTCTGCTCCTTCCTCACTCACATGCTCTCTCTCAAAAATAAAATAAACCTTAAAAAAAATGGGCTGAAGACATGAGTAGGTTTTTTTTTTTTCCAAAGAAGACTTCCAGATGGGTAGTAAACACATGAAAAGATGCTTAACATCCTTTATCATCAGATAAATGCAAATCAAAACCACAATGATATACCTCCTCACATCTGTCACAATGGCTAAACTTAACGTAAGAAACAATAGATATTGGTGAAGATGAGGAGAAAGATGAAGCCTCTTTCACTGTTGGTGAGAATGCAAACTGGAATAGCCACTCTGGGAAACAGTATGGAGGTTCCTCAAAAAGTTAAAATTAGAACTACCCAGAAATTGCACTATTAGGTATTTACCCAAATGATACAAAACTACTGATTCGAAGGGATACATGCACCCCGATATTTATAGCAACATTATCAACAATAGCCAAATTATGGAAAGAGCCCAAATGTCCATTGACTGATGAATGGATAAGGAAGAAAGTACATGAATATATACATATATCACAATGGAATATTGTTCAGCCATAAAAGAGAATGAAATCTTGCCATTTGCAACAACATGAATGGAGCTAGAGTGTATTATGTTAAGCAAAATAAGTCAGTCAGAGAAAAGACAATTACCATTGATTTCACGCATATGTGGAATTTAAGAAATAAAACAGATGAACATAGGGGAAGGGAATAAAAAGAGAGAGGGAAGTAAACTATAAGAGATGCTTAACTATAGAGAACAAACTGAGGACTGTTGGAGCAGTCAAAGATGGGGGGTGGGCTAAACGGGTGATGGGTATTAAGGGAGGCACTTGGTGTTCCATGAGCATTGGTGTTACATGAAAATGATAATTCACCAAATTCTAGTTCTGATACCAATATTACACTATTTTTTAACCAACTAGAATTTAAATAAAAATTTGAAAAAGAAAAAAAAATGAAACCCCCCCAAAAAAGAAAAGAAGAAAGTACTTAATATCATTATCTATATCTCTAGCAAATTTTCATTTTGAGAAAGAGGACTGTAATATGTATTTTATAATGTGAAAAATGGAATGTACTAAATTTTATATATCATGTAGAAACAAAATACTGCAGCTGGAGAAAATAGTATATGGATTACACTTGAGCAAGTCTTGGTGAGACTATAATAATCCCAATAGTTTGAAATAAGTCATGGTAATTTCCGGATAGAGAAAAATGCTTTTGGAGAAGGCATAGGGTTCTTATAAAGCAGTTTATTGGATGATTTGTCTTCTTTGCATTACGTTACGCAGAAAAGAACAGAATGATAAGATCAGAACATAAGAACTGACAGAAGTTGAGGTCAGCCTTCAATGCCTTACCTTAGTCCTGCTCTCATTTTGGGAGATAATCATGGTGAACTTAGCTTTAATGGTAGTAGCCAATGAGAAGCCATGGGGTTGTGCATAATGAAGATATATTTGAAAATTAAACCTTGAGATAAGGTTAAAGGAAATTATATTATGTTTTAATTTCTGATAGAGATGAAAAGCTATTTACCACACATTTTTGAGGACAAATAGTATTTCACTTTCATATAAAATAAATATTAATAGATCATGTGAATATAAATAAAATGAGGATAATTTTGACCAATCAGATGAGACCCACATTCACCCTGACTTTATTGATAAATTGAACATCTTGATAATGTTTTATTTATTTGCTTACTTTGGAATTTTGAATGTTAAAGGGAATACATGCAAGATGTGCTTATAAGGAAAAAAAATGATAATAGTTTACTCTCATTAACATATATACTACCTTGAGAAGGATAATTAAAATTCTTACAGTCCAAAGAAATTTTGTACACCTTTAACATGTTAAAAGATTTATTTCTTGCTACATACCAAATAAACATAATTTCTTATACCCAAATATTTTCTTCAAAATTGTAATTTTGAATTTGATTTTCACTTAAGAAATAAACTAGCATATGGTAACAGCATACCAGCACAATAGTTTATTATTTCAGTCACCTTAAGAATAAGCCTTATTCTCATGGGGTTGATTTTAACCAGGAAGCACTCATAAATCATACAAAGAGACTGGCTAAATTTACTAAGGCTAACAAGTTCTGACTTACCTGCCCCACTCAGGGGTGGCAATCTCTTTTAAAGGATGTAAACAAGAAACGCAAGAATTAATGTTTCGCTGATACATAGTTTTTATTCTAAGTATTACATTCTAAAACACAGTTTTTGTATGGGTTTCCGTAATGAAATTAGAAACAGTAATATTATTGGGGCTCCTGGGTGGCTCAGTTGGTTAAACATCAGACATGATTTCAGCTTAGGTCATCATCTCACGGCGTCATGTGGGGCACGGAACCTGCTTGAGATTCTCTCTCTGTCTCTGCCCCTCCTTTGATCACACTTTCTCTTTCTCTCTCTTTCTCTCAAAAAAAAAAAAAAGTAAATAAATTAAAAAAAACAGCATTATTTCTTCATGCATAAATAAATAAATAATGAATAAGAAAGACATACAAGGAAATAACTCAGTACAGCCTAAATTGTAATTCATTTTTCCGATTAGCAGTTTAGAATTTTAAAAATTCTATTCCTTTAGTTCCGTTAAACACTGAAACCTGTCCACTGTTGGCTGAATAATAAAACTCACAGGCTGTGGAAATTGACTTTGCAAAAAAGAATGATTTATAGTCTCGACCTTTGATCTTTGCAAAATCTCAAAAGTTTGCCTTGTACTGAGATGCAAGGACGTTTTATTAGGAAATGAAAATAATCTCTTTCATTAAACAACAACAAACAAACGGGGAAGTGCAGCTAATTCAAACCTCCTTCAAATAAAGCCCTTAGGGTTTTAGGTGGATAAGAGGAAACCACACCTTCATTTGTTTCCTTCTCTTCAATAGAAATTGGTAAATGTTTCCACTGAGACAATAACGGCACAACTAATAAGGAACCTGAAATGTGCATAAGATCATCACTGAAGTGAATGGCATTCAGCTAACATAAACTGAGTAATTGTCTATGTACGTTTATAATCAAATTCACTCACTTTCTAGGTAGTTCAATTAAACTGTACCTCATTAATTCCTTCGAGAATAACGAAAACCATCTTGCAAAATTTTAAATGAACTCAATCAAATCAGCTCAAAAAATACACTGAAATTGAACCATCTAAAGAATTGACCTTGGAAAGCCTCTGTGTGCCATCGTAATCTTTTTAAATTAAATTATCCCTTCTAATTATTTACTTGCTGTTTAATTCCCTTACATTTTCTTTCATTTCCAACCTTTAGCTCACCTTTGCCACAAAATTTTCTACAGGCAGGGGGAGGAAAAAAAAAAAAGATACTTTCATCATAATGATGTACTGTTGATTCTGTAGCTAAAGTCATTGTAATTCTGGAAGTTGTTCTAAGTTTCGATGGATGTTTGCCAGAATTTTAGTCTGTGAGAGCTAAGTACTCTTGTTATACGGAGTGAGTAACACTCCCTGCATGGAAATAAGTTTACTCCCTTTACCTACCTAGAGCTAAAATCTGGAAAGAAAAGTAAACCTCCTTTCATGCATGCCAATAGTCGCTGTTTGCATCCCTCAACTCCAGGGGTGGCTAGCATGGGGCATGCATACAATATAGGGTAAATACTTACTGAATGAATTGAATGAATAAATATACATGTATGAAATAATGAGAGTGATTTCCAGGAGCTACCCTCAAAAGGCAGGTTTATTACTTTTTGGTAATGCTATGACAATACAGGCAAAAGCAATCTCTCACCTCCATCCTTTCCTTTTTTAGATTTTTGCTAGAATAATATATAATATTTCTAGGGGGAGAGAGAGAGAGAGAGAGAGAGAGAGAGAGAGAGAGAGAGAACAATATCTGTACCTCCAAATTCACTTGCAACAGCTTTTAAGAAATTAATAATATTGTTTTGGAGCTGTTGTGCAACCTAATTGTTAAGTTAACAAGGAAAATAATAAGTAAAAATGACTCTAATACAGTTCAGATAAATGCACATTTTCTGACGGGGTTTGATATGCATGCTAATCTTTGTTATTTAAAACCAGAAATGGTGGGAGCTGCTCATAGGTGGCTGATACTGTCTTGTTTCATCAGAAATCGACTTTTTAAGAGCAAGTTTCCTCTTTCATTCCTTCAGCAACATGCCCCTTCTCATATATTCAGTTATGCTACATTGCTTGAGGCTGTGCTTCTATGAATCCTTAACATGTTTCTGCTGCCCTCTCTGCTTGTGATTACCCCCATTTCAGTCCACTTTACAGCAGCAGTTGGGTATCCCGCTGTCTTCTATTTTCTGCACATGTGCAGCTCAGTAGAGCTGTGCTATGATGAATATTGTTTCAATGTTGCCAGACCAGTGATATTAAAAGACTGTATTTCTGGTGGCTGTGTTTCTATCACTGCTGTTCAGTAGTGCTCAGAGGTAGGTTGATGAAACAAACTCTGAAGCCATATATCTTATGGACTTTAAGAAACTTCCAGAATGCTCAAACGCTGCTTAGGGTGCGGGGGCTGTTTTATCGCAGTCTTGCCTGAAGTCCAGACTTTCAGAATTATTCTGGAAGTCACTCCTAAGCTAACACCGAGCAGGACACCCCAGCTGTGACTAGTGTAAGTATATCCTTTGAGTTTCTATGAATGCATTCTCCCTCGGTATTCACCAGGGATACCAAGAGGATAGAAACTATGGTTTATCTATCCAAATATGCCCTGCATATTGTCTGGCACAAAGGAAGAGCATATGAATACATTCATGGATTAAACAGGAGCTATATTATAACCTGAGAAATGGGATAAGACTTTTGTCAATTATAAAGTAATTCTGCTGTGGCTATTTCTACTACTTTCCTTCCTAGTCTCCACTGGAGCAACAGGTGTCATGCCTAAAAGATTTTATCTTCTCTAGTAAAGAAAGTACAGAGGAGCGCCTGGGTGGCTCAGTCGGTTAAGCGTCCGACTTCAGCTCAGGTCAGGATCTCACGGTCTGAGTTCGAGCCCTGCATCAGGCTCTGTGCTGACAGCTCAGAGCCTGGAGCCTGCTTCAGATTCTGTGTCTCCCTCTCTCTGCTTCTCCCCTACTCTCTCTCTCTCTCTCTCTCTCTCTCTCAAATAAAGAAACATTAAAAAAATTAAAAAGAAAAAAAAAAGAAAAGAAGTACACCAGAGAACCAGAGCAAAAAGTAGCCACTGGGTATCTTAATACATTTTGTAAAGTTCTAAAATCAGAGATAGATATCTAATAAGTCTGGTGATTTGATATTTTCAAAAAGTAAAATTTTTACACAAAAATTGAAACATTTGTTGTTGAATGCAAAGGTTAAGAACATGGTGGATTCTTTAGTGCAATTATGTTTTAATAAAACATAGTTTGCTGGGTCAGCAATAACACTACCAGGAATTTACCCAAGGGATATAGGAGTGCTGATGAATAGGGACATACGTACTCCAATGTTTATGGCAGTGCTTTCAACAATAGCTGAATTAGGGAAAGAGCCTAAATGTCCACCAACTGATGAATGGATAAAGAAGATGTGGTTTATATATACAATGGCATTTCTATATACAAATGGCAATGAGAAAGAATGAAATCATGCCATTTGCAGCAACGTGGAAGGAACTTGAAGGTATTATGCTGAGTGAAATAAGTCAGTCAGAGAAGGACAGATATCATATGCTTTCACTCATATGTGGATCTTGAGAAACTTAACAGAAGTTAAGGAAAGGGGGAAAAAGTAGTTACAAACAGAGAGGGAGGGAGGCAAACCACAAGAGACTTAAATACAGAGAGCAAACTGATGGTGGATGGGTGGAGGGAAGTGGAAGAAAGGGGAAAATGGGTGATGGGCACTGAGGAGGGCACTTGTTGGGATGAGCATGTTGTTATATAAGAGCATGTTTTTCAACAAAAAGACATAATCTAGATAGATCCCTACATAGGTCACGTAGAAGAAGAAAGAAGGAGGACCGCAGCATCATAGATAAAGGTTCCCACTAGTGCATTTACAAAGAAGAGTGACAAGAGAAGAAAAATGCATTTGTTCAGAAAGTGCCTGGTATATCCCCTTTCCCTAACCTCTGATGACCCTGTAGGTACAATAGATTATTATAAAATGTCCCGAGTCTTTAAAAAAAAATCAAGGAAAGCTAAGAGTGGGCCAATGGAACTAGAGAAGCTTTATGTTTGATGATGAGGGAGAGTAACCTCAGTGATCTGGTAGTTTATAAAATAACTGTCTTGTAATCATAAAGACATGTCCATGTCATAAATGTGTGAGGGAGGGAAGGAGCCCACCTAAGCAGTGGGTGATAAATCCTGAGAACTTGAGAACAGATGCTTCTCTAAACCAAAGATTGATAAAGAAGGAAAATCTGAGTTACCCTCTTAGTTTTGCCTACGTGATTCTTCTCACACTCCCCACCCTCATTTAGATTAGCCCACATCCCACTCCCATCTGTTTAGATCAAAACTAAGGAGTAATGAGAACAGATGAAAAAGGGGGAAACCGGACCTTACAGAGAATTTTGAATTGGATTGAAAAAAAAAATCAAGTTGAAAGTTAAGAATTAAATAATTAGAGTCAGAGAAATACATTTCTAGTTTCTATTCATGATTAGGTGGAATTCATAGTACAACAAAAATTTCCAATTGTAGTAGAGAATCAAAATTGATACAAAGTTATAACTTTCTTATCGGTACTTAGATAAATCTTGAATCCTTCTAATCCTTTGTACTCCAGGATGAATTTCTTTATTACAGCCTTTCCTATCTTTCTTCCTGGTCTCACCATGCTCATGATTTTGTCTTTGTATAATAGAACTTTTCATTAGAGCAGTTTCACTACAGAAGTTAACTCCTCTTTCTTCCTTCTGACCACCAATAATTGAATTGAATCACATCTTATATTTTCACCATTTACTCTTAAAACATGACATTGATTTGAAGTAAAATATTAAAGGACTGAAGATTCATATAAAAATTATAATTTCAAGCTTTGGATAGGTTGCAATAGTGCAACTGTGCAATTTTACCAATTATTAGCTCATTTCCTGTTATCTTTCTTTTTCTCTCTCAGTATATCGTGCGTGTGTGTGTGTGTGTGTGTGTGTGTGTGTGTGTGTGAGATATGCATATTTTTTAATGTACAGGGGTAGATTTCAGGCATCATTACCCTTTATCCTTTTAATGTTTTAATTTGCATTTATTAAGAAGAAGAATATTTTCTTAAATAACCTCAGTAAAATTAGTAATTTCATGAAATTTCACAGTAATACAATATTTTGTTGTAACCTACAGTCCTACTCCAATCTATGTGCCAATAATGCCCTGTGCAGGACTGTTTTCCATACAGCATTCTTGCCAGGTCACGTAATGAGTAAGCTTGCACATATCTTGTACATCTCTTCAGCCTTCTTTAATCTGGGACATTTCTTCAGGTTTTCTTTGACTTTTATGACACTGAGATTTCTTGAAGAATGCAAGCCAGTTATTTTATACACTATCTCGCAGTTTGCATTTGTCTGATGTTTCCTCATGATTAGATTCAAGTTATGCATTTTTGGCAGACACACTTCTTAAGTGATGCTATGTCCTTTTCAGGACATCACAACGGAGGCCCAGGAGTCTCCTTTGTAGTTTATTGTTAAAGTTAGTTTTGATCATGTGTTTAAAATGTTGTCCATTTTACCTATTTCATGATTACTACTTTTCCTTTTGTAATTAAAAACTAATTTGAGGAGAGGCCCTATGAGAAAATGTAAATATCCTGTTCCTTATCAAATGCTCTCCTCCTGATGATTCTTGCCAGAATCAATTCATACTATATTGATTGTAATGGTAATTTCTAACTATGTTCTTTCTTCTCAATACGTTAGTTGATACTATACTAAAGTGAAGCGATTTTCTTATCCATTAGTTATTTATTCTTTTACTTATTTATATATTTATGCACACATTGATACATGGTAAGTATTTATTTTCAATACAGGCTCAAAGATCCTACTTTATTCAATAGGACCATAAATACCTTTATATATTTTGACACTATATCATACCAGTTTGGCTAGTTAGCACCCTGCCAAACCGGCTCGTCCAAAATTTTGAGAAGCCCCCATTATTATTTTTAAGCAATTCCTTGCCTTCTAGCCCAGCAAGATGTTTTAGTTTCATTATCAAGCTTTAGGACCTAGAATCAGTTTTTTTTTTCCAAGGGTGCAAGTTCCAAGGTTGCTCTTTTAGTGGTTAATGGTATTTAGAAACCATATGGGTTATAACTTGCTGCCTAATTAATTTCCTCAAAATTCAGTAGCTTGAAACAATCTTAAACATGTATTATCTCTTGCAGTTGCTGTGGATCATGGATTGAAGAGTACTAGCCTGGGTGTTTTTGCCTAGGACTTCTCATAAGTTTTCTCAGTCAGTTCCCACTGGGCCTGCAGTGAACTGAAGATTTGACTGGGGTTGAAGCCGCCACATGGATCACTCATATGCCTGCCCTGTAGGTATTGATTATTTGACAGAGACCCTAGAATGTCCTCCAATATGGGTATCACACCAAGATGGCTTCCATATTTGTATGATAATGTGATTGGCTTCCTCAAGAGTGCATGATGCAAGAAAAAAATATATATGTATACACACATATATATTTGTGTGTATGTATGTGTGTGTGCGTGTGTGTGTGTGTGTAACCTTTTATGGCCTAGCGTTAAGAAACACACACTATCACATCTGGTATTTCTTAGCCATTCAAGCCGTGATTTAGCATGAGAAGGAAATACATAGGGGTGAAGATACAAGGAGGTAAGTCTCATTGGGGTAAATCTTAGATGCTGATTAAAAGAGAAATCAGACAAAATCATATTGCCCTGACACAAAAATAAACACATAGACCAATGGAACAGGTTAGAGAGCCTAGAAATAAATCCACAGCGATATGGTCAATTAATCTACCACAAAGCAGGTAAGAATATGCAATGGGAAAAAAGCAGTCTTTTTTTAAATTTTATTTTAATTTGAGAGAGAGCGAGCATGTGAGTCAGGGAGAGGGACAGAGGGAGAGACAGAGACAAAAAGAGAGAGAATCTTAAGTAGTCTCCATGCTCAGTGTAGAGCCCAAAAAGGGGCTCAATTCCATGACCTTGGGATTATAACCTGAACTGAAATGAACAGTCAAATGTTCAACCTAATGAGCCATGCAGGTGTCCCCAAAAGCCAGTCTTTTCAGCAAATCGTGTGGGGAAAACTGGACAGCTCCATGAAAAAAAATGAAATGGGACCTCTTTCTTATACCATGCACAAACATAAACTCAAAATGTATGAAAGACTTAATTTGAGACTGAAGCCAAAAAAACCTCTGAAAGAAAACATAAGCAATAATCTTTTGAACATTGTCATTAGCAACGTATATATGTGTATGTCTCTCAGGTAAGGGAAACAAAGCAAAAATAAATGATTGATACCAGACTAAAAGCTTTTGTGCAGCAAAGGAAATAACTGACAAAACAAAAAGGCAACTTAGTGAAGCGGGAGGAGATATTTGCCAATGATATATCCAGTTATAATCCAAAATTTATAAGAATTTATACAAACCAACTCCAAAATAAAAAAATCTGATTAAAAATGTGCAGGGGACCTGAATATATATACTTTTCCATAAAAGACATACAGATGGCCAACACACACATTAAAAACATGCTTAATGTTGTTAATTATCAGGAAAATGTGAATAAAAACTGCAATGAGATATCATCTTACACCCGTCAGATTGTGATTATCAAAAAGAAGACATAACAAGTGTTGGCAAGGATGTGGATAAAAGGGAATTCTCATGTACTTTCAGTGGGAGTGTAAATTGATGCAACCACTGTGCAAAACAGTATGGAGATTCTTTAAAAAGTTAAGGAATTACATAGAAACACTATGTAATCGAGTAATTTCACTACAGAGTAGTGGTATAAATATAATATATCCATACACACATGATGGAGTATTACTCAGCTATTAAAAAGAATGAAATCTTGCCATTTGTGACAACATGGATAAACCTAGAGGGTATTATGCAAAGTGAAATAAGTCATACAGAGAAAGACCAATGCTCTATGACTTGACTTATATGTGGAATCTACAAAACAAAATAGCATAACAAACAAACAAACAAACAAACAACAACAAGAACAACAAAAAACAGACTCCTGAATAAAGAGAACAAACTGATGGTTTCCAGAGAGGAGGTGGATGGAAGGATGGGTCAAATAGATAAAGGGGGTTAAGAAGAGAAACTTTTAGTTTTAAAACAAGTAGTCATAAAGATGAAAATTACATCATAGGGAATGTGGTTAATAATATTGTAATAACAACGGCAAACCGCTGCTGCTCTTCCCCCATCAAACGTCCCGTTCTCCACACATCAAGGGTTTTGTGTTGTTAGAATAGACTTTAGTAGATCATTCTGTGTTGTCCCATTATGTTTTTACTCTGTTTCTTCTTTCCCATGCTCTTTCCATTCTTTTTTCTTTTTTATTTGTATGTATTTTAATGCTTACTTATTTCTGAGAGAGAGAGAGAGAGAGAGAGAGAGAGAGAGAGAGAATGAGCAGGGGAAGGACAGAGAGAGAGGAAGACACAGACTCTGAAGCAGGCTCCAGGCTCTGAGCTGTCAGTACAGAGCCCAATGTGGGGCTTGAACTCATGAACCATGAGATCATGACCTGAGCCGAAGTCAGACACTTCACCAACTGAACTTGCTTTAACACCCAAGCACTGCAGTCCCTGTTCTAAGAGGAATTTAGGTGATATCTGTCAATATGGTGAATTTCCTTATGTGCATTGGTGAAGATTATGTTCACCTGAAATAGACAATAACTGCAAGAGAACAGTCACTCATGGAAGATAGAACTTAACCTGTTTTGTAAATGGAATCTGAAAGTAGGTAGCCTATGGCTGCATAGTGTCTCCAACACTATCTCAGATTTATGCCTTCTCAAGGTCCACCATGGCTCCTACATGTCTTACCATCCATGTCCACCATCCAGGGAGCAGGAAGAAAGATGATATGAAAAGGAATGTGTCTTCCATTTAGGGCTTCTTCCTGCAATTCCCATAGAACATTTTTATGCCCAAAGTTAGTTATTTAGTCACAACTAGACTTTAATGGAAGTTGGGGACTGCATCTATATTCCCAGCAGCCATGTGCCCCAGGAAAAATTGGGAATTCTATTGCTAAAGAAGTAGTTGGAAATCTATCAGGAGAATACTAAATATGTCTGCTCCAGCAAATTGTTTTAATTGCCATTTCTAAGAGTAGGGTAGAAAAAAAGACAACATACATTTTATGATAAAAGAGAAAATCTCAAAGGGAGGAAAAATTACATGAACACAAACAGGGAACCAAGAATAATAAACAAATAATCATAAAGAAACAAAGATACAGGATAGAAGAGATTTATTTCACAATAACCTCCATCCTATTATTCAGCACAAGTAGACAAATGTAGAGATCAGTATGGATTCAATCTGAACATATTGCTGCTAACTTGAGACTTTAGTATGCTATTAACAACACTATCTTGTGTTTTCCTTTCTCTCATTCATTTGAGAAATATGTACTGAATTCTTTCTATGAATCAAATAATAACACACCACACTGATAAAACAAAGAAGAATAAGAAAGATTTCTTTCCATGGAGCAGCTCTTGATTTAATGGAGAATTCAGATATACAAGCAAAAAAGTAGATTTGATTACAACAAAAAAAAATTTCTTAGACACATCGTAAGATGTTATTTTTTTTATATTAGAACAGAGATAATAAGAAATAGAACATCCAAATTATAAAATACATGGCAAGCCACTCTTCTCCGTCCATTAGGAATATATTGTTGGAAAAATTTGAGAAGTCTTACAAAATGAGAAGCAACTTAATTGCTTTATGCAGGCATCTTAGATTGTCAGTTTGAGTTATCTATGTGAACTAGAATTGAAGGGGTATAATAAAGGAGGTATGTCAATCAGATTAGAAAGAATCTGTTTCTTTTTTTAGATTAGAAAGAATCTTTACCATATTCTAAAAGGTAGATGATGAAGCTTTGAATCATAGTAGCGACTATAAAAATGAAAAGGAGAGGTACAGATTTAAGAAAAATTTAACAGATACATAGGTGGATCTAGAAAGTATAAGGCCAAGCAAAATAAGTCAGTCAGAGAAAGACAAATACCATATAATTTCACTCATATGTAGAATCGATCAAGCAAATGGAAAAAAAAATGACTGAATTGCAGAGAACAATCTGATGGTTATCAGAGTGGAGGTGGGCAGGGGGTGGGTTAAATAGGTGATTGAGACTAAGGAGTACAGTTGTCATGATGAGCCCAGGGCAATGTATGGAATTGTTGAGTCGCTATATTGTACACCTGGAACTGATATTACACTTTATTTTAACTACCTGGAATTTAAATAAAAATTTAAAAAAAGAAAATTTAGGAGATACAATGTGTAAGACTTCATAATGAATTAGATGTGGTGGATATGGGAGATGGTAAGACAGAGGGGCAATGCTAGGATAACTAGCTGTGTAATAATGCTAAGCATTGGCATGAAAATGATCAGAAATATTATATTTAACTGATAATATATACATTGTTTTAGAGCTTATTGACATTGAGGAATTGGTATCTGCATTCTGCTAAATATGTCCAGCACACATTACTTTTATTATTTGAGAGGCTTAAGCACGATTATAGAGTAAATGAAATGAAGCATATTAGAAAGTCAAAGATAGAGGAGAGTAATCTACTGATGGTGTAAGGTTTGGAGATGACAAAGAGAGATGGGGTCAAGAGTACAAGTGAAGTGACTGTCTTTGAATGTCAGAAGAAGAGAAATCATTCTTTGAACCTGAGTGAAAATCCAAATCCCAGTCTTATCACTTGTAAAAATTCAGAGTATTGTCTTCTGGCCACTTTTGATAGATGAGAAATCTCAAAAGAAAATCTCAAAGTCATACTAATAATTGGCAAATACAGGAATCAAATTTGGTATGTCCAAATTTTCCCCATGCTCTTTTCACTCCATGCTATCTATCTACAAAGACATGGCTTGGGATAAGCTTTAGTTTCTTCCCTTCCAGGATTTATGTTGAACTACTGTAATAGTTAAAATTATTTTTTCAACTATCCCCACAGATTCATCATGCCACACACACAGAAAACATACAACATTGTGTCATCATTATATATAAAAATAATTTCATGTAACTACAAAGATAGGGTTACTTTTTTATTTATGCTCATATGACAATATTTCTTAATTCCCCAAGGCAGGAGTTCACCACCTTAAAAGAAGTACGGGAACTGAGAGCTTTGGACACTGCAATGTTAAAAAGACAGAGATTAGTCCCAATCTGCAAGAAGATCGAGACCTAGAAACAATCAAGAGGTAGGAAGTAAAAGGAGGATGCTTCTTCCCAGGAAGCTAAGTGAAAAGGGTATGACAAAGGAGAGTAGAGATTATATGTATTAATTGTATTGCTATGTCAGATGAGATGAGTGCAGAGATTCACCATGATTTATCAAGGTTATGGTTGTTGTCAATCCTGACAAGGGCAGTGTGAGTGCTAGAGCCCAAACTGATTGGAATGAGTTTAAGGCAGCAGAGGAAATGGAGACCTTTAAGTACACTCCTTTTTTGGAGGATCGTTGCTGTAAATGAACGCATAGAAAATGTTGAGTGGTGGCTTGGAAGGAATATGAGCTCAGTAGAGGGATTTGTTTATTACATTTTTAAAATGGGAAAATATCGATACAATTGTGTGCAGATATAAATGATCCAGGAGAGAAAGAGCAGGTACTGCTGGAGTAACGGGCTGGATTTAAGTGAGAGGGTATGAGATGGAATGCAGAGGTGGGTGGGCTGGTCTTACACAAACACAGAGAGTAAATACATATTAATAAACTGAAGCATGGAAGAAATGGAAAAGGTGATGGTAGCCTGCTTTTGGATTTCATTTTTCGTATGATTGTTTCTATACTCTTAGTAAAGTAAGAAACAAGGTCACGTTCTCTAAGATTTTGAAGATTTCAATAGAGAGAAAAAGATATTTAATAACTGTCTAGGGACATGGGTAAGTGAATAGATAAGGGAAATATAGTATGGATGTTGGGCAGCATCATGGGCTCAACTGAAAAGAAACGTAGTGACTTAAAGGGAGAACAGTTAGCATGGTTACACATGCAGATACCAAGCCAGCAGATGTTTAGCAAGGTTGGTTTTTATATTACACAAGTATCTGAGGAATGAAAGAGAAGCAAAATTATCAAAACTGTAAGATAAAGAGATGACTACTTTGCTGTAACAAGGCATTTAATTTGGTTAAAAACTGAAGTGAGGAATAAAGTGGGTGAGAGGCCATGAAGAGGGAAAAATAGTTATTAAAATAGAATTCTCAGAGGGTGTCAAAAATTGTTGGTGTCTGCGTACTAGTTGGAGTTACCTGGATGACAGAAGTGAAGTCAAAGTTGGGTGGTTGACCTTGAGACTGTGGAAAGGCTTCAGGTATTGGTATATTGGTATAATGGTGTATTCTAGAATATGGCTCAGGAAGTGAGAGATAGAGTAGAGGCAATACAAGTGGAGGAGAAGAAGCGAAGGGACTGAGAGAGCAGGGTGCTGGAAGGATATCTGTGAGAATATTGACATTGTCAAGAACATGGCAAGAGTAAATTAGAATGGGTGACAGTGAAGCAGCTAAACTCTTCAAGGAATGATTGAGGGTGACCTTGAGGTTGGCAATGACAAAAGCAAGAAGCTGTATATATGATATACTCTTGACCTTGATTTAGTCACGGCTGCTTTTGGGGAAGGGAGGAGCATAAGTGTCTGAAAGTAGGAATGAGGTGCAAGAAGGACACCTATTCTACCTCTAAGCTTAGTGCTCAGATAATTATGGGAAGAGAGACAGCTAGTGGACAGTTGGGGGACCTCATAGGAGGCCACGATCTGAGGGGGAGAGCCTTATTAGAGGAAGAAGTCAAAAGGGACTTTTAGGTAAATGATTGAAGATCAAAGGATTTGGCTGATAACTGTGTGTTCCAGAAGATAAAATGGAAAAGTTTTAGGAGTTATTCAGGTGTAAATCACACCTGTCTAAGGGATTCAATCTAGGTATTAGAGAATAACCTATCCATTCCAGGCTTCTCCTGGTGACTAATTTGACCTGGAATAATGACATCATGAAGTCAGCCTTGATGGAGTCTAGGCAGTGAGTGATGAGGAACCTAGGAGTGCTGGTGTAGGGGCAGGAGGGATCCCCTCCTGGCGAAGGGAGAAGGTGGCTGGGACAGCACACAGCACACAGCACTCTTCTCAACCACAGACTGTGATCGTGTTGAATTTGAATTTGAGTTCAGATTCTAACAGATAATGTCAGCCTTCATATATCAAGAAATGAGAACTATCAAGGAATATTAAAAATTATCAAGAAATTAGAGAGACCTGGGTTGCTCAATTGGTTGAACATCCAACTCCTGATTTTGCCTTGGGTCATGATCTCATGGTTCATGAGATCAAACCCCACATCCCAAGCTCTGCGCTTGGGATTCTCTCTCTCTCTCTCTCTCTCTCTCTCTCTCTCTCTCTCTCTCTGTCTCTTTCTTCCCCCTCCCCCACTTTTATGTGCACCCTCTCTCTCTCAAAATAAATAAATCAACATAAAAAAAAAAGAATTATCAAGAAATACATCATGTAAATAGGCTCATGTTCTAGTCCCAGTGACACAACACTATTTAACAGAAGTGGAAATAAAGGTCAAGTAGAGGAAAACTTTTGTATTGTAGTGACATTTTACATGAAATATATATAAATCATATTATGTAATTTCTAATGCACATTGTAATTTCCAAGGTCCTTATTTGAGTCCCACAGAAAAAAAAATAATGTCTTATTTATTTTTAAGAGAGAGACATGAGCAGGGGAAGGGCAGAGAGAGGGAGACACTGAATCTGAAGCAGACTCTTGGCTCTGAGCTGTCAGCACAGAGCCCAGTGTGGGGGTTGAGTCCACAAACCACGAGATCATGACCTGAGCCCAGGTCGGACGTTTAACTGACTGAGCCACCCAGGCGCCGCTTAAGAAGGTAATATTAGCAATTTTATCTCCATTTTAAAATTGAGAAAAAAGATTTAAAAATACTAATTAGTTTTCCCATCATACCACAAATACACATTAGACCAAGCATTTCACCCAGGTTTCCTTTTCTGGTTATGAATTATCTTACTATTCTGACTTCTACAAGAGGCTAGTAAAGGCTTGGTAAAGAAGCCCATGGTATCACAGATTTGGGGCACCATCAATAACACTGGGGATATGTCAAGGACTTCACGCTATTTCTTACATTGAAGACACCTAGGAGGTATTACGAATGTAGCTGTAAGTTGACTTCTAGGAAGAGTTTTATGATTTCACTGTAATTACCTGTCTTCTTGTCTTACTCTTGGCATTCTTTCTGCCTGAGATGTTTTCAGCAGTCAAAACCTTGCTTGAGTGGTCATCACAATTCCTCTTCCTCAATAAAATATTTATTGACCCAAGAATAGGCTATAACCTCTCCTTTAAATCCCCTAGGAGTTGTCGTTATGCATTTATTCTGTCACTTTATATATATTCTACCTTACACTCTAGCCATTTGGGTAATCATCCAAGTACTTACCTGTAAAGTACAGATAGGAATAACTAGGGTACTTGGAAATCTTTAAAAGGAAAATACACATACTTGGCAAAGTTATTAGTAATAAAGGAAAGGTGAGCAAAGGCGTATTGTACAATATAAAATGTTAAGTAAATAAAAGTTATATGCCATTGTTAATGCTGAGAGCACAAGGCAGAGCACCATGGTTAGGAATTTAGGCTGTTGCTTGAGACTTGTGTTGAAACCAGCATCACTGCTTATTTTATAATATTGGGCAAACTGTTTAATTTCTCCGTGTCCCAGAGTTCTCTTCTACAAAATGGGACAATAAAAAACTTGCTTCAAAAAGTTATTCATTCTTTCAACAAATCTTTACTATGGGTCAAATACGGGTCCACACACATATGAAATTAACTGATATTTGTAAAGCAGCTAGAAAAACATTTCATACCTATTAGTGAGACCTCAGCAAATGTTAGATATTTACTTTCCTATTAATTTACTGAGAAAGATTCCTTGAATATAGATGATACTCAAAACATTGCTATTGAAATTCAAATTAATTGTAATTTAGGAATATATCAAACAGAATTTTAAACTTTCCAGAGCAGTGAGTCAAATGACCATTATCTTCACCTGTGGTCTTATGAGAACAGCATATATCCAGTCTCCATGAAAATCCTAACAAAAATATATCTGCCATGCCAAGTATCTTTACCTTATGTCAGAAACCAATTTTGAATTATACAAAAATTCAGGACATTTAATCAAACTTAAAAATATACTATTAATGCATAAACCATGATTCGTATGAAATACTTAAATATTAAAGAAAGTCAAAATCCTTTCTGACAGTGTCTGACCTTTATGCTTATCTATTCCTAAAATACATCTTGCCTATCAACCAAAGCTTTAATCACTTTCTCATTTCAGATATTGAAAGAGAGATTCCATTAAATCAAGTAAAGGTCATCTTTCTTTGAAATATAGATTATTCACCTTCACTCTTTAAAGAAGCAGAGATTGGAGAGCAAACTCAATAGAGGCACCTTTCTCCCCGCTCTTCAAAGTAATAAATAAGCAGCGAAAAGGATTAAGGATGATTATGTTCAGCTCTCAAAACCTGAGTTCCAAACCAGATATGAAATGTAATTCCAGTATTCAAGAGTAGGGTCCATATGTTGAAAAAGAAAGGACATATCCCATTTCCCTGGCTTCCTTCAAAGCCCTTATGAACTACCTTTGAGTTTATGCAGCCACAGAAGTGACACAAGATAAATAGGAGTGGGTAATTTATCTGAAATTTTTCCTAGAGAGGCAAATTGTTGTTGGATAGGAATCTAAATTTCTAAAGCAAATGTGTAGCATTTCTTTGCTCTGAAGTCTGCATTTGTTTTAGTAAGTAGCTTAGGAACTCCCTAGAGGAAATTTATCTCTAATGGAAATTTAGGTCTTTTAATTCATGCATGTTTCCTTTAAAAAAGAATGATTTCAATTTTCTTAAGGGATCAAAGGGGTTTGCTTTTTAATCCTCACTACTAATAGTGCTGTTCATTACATGCCTACCTCCAGACATTTCACAAACATGTGAGTCATTAACCATTAACACATACTGAAAAGTAGTGTTCTTCCTAAAGTATCTAGCAAGGGGATATGTCCATTAAGAGACTACCTTTCCCCCAGCGTATGCATATCCCATCCTTTTGCATCAAGCCCATCTCATCGATTTTTCCTGAGAACTTTGAACCAACTGTTTTTCCTTCTTCTGAGTGCTCATTGTATTTTCTGCTTTTTAACGCAGCAGCCTTTTAAACATACTTCCCTGTTCTCTTATAAGTTTATGGGGTTTGTCTAAATTTTTAATCTTTCCAGAAAGAGCTCTTTTTCCTACCTTGCTAAATAAAGGGTAAGACCTCTGAACTCCAAATATTATCATCCCCCTTGCTGAGTACCAAATGGCAAAGTGCCCTACCTTCCTTGAATTCTCATCTAAGGTTTACCAGGTGCAACCCTAAGATACCATCCGTACTGGGTAGGCTTGAGGTATAAAATTCCTATTAGATTTAGTCCCCAAAACCCACATACACCAGACGTCATGAACTTAGGAGAATTTGGATGGATTGTTTCTTCAGAAATGGAATAAGTGAAGACAAAAAGCAGACACAGGTTCAACAATTTTGGGAAGAAGGTGTGTTGGAGGTGTGGGAAGAAAAGACTAAGAAAATAGCCACCAGGGCTAAATTGACCCAAGGGTTGATGGTGTTCAGATTAGAGGTTCAATTATGTATGTTTCATTGCTAATTTTACACATTGAAATAAAAATATTTAAATATGCAAAAATAGTTTATTTGTAAAAGCAGATGATGTTTTCTTAAAATTTTTTACTGTTTATTTATTTTTGAGAGAGAGAGAGAGAGAGAGAGAGAGAGAGAGAGAGAGAGAGAAAGCATGAGTGGAGGAAGAGCAGAGAGAGAGGAAGACACAGAATCGGAAGCAGGCTCTAGGCTCTGAGCTGTCAGCACAAAGCCTGACCTGGGGTTCGGACTCACTAACCACAAGATCATGACCTGAGCTGAAGTCAGATGCTTAACAGGCTGAGCCACGCAGGTGCCCCCCACCCATTATGATATTTTTAAAAAAATCTTTTACCACATATACCAGATTATTATTCAACAAAATTGGAGGCATACAACCCATTTCTTATGTCAAATTTATTTATTAAGCTTGATTTGTAGTCAAAGCTAAGCTTACTCTACTGCTCTTATAAAATGGTCATGAGCAGACAGCTTAAAATAAATGGGCCATTATAATTGTGTAATGGTAACTTCATTTTAAAAATATGAAGTTTGCTCCAACTTTCAAGAACTGGGTAGATGGGAGGGTAGCAATGTGTGAAACCATCGCTATTGCAAATGACTCTGTAAAATGTGGCATACTAGAAGGATGTAGAAGAGAGAACATTTTCGTGTTTCACAGGGCTAAAGCAATTCCAAACATAAGAAAAAAAATTCTTAAAAAACAACACTATTAACTTATGTTTAAAAGTCCATTAGAACACAGTCGACTTGATGTTTTATTATTGACTAGGTTCAGGTGGATTTTTTAGTGTGTGTGCATAACTCCAACGTTAGTAGCACGTGAATTAAGTATTTTGCACTGAACGTTAAGTTGAGCTATGAAATTGTACAGAGTAGCCACGGAGCTGTATTAAGAAATGATAACAATTGATTAGCATTATTTAAAAAAGAAACAATTTCAGTGCATAGTAAAGTATCTCTTCAGAGGAAAACTGAACAGTTTTCCCTTTCATAATTATAATTAAAAATGGAAGAAGCTTCAAGCAGTTTTTAAGATTTTATAAATATTTAATGTAAGGAATGTAAATGTTTGTTGTTACATTATTTTCTGGCTGCAGAGTCCCAATTTTTCAGCATCCATGATGCATAAGCAATATGCAAATAGTTAGTAAACAGAATTAAATTATAGGGAGAAAAATCTTTAACACACCATGGGGCCAGAGAAATTTACGGTGCTTAGAGTTCCCCGATGAATGCTGATATTTTACTCTTAATCAATTGCAGCAGGTAGGAGGAACATCATTTTGTAAGCCAAGTGGGAATGTATATCCGTTTTTATAAAGTGTGTTCGTTACTCTCATTTCCTATATCAAAAGCAATATATTAAGAGAAGCTATTTCAACATGCAGGAAATAGAATTCATCGCCGGTGAAATGAAGTCAGGGGAATGTCTATGTTTCACAATTCAATCAGTTTCCTTCTAAATGAAGGTTGTGAACAGCACAAATTACTGCAGGTCGTCTGAGAAGGAAGAAACGACTCCTCTCATTTTGCTTACTTCTGCCATAGAGACACCATTGGTATTGCTGCCACTCCTAGGCTTACTGCTGCAACGTTGTGATTTTGGCATTCTAAACTGTAACTATAGTGCCGATGAAGGCCTCCAAGACCAGACAATGGACCTTGTCTCCATCAGCATCACCTTCAGAATCTTTCCCCCCCGACTCCTTTTTTTTTTTTTTTTTTACTGAGTTGAATGACATACACCCAATCCTTTGGAGTCAAATAGGCTGCAAGGGACACAGATACCGAAAATGTTTCTCTTTGTTGTAAATCCTTAACTAGCTGGTGGGGCACAGGGTATACTAACACAAGAAACTACTGCCTACTATTATATTCTTAACTACACAATCAGAAGGGCCTGGAAATGCATGCATGCTACTGTTTTAATGCCCTGCTCCCATAGAAAGGGGTTACAGAAGAGTATTTCACACTGTGTCATCTTCTAATAAGAAGAACAATCCCAATGACAAGTGGAGCAGAAGATAATGACTCCTCAAATTGCAAAATGGGGACTGTGAATAGATTGGGAATACACACTAGGGATATCTCTGACCACATAGTAATGTATCAAGTTGATGTGATCATTTAAACAGTTTAACACCCAATTCCCTTTCCCAAATTATCTGGTTACTTCAGGTGAAAGTGATTTTAGGTTAAATTGTAGAGATCGTTGACTTAATCTGACATGTCTCTTTGTATGACCCCATAGATGAAAAAGATCACACAGCTCATTCTCAGAATCCATTAATCTTAGGAGGGTGGTGCAGCAGAGAAATAAAGAAGTTAAAGTCAGTGCAAGTCACAAGGTCAGCAAACATTGCAGTCAAATCACTAAATATTACATATTTACTTAATTACAGACATGACTCTTCTAAGTCAAGTTCTATTTATCACTTGCTCAATCGTTATAAAATGTGTTCTAAACAATCACCATTAGAGTTGCTGAATATTTTGTAGATTCTTGGGCCTCACATGTGGAGATTTTGTTTTAGTGCATCTAATGGGAAGTCTAATAAGCAGCTTTTTAAACCAGTACCCGTTTTATGAATATCGATAAATGTGGCATATTAGCAAATGCTGGACCTGTAATGGGTTCTCAAAGAATGATTTATTTAACTGAAACATGGCTACACGAGTCCTCTTATTGCCCCAAATTTACATTTCAGCTGGGTCTCCTGCCTCATTTCTTGTTTCCTTCTATCACCTGATGCATCCTGTGCAATTAAACATCTTCTCAACTGTCATTACTTTGCCTGAAACATTCATTATTTTTTAAACAGTGATAAAACCCAAACTTTTTAGGCTGTCATATTCTGGATGCATGGAAATTTCCACCTTTATTTTCCACAAACATACACTCTGCCCACAAAATGATTTTGGTAGTTTGTACACCTTGTATCCCACGGCATGTTTTTAGTATGTCACAGCCACTGTCTGTAATCCCTGACATTTCTGTCCCTGACATTTCTGATCCCGTCACCAGGGCCCAACCCAAATGCCCCTTTCTCTAGGATTTAACCCCTCTCGTTGCATTTCCTATCATTTAATAAATTATCCTATTTCATGTCATGCTGAAGATCTTCCATGCGGTGTTTAATAGTCTCCACAACAGGGGCACCTGGGTGGCTCAGTAGGTTGAGAGTCTGACTTCGGCTCAGGTCATGATCTCACAGCTCATGGGTTCAAGCCCCGCGTCGGGCTCTGTACTGATGGCTCGGAGCCTGGAGCCTGCTTCAGATTCTGTGTCTCCCTCTCTCTCTGCCCCTAACCCACTCGCATTCTGTCTCTGTCTCTCTCAAAAAATAAATAAACATTAAAAAAAATAGTCTCCATAAGAGAAAGAGCTACCAAAGCTGGGTTGTTTAATATGGTAGCGACTAGCCACATGTAGCTATTTAACTCAAAAATTTTACAATAAAATAACATTAAAAATTTTCCCAGTCACATTAGCCACATTTCAGTTGGATGACACAGGCATAGAGTACCTCTGTCATTGCGGAAAGTTCTGATGGACAGTACCGCACTAGAGGATTAAGACTCTTTTATGGGGTTTTTAAACATGAATTTCAGTGCAATTCCTTCATTGAAGTAATTTGATTATTGTTATGGAATAATGTTATGGGATGGGTGACACATTTTACCCCCAAACCCTGAAGGAGATTCTACATAATTACACAATTATTTCCAATGTACCATTGTTATTGACTACAGTGGATCTCACATTTTAGAGTACATCAGAATCAGCTGGAGAGCTTGTTAAATAAGCTTGTTTGGCTCTAACCGTGGAATTTCTAATTCACTAGGTCAGAGTTGGAGATTGAGGATTTGCAGAATTTCTAACAAGTTCCCAGGTGATTCTGATACTGTTGGTTTGGAGAAGACATTTTGAGAACCACCGGCTTGGTATGTTTATTTTTCCTCAAAATTCCTTGACAAGTGATCATTATTTTCTTTGGGCTTTGTATTTTGTACCTGGCAACTTTCATGTACACAGAGTATTTAAGTAGGGACAAGTCAATTTAATTCAAGATGTATTTAAAGGGGGCTTACTTGTCCTAAATCGTATTAGAAGTATCTGTATTTGTATTATATTGTTATTTATACCATATTCCCTATCCTTGTACAAATTGGAATCTAGCTGGAGAGATGGCATAAAGATATTATAAAATACTCTAATCCCAATATAGTCTCATCTATTATAATATTGAAAACACCTTTATCCAAAATGCTGTATCTGATCTGTGCAATAATACTGTCCACCAACACGGACATAGAGTATCCCCATTATTAGATAAGGGAACCTAGACAAAAGGAGTCCATGTCTTAAATAACAACACCAGGTTATCACATGACTGTGGTGAACTAGAGAAAAACCTACACCATGCTTTTTCCTTTGAAATAAATTTCAAAAGGTGAACCACATTTTGTTGGAAAGATTCTGCTAATGACCAGTGCTAGAACTTTATTATTTTTTTAAGTTTCTAAATATTAAGCAGCAACTCTGAAAACATGGAACATGGTACAGATTAAAAGCCACTTGAATAAAATACTACAGCTTTTGGAAATCCAGGAAATGTATGGACTTCCCTTTAGAAATCAAAGGGTTAGGGGCGCCTGGGTGGCTCGGTCGGTTAAGCGTCCGACTTCGGCTCAGGTCATGATCTCACGGTCTGTGGGTTCAAGCCCCGTGTCGGGCTCTGTGCTGACAGCTCAGAGCCTGGGGCCTGCTTCAGATCCTATGTCTCCGTCTCTCTTTGACCCTCCCCCATTCATGCTCTGTCTCTCTCTGTCTCAAAAATAAATAAACGTTAAAAAAAAAAAAAGAAATCAAAGGGTTGAGGAACCAAGAAATGTCACTTGGGAAATGTTGATAGATGGTAGCTCCTTTGATTCCTTCTTTTCTCCAGAGCAATCACACACTTGACAGTTGAGAGCACAGAAGTGCTTGAAGTGTGTGCTCAAAGTACTAAGCCATTCGAATCTAGCCTGAGATCCTACTGTGTTCCTGTTGTCCCCAAGACAGTTGTAATTAAATTAATCTTGCTGCCAAGATGCATGTAGCAAAATGGGTCAAAATCTTCATAAACCCTTAACAATCTGACAATAAATTAACAAATTGACTAATGTCTCTGTAGTGCTTGTAACATCTGGGACTAAAGCAGGGAAGATGAGATGAGAGCAAGAAAACATGTTGTTCCTTAATTGCTCTGTGGACTTTTTCTATAGTGGATCATCCGCCCAATTCAATTTAAGTAAATCATCGAACATATGGTTTGTACTCAATATAGAGCATCTGTGGTACTCATTGCTACGCATGTTTGCCACGCAGGTGTCTGAGTTTGGACTTGTCATATGGACAGATGGGATTTTTCTGTTTGTCTTTTTTATTGGTAATGGAGCAAGGGAGTTAACCCTCACTACTGTTGTGACAGCTATCTCACATCAACACATTTCTTCTATTGTAAAGTGAGACTTATGGCTCACACTCTCTTTACTCAAATTAAGTAATGGAAGCTACGCTAATAAAAATGGCAGGAAGAGTCGACTCTTCGGGACATAAGATAAAATGTTATTATGTTCCTCTTTTAGGGACACATTAGTGAATTTATCTACATTAATTATTAATGTAAATAAGTAGTATAGATGGCTTATGATGAACGAGACATTCCTTGAGAAAGTTACAAATATTTCCACAGTTCATCTCATTGACACTCATTTAATGTTGGTATAATTTTCATCCCATTTTAGAGATGGGAGTATTGAGGCACGAGAAACTTGGCAGAGATAACATAGTGATTTTAGAGTTGTAACTGGGATGTGAATCCAAGCTGTTTGGCTCCAGAACCCATTCTTTTTACTATTATACTTCACCACTTCTCTTCTTGGCAGAATTGGTTCATGAGTTTAGACTCTTCTGAGAGTTTTTTTTAAATTTTGTTTTGTTTTGTTTTTAATTTGTTAGCGATGCCATTATTAACATCAAATTCAGAATAATTTTGTTGGTTATTGATACACTAATATTCTTTTTTAATTTTTTTCATTTTTTAATGTTTATTTATTTTTGAGAGAGAGAGTGAGCATGAGAGGCGGAGGGGCAGAGAGAGAGGGAGACACAGGATCTGAAGCAGACTCCAGGCTCTGAGCTGTCAGCACAGAGCCCGACGTGGGGCTTAAACTCATGAACTGTGAGATCGTGACCTGAGCCAAAGTTGGTCTCTGAACCAACTGAGCCACCCAGGCACCCCAATAAACTAATATTTATAATATTAAATATGTTGTTCTCTTCGATAATGGTCGTTATGATACCACCATGAAGTGATGGTTAATAGCTACAAGGTGAAACTTTTAGAATAGGGAACATATTGTTATTTCTGAAAATATCTTCTAAATATGAAAGATCTGATGAGATGGAAAGAAAGGGACGAAGAATGAACAATGTTAGTAAATCTGTGCTTCCCTCTGAGGCATTCTCAGTAGAGGAAAGCTATGCTTATAGAAGAACAGAACCACAGGGCCTATACTGAAGGTAAGCCCAGCAATATCTTTAGAAACTGCCATAGTTTCTGCAGCTTGCCCCCCCATCCTTGTCGTAATAGATTTTATTCCATTTTGTTTATTCAGATCAGAAGTTTCTGTTAAGAAGTCAAAACTTTGTGTATCTTCCTAGTGAATCCAAGGTCATATCCCCATGATCTGGCTGCAAGAGCTTTTGCAAATACAAGAAGCAATTGTGGGTGAAGGTAAGTCTTGTCTCTTAAAGGTGGAGTATTCCCAAACTATTGGTAGGGGGTTAAGAGGGTGTGCAAGCCAACAGAGAAAGTTGAGTCTCAGTTGAGTCTGGTATAAGACATTCTACTATGTGGTACTCTTGTAACAGGGCACATAAGAAAACCAAAAAAAAAAAAAAAATTGTGGCCCTCAGCCCACTACCTTATCTCTTATGCTACAATATTACAATGTTATGCTGGATTTTAGGATGATGAACAAAGCATTCAGCAAGTCCACAGAAGCAGTGTTACAAAAGTATGACTGACAGATACAGGAACTCTTTTGCCAAAACAAATATTTGAAGAAAAACAAACAGTTACTCCCATCCATGACAGAAGGAGGTTCAATGTAATAAACCTACCACCAAGTGACAGGCTTGTATCTCTGAATTATGCTGCCATTGTAGGGAGTCTATACTGATTTTTTTCTGTCCTACAGGACATTTGGCAGTTGCTAAGTCATCTTTAGGGAAGGAAAGACCATGTACCATCTGGCCACTTTTTTCTTGACTTCTTTGATTAATTATTGGAGCTGAAATTAAAAACAAACAAAAAAAAAGGTGACGTATCCACAGAGCAAATCAAGTTATCTTCATTAATTGTAACTTTCTCCACAGTGTTGGTCTATCGAACATTTATGTGGACATAAATATGCTCACACTAAGAACTATTCCTTGCAAGGTACATCCGTATAAATATTTATTGTCCTACATTTCTGGAGGCCTGAAGTTTGAAATTAAGTTTTTGGCAGTGTTGTTCCTTCCAAGGGCCATGAGGAAGAGTCTGTTCTATGTCTCCCTTCCTAGCTTTTAGTATTTTGTTGGCAAGTTTTGGAATTCCTTGGCTTGGAGATGAATCATCCCATTCTCAGCCTTCTCTCTGCCTATGAGTCTGTCTCTGTGTCCACATTTCCCCTTTTTATAAAGGTGCCTGTCATATTGGGTGGGGGCCCACCCCAGTGCCTTCATCTTTGCTTGACCATTTTCGAGGACCTATTTCCTAATATAGTCATATTTACAGGTACTGTGGGCAATACTTCAACATTTCTTAAGGGGAGGGGGATACAATTCAACCCGTAACACAGATATTCCCTTAAAGTCTTTACAAGCAATTTCCTAATATTGCAACTTTCATGTCTCTGACTCTCTAGCCAGATATGAAGCATTGTTAAGATATCTGTGTATTTCCTTACCTCAGGCAATCTAGCACTCCAAGTAAAGGGAATATCTTGGTGTATGACCATAAGAACGGACCACGGGGGACATTTATTTTTTCTCACTAAGTGGGAATATAGTATTGTACATAGAATTCTGCCTTGCTTGGGTAAAAGCATATCATACAATGGCATCTTTATCTATTTGCTTTTATTTTTTTAATCTAAGGCTTTTATTTTTTCATCTAAGGCTTTTATTCATTCATTCATTCATTCATTCATTCATTCATTTTCATCTTAGTCAACCAGTCAAAGGGAATTCTTTGTGAAGCTATAGAATAGAAATTGGCAGAATGGGAGTAGACAACGGTGATTCTACAGCACCGGCTCCGTCTGTTCACCTGTGCCTTCACTCACTGCTTAGGGGCATTTCAGATACGAACTTCCGCTTACTAAGGAAAGTTCGTTAAGTTCATGAGTTTGTGGACCACATGACATTCACTTTAGGATGGATGGCACATGTCACATGTGTACCTGTTGTTGGTAGCCACGTTTCATGGTCGGCAGGACTCCGTTAGCAAGAACTGAAAGGAGAGGAGAACTCTCATGTTATCCTACTGGGGCTTGCTACAGTCTCCACAAGCATTCAAATGCTACAGGTAATTTAATTATCTGGGTTATAAAGGCTAAGTTGTAGATCTTCTTGCACCACAGTATGTATCAGCCAGAGTGCTTTCCTTGCACTCTTCATCCATTTCAAAACTCAGTCTTCTTTCACCTGTGAAATGGCTTGAAGTCACATGCTTTATGGTATAGATTGCTTCTTAAAACCGAAGCATAGTTCCTCTTTCCTAGTTGTAGCTAGAACAAAGTGTGACAAGTTGTCCTTCTTGTACATTATACTCTAATGTCCCAAATTCAGTGAGCTCTCAGAAACTTCGCTGGGAAGTCTGAGATTCATGGGATTGATTTTTCATCCTGTACAAGAGTGTGGTGAAACCAAATGACTTTCATCCTTTTATGCTAAAAGTGTAAAACATATGGCTCAGTGGTTAAGTAGTGACAATGTCCAGACTCATGCCACAGAGATCTAGAAAAACAGCCATGTTGTCACTGCTAGAGACAGACTATGTCACTTCCAGAGGGAAATATACTGATATAAGCTAATGGTTTCTGTTATAATAATTGACTCCCCATAACTTGATATGGTTGCTGATGCTTTGAACATGATCTTGAGAATGGATGCTGTACAGTTTCTTCAAATCTCCAGATGCAAATCAAAGTCGGGCCAAATATATTAAGATATCCTACACATATACCCATATCTTCTGTGACAGAGGTCAGAAAAGTAAATATTGGGCACATTCTGCTTCTAAGGAAGGACAATATCCTCTTTTCTTTTAATGTTTATTTATTTTTGAGGGAGAGAGAGAGAGAGAGAGAGAGAGAGAGAGAGAGAGAGAGAAGGGTCAGAGAGAGAGGGAGACACAGAATCTGAAACAGGCTCCAGGCTCTGAGCTGTCCGCACCGAGCCCAACGTGGGGCTCGAACTCATAAACCGTGAGATCATGACCTGAGCAGAAGTCAGACACTCAACTGACTGAGCCACCGAAGCGCCCCAGAAGATCCTCTTTTTAAGGCAAAATGCTCTCCAACAGTAGAAAGGGGTAAAAACGAGTCTGTTTTCTGGATAAACAGGACTCACAGATGTGTCCTTCTCATTAGCGCACACATGAGGACTTTTCATACCTGTGCTTTTGTCACATGTGCTAACATCGCTTTGACCCAAACAGGCCACATGGCCAAACCCAAAGTCGAATGAAAATTCATGTAGTGAAGGGCATTGATCAGTGAAAGAATGGAGAATTGGGAGTATTAATAAAATCTACCACAATAGTCTTTCATACCGAACTGGAAGCTTCTTTCAAAGAGATTTTTGTTTTAGTTAAATGGAGGAGTAACTGGCTTATGTAGAAACACTCAATAAGTATTGTTTTCTTGAATAAATGTGCCAAGAATTGTTCAATATGGCTGAAGCTAGGTGTATATTTGCCTAACCGATGTTTTGCCATGCTGCTATACCCTCTTACAAACATGTTACACCCAGATTTTTGATTATGTCAACTTCTTCATTTATGAAATTAGATGTAAATGTTTTTCAAAATATGAATTAACTAAAAATCTACAATAAACCCCTGGAGTGGAGGATTTGAAGGATACTTACTCTAAGTCTTATCCTTGGAAACTCAGTTCAAAGTGAGACAATAGAGAAATTGGCTTAGAAAGCTGATATTTGACGTTGCTACTTCTGTGATTATGTTCTGAATGGTTCTGGCACATTTCTGCCACTCGGTTGACTGACGTCTCCAACCATTAATCCATCTTTCTTTTTTACTTTTCCCACTGTGAGTTCCCTTACAACTTAAACATGAAAGGACAAGAGGGGCATCATGATTCATTCAGTGAAGGGCAAATAACATATATTTAAAACCATGAACTTTAAATTCATAAATGGAAATAGATTGCCCTATTAGAAAAAAATGAAGGATCAAGCAAAGGAAATTTTAAAGTTCCTAATGAAATGTATGTTTTAGGGACTGTGTCATAGCTGTACTGTGCTACAACTTAGAATGTGGAAGAATTCTCCAGACAAGGCTCATACCTCAAGCCTCATATGCCAGGAATGACAAACCTCTGTCATAATTCTTATGACATTATTATAATCAGTGATTACATATATGACATTGGGCCATCAGTAACGTAGATACAATGAGCAACATTCACTCATTTTGGAGGATTCAGTGCTCTATATTTTCCTGTGATGCAAAACATACTCAATGGTATAGAAAATATTAGATTGACTGCCAAATGACAAACCAAAGGAGAAAAATGGCAATCCAACAAAGCAGAATACACAAACATTGCAGCTGTCCTGATATGGAAAGAATTTGGGGGAGAACAAGGTATTGTGAATAAATATCCTTGGCAATATATTCAGTTTAAGGATATTGAAATCATGGTTCATAAAAGGATATAACACAAAGAATGACAGATTTTTGAGCTGCTGCTCCTTTAAAAATAAAGCACTTTTTTTCTTAGAATAATGAGCTAGAGATTTATTTGATTTTCTGATTTTATTTTTAGTTGCTGTCTTGCTAAGGCCAATTATCATCTAGAACAGTTTAAACACCAAACACATTCCAATCTAATCAGAGAGATACACACATTGAACTCCAAAATAATAAACACAAATTCAAGATGAATTGAGATGAACAAGTACAGAACCACTTTGAAAAAGACCTTGCATATAATAACCCATTAAACCCCCGCTTACATTTCACAGAAGCAATTAATAAAGTCAACAGAGGATTGAGAGACATCTTTACGATAGTATAATGTAAATCAAATAATGTCATGATATATAATTTGATAGTATTCCTTAATAAGATTCATCTTTGTATATGCACAGGAACTTGAATGTTTCTGGTTTTGGTAATGTTCATTGGTTTAAGGAATACTATTGTGAATGCCTTAATTTAAGTGCTTTTATATAACAATAACTATTTATACTTGAATTCATAATACATGCACTTAAATAAGGTATTATTTAAAGGATTTATACTTTAAATATTATTTAAAGGATTATATTTTAATTCATAATACATGCACTTAAATAAGGATTAATCTTTAAGGTTGCATATGAATCGCTAGTTTGTTCATGCACCATATCATTCATGGCATACCAGGAACATATTTTGTCTGTTTACTTGTTAGCTACCAAATGAAAGGAAGGATGTACAGACACAGAATATGCATACAGTAAATGCAATTGTTTGCAAACATAAAGGTATGATATGGGGCTGGATACACTCAGGGAGTGTGTTAGAAACTAAAAGGATGTTATATCATATACCAAGGCTTTTCTGTATTGTATCTTAACAAAAGGGATTATCTGAAAACTCAACTCTCAAAAATAAGGATGTTTCAAAAACAGCCAAGAAGAGAGAGGAAGTGCAAATTGACAAAAAAGGCAGAGATGCAATGTCTTTGCTGCCTTGGTCATGTCCCAAAGCCTTTACTCCATGGTTTTTCATCCTCTCCAGCATCAACAGAACCTAATCTCACCTCACCTCGCCTCACCTTACCTCCGCTTACTTTCCTCCTTCTGTCTGTATTCCAACTTGGCCACCTCTCCCACCTCTTCTGCCACCACAGTGATTTTTTTTCTTTTAATGTGTGGATTTATGTTCACATCTTCTG
The DNA here is from genome assembly GCF_018350175.1 of Felis catus. Lineage (NCBI taxonomy): Eukaryota > Metazoa > Chordata > Mammalia > Carnivora > Felidae > Felis > Felis catus. The sequence goes on from NC_058371.1 coordinate 177,875,747, forward strand.
AAACATATTACAGTGGTATAAAAAAGTAGATTCTGTGTTTGCTAGAAAGTAAGTGAAAGGGGAACAAACAGAATAATTACAATTTGAAAATCAGGTTGCCCTCAAACATTTTCTTACTAAAAGCCTATAATATCCCACCCCCACCTCCCTACCTGCCAAACCCACACTGTCAAACCCACACAGGCTTCCACGGTAACAGAAACTACATCACACTCTTCAAAGGAATAGATTCATCCCAGGGTGCTTAAAATGAAAAACATATAAATGACATATGGGTTGGCATATGCTAAATCCTCTAGGTACCCTGAACCAGCACAATCATGGGGCCCAACTTGATTTCATAAAATACTGCACATTTATTTCTGCCAAACAGGATAATAACAAAGAAGTATTGGGGGGTGGGGAATAACTAAGACTTCTTCTCAAGCTGAAGCAAATCTTTTCAAGATTTTTTTCTCAAAAAAACATCACCAAACAACAAAGAATAAATATTTTCCTGATTTTGTGATAGATGTGAAATCTCAATAATGCAATCAACCACTTTATTCCCACTGTTCGAGGATCATACATTCAACACACTTCTGAAAGCACAGAGTTAAAACACAAACTGTGAATTAATTCTTTAATTTTTATTTAAAAAATGGATACAACATGTAGCTTATTGAAAGGAGAGCACTAAGTATAAAACCCCAGATGAGTCAAGTGTACAGGACATCAAGTTAATTCACCAGGCATAGTTTGCATTGTCTCTGTTATTTCAAGCTCTAGTTATTTAAAGAGAACAATTTTATTACCTTCTCACATAGGCTTAAAAATAAACTTAACTCATTAACAGTAATTGTCTTGAGGATAAAGAATATTTAAAGGACAAAAATTGGACACTTTAGTTTTACACTGTGCATCGAGTCCCTTATTCTCTTTTTTTAGGAGCTAAAAACACAAACACAGAAAAGATATATATTACAAAACAAATGATAGGGGAAAAAAGACAAACACCAAGAAACAGACTCGTAACTATAGAGAACAAACTGAGGGTTACCAGCAGGGAGATGGGCAGGGTGTAAATAGGTGATGGGGATTAAGTAGGGCACTTACTGGTGATGAGCACTGGGTGATGTATGGAAGTGACGAATCACTAAATTCTACACCTGAAACTAATATTACACTGTATGCTAACTAACTGGAATTTAAATAAAAACTTGAAAAGAATAAAAAAAATAAAAGGCCATGGGTTTAGTAAATATATATATTTAGTAAATATATGTGAGATATATATATATATATCATATATATGTATGTATGTGTTAAATAATATAATAGATACCTTACTAAACACCTTATAAGACATACTTTACTAAGTGCCTTATAAAATGTCTATACCAATTACCCCAATACACCAAATCTCAGATTTTTCTATATGTAAGAATAAAAGGAAAAAATAAGAGAAGGAAAAATAAAGTGATGAAGGAAGGTGATAAATTATATTTGTAAGGATTTGATGGGAACAAAATTGCTTTACAAATTGGTATGGTGCCTTTATTGAAGAGATTTATGAATATGTGTTTTTGAGAAATTATAATACCAGCCAAAAAAGTAAAAGAGGAAAATGGAAAACATAGAGGTATGTTATTAGACAGATGTAAAGCAATTCAAATTCAAATTATAAGTCAAAGAAAAAAAATGCTGACTGGGCCAAATGAATGGATAAATAAAATGTGGTATACATACAATGGAATATTATTGAGTCTTTTAAAAGAAGGAATTTTTGCAATATGTAGCAATATGGATGAACCTTTAGGACATTATGTTAAGTGAACCTTTAGGACATTATGTTAAGTGAAATAAGACAGTCAAAGGAGGACCAATACTGTATGATTCCATTTATATAAAGTGTCTTCAATAGCCAAACTGATAGAAGCAGTGTAGTATGTGGGAGAGGGGGAGATGGAAAATTGCTATTCAATGGGTATAAAGTCTCAGTGATGAAAGATGAATGACTTCCAGAGATCTGCTGTACAACATAGTGTCTATAGTTAACAAAACTGGATTGTATACTTAAGAAGGTATATCTCATGTTAAATGTTAACAAGCAGGAAAGAGAGAGAAAATAAAAAGGAAAGAAAAAAAGAGAAGGAAGGAAGGGAAGAGAGAGAGGAAGGAAGGAAGGAAGGAAGGAAGGAAGGAAGGAAGGAAGGAAGGAAGGAAGGAAGGAAGGAAGGAAGGAAGGAAAGAAAGAGAGAGAAAGAGGGAGAAAGAAAGAGAAAAGATAGGTTCTTGGAATTATCCATAGGCAGGAAAGTTAATGCATAGGCAGAACTGATAATAGAAAGACAAGTTTCACAAGGAAAGTGAGAGACACATCTTATAAACCTAATATGTGCTGAAGAAACAAGGCACAAAACAAACAGTATGGCTCCAATTATATAAATACAAAATGGCAAAATTAAAATATAATAAATAGGTGTGCATTCATAGGTGGTAAAAGCATGTGGAAGAGCTAGGAAAGGTTGATGACAAAAGCTAGGAATTGAGAGGGCCTCTAGAGGAGTGGAAGAAGACATCTTTGGAAAAGAACACAGGAGGCTTCTGAGATTCTGGAGGTGGTCTCTTTCTTGATCTGAGAGATAATCGCATGAGTGCCTCCTTTATAATTATAATTATTTTTGTTTCTTTATTTTTTAAGCTTATTTATTTTGAGATAGAGAGTGTGCAAGCAGGGGGAGGGCAAAGAAAGAAGGAGAATCTCAAGAAGTCTCCACCTCCATGCTGTCAGCACAGAGCCCATGTGGGGCTCTAACCCACTAGACCGTGAGATCCTGACCTGAGCAGAAATCAAGTCAGAAGTCTAACTGGTTGAGACACCCAGGTCCTGTATAATTATTATTTTTTAATTTTTTAACATTTATTTATTATTGAAAGACAGAGAGACACAGACCACGAGGAGGGGAGAGGTAGAGAGAAGGGGAGACAGAGAATCTGAAGCAGGCTCCAGGCTCTGAGCTGTCAGCACAGAGCCCGAAGCAGGGCTCGAATTCATGAACTGTGAGATCATGACCTGAGCCGAAGTCGGTTACCTAACCAACTGAGCCACCCAGGCGCCCCAGTATAATTATTTTTAAATGCCACACGTGCATGTGAACACACACACACATACACACATTTTCTTGTATGTATGATATATCTCATATGAAAAAACATAATAAAAATGTAAGACAAAGTTACAAAGCAAATGAGTTACTTCATGAATTTTGCGAATTTTCCTTTCAGTTCTTCTGAGAACAGATATCTAACATATCCAGTAATTGCTGTGTTCAACTTTAGTTTTTTTCCAGTTTCATTGAGGTATAACTGCCATAAAATTGTACATATTTAAAGTCTACAATGTGGGGGCGCCGGCGTGGCTCAATCAGTTGAGCGTCTGACTTCGGCTCAGGTCATGATCTCACGGTCCATGAGTTCGAGCCCCGCGACGGGCTCTGTGCTGACAGCTCAGGGCCTGGAGCCTGTTTCAGATTTTGTGTCTCCCTCTCTCTGACCCTCCCCCGTTCATGCTCTGTCTCTCTCTGTCTCAAAAATAAATAAACATTTAAAATAAATAAATAAATAAATAAATAAATAAATAAAGTGTACAATGCGATGATTTGATAAATGTTTACATTGTGAAATATTCACCACATCAAAATAATTAACATATCCATCACCTCACATAGATACTGTGTGTGTGTGTGTGTGTGTGTGATGACAGTGCTTAAGATATAGTCTCAGGAAAGTATTATTAGCTATCGTTACCAAGATGTATCTTAGATTTTAGGAACTTGGGCAACTTATAGCTGAAAGTTTGCACCCTCTGACCAATATCTATTCATTTCCCCCACTTCTTAGTCTCTGGAGTCTACTCTGTTTCTGAGGTTGACATTTATTTTATATTTTATTTTATTTTATTTTATTTTATTTTATTTTATTTTATTCTTTAGATTCCACATATAAGTGATACCATGCACTATCAGTCCTTCTGTCTGGGTTTTCATAATGCCTTAGCACAGTGCTTTCCAGGTTCACCCATGTTGTCACAAATGGCAGGATTCCCTTCTTTTTTACAGCTGAATAATATTGCAGTGTGCAAGATCTCTCTCTTCATATCTATAGATATAAATACCACATTTTCTTTATTCCTACATTCATCTATTGATAGGTAATTAGTTTTTTTCCTAACAAATGTAAAATGATATTGTGATTTTGATTTGCATTTCCTTGATGATTAGTGATACTGAATACCTTTTCACGTGGCCATTTGTATGTCCTATTTGGAAAAATGTGTGTTCTTGTTCTTTGCCCATTTCTTGATCAGGTTATTTGCTTTTATGCTACTCAGTTGTATGAGTTTCTTGTGTATGTTACATATTAACTTCTTATCATATATCTGGTTTGCAAAAAACTTCTCCCATTCTCTAAGTTGTCTTTTCATTTCATTGACTGTTTCCCTTGTGGTGCAGAAGCTTTTTAGCTTGGTGAGATTGATACAGTTCCACTTGCATATTTTTGCTTTTGATGTTACATCCAAGAAAGTCATTGCCATGATCAATTTCAAGGAGCTTTTCCTCTGTGTTTTCTTCAAGTGGTTTTATAGATTTAGGTCTTACATTTAAGAGCAAGGTAAGGGGCGCCTGGGTGGCTCAGTCGGTTAAGCGTCCAACTTCGGCTCAGGTCACAATCTCGTGGTCCGTGAGTTCAAGCCCTGCGTCGGGCTCTGGGCTGATGGCTCAGAGCCTGGAGCCTGCTTCCGATTCTGTGTCTCCCTCTCTCTCTGCCCCTCTCCCATTCATGCTCTGTCTCTCTCTGTCTCAAAAATAAATAAAAAGGTTAAAAAAAATAAGTGCAAGGTAGGAGTCCCATTTTACTCTTTTGCATGTAACCATTCAGTTTTCCAATACCATTTATGGAAGATATATCCCTCCCCCACTGTATATTCTTGGCACCTTTATTAGAGATTAGTTGACTCTGAATGTGTGGGTATATTTCTAACATTCTATTGTTGTTTTTTTGTCTGTTTTTTTTTTTATGCCAGTACCATTCCATTTTGATTACTATATCTTTACAATATATAGTTTGAGTTCAGGAAGCATGATGCCTCAAGCTTTGTTCTTTCTCAAGACTGCTTTGCTATATGAGGTATCTTGCAGCTATGGCTTATTGTAAAGCCTCTGTCCTATGACACCTGCTACAGTGCTTCTCAATGCCTTACTTGCTTTTTGGACATGTCTTCAGCTATGTGACTTGTGAATTATTCAGCCATCTTGAGGATGTCCTTGGTTGTGTGCTTAAGTTAGGAAATGGCTCTACACATCGCATAAACTTTGTGAAGTAGAAGGATAAAATGTAATTATTTTTATCTTATGAAACATCTTTTTTTTAACTTTTTTAAACTTTTTTTTTTTATTTTGAACTTTCACCATCCAAAAAAAAAATCATTGCTTTTAGTTTGGACTCTTATACTCTTTGTCTTCTTTATCCTTAGAATCTTTTTATCACATCTATCTCTGTTGTATTGTTAGTATCTCTTCCCAAGTTGCCACATTGATCAGAATCATCGGTTGGCTGCTGCATCCCTATTTAGATACACATTAAGTACATCTCAATGCAAAAAAAAAAAAAGAATTCTGTAGAAAACATCAAGCCTTTTTAAAGGATAATTTATCTACCAAACTCCTCTAACACCCTGCTATAATTTACTGTTATTTCTACAAGTATGTGGAACAATGTGCTTGGAAAACCCATAAAGAGAGAGAAGTTCAAGCTTAGTCATAGCTCTAGTGTAAAGTATGTTTTGTCATAAAGCTTGCTCTCACAAAAGTTCTACAGAAGTTTGAAAAAGACATTCCAGCAGTAATTAATAGAATGTTTTCCAAATTTTGGTATTTGAGTAAGTTATCTAGAGCTCAAAACATTTCATATAAAATTTATATCAGAAAGGTTGCTTAAATTCTGTTTTCTAACAAATTATTTTATCCTCATGTAATTTTCACTTGTGTCATGAACCACGAGTCTTTTTGAATCTGATTTCTGGGCTTTCTTACATTTTCTAGGTCTCAGGAGAATAGATAATTAAGTAGATAATTAAATCTGTGTGTCTGTACCAAAAGTGGGTTAATTACTATGGTATATAAGAGAAAGCTACCAACAGCAATGATTTCTGGTCAGATGTTCTCAAAAACAGATTTTGATGGAAAGTGGCATTTGAGGCAGCAATTGACTCTGGAAATGGCAGTAGGTAATCAGATGAAGTGTTTGGTTTTAAATCAAATGTTTGTAAATAAGGCACTAGCTATATTACAAATTCTGGATAATCAACATGGGATAGAAAATATCAATAGTCCATTGGACATACAATAAGGGTTTCTAGCCTTGTAATTTTATTTTGATAGAATTGTCTTGACATTCTACTGGTTCTCTGCAGTAAACTATACCCAGTAATGAAATCACTGTATTTCAACAAGGTAAGAATATTTCTATCTTCCTAAAATTAAATCAATTTTGTCATCAAATATCCAGAGACTCTTGTGCTTACGAATTTTAGAAAGCTGTAATTGATTTTAGAACTTCTAACACATCTAAATCCTATCAAATGTGGAACTTTTTTTTAATGTTTATTTTTGAAAGAGAGAGAGACAGAGGGAGTACAAATGGGAGAAAGGCAGAGAGAGAGGAGAACAGAGGATCTGAAGCAGGCTCAAGACTCCGAGCTATCAGCACAGAGGCCTGACATGGGGCTCGAACCCACGAACCATGAGATCATGACCTGAGCCATAGTTAACCACTTAACTGACTGAACCACCCAGGTGCCCCTGGAACTTTTTTTTTTTAACTTAACATTTTTTGCTTCACCTAATCTAAGATTCTTTAATTTGCAAGTAGTTCAGCACAGATAACATCACAGTTAGAAGAGAAAGAACACTCCTTTGACCATAAAGAAGAGTAATTTCTCAAAAATGTGAAAGGCCTTTGGTGGTAAGACCTTAGAGAAGTAATCCCTAGAAACTAGCCAAAGTGTTGATTGTATAGAATAATAACCAAATTGCAATGCCAAAAGGAAGCTCCCCCTGCCACATCTGGTTCTCAGTAGACACTTTATTTTACTTACTACTTCATCGGCTTTCTTCATATTTTGACGAATTAGCACACACCTGCATTCATCATGCCCAAAGAAAGAAAGGTCCAGAATCCCTAGATAATGGAATCTTATCATTTCATGGTCCCAACCACAATTCCAAGCTTCCTACCACAAAGTCCATTTGGTGCCAGATTATACCCTTTATTGCTTTATGTTATGGGTTCTGGGCTTAAACTCTCACCTGATATCCTGTCTCTTCAATTTTGTTGGATTACAGGTAAAAGATAATGATTTAGAGGAAACCTTTTGACTGGAGCTTAGACTTTCAGAAGATTGAGTTACTTACTTGTTGCCTTTTTTCCTGAAGTCTCACACCGCGATTCTGGCACGCTACATTTTATTATGCTGAATTTACAAAGATAAAAGAAAAAAAAGTACACTATAAGAGAAGTTTCCTCCAAATGCTTAAAGCAATGAAATTCTAAAACATTGCTCTACGTGTATTTTCTGTGGGCTGTACATTGGTTCAGATTACCCTTCTAAAGTTCAGGAGCCTGCAATGAAGGCAGAAGACGTTCTTATTCACAAAATTGGCTACATTGGGAAAAGAAAAATGACATCTAATAAGATAATCAATAAAGGAAATAAATTTCTTCGTTTTTCTCCAGTTATAATTCCTATAATTACTTTATTTGTCCCACATAATGCTCCATCCTATAGCACAGTAACCTTCTTCTGTTTTTATGAAGACTTCATTTTTGTTTTGATCTGACCATAGGTTGGAGTGAGGGGGTGTTGTTTAGTAATGAGAAGACAAACCTCTCAAGGTTCATGTATACAACTCTTGACATATAATTTTCATGCAAGTAAGGAAGAATTGTGAAGATCATTGCTAACCCACATCTTAAAGAATGTTATTTTTCACATTATATTACTATTATCTCAGTATTATTACAATCACTTGCAGAGGGTGGAAAAACTATGGGCTTGAAACACAACTTAATAATCATAAGGTCTGATAAGTATTAAATTCTCTGAACCTCAGTTTCCTAAGTTTGCTTCAACGATTTCTATGATGATTAAATAAAATAAAATATTGATTGTTAATCTCTTCCAGGGTATGGAATTTAATTGGAACTCATTAAATTCAAATTATATTTCTCTCCCCAACAAATTAAAAATTCAGATATCAAGTTGTTATTTTATCTATTTATTTTATTTATTTTTATTTATTTATCTATTTATTTATTTATCTATTTATTTATCTATTTATTTATTTATCTATTTATTTATTTACTTATTTTTATTTATCTATCTATTTATTTATTTATTTTTATTTATTTTTATTTATTTCATTCATTAAGCAAATATTTATTGGGAGCCTTGAATGAGGCAAGAACTCTTCTAGGCACTAGGCATATAACAGCAAACAAAATGGAAAAAAAAACACTTTGACTTCAAGCAACTTGTAGGATAGTGGGATTTGTTTTCAAGAAATGTACTATATTGATTAATTAATTTGGTATTGTACTGGTCTAGACCAGCCTCTTTATATTTACTAATAAGGAGATTGAAGAGAACAAAAACTTTTGACAAAAGTTTTTTTGAGCATTTACTACGATTAGCATTTCAAAGTTTCATTTTTGTCCTAATCAAGGGAAGAGCAATTAAGAAGTAATATGGTAGGGCGCCTGGGTGGCTCAGTCGGTTGAGTGACCGACTTTGGCTCAGGTTATGATCTCACGGTTTGTGAGTTCGAGCCCCGCATCAGGCTCTGTGCTGACAGCTCAGAGCCTGGATCCTGCTTCTGATTCTGTGTTTCCCTCTCTCTCTGCCTCTCCCCCACTCGTGCTCTGCCTCTCTCTGTCTCAGAAATAAATAAACATAAAAATAATTTAAAAAAAAAGAAGTAATATGGTTACGTTCTTATTCCAGAATTTGCCAAGAAAGATGAAGAAAGAAAATAATCTATCTTCTTATTAATCATGGATTTCCTTTATCTCTTGAAGGAGCTAAAGAAAGATGAAGTGTCTAAGAAAATATTTTATTTTTTTTAAATTTTTTTAATCTTTATTTATTTTTGAGAGAGAGGGAGCTCGAGAGAGACAGAGCATGGGCAGGGGAGTAACAGAGAGAGAATGAGACACAGAATCCGAAGTAGGTTCCAGGCTCTGATGTGTCAGCACAGAGCCTGACGTGGGGCTCCAACCCATGAACTGTGAGATCATGACCTGAGCCGAAGTTGGATGCTTAACAGACTGAGCCACCCAGGTGCTCCGAAAATATTTTATGTTTCATCACCATCTTATGTAAGGGGGCTGACTTTATAATCATCACTGCCAGTCTTTACCATTTTTCAAAGGACATTGAGATCAAGATTTTTATGTATAAATTTATGTTTTTTATCTGTTGCTAAGACATGATATTTTTGAAAAAAATTGTGGGACCAACAAAATCCACCAGTTTAGGACCTAGCACATTTCATGTACAATTGCACAGAGTTCAGCTATATCTGCATTGTAACTTTTTCTAGCAGGCATTTGACATGTGCATAATTCTTAAAGGAGAAAAGAATGTGCCTGCAATTCATGCTACTAATATGATCTCTAAAGTCGTTGCAACTTACAGTACCAATTTCCAACCACATATCTTACCCCACACTCTCATTTCAGACATACAGAATTCCTTACTATTTGGTATCAACAATTCAGTCAGAAAAATGGTATTTCTGCTGGCAAAGTTCTACCTTTTACTGAATGACTCATAAGTATGAAATGTTTGGGTCTGGGTCTAGGTCTAATGAGTGGAAGTAGGAATTGAGGAAAAAAATAGAACTTCCCCAGATGTGGCTGGAAAACTTGAAAGAGACATCTCTATATATCTCCCTTTGAAGAATTTATTTTTGTGGTTGGTTTGTGTTGTGGTTATTGGTAAAAGCTGGAGAATATTTTTTTGACAATATTTTCTCTAATTTACCTAATATGATCCTCTGTTTGCATTGCTTCAGTTCCTTCCTTAAAATATTCTGACTGTGAACAGTCTTAAGAGCACAATGACAAATGAACAGGACATCCTATTCTATGCCTTATGTTTTTGTCACTGTGCAAAGGAAAGCAACCTGTTTTAAGACCTACTACCAAGATGGGGTGCACCTGGGTGGTTCAGTTAGTTTAGCATCCAACTCTTGATATCAGCTCATGTCATGATATTGTGGTCATGATCTCCCAGTCGTGATCTCATGGTTGTGGGATTGAGCCCCACCTCAGGCTCTGTGCTGAGAGTGGAGCCTGATTGGGATTCTCTCCCACCCTCTCTTTCTCTGCCCCTCCCCCACTGACATCCTCTCTCCCACTCTCTCTTAAAATAAATAAATGAAAATTAAAAAAAAAAAAAAAAAAAAACTTAGGACCAAAAGTGCCAAATGGTAACCAGAGCCATAGTGAATTCATGGGCAAATTTTAATATAGTGAAACTCATAAACACCGTTATTAACAACTAAATTTGAGTGATTTTCATTCATTACTTCTTTTAACCTTTATAAAAACATTATAATATTGATACTCTTATCTCAACAGATGAAAAAACAGATATAGAGAATTCAGTTACCTCACCAATATCTAGTAAGTAGAAGATACAGGATTTAATCCTAGATGTTTGGCTCCAAAGTTCACACTTTTAGCCAGTACTCTATATTACCAAAGGGTATACTAGAATATGCCAGAATGAACATACACTTAGAAAGCGCAACTTCTAGGGGGACAGTCAAGAAAAAAAAATCTAGAAAAATAAATGGAAATATTAAGAAAGCCATGTCATGCTTTATAAATAAGCTCACATCACTTAATTTTCAGGAATCTAGGCATCTTGATTGCCTAATTAAATCATAGTTCTCAAAGCTTTTTCTTCACTAAGTTTATTAATTTACCATCCAAATAATAGTTTGCTCCTTCAAAGTCAACATTAGTTTTGTTGTCATCATGTTTTTGTTGACTTCAAAGTCAACATTATGTTTCTGTTTTGAGAATACCATCATTTAATCACAATGTCTATGCCTCTCTCTTTTTTCATACATCCATGACCTTTATGATTCGAATGCGTATATTTACATATATTTAATTGTGCCTCCTTTTTGTTATTATTTTTCATTTCAAATGTTCCAAAGTCAGTTTTGAAGTTATAATTATAATTGAGATTATTCCTTAGGATGCATATGATTTTACTAATACAAAATCTTTAAAAGCATTTTTACATGATTTATTGATTCATATATTTACTAATTTTTGAGTGTATAATAAGCATGAGGCATAGTGTGGTATGCTGGAGAAGAATAAGAGAATCTCAAACTTTCAAGAATTGCTGAAGCATAGGAAACAAATAATTAATGTAAAAATTACAACAGAATGCTCTGCCAGGGACATTCACAGGATGCTATTTATGTTATTAGAAACGTACTGGGGCGCCTGGGTGGCTCAGTTGGTTAAGCGGCCGACTTTGCCTCAGGTCATGATCTTGCGGTCCATGAGTTCGAGCCCCGCGTCGGCCTCTGTGCTGACAGTTCAGAGCCTGGAACCTGTTTCTGTGTCTCCCTCTTTCTGACCCTCCCCCGTTCATGCTCTGTCTCTCTCTGTCTCAAAAATAAATAAACATTAAAAACATATTTTTAGAAACATATTGAGTATACATTTGTATGTTTATTGATGCTATGAATTGTTTAATTAATGAAATGCTTTTTTAGTTTTAAAACTAATACAAAGCAGGTTTATTTCAGCCATTCTTGGATCGCACATTCTGAGTTTTCTTTTACATTCTATATTCAGATACCATTAGGAAATGGTAGAAAAGCTATGGAATGCAATATGTTATTTATCAGGATGAAACTGAGTGCTATTTACTGTAAGAAAAATTAAATTACTTCTCTACTACTTTTAGCTGTGTGATATTGAGCAAACAAAAAGTTATTTTCTCTTTCATAAAATAGAAATTATATAACTAAATTAACAACTAAATGATATAGTATCTGCAATTTGGTTAACATGATAACTAGTACATAGTAAGGATCAATTAATTTTAGTTGTTGTCATTATTATTATTTTCTCTATGAACAGTTTCCTACATAAATACCACTAAATAGTTTTTTTAGACTTGAGCTCCAGGCTATATGTCTTAAGCAAAATACAAAGCAAAATAAAATACAACAAAAAGTGTTTTCCTATATAACAAAATTGAAATTTCTAACTTCAAATATTGAGAGTCATCACTGACTACAATTTTTATTTAATCTTGAGCTCCTGGAAACTAAACCCATGTTTGAAACTCTACTTTAGTACCTTGGTAGGATATGGCCTGCATATCTTCCTACATTTTAAGTTTTTCTTTGGTCCTGACCTGTATATTAGGTTGCAATTTTTACCTAGTTATGTCTTATCATTTTATCGTATGCATGCTTATTAACTGATCTATCATTTGTAGAATCAGGAAATATAGATAAATGCAAATATACATTATATAACATTGCTCTGGAAGAACTGAGTATTTCAGAGACAGGACTCAAACTAAATTCCTCTAATGTTATCTCATTAGCATTCTTGATATAAGGGGCAGATCCAATGAAAACTAAACCTTCATTCCTCTGAAATTAGTGAATCATCAGCACCCTTAACCTCCCCAGCAAATTCAAATCAATGTAAGAAAATCAGTAGTTAGATAAATGTGTGCACAGTATTTCATTTTAAAGTGTAGCAAGATAATTTTCTCTTATACAGAGATGAAATTTTGTTTTCTAAAAAAAAAAAAAAACTAAGATTTACAGTTACTGTTATGAGAGAACATCTAGAACATAAAAAAGTGATTTTTGCCTCTCTTCCTCTCTGAATTGTCTTGTGTATTAATGTTGTAATCATATACTTCAAATACTAATTTTATTATTTTAACTTCTTCCTCAGAAACATTCAGAGGCTTTTAAAATTCTCCAGCAAAAGCAAGTAACCATGTCTCACAAATATTATTTTTGCCATGTTTTTTTTTTTAATGTTTATTTATTTTTGAGAGAGAGACAAAGAGAGACAGAGCATGAGAAAGAGTCAGACAGAGAATCCAAAGCAGGCTCCAGACTCTGAGCCGTCAGCACGGAGCCCGACACGGGACTCAAACCCACAACTGCAAGATAATGACCTGAGCCGAAGCTGGACACTTAACTGACTGAGCCGCCCAGGCGACCCTATTTCTACCATGTTTAAAATTTAATTTTATATTAACTGTTGAAAATATTCCCCACATTTAAATCATAAAAATCTGTTGGCAACTGACCAGAGACCTCATATTGATTTCTGCTTCTGAGGCCTCTGGCATCCATTCTCCCTGTTTATACTCCTATAACCTCTTGCTTCACTACAGAACCTACTTTCAAAATACTTATTTAAAAAGCTCACCAGCAACCTTTCCTGAAAAGTCTTACCCAAGTCTAGAATTTCTTTCACTGAGCATCACTCGAAACTCTACCTCATCATTTTAGACCACAACTTATTCTTTCTTTTCGTGTCTTCAGTCATTTAAATTGGGACCCTCACAAGAGGGAAGCAACATTTATTGACTGCCTATTATTTAACAGGGACTACATGAGGCAAAGTCTAAGGTTATATTTATTTGTATTTAAGTGATATGTCTCCGTATTACATAATGTGAAATAGTAATATGTCTTAAGCAAAATATGTCTTAAGCAAAATACAAAACAAAGTAAAATACAACAAACGAAGCATTCTTCTGAACTACCGTTTCTGTCTTAATTCCTCCCTCCCACAGGTAATGAATTTCAGTTTCTTTGACTAATTATTGTGTTCGGGTAGTTATCTATATAGCTCTAATTAACAAACTGATACTTAAAAAATACTCTCACGTATACATATAATCTACTGACATTCTCTGCTAGATGGTGATACAGATGTAATGTACATACTCTACCCATATGCTCTTAATCCCCCCAACACACACAGACCACCTTTCATTGGTACCTGACAATCTTGTAATCAATGTAATTTTAGTCCGTGGAGGCTAAGCGCCTAAAATCAAGTGCTTTTTTCATAATTCCGTAAGATTGATGATCTCAAAAGGTCTCTCACCTCTTTACATAGTCTACAGTGTAGGAGAGTACTGATAGCATTTACATCCTTTAAAAAATAAAAAAGTGTTATGAATTTTAGCTTCTGTCTTCACCTGTTATTTACAGCGTGTATTAACCAAGTGCTACTAATTAAGGGTTGGATGACGACTATGCAGTACAGCTTTAATTCCAAGCAGGCTAGGATTGCATCAGTAGATCCACTTGTTGGTCAGAATCCAGGTATTTGAGCAGTATGTCTGTGAACCTGACCTTAGACAATCACTTCCACTTTCTGTATTACAGGCCTAATCAAGGGAAACTACTAAGATACAGCTTCATTTAAAAAGGTGCTTTATTTTCCTTACACTTGCTCTTAAGAGCATTGTGTATTCTAAGGCCGTAAAATCCCACCTGCCAATTAATTTTAGGTAGTTGTAGGATTGTCTTAGAACAGAAATAAGGCGTGTAACTAATCATATTTTTTTATTTCTTGATTGCTAAAATTTTCAAAACTCTTATGTATCAATTGACGTTCATACTTACATTACATATTTGGTCCAAGAAATACTATATTTACATTTATTTTTTGTCCATAGTTTTACAAATTTACTCTATCAAATAGTTGCCTGAATAATAAGCTGTAGAATAAGTTGGGCATTATTAAAATAATAATAATAAAGCTTCTGTGTTACTTAGCTTTATATGTTCTTCACCAAGGAAAAAAGTGAGAACACTGCAGTTCTTTGCCAATATATATTAGTAACGTTGATGACAGTATACTTAATATTACCTTCACTCCCTTATTATTGTCAGATGCGTAACTTAGTGTTGACCTTTCATTCGAGGCCTAAGTATTTACTCATATTAAACAATTAATAATAATTCTTAAAATTAAAAAAAATGTAAACTGAGAATATGAACACCACTGAAGGAAATTTAATTTTACTCTAACTTCCTGTTAAATACTGAAATGCACAAGTGAATCTTAAAATACTGTGATATGCTATAATCAGCTGCAACTCTAAGTTTTGTGACACTAGTTTTTCACATGATAATGATGTTCATATTTAGAGACTGCTGCTAAAAGTACCTCTATTTGGTTTTGATGCCAAAGGAAGATGTCAGAAAATGAAGGATCAGAAAATTGACTTAACTAAGTGGTCCTGGTGCATGTTGTCTCATGAGATTGAAGTTAAAGTATTGTAAGACATTGGCTAGGCATGCAGGGCTTGACTAAAGCTAAAGATTTGTTTCCAGGACAGCTCCTTCACATGAGCTTTCTTTACCACCTGAGCCTCTCTATAGAGTTGTTTCAAGGTCGTCACAGCATGGCAGATGGCTTTCTCCTAAGTGAATGGTGACAGATGGAGATAGACACATAGAAAGACAAAGAAACAGAGAGCTTCCATAATCTATTAGTCACAGGGACCATCCCTGAAATAATATGGGAAGGGATACACACAGGCATGAATCACAGAAGGCAAGTTTCATTGAAGAGCACCTTGGACACTGGCAAATAGGTGATGGAGATTGAGCATACTTGTGATGAGCCCAGGGCATTGTGTGGAAGAGCTGAATTACCATATTGTACACCTGAAACTAGTATTACACTGTATATTAACTAACTAGAATTTAAATATAAAAGTTTTAAAATATTCAAATGACTTAGTAATTATTGGACATAAAATTAGGGATTCACCGATCATAGGACAACATTTGGAACATAAGAGATATCTAATAAACAACTATTGAATCAAGGAATTTTATTTATTTATATTATTCATTTTTAATATTATATATGGCTATTGATACATAATGAATATGCAGCAATATTGAATTATTTCCTAATGATTTTTGATCAATGATCAGTTATATGATTACTTCATGGTTTGACATATTTTATTAAAATGCGAAAATAATTCCACATTGTGCTATAGCCTCTAGAAATACTTTTAATAGAAGAGTATCGTGCATACTTACACATCCATTTACCATTGTTAGTTTTTTTGCTATTCGACTTTCGCTGCTGCATTTGGTTTTGAATTTGTTCCTTTTAACAATGTGCCATATAGTAGTTTTTCCTAGCAAAGGTATGCACAAGAAATTATCCAGTTTCATTTTTACATAAAATACGTTTATTTCACTCTTATTCTTGATATTAGTAGGATACAGAATTCTAGGTTAAAAAGTATTTCTTCCTAGTTCTTTGAAGATATTATTCTATATATTATGGATACTATTTTTCTGATAAGTTTGCTTGCAATGCTTTTTAAGTTTTTGTAGGTGTTTTTCTTCTGTTTTGCTTTTAAGATTTTTTTTTCATTTCTAATACTTTGAGGTAGGGATTTGTGTCTATTTATCTGCTTAAGACTTAATGGTCTTTGAAGTAAAGACATATATCTTTCTTTAGTCCTGGAAATGTTTCAGCCATTAGGATTTTATATATTGTCAATCCTCCATTTTGTATGCTTTTTTCTTTCTGAAAACTAATTTAACGTATGAACAGCTTCCATATCTCTTAACTTCTTGCATTTGCATTTCTGATTTTGTTATGTTGCTCTCTCAGTGATTTCCTTGAATCAGTCTTTCACTTCAGGAAGTCTCTGTATAATTTCTTTAAACATGTCCATTGTTTTTAATTTTTTTTTCACTGAAAAATGCCGCAGTTTATTGAGGCATAGTGTATATACAATACAATTAGTCCATTTGAAACACACAGTTTTTTAATATATATGGCAGTTGTATACAATTGTGTAATCATGGATTCCCTTATGCTTCTGCAATCAACATGCTCGGACTGTACCAACCCATAGGCAGAAATAGTGTGTTCTAATCCTTGATGACTGTCAGCACAATGTTAGCTTTTCTAAAATTGTATTTGTATAGTTTGTCTCATTTCACCTAGAATGATGCTTTTGAGATTTAGCCATGTTCTTGAATTTATCAATAGCTCATCCTTTCTTATAGCTGAGAAGTTCAAGGTAAGAATGTAAAACAAGGGCGCCTGCGTGTCCCAGTCGGTTAAGCATCTGACTTTGGCTCACGTCATGATCTCACGGTTTGTGAGTTTGAGCCCCGTGTCAGGCTTTGTGCTGACAGCTCAGAGCCTGGAGCCTGCTTCGGATTCTGTGTCTCCCTCTCTCTCTACCCCTCCCCAATCATGCTCTGTCTCTCTCTGTCTCAAAAATAAATATTTAAAAACTTTAAAAAGAATGTAAAATAATGCGTTTCTTCATTAACTGATATAAATTTAGTTTCATCCAAACGTTTCCTCATTATAAATAATGCTACTATGAAGACTTACAGATGATGTTTGTGTTATTATATAATTTTATTTCCTTTAGGTAAATACTTAGGAGTAGAATTCCTTGGATGTATATTATACATGTAAGTGCTGGTTTGTTCTCAAAATTTTATAGTTTAAACTCTGACATTTAGGTCTGTGATCCATTCAGGTCTATAATTTCAAACTAATTTTCCTTGTGGTGTGAGGCAGAGATATAGATACATTCTTTAAAAAATATGGATAACCGAATGTTCTAGCAATATTTTGCAGTAAAGCTGTCCTTTCAGCAATTGAATTACCTTGGCAAATTTTTTTATAAAATCAGATGACCACAAAAGTCTGGGTCTATTTCGGGACTCTGTATTTAGTTCTATTGATCTACACATCTGCTGTGTGCCAAAATCATACTTTCTTGAGCACCGTAGTTTTATCAGAAGTCTAAAAACTAATAGTATAAATCTTCCAACTATCTTCTTCTTTTTGTTTTTCTTGGCCAATCTAGATTTTTTGTATATGTATTTTACAACCAGCTTGCCAAATTCTTTTTTTTTTTGCATTGAAAATGTAAAAACACATTTCTGCTTGAGTCAACATGATGAAAGACAGTAGTAAGACATACGTATAATAGAAAGAGGTCTTTAAAACAGAATCTAAAACTTGAGCCTATTTATGTAACAGCCTGAGTGTGTGTGTGTCACGATGATGTTTCCCAAAATGGTAACGGCAGTTCTCTCTGGAAGGAGGGTTTTCTGTGCTGTGTCCCTTCTTCTTTATATCTTTTAGTACTCTTTAAATATTTACCGCCATGAGCACTTACTAGCTTTATATTTCTTTAAACTTTAATGTGTAATTTATTTTTTTAAATTTAGATCCAAATTAATTAGCATATAGTGCAATCATGATTTCAGGAGTAAAATCCAGTGATTCATCCCCTACGTATAACACCCCGTGCTCCCCCCAACAAGTGTCTTCCTTAATGCCCCTTGCCCATTTGCCCATGCCCCCACCCACAACCCCTCCAGCAACCCTCTGTTTGTTCTCTATATTTAATAGTCTCTTATGTTTTGTCCCCCTTCTCGTTTTTATATTATTTTTGCTTCCCTTCCCCCTATGTTCATCTGTTTTGTATCCTAAATTCCACAAACGAATGAGATCACATGTTATTTGTCTTGCTCTAATTTCGTTTAGCATAACACCCTCTCGTTCCATCTACATTGTTGCAAATGGCAAGATTTCATTCTTTTCAATTGCCGAGTAATATTCCATTATATTATATATACCACATCTTCTTTATCCATTCATCTGTTGGTGGACATTTGGGCTTTTTCCGTAGTTTTGACAAATTATTGTTAAAAAGTGTGCTAGTATCTTGATTAGGAATGCATTACATTTCTAGATAGATTTAAGGATTTTTATTTTCTCATTGTTGAATCTTGCAATTCATGAACATGGCACATATGGTCTATGGCAAAGTCCAATGATATCAGTGGAACAGGAGTATAAGCTTTTACTCAACACTTGCATTTAGAGATCCAGGTTTCTTTCAACTTGAAAGACCATTTTGGCCTTTGGAATCCTCTCGAGCCAGTTGAAAAGTGGGACATAAAACATGAACTTATTTCATGGTATAATTTTATTTTCCATGCAATAAATAGGATCTATCACTTCCACTCACATTCTTTGTTGTTAAATTTTTAGTTAAATTCTAGTTAATTAGTTACCATTTAGTGTAATATTGGTTTTAGGAGTAGAACTTAGTGACTTATTGGTTACCTATAACACCTAGTGCTCATCACAAGTCCATTCACAGCCTAAGGGCCAGATATAAGATAAATAATTCAATTATCAATAAGACATGCTGGAAAATATAGTTTAGTTGTGGCTTTAGAGAAAAGAAAGCACACAGATATTGTTGAGCAATTACAGTTTCTGCTGTGCTTTTTATTTCTTGCACCTGAAATTTCTCTTTTCCTTATTGAAACTGTCTATATATTTATTTTATTTTTAAAGTTTTATTTATTTATTTTGAGAGAGAAAGGAAATGTATGCACACACACGTGAGTGGGGGAGGGTCAGAGAGAGAAGGAGACAGAGAATCCCAAGCAGGCTCAATGCTGTCAGTACAGAGCCCAATGTGGATTTCGATCCCACAAGTCATCGGATCTTGAACTGAGTCGAAATAAAAAATCGGACACTTAACTGACTGAACCACCTAGGTGCCCTAAGCCCTTCTATACATTGAGCCAAAATCAAGAATCAGAACTTAACTCACTGAACCACCTAGGTGCCCTAAACCCTTCTATATATTTAAATAAATTTATTCTAATTTGTTTGCTTTGTGTAAAATACCTACATTAATTAGTTCAACTTCCATACAAATAGAACTAACATTCCTGTTATGAATTATTATGCAAATAATTTACTTGTTAAGAAAACTTGGAAAATATAGATAAACAAAAAAGAAAAAAAATGATTCAGCTGAATTACAAATAAGAATACATAGT
Organism: Felis catus; assembly: GCF_018350175.1. Lineage (NCBI taxonomy): Eukaryota > Metazoa > Chordata > Mammalia > Carnivora > Felidae > Felis > Felis catus. The sequence goes on from NC_058371.1 coordinate 177,895,741, forward strand.
TAATTAGTCAGAACATATAGTAAACTATTGGTCATTACAGTTAATGCTTCTAAATTGTTCATGAATCTATCTATATATATCAAATATATATCACATATAAGGATATATATCACATATATGGGTATTTATATATATATATATTACACATGTGTGTCTATATTATATATGATTATGCAATATAATACCTATTGATCTGAAACTAGCTTTTGCATTTAAATATAGACACATACACACAAATGCACATTAGATGTGTGTCTAGGAGGTTTGATAGTTACTCTAACCATCCAGTAGATGTTTTCCATGATTTATGTGATTTAATTCTGAAAATAACCTTATAGTGTAAATAATCCCATGATAATACTAAGGATTCAAAATTTTTTGCAACTTGTCATACCTCTACTTATATGCGGTGGGGCTGAGAGTTAACCTTCCTTGTCTAACTCGAAAACCTAAGTTCTGGACCATTCTGCTAACCCATTTTAGCATAGTTCTTACCTAAATTAGTGCTTACTGTGATCCAGATGCAGAGTAAGTGTATTGTTGATATTCATTATTTAACTGTCACAACAATTTTGTGTTATCACATTTTTCAAATTTGATAAATAGGGTTTAGAGATTTTAAATATATTGTCACACATCTCATAATAGCAAGTGGAAAAGCAAGTATTTAAATTCATGTCCCTGAGTCAGAACAAGGCTTCCAACCTCAGCACATTACAGCCTTTGTGAGGATATCTCTATTGGCAATATATTTGCTGAATGGAACAATGACTTAAACACCCAATATTTAATTTATCACATTGTTGGGTTCAAAATACTGATATTGTATCCATAAGCCCAGGAAAAGGAGGTGAAAGATATTTTTTATTAAGCATCTATTTTGTGAATTTGAATCATAGATCATCTTACATAGCAATAAATAAAAATTGTTATGTCCAGAGGATATTTTTATTTAAAAATTAAATAACTATACTACCATGCACAGTTACTATATAAAAATGTATCTAGGTAGGAGCAAAAATTTCAAATAAATCAAAAAAAAAATAAAACGCAATATAGCAACACAGGCAATTTTTTTTAAAGGATTGAATAGAGAGGAATTTGGTATTCTGTGAGCACAAGGGGACTAAAGGAGACATCTGAGATGTTATAGACTAATTTCTTCATTTTATTTTAAGCTCTCATCTCTATTATTTAAAAAAAAAAACAGGACCCATATTGCTTCCCTACAATAATATGGAATGGGATTTTCTACTTAAAATCATCTTATGGCTGTATTTCAGCTTTATGAAATTCCAATGATTTGTTTTTGGTTATATTTCCAAAATCACATAGTTAATACCCTGAAGTCTATCTAAGTTCACATGGGATCACAGAGGTGGTCTTACCAAAATCAAGCCAGTGAAAGCTCCATCTCTATTATAGACCAAACTGATGTGTGATGATATACTGATTGGCCTTTCTATTCAACATTTTACAACCTCCAAAAAAAAAATAATCAATACTGTCCTCACATCAATGTATCTTCTGCTACATTATACCACAGAATGTTTATGTAAATCCTAATTAAAATGTGCATATTTCTAGCCCCTTTCCTTTTCTCTCATTTTAAATTTTGATATTTGTAGAAAAAAATAAAACATCTTCCTTGGATATAACAACAAATATATAATCTCAATATTTATATATTGTCTTTCATAACTTTCAAATGAAGATGGAGTCTGTGGGAGAAAAGATGCACCAAAATATATTATTTTTCTAATATTCTTCTATATCCATGAGTCAAATTGTAACTAATAGTGTTCCTTCATTTTTCTATAACACATATGCCATCTTTTCCAAAGATACAGTTGTAAATAACAGTAAATCCAGCAGGAGAAATCGGACATTCATTATTCAGATACATAGCATCAATATTTCTTAAATTAAAATATTCCTTCAAGAAAAATCTTTTCTTTGGGTTTCCTTTTAGTTCCAGTAACAACATAGCTTGGCGTAATGGGTCAAGACTGGTGTCCTTTTTCAATTAAAAAAAAAAGAAAAAAACATTTTCCTAAAATTAAGGCGAACTGTCAAAGTTCTCTTCATAAAGAAGTAAAAATGGTTTATTTCATTCTGATCACATTATAACACCTAGTATTTGAAGCTTTCAACTGTGGCGCCATGACATAGAGGTGCTATGTCAGAGTTCTTGACATCAAATAGAACTTTCTTATCAAAGCTTAAGGGACATTTATTCTTCCATATTTTGATTTGCCTAGAAGTGTCTTTTTTTATTAATTTATTTCAATCACTAAGTCCTACTTTTAGAGTCCCAGAGATTTGCTACATACTGAGACACAGTAAATTCACAAAATCATTGCCTTCAAAGCAATAATATCTAACAAGATAATATCTTCCCTGGCCCATCACCTAAGCAGTGTAAAGCATACAGCTAAAAACCAATTGATTAGATAACAAAGACTAGGGAGTCAACATTTTGTCCGTATGTACTACCTAAGAACTTTGTCAAGAAACAGAATATAAGTGTAATCATTGGTCAGTATTAATTTTGTGGGGTTAGTGTGTTAAATTTAAGAATTAAGAAAAAATAGGGGCACCTGGGTGGCTCAGTGGGTTAAGCATCCAACTTTGGCATTGCTTGACTGTTTCGTCCAATTTCCTTTCACCACAGCACAAAAAAATGCTCATAATGTAATTCCTTTATTCTAAATGGGAAGTGATGTGATGATAAACACACAACATTGAAATATACATCTTGATGTTTTTTTGAGAGAGAGAGAGAGAGAGAGAGAGAGAGAGCATGAGCCATGGAGCGGCAGAGGAAGAGGGAAAGAGAATTTTAAGTAGGTTCCACACCCAGCAAGGAGCCCAACCTGATGTGGGGCTCTGATCACAACCATGAGATCACAACCTGAAGTGAAATCAGGAGTTGGCTGCTTAACCCACTGAGCCACCCAGGCACCCCATGAATAATTTTCAATGAAGATAGTTGTAAGGGGGTAGTGACACGGGCTTGAAAAAGCATGGACCTTGGAATCATATGTCATATACTAACTAGGTCTGTCAAGGCAAGTTGCTAAATATTTCAACTTCATTTTCTGTGCACATAAAATTGCTACTTCTGCATATGTAAGATTGATAAAGATCTTATAAGTAGAAGGCACTTTATGACATTTTCTTCTTTTCTTTTTTTTCATCCTTCAATAGCATCACTTTAGATATCTGAAATATTACAGTCTCAACTTACACATTCATCTTTTAAAAATTTGGGTATACTTAATCCTGCGCAGAGATTTTACCTCTAATCCTAATAACATCTTTCCCTCACAGGAGATGTTTTGGAAATATTGAGTCCATGTCAAGGAAGGGAACGAATAACCTCTCGTATTCTTCAGGGATTGTGAAGAAATCATACCAGATAAAAAGTCAGACTGAACATTTCCATTACAATTTTCAAAAAGTCAGTGTAAATTGGGACCAAGATTTGAGTCAGAATTTAGATCTATAAACATAAATTTCTCTTTTCTACTTACCCATTTAGAATTACAAAATAACTCACTTCAGCTTTCAGGGTCTGGAGAGATTTCATCCCATCAAAATTCTCTCTTCTCCCTGTATTTTCAACTTTTTTTTTTCTTTTTATTGATGCTGACTCTCCATTAGATCAAAATATATCCAAATGTTCCCCATTTGAAAATAAACAAGTGACTCTCTCTTGATTTATGTTTCCCTGTCAATCTTGCTATAACTCTCATTGGGTTTTTTTTAGTATATTTTAATGAACAATTGGTCTACATTCAATATCTCAATTCTGTTTCCATGTGCTTTTGTCTTTCACCTCACAAAATCTACTGCCGCCTCAATATTCACAGATATCTTCTAGATATGAAATCCAAAGAAAAATTTCTTATTGTATTAAGTATTTGACTCTTACCTTACCTTAAACCCTCCCCTGCCTTGGTTACAAGATGCATTGCCCTTTCTTTTCCTGCTTTTGTAACTCTTTTTCTTCTGTTGCACATGATATTTGTGTTTCTCTGGCTTCTGCTCTCAATGCTTTTCTTTATAACAACCTCATCACCACCCTGGACTTCAATATCCTTATGTTCTCATTATTAACAATACGGATATTCCCAGGCCTACAACACTCTTTTGAGTTCTAATTCCATGTACTTAATGTTCTACTGGCTGGTTCAAACTGTGAAATAGGCACCTCAGCGTCATGATGATACAAACTGAAATCACCCTTTCCTCAGACCTGAGGATTTTCTCCTTTTTGAAAACTGTTTTCATTATCTAGGTAGCCTGCAAAGCCAGAAACCAATATTTGGTATGTGTGTCTATCCCATACCCCCTATCTACTTGCATCCGTTTAGTTATTCAAAGCATAATTATTGGCCACCCAATATATGCTAGGTATGGTCTTAGGTACTTAGGATAAACAAGATAAACAATAACTGTTCTCCCATAATGCTTATGACCTAATGGGAAGGTGGTAGACAATGAAAAAGCAAGAAATAAAGCACATGGTTTTAGATAATAGAAAGTAACAAAGAATATTAAGCATGGAGGGGATTAGATTTAGCTGCATAAAACAGAAAAACTAAAATAATGGTGACTTAATGTTCAGATTTATTTCCCTCTCATTGTAGAGAAACTCTGTTCGTAGGCAGTCTAGAGCTTGTATGGTGGGCATCATCTTCTTTAGGGACCTGTGAGTCACTTTCCTCTATGAGTCTTATATAGAGCTTCTGTTATGGACTGAATGTTTGTCTCTCCAAAATCCATGTGTTGAAACCCTACCCCCCAGTGTGATTATACTAGGAGTTGGGGCCTTTGGGAGGTAACTAGAATTAGATAACGTCATGAGGGTGGACCCCTCATGATAGAATCACTGTCTCTTTGGGTTTCATGAGAGAGCTTGCTTCTTATGTCTGCTCTCCTCCATGTGAGGATATATGGCAGTCTAAAACCGACAAGAGGGTTCTCACCAGAACCCAGCCAGGCTGGCATCCTGTTGACAGACTTGCAGCCTCCAGAACCATGAGAAATAAATTTCCATTGTTTATAAGCCATCCAGGGTATGGTAGTTTGTTATAGCAGCCTGAGCCAACCACGTGAACTCCCAACTCCAGCTCACTTCTTGGTTCATGAAGGCAGTTGGGATTTCAGTCATTGAGTCTAAGTTCCAGGTAGCAGAAAACAGAAAGCACGGAAGAGAAAAAAGAGGCACACACCAACATAACCGCCAGCTTTCAGTAATATTCCTGGAGACTCAGAAAAATATGTTCATTTGACTACCATCGACTACATCATGCTGGAAAGGATGCTCTTTGCTAGTTATCTGGCCACTCCAAACAAAATTGCACTGTGCTATTGCATGGGGAAAGGATTTGGGGCAAATAGATGTTTCTGCTATAGGTGGCTATTTAGTTAGCATTAGCAGGGAGGGTCTTTCTGGAGGAGTAGAATCTCAGCATGTATTTTTGATCGTTCCATACTACTGACTTCATCTCTTTAATAAGCCATTTGAATCTGTTTTTTTAGTCTCCATTCCCATTGTCCCTGTCCTGTGTTAGTAAAGGTCTTTCTACTCCTCCCCTCTCTTGTAGCCTCATTTCCCTAACTAGGCTCATGCCTCCAGTCTGACCACCACAGAATCATTTCTTCAGGATACCACCCTGGAGCTTTTAGAATTTCAAATCCAATCCTTGAACTTCCCTAATTAAAACCTTTAATGTTTTCCACTGATTCAAGGCAGTGTCCACAGAAAATCTTTCATGAGAAGCTCCCTGACCACCCAATATTTTACTGTCTTCTCCTTCTTCCACTGAATTCCAATTTCTAGGCATGAATAATGGCTTTTAAAAATTTAGTTTTTCTCACAATTTTATTTGAAGACATTGGTTCTGTTCCAAATATATCCTTCCCCCATCCGGCCATGTCTAGAAAAGGCAGATGCATTTATCCTTTATCACTCATTGGAATGCCATCATTTGTTTAAGTTCTTCCTGAATATCATACTTTCATGGCATGCTCCTATCTTTAAACATACAAATGATTTCTGACCCCCCATTACTAAAATTATTGTCAACCTTTATTGTCTAGACCATTGCTCTTCCATGATAAACTGTGAGCTATCTGATAGTAGGGATTGGAGCTTTTATTTCTGGATGCAAGCACCTCTTTCTGAGACAAGCACATTTTAGATAGTTGTTAAGGTTTTCCTGAGTGAATTAAATTCATTAGCTTCCCAGACTGAAAATGTTAAAGCCATCTCTGCGTTTGCCCAAGCCCTCAGTTATGGCATCATTTTCTATTTATGCTATCTCTGCAGTTTCTCTCTCATCGACTCTGTTCATTAATGCCTACTTCGACTGTCCATTTTCAGCCATTTTCACCACACATTTGAATCATTACAATATTATAAACTAATCCCCCTTTATTTACTCTCTCATTTTCTCGATTTTTTTTTTCACTCCAGTGACACAACACAGATATTACCACTATCGTGGTATTGGCACCAAGTTTAAATAATCCTGAATGATTCACTGAAGTTCATATTTTTGCAGCATGGAATTCACAACTTTTTAAGAATGAGTTATATCCTCTTTCCAAGCTTGTATTTCCCTTTCAATTCTATCCCCACCTACAATTTTGTCTTTGTCTAAAGGGATAGCTCTAGGAAGAAGGCATCACTGAGCATGAGGCATTCTGTCAGAGATGTCAATGTTGTGGACGGTGTGTGGACTTTGGGCATGTGAGTGAGGTCAGTGGCACATAAAAGCAGATGACCCAGAAGACCCTGAAAGTTTCGTGGGAGACTTAACTCCCAGGTGGACATGACAGGCTGCTTCCAGCAATGTATTTTCCCACTGAAGCCTTAACTAGAAGGGACTAGGTGGGGGCAGAGGTTTCCAGTTTGAAAGTGAATTCTGGCCTTGCCTTCTAATGCGATTCCAAGATAAGGAACCCAAGTCAGGGACTGAGAGGAAAGAAAGAGAGAGAAAAAAAATAATAATTTAGCAGCTTGATTAAAAAGTGGTGCTCCCCCCCCAAAGGAACATTGTAAATTGTTCCCTTAGTGTAAAATAATGTTACTTTAATTTCTTCCACAGATTATTTTATAAGAACTCAATGAAGCACGTAAGTATACCCTCACAACATTAATTTTATTAATCCGCTGGCGGCATTGTATTACATCAAAAGCATCTGCGTCTAAAAGAAAGTTGTATGTGAGATATACTTTAATGCATTGCAGCGTGCGGGAAACAAAATGATCTCCTGGTAAAAGATATCCACAAGAATCTAAAAGATCATGCACCTGATTTTTCTTTTTCGGTAGCGGAGTGTGCTTTGCATTGTGAATAGGAGAAAAAAAATCCTCTCTTCATTCCCCCTGGAGCTTTTGCTTCAACCCATAGCAACAAAACATCATCTGTCTCTCCTAAAGTGTCTGAGCGATTAAAATGCTCAAAATTGTACCCCTTTTTCAAAATCAAAATTAAATATTACCTCCTTCCTGAAGCGGTCCTCAATCTCATCAGCCAAACTAATCTCACCTACTACTGTGATCCCAGAGCATTTTGTTTGCACGTCAGCTTGAAACTTTATAAAACTCTGCCTTCAGTTGTGTTTAGTTTATTCCAAATTAGTCTTTCTCACTTTACGGTGGTATTTAAGGCCTCAATCAGAAAGACGTTGCTCAGCGTCTTCTGCTAAGTGTGGTGCGATGCCTTGCACACAGCTTTTGCACAGAGGTGGTGCTGTGCTTATTCAATGCCTGGGATCTGGGATCTGATTGAATAGGGTCGATTGCTGATTCTGCTCTTTCCTAGCTGTGCAGCCTTAGGCAAAGCAAGGAACCTTTCTGTTCTCTGAGTTTCTCTCTAAAATTGAGAAATATGGACACACTTAATAGGATTGTTGTAAGTTAAAAATTAATTAATAAAACTAACAGTATTGTGTGCTTAATAAGTAGTCCATAAATATAACCCGTTGTCATTACATGCTTAGTGAATAGATCTAAACTTCAGGACATTGAATTTAAATATGCCTCCTTTTTCTCTTTTTATCCGTTAAGGCTCAACTCAAGGATCATTTTATTTTTTTTTTATTAAGATTGTATTTTAATTCCAGTACAGATAACATACAGTGTTCTAATAGTTTCAAGGGTACAATATAGCGATTCATCAGTTACATACATCACCCTGTGCTCATCCTGACAAGTTCCCTCCTTAATCCCCATCACTTGTTTCACCCATCCCCTATCCACCTCCCATCTGGTAACCATCAGTTTGTTCTCTATAATTAAAAATCCATTTCTTGGTCTGTCTGTCTGTCTCTCTCTCTCTGTCCATTTTCTTTTTTTTTCCATTATGGCTCAGTTTATTTTAAAATTCTCTTCGATGCAGCCTCTATATAATTGTTTCATTTTCACTCAGCTCCTTTAATATTATAGCAAAGGCCACCAAACTAAGCATTTAGTTATGAACTTCTTTGCTCCATTCTCTTTTGATATTTACCTCTTCTTGAATATCGTGATACAAGTTCCGTGACTAATGATATCCTCAGAGGAAGCTGAACTGAGAACCATACCAGGCAAATCCAATTGCTACATGGGAATTGGACACAAAAGAAAACAAAGAAGTTTGAGTTTGGATGGTTCCCAGTTCTTCCTCTTTCCTCTCCGTCTTCTGCACCTTCATAACTTAAAGCCACGTGTCTTCCAGCTTGGTAAATGGTAGGATTTTGTTTTTGTTGGTGCTGCTTTAAAGTTTATTTATGTACTTTGAAAGAGAGAGAGGGAGCGAGCTGGGAGGGGCAGAGAGAATCCCAAGCAGACTCCATGTTGCCAGCCTGCTGCCTGATATGGGGCTCAAACTCACATACTATGAGATCCTGATCTGAGCCAAAATTTCGGGTCAGATGCTTAACCAACTGAACCACCCAGGTGCCCCGGTTTCGTTTTGTTTTGTTTTGATTCACAATGTGATCATGCTTAAAGACTTTCCATTCTCCCTTATGTTAAGAAGTATACATAACATAGTAACATCTCCATGTTAGAAGGAACTTTACAGTTCAAGTCTTACCTGATACATGGCTTCCTGGGAGGGAGATATCTACCATTTAATGGCTCATTCCTTTTTAAATTTTAATTGCGAGAATATTTCTGTTTGGATTAAACTTATATTTGTTTCCTAAAATCAAATGTGCATACACATTTGATCTGTTTTTCTCTCCAGAAAGCATATATATATATATTTTTTTTCTGAACTTCAGAGTTAGGTAGAATGTTAGTTCAATTCTCCATAACGTGTTAAAACTCAGATATTTGAAGATAGTTCTTATGTTCTTCCTCAATATTCTTATTATCAGATTTTAGAAGTAATGAATGATGGCGTCTCATGGGCACAATCCTAGTTACTTACCTTTGAATATGCAAGAATAAATTAATATTTCTGTAAAAGTACAACACTTGAAATGAATACCATTTTCCATTTGTAACATGACTGTGAGATGTAGCCTGTGATGATTATTATTATTTTGGACAATCTATTTCAATTAATGAAGCCTAAGCAAATCTGTCATTATCTTCACTTTGTTTCTCTACTTGTTTTAGCACATTTATCATCTAGGTCATTCATATTGGGTATATAATCAAATATTAGGTTATTTTCTCTGATTGCACTGATATATCTAAACCAACCATTTCAAAACTTAGGGGCTTAAAATAACAGATATTTATTTAGCTCACGATTTTTTGTTGGCTAGGCAGTTCACCTCGTCTCATCTGAGCCAACTTCGCTCATCTGTCATGGTCTCATTCATGGGATGTGGTTAGGTGGTGGATGTGGCTGATGGTTGGCTGATCAAGGATGTCTTCATTCATGTGTAGGCAGTTGCTGGATTTTTGCTGGATTTCGGACCAGGGCAACAGAGGGCTCCAGACCTCACGTTTCACGTCAAGTTTTACTTCTTTATATAGCATTCACAGAATTCCAAAATTAGCAAGAGTGGCAATTGTCCAGCCTCTGAGGGGCAGGCTTGGAATTTACACAGCATCAATTTCTTCACATTTAATTAGTTTGAGCAAGTAATAAGGCCAATATACCTTTGCAGGATGAGTAACGGGTTCTACCTCTTTGATGGAAGGGATTTCAAAGCGGTGTAGCTCCTTTAACAAACTAATACACGTAGGATCTTATGCTTTCACCAAAATTAAGAGTGCCTAAGGCAAAGGTTTGAACTAAGGACAAGTTTAATTATTTCGGCTTAAAAATATTCTATAGTGCCATTTCTACCATGGGTCAAGATATTTCTTTACGTTACATACATTACAATTTAGCCAGTCATGCCACACATATGATTAATATAGTTGTTTAACAAAAAGAGTCATAGGCATGCCACCAGAGACCTTCATCCCATAAAAAAATAATTTTTATGAGATTAATTGTTCAAATACCAGCCAATCCACTTAACTATATCCTCTCTTATTTCATAAGTCACCCATTTTTTCACAAATACTCCATGAAAAATTGTATCATGTATTTCCTTGAACGCACAAGTTTTTTATGATATATATGTTTTTTTTTCTGTGCATGTGTGTGTATCCTTATGTGGGTGTGTAAGTTCACTTTTAACTACAACCTCCTTAGGCTCTCGCATTTTTTTGCTCTGTTAACATTTTCTCTTTGACTATGCTTTTATTTCCTTTGAAATTCCTTTGATTTCTATTTTCTTCTAATCTATTCACACTGATATCATCTTCCTTTCCTACACAGTTTATAATACTATTAATTTGTAACCATTCCCTTTATTACTATCTAACAGTTCTTGAGAGCCTACCACAGGCCAAACACTATTGTATGTGATTTATATATATCAAATATTCACAAGAATCCTATGAGGCAGCTGATATCATTATGCCATTTTGTGGATTAGGAAGCCAAGGACCAGGAAAGTTTCTGGCATCGGTCTTCTGGTAAGTTGTAATGACCTTGTCATGTTCCATTACTTAAATCACTCCCTTGCGATCTTGTCATCTTGTCCTTCCCTTTTCTTTTCTTACCATGCTTTCTTAAAAAAATTACAAATAAGGCTAATTCCTTTTTCCTCACCTCTCCATGACTGATTCTGGAAAATCATCCTAAAGCTATACAGACAGATTCAAGACTCAATGACTATATCCTCCTCTGGAGGCTCAGCTTGGGAAGAATCTGCTTTTAAGCACATTCAGGTTGTTGGCAAAATTCATCTCCTTATGGTTATAAAACTGAGTTATCTGTTTTCTTGCTAAGTATCTACCAGAAACTACTTAGATGGTAAAGGCCACTCTCTGGTCCTAGCCATGTGAACACCTTTCACTGATGGTCATAACATGGCTCTTTGCTTCTTCAAGGCCAACAAGAAAAACTTCACAGAACTTTTCTTTCAGGAAGGGCCCAAACCATTAGAGGTTTGAAAGGGTTAATTGAATCAGACCCATCCAGCACAATCTCTCTTTTGATTCCTCAAAAATGTTTGGGGCCTCATATATATATTTTAATCCCTTCCTTTTTTATATAATGTAACCTAATTATGAAGGCAAAATTAATCATATACACAATCCTGCCCAAACTCAAGGGGAGAGAACTAAATACAGGGCTTGTCCACCAGGAGGCCATGTCAGAATTCTCCCTATCCCCCGCCCCCCATTTTTTCCGTAATAGTTTAACATGTGCTTAACTTCTAATTTCTCCTTCCTATCCGACCTCTTGAACCATCACTCTCAGCAAATAATTTTATTTCTTAGGGACGAGAAGATAAAAGCTACCAAATGGAATCCTTTTATTTACAAAGTATGGATCTCTACTCTCATTCTTATCTCTGCTTTTTTTTTTCATGTGTATTTATTTATTTTGAGAGGGACATAGAGAAAGTGCCTTTGTGCACACACACTCAGGTGCAAGTGAGTGGGGGAGCACAGAGAGAGAATCCCAAGCAGGCTCCTCACTGTCAGCGTAGAGCCTGATACAGGGCTCAATGTCACGAACTGGGAGATCATGACGTGAGCCAAAATCAAGACTCACCTGCTTACCCGACTGAGCCACCCAGGCGCCCCTTAACCTCTTTCTTCTCGGGGCAAGAGGCATCATTTATACTTTCTGAGGTTAATATTTTTCTTATAATTTGGATTTTTTGAATAGCAATTTTATTACCATTTTCATTGATTTAAATACTCTTTGTTAATTTTCTGGTGTCCAAAGCTTCCTTCTGCAAATACCTCCAGTCTACACAACGTTTCTCAACCTTTATCATCATCATTATTATTATTATTAGCTCCTTAAGGGAACTTTTGAGACTTTTTTTTTCCCAATTCTATCCATGAATTTTACACCAGAGATATATGCCTGTTTTTGTACTATATGTATCTCGGTGCTTTATATACAAAAAGAGTAAGATTGTTTTCATTCCCACTCCTCCTCCACAAAACTAATTTTGCCCCTTGTGAGTGATACAGTCCCTGCTAAGAATACACTATGGCTACCTTGACATTTTTAGCTACTACTCAATCTCCCTTCTCTTCATGATGGAAATTCTTGAAAGATGAAGGTCTCATCTCCCATCCATATCATAACTCCCTGTAATTTAACTTTTGCCCTTACCATTTTTGTTGAATTTTTCACAAAGGTCAACACTGTCTTATACTTTGCGTCATCTAATAGACACATTTAAGTCCTCATTGTATTTGAACTCCTTTTGACATTTACACTGTTGATCTTTTCTCTTCTTCTTGAAACTCTGTCTTTCCTCATCCTTCAGAAAAGCAACATTTCCACTTTTCTCTTTTACTTTAAACACGTTGTGAATCATATCCCAGGCTTTCGACTATCACTTCTATGCTGATGATGCGACTTGCAATCTCCAGTCTAGATTTCTCTCTAGAGCTCCAGACACGTTCACCTTCCTGATTTTCATGCCTCACAAATACTTCAGTCCCAGCATTCTGATCTCAACTTCTGATTCCTGTCTACACAGTCTATTTTGACAAATGACATTATTTCAACCTAATTAATAGGACAGAAACCAGAATATCTTCCTTCTTAACTATTCCTTCTCTTTCAGTCACCATAATTATTTATTTTTAAGAAGATAGAGTAAATTTATACCATCTTATTTTTATCCTTATTCTGAGGGATTTGAATCAAAGCATCAGCATCAACCCATTCATAGAGGTTTTGTCTCCAATATATCCTCCAGTAAAAATCATTTTCATACTGTATCCAGAGTGGCCTTTTAAAATATGAATCTGATCATATCACCATCTTGTGTCAAACCAATCAATGATATTGCTGGATTCAGAATAAAATACAACATTGTTTATCACTTGAACTCTCTTGCCTATCCTAAAACTCAGGTCTTTAAGAATTATATTATGGAGGATTTTTATACAGTGAACTCAGTTATTATTCAAAGATTTCAACTTACATGGGAGGTGAGTCAATCTCTTGAAATTCTATCCCATTAGCATTTATTTTCTGCTATTTTATTTTATTCTATTCTATTCTATTTCGTTTTATTTTATTTTTAGTTTATGCTGTGAAACGAAATCCTTTCTGATAAGTCCACCTTGAAATTCCTCCACCTGTCTTTTCATCAGGGCCCAGTCTAAGTTCCCGAGATCTATGTTGCTTCATGATATGGGGCAGAGACAATATCTCAGGGTTAATACTGGCCATGTATCCAAACCAACATCATCAGCCTTACCAGTCCCTTTGATTTTTTTTTTTCAATATACCCTTATCCTGGCTGCAAGGTCCAGGGAAATGTGTGTTCCCTGATTGTTCTCGAGATCATGTCCATGTCCCTTAAACTCAGAAAATTTAAGGTGGGGACTACAGGACCTCTGTAAAGTGAATTCAGGCCTATAAAGTTGCCTTACACAACAGACTATTCTTTCTAACTTACTCTTCTGTGTTAAGGTGCCTCAATGTTTTTGGCAAGGGGGTTAATTTATCCTAACACCATGGTTGAGAAGCAGGACATAGGTCTGTTTACTCTCAGACCCAAATACTTACTATATATTTTTGTACTATCTCTCCTTAGAATTAATGTTGGCATCTTGCCTCATTATCAGAGGCAATTTCTTATCAGAATATCATCAGCTATTAGCCCACTTGATTTTCTTGAACTTTGTCTCTGAATCCCTTTACCTCTCCTGTGCCCCACATCAGAAGTTCTGGGGGAAGGGATTTGGATAAACTTGTGAAGATCCAGGATAAACAAGCTCTGAATTTAGCTTCCACATCACTTTCCAAGTCTCATACCCTGTTTGGGGGCAGCCAGGGGAAGGAGAACATTTTTGGGGATATGTCTACTTGTAGAAAGTAACTTTTCTTAATCACAGAAATTATCACATTTGCTTGTAGGACTCTGTTAGCACCACGCTCATGTTCTGTCAAAACATTTAGCTACTAAATGTGTCCTGCTCTCTAACGTTTGGGTAACTTTTATAGATAATTTCTCCCATCTTTGATTGCTAAATAATTCCTATACATTCTTCAAAATGTATCTCAAGGGTTATTCCATTGAGGAAGCCTCTCTAGATTTCTTCTTCTTTGGCCCATAATTACTTCATTTGGGACTGTTTTAAGTACTAAATGAGTTAATATATGTGGACTGCTTAGCCACATGTTTCTGTTATATACTCAGCACTGAATAACGTAACAGTGCCTTATACATTTTCAGTGTTCAATATTATTGATTAAAGAGTCAATGATATATTGGGAAAATAACCTGAAATCTTATAAATCTTCACTCTAAATCTGTAAAACTCTTACATAAATTTGAAAGCCTGGCTCTCACCCAATTTGTCTTCCCACCATCTGGTCTCCAACTTTTCCTCTTTGTTCTGAAATTCTCCTGAAATTAATATGTCCTTTTCTTACTACATAATAATTTTTATATCCCTTATTACAGCACTGAAGATAGTTTGCACTGTATTGCTTAAGTGTAGATTAACTTTTCCTTATGTCTTCTTAATTGTTAGATGGGTAGCATGCAGGTCATGTTGTTGTTTTTTTTTTCTTTTTCTGGAAATGTACACATTTATATTGAGTTTTTCAAATGTTGAACTACCTAGGAAGAGCAAGAACCCAAAGGCAGCCTAAAAGATTCTGTATGTAGGTCCAAAACTTAACTTTATATATATCTTCCATATTACATGTATGTACATGTGTGTGTGGATATACATATTGTGATCAGTGACATTCAAATAATGGCCCTACATGACTCATGCTTCTGTTTAAGTCTACTCCCTTGAGTGTGCACAGGTCTTGAAATATAATGAAATATTTCTCTTGTATTTATATTACCTTACATGGCAAATGGATTTTGCAGGTACAATAAGGTCACTAATTCATTGATCCTGGGTACACTGAACTTAATCAGTAAAACCTTAAAATTAGAGACTCCTTCTAGTTTTAATGGGGTAAGATGCTATGTTGAGAGAAGACCATGTTGCTAGGAGCTGAGAGTGGCCTCCAGGAGCTGAGAAATCCCTGTCTTATAGCCAACAAGAAAATAGGAAACTCAGTCCTACAACCCCAAGAAATAAATTTTGCCAACAACCGGAATGTGCCTGGTAGAGCAAGCTGAGACTGAGATGAGATTGTTGCTCCAGCTGACGCCTTGATTTTGGCCTTTGAGAGTTTGGCAGAGTACTAACAAGACCTGCAGCCAAATTCCTGACCCATGGAAACTGAGTATCATGGAGTGTATGTTTGTGTCCCCTTGAAATCCATTTGTTGAAACTCTAGCTCCTGACAGGATGCTATTAGGAGGAAGGGCCTTTGGGAGGTACTTAGGTTTAGATGAGGTCATTACACGGACCCACATGTTTGGTGTCCTTATAAGGGCATGAAGAGACTCAAAATCTCTCTCCCCAGCATGTGAGGATTTAGCAAGGGGGCTTCCATCTAAAAACAAGGAAGAGGTCCCTCACCAGGAAATGAATTGGCCATCATCTTGACCTTTCTTTGGCTTCTCAGCTTCCAGAACTCTAACAACAAATGTCTAGTGTTTAAACCACTCAGTCTCTGATCTTTTCGTTATAGTAGCCTGAACTGGCTAGGACAATGAGAGAATGTATGTTAATTGTCTTAAGCCTCTACTTTGGTGGTAATTTGTTACACAAGGATATCGACCCAATAAATTATTTTAAATACATAAAAAGAGAAGGGATTTTGTTTTTTTTATTGTAACTTATGTACACCTTGCCTTTTGTTTGTGGTTGAGTGAAGATCACTAAGCCCATTCCACAGAATTGCCTTATGGGAAAATGCCCGCGAAGCACTGCAGAGGAAATGAGGTGTATCCTTAAACATCAGTATTTAGGAGAGAAAAACTATGGCATTCACCTTAGGCCAGGCTCCACAGCACCAGAGTAAACATGATTTTTTAACAGAACCCATTTACTCTCTTGCCTCAACGGGACTCTATGCTCCTTTGCTAATGACACAGGACTGAGAAAGAAAGTAATCATGTAAAGTAGCTCTACCCCAAGAATTGTTAAACGGGACACCTATATTTATCCCCTTCTCCCCACAAAATACCTTGAAGTGACACTATGGAGAGCTCATTTGAGGCTAACTGCAGAGTGACAGTTTTCTCCTTCTGCAGGAGAAGGATAATCAGGTTCATTAATCCGTTCAGACCTCCAGGGTATCATTTATTAAATTGCTCCCAATGTGCCTTATTCACTCCCAGGAAATAATTTACATACTAGGGAAATTTGATTCACTATCAAGCATATTCCATTTTAAACAATTCTCATTTTCATTCCTTGGTGGAAGGTAATAACTTATGCAAAATATGTGCAGGCATAGATTATGCCATGCTGGGAAATTATTTAAGTATTACTTTCAGGATGTCAATATTGCATGAAAATATCTGTAATATATTATTCAATGAATTTAATGAGGGTTTTTTTCCCCGTGTTTTTTTCTTGTCTTAGCCACCCTCCATTCCTCTCACCCACACACACACACAAAGACAATTAAAAGTAATCCTGTATAAAATGTGAGGACCTAGAAACATAGGCTTATTGATGAACAGCAGTGGAAGCCATACAAGTGACTTCTCTCTTTCATTATTCGGCTTCAGTCTTTCAAGTGAATCCAGCTGAAGCTATTTTGTATAAGCCTCCATCTAAACAGTTAATTGCACTTTAAGACACTTTGCTTCCCAACTGAAACAACATTAGCTGCCTTATTCAGAGAGAAAACTCACTTGGCTTATATTTCAATAATAAAGTTATGTTTCAACTGGTTAAGCTTTAACTTTTTTTTTTTTGAAACAGAAAAACTCTAATGATAGCCACTTATGTGTAGAACTTACCATGTGCCTAGATATTGCTGTAAGTTTGGCATATCTTCCTTCAAGTATTACTTCAAGCCACCCTGTGAGGTAGATACTACAATTACCACCTTTGAAAGGTGAGGAAATGGAATGAGAGCAACAAAATAATACAAAACCTGCTTGTCAATCTTTCCATGATGAATAGCCACTATTAGATTGCTTGATTTTTTAAACATAAACATTTGAGTCTTGCAGAGATGGCTATTAAACTGCCAATTGTGTAAATTATAACCTATCGAATGAAATGACACATAAAAAGCTATTTGGGTCTCACCCTCACCTGCTGTCTTGAGTTGCTAGAATATTCCTTTAAATGAGAACAATGGGATCCAGTTCTAGCACCTCTGCTAACAAGTTGTGCCTCCCTAAACCTCAGTTATCATATCTAGAAAATAAGTTGATGGTGTTTATAAGAATTATTTACGCTATGAAACTGTAGAGAAGGAAAAATTTCTCCTTTGACCCTTCAAGTTCTCTCAGTTCGAGTAACAAGCTTACATGAGGCCGATTAACAGGAGGAAAAAAAAAAAAAAAGAAGCATAGTTTCATTATTAGAGGCCCAATAATGAAATTCAATAAGAACCAAGGTAGGTAGTTTTTATACATTCTAGAAAAAGAGGCAACAAACTTTGTGAAGAATTGATAGGCTAAAAAAACAAACAAAAAGAGGTGTTGGAATCTTTCATTTGTTTTGTTTTAAAAAACAACAGTACCAAGGTTCTGTTTTATAGCTTTTTCTGCTTTAAAGTCCATATCTCTGGTGATAGGGATTTCTTCTTCACTTCTAAGTAAAACAGAGGGTATTTTTCTTATGGGAGATTTGTTTCCTGCTTTCAGCGGGATAGAGGATGGTCTGAGTATCTTACATTGTCTGTTTCTTAAGAAACGCTTATGTAACATAATCAACGTGCCAAAGGGGCACATTTTGGAAGGCCTGCCCTTACCCCCTACAGAACTCTACCTTTTCCCCAACATTATCTATAATGTGTATATGATTTGGCTAAAACTGAAAAAGTTACCACCAGGAATATGTCAAAGGTGTGAATACCCCAACGTTCCACCCTCCCGAAAACACAATCGAGGGAAATATTTCAAAGTATAAGTGTGGAGTAAATCTTCCAGTATATTGAGTTTGTTTCTTAACAAACCTGTCAAATATTTGATTCCAACTGTGATTTCCATTTTTTTTTTCAAGATAGCAGATCACAGCTTAAGCAATCAATATGCTGGCCGACAGTGGATTGAATGTCCTGTCCCCTAAACACATTATTTTTCCCTGACATAGCAAAATCTTAAGATCAAATGAACAGCAATTGAAACTTCTCCCTCCTTTTCTGGTCTCAGAGCAGCAGTTTGCAGAATGCTATGAAGTTCACATTACTTCCCCTGCTGTAGTGGGTCATGTATTTTAATCTAAAAAGATGTAAATTGTGGGCTTAGAAGAGTGAAAGCACCGTGTCCATGCTGGCAGAAAATGTTTTAAATTATTTTCTGACAGTGCAAAAATACAGCTACTGAGGTTTTAGCTGATGGACAGTTGGGAATTTGGAGTGCAAATCAGAAAGTCAGCTAAGGAACAGGCTTTCCTCCTGCTACTGTGGTTGTTATCACTGCTCTTCTTTTCTCCTCCCAGTGCCAGGTTTATAATTTTTTGCATTTGCAAGACAATGGCAGGCAAGACTGCTTCACAGTTTCAGAGTCTAGAGTACTACCAATAACAAATAACAAATAAGTGGAATGAAAGTGACTGAAACTTTTGTTCTTCCAAGTGCAAATAAATTACTGTTTGATATTTAACCACTTAACCATATAAACATGTAGATGATGGTGAAACATGGGTTTGCCAAGGTGTTTTTTTGAGACAGTTTTTTAATATTTTCTTTAAAAATACAAAGGAAATGAACTCTTTAGGAAAATACAACTTGGAAAATGAGGAAAAAATAGAAAAGTGGGGATAGCAGACACTGGAGCTGACACAAAAGAATTTGGATTGTTCTTCATTACATTGTGTGGGATGAATAAAATCCACTCTGAAGACAGGAAGGAGAAACTTATAGGAAAAAGACTCAGTGTCCCAAGCTGTACAGTAAAAAGCACTCCTTAGCAGAAGTGTGCACTCCAAAGAATGGGAAGGTAATCAGGTAGCTGGACTACAAGATAGCTGCATCCCTGCCCCATCCCAAAATCAATAGTATGAAAGTGTAGAGGGAATATTGTAACCCAGACATTCGTCTCAGTGGTATGAATGGGAGGCAATGATGGTACCTGAGGAAGATAAAGATGCTGGTGCCATATGATTCCATGAACAGGCTAGTTCGGAAAAGAGTCCTGGTTGGAAGGGAGACCAGGAGAGCACATTGAAAAGTAGATCTTGCTGCTATTGCATAACCTTGTTTCTCAACCTGAAACCTAGCTTTGGTGGCCTATAAGTGGTGTTGTAGATGTTAGTTTTTGGCGATGTCAAGAGATTGAGAATAGAACGATATTGAGGAGTACAGGCTCTGAAATCAGAGAGAACTAGGACCAAATTCTGGCCCTTCCATGACGTCCTGTCTGACATTTGGCAAGTGGTCTAGCATTTTTCATTGCTCCTCTTTAAAAATTGGTAAACTAATTTATTTTTTTCTATAAATTATGCAACATAATGCCTAACAAGACATTAGCACGTTTCTTGGCACATAAACCACAGTTGAAAAAAAATGTTTCTTATTTCTTTGAAGTAGGCCCAAAAGCCTCACAAGAAACCAAACAAGTGTTTTTTTCATAAGTTTCAAATGAATAGAAGCAATTAAGTCCTATTATTAAGGTTTAGTGTAGAAAGACATAGGGAAAGAAAATGGTCTTTTTCCTACTACTTTTCTAGGTTCTCAGCTGAGCCTCTATAACAAAAGACATATTACCAAAAGAAAAGCATACAAATTTACTTAATATGAATTGTACATGATATAGTAACCCTCCTAAGGAAATGAAGGCTTAAAAAATATTAAACCTGAGAGTTTTTGTATACTAGATTTGATGAATAATGGAAAGTCATGGAAAATATGAAAGGACAAAGGATATGAGCCAGATATAGTAAACTGGAGTAGACTTAGCAAGCTTTATTGGTTCAGATTCCTCTCAGCATTTCTTCCTCTTCACTTATATGAGGGTACATCTCACATGAGGATCTAATGACCTGCTTCAGGGGAAGGCCACAGAGTTCTTCCAGCACCTGCGGTTTCTCTAATCCCCTCAGCTTAAGATATTCAACATGCCAAAGGGATACTGGGTAGGGGCTACCCTATTTTGGGTAGCATGCCCTGAACTCCATTACAGGAGACCCATGTTCAGACACTCAGGAGATGTTGTGAGAAGGAAGGAGTAAGGAAGAGCTAAGATTGTGGAGTAATAGGAACACCTTATGCTTTCCTCATCACTTGAACACAATAAGATAAATACCAAATCATTCTGAATACCCCAGATATCAGTCTTAAGACTGACAGAACAAACTGCACAACTACAGGGAAAGAAGAGGCCACATCCTGGAAGATAGGAGGTGTGGAGACGTTGTTTGTGGGGAAAAAGGATCTCAGGTGCTGCAGAGGGAAGGAGTCCTGGTTACAGAGAGAGAGAGAGATAGCAAGAGAATGCACAGCACACAGGAGATCACACAAAGCAACACTTCCCCAAAGCCATTTACTGGAAAAAAATGAAAGAGGTTGATTATCATGAATTTTTACAAACAGTGGAGCTCAAAGACTGGAGTTCTTGAGGTCTGTGCCTTGGCCAGTGTTGAGCCTGGCAGGCACAGAGTGCTCATGTAGAGAAGGAAGGCAGAAGCCCGGGAGCAGACCATGCGATGTGAGGATCCCCTGGGCTGTACTGGGAGAGTCAGTTATTCTTGGAGCACATCTGGGAAAGGTGGTATTGCCTCTTGGTGACAAAGAGCTGTAGGTACCATTTCCCTTCCTCACCCCTCAGCATAGGCACAGAGATCCCTACTGGGGGTGGTTAACCTGGACACCTGCTCTTTGCTGCTTTTTACCCCTAGCTCCATGCCCCTATGCTCTGGTGTTACTGCCGTTCTGGAACAAATATGCATCAGTCCCAGCACGGTGAGACCCTCCCCTAGATCAGCACAGGTCCCCACCACACCAGTTGCCTAAAGTTTGAAGTTTTAAAACTCAGCCAGCCTGCCCGGGATAGAACACAGGTGCACTGCACTGCTAAACTGGCAGTGGCCCAGACACAGACAGGGTGAAGCAGTGATCTGAGGGATGCCTGGGATACATGAGAGGTGATTATTTACTCTTCTGGCAGGAACTCCCAGACAGCAGCAGACAGGAACTTCCCTCTTTGAAGACAACAAAAGGGCTTGGCACCATTTCTCTACCCAACCCCTCAGCATAAACTATATTCACTAAGCAGTATAGCACCAACAGCGGGGGCCTAAACCACTTATACCAAGCCCTGCCCCCCTGCATTCTACTGGTGCTGCTTTTCCCAGGCGAGTGTGCCTGAAAACCAGCACAGTGGGACCCTCCCCACGAAAACCAGCACAACCTTCCCGACCCTCTGTACACACCATGTCTACTGACCATAGAGTCCTGCAAAGCTTCAGCACTAGTGGAAATAGCATCAGGTATCATTTAACAAGCAGGTCAGAGACCACCTAGTTAAAACTCACCACATTCTGGCCAAGGTCCAAACAGTCCCCACTGCAGGCAAGGAGAAACTCTGAAGAGGACTGATCTGAGGAAAAGATAAGCCAAAACAGCAGCAGAGTGATCACAGCATCCACTAGAAACACTTCCTGAAGCACTAGGCCCTGGGCAGTATATGACCACTTCTTAATAGAACTGTTGCTTTCAGAAGCATGAAATGTAACAGGTTTTCCTAACACACAGAAGAAAACAGAAACCTAGACAAAATGCCCAGAAGAAATAATTCATCCCTAAAGAAAGAATAAGAAAAGTTCCTGGCCAGGGATCTGGCCATGATGAAAATAATATGCCTAACCCAGAATTTGGAACAACAATCATACGGATACTACCTGGGCTTAAGCAAAGCATAGAAGACTAAGCAGTCTCTTATCACAAGGATAAATGACCTAAAAACTAGTCAGGGAAAATGATAAATGGCAGTAACTTAGATTTGAAACTGACTGGATGCAATGAACACAAGGATGGAAGAAGTAGAGGTATGAATAAATGATATCAAATATAAAATTATGGAAAATAATAAAGCTGAAAAAAGAAAAATATAGATTATAAAAGTAGACTTAGGGAACTCAGTGACTCCATAAAGCAAAATACTGGTATCACAGGAGTTCCAGAAGAAGAAAGAGAAAAGGTGGCAGAAGGTTTATTTGATGAAATTATAGCTGAAAATTTCCTTAATCTGGGGAAGGAAACAGACTTCCAAATCCAGGAGGCACAAAGAACTCCCATAAAATAAACAAAATGAGGCCAACACCAGATGTATCATAGTTAAATTTGCAAAATATAGAGATAAAGATAAAATCCTAAAAGCAGAAAGACAAAAGAAGTCCATAACTTCCAAGGGAAGACAAATAAGTTTAGCAGCAGATCTCTCCACAGAAACTTGGCAGGCCAGAAGGGAGTAGCATGATATATTTAATGTGCTGAATGGGAAAAATATGCAGCCAAGAATACTCTCTATCCAGCAAAGCTGTCATTCAGAATAGAAAGAGAGATAAAGAATTTCCCAGACAAACAGAAACTAAAGGAGTTTGCAACCACTAAACCAGTCCTTCAAGAAATATTAATGAATGAACAAAAGCCACAAAGACTAAAAAAGAGTACATAAAATTTCCAGAAACAATTGCAAAACAAGTAATAAAATGGCATTAAATTCATATCTATCAAGAATTACTCTGAATGTAAATGAACTAAACGCTCCAATCAAATACATTGATTACCAGAATGGATAAAAAAACCAAAACCCTTCTATATGCAGCTTATGAGAGACTCATTTTAGACCTAAAAACATCTGCAGATTGAAAATGAGGGGATGGAGAACCATTTATTATGTAATCTGAAGAAAGTCAAAAGAAAGCAAGAGTAGCATTACTTAGGTCAAACAAACTAGATTTTAAATCAAAGACTGTAATGGGATGAAGAAGGACACTGCATAATAATAAAGGGGTCAACCCAACAAGAAGGTCTAACAATTAGAAATACTTATGCCTCCAAATTGGTAGATTCCAAATATATAAAATAATTAATAACAGACCTAAAGAAACTCTTTGATAATAATGCAATAATAGTAGACTTTAACACCATATTTACATCAATGGGCAGGTCATCTAAACAGAAAATCCACAAGAAACAATGGCTTTGAATGACACACCAGACTAGATAGACTTAACAGATATATTCAGAACACTTCATCCTAAAGAAGCAGAAAACACATTCTTTTTGAGCAAATAAAGAACATTCTCCAGGATAGATAACATACTAGGTCACAAATCAGGCCTCAACAACCACAAAGAGATGAAGATCATACTATGCATATTTTCTTTTTTTTTAATTTTTTTTTAACGTTTATTTATTTTTGAGACAGAGAGAGAGACAGAGCATGAGCAGGGGAGGGTCAGAGGGAGGGAGACACAGAATCCGAAACAGGCTCCAGGCTCTGAGCTGTCAGCACAGAGCCTGACGCGGGGCTCGAACTCATGGACCGTGAGATCCTGACCTGAGCCGAAGTCGGCCGCTTAACCGACTGAGCCACCCAGGCACCCCAACATATTTTCTAACCACAGCACTATGAAACTTGAAATCAACCATAGGAAAAAATTTGGAAAAACCACAAATACATGGAAGTTAAAGAACACAACACTATGAAACTTGAAATCAACCATAGGAAAAAATTTGGAAAAACCACAAATACATGGAAGTTAAAGAACATTCACCCACAAATACATGGGTGAAACAGGAAATGTAAAAAGAAATAGAAAAACACACACAGAAAAAATGAAAATCAAAACCGATGGTCCAAAACCTTTGGGATACAGTAAAAAGGAGCATAATAGAAAAGTATATTACAATACAGGCCCACCTAAAGAAACAAAAAAACACCTCAAATATGAAAACTAACCTCACACCTAAAAAAGCTAGAAAAAGAACAATAAATGAAGCCTAAAGCCAACATATGGGAAATAATAAAGATTAGAGCAAAAATAAATGATATAGAAACAAACAAACAAACAAAAAAACAATAAAATGGATTAATGAAATCAGGAGCTGGTTCTTTGAAAAAATTAATAAAATTGGTAACCTCCTAGGTGTACATATCCAAAAGAAAAGAGAAAGGATCTAAAAACATAAAAACATGGAAGAGAGAGGAGAGATTACAAACAACACCATAGAAAAAACAATTAGAATATTATGAAAAAATATATGCCCCCAAATTGGGCCATCTGAATAAAATGGATAAATTTCTGGAAACATAATCTAACAAAACTGAAACAAGAAGAAACAAAAAACTTGAGCAGACTGATAACCAGCAAAGAAATTAAATCAGAGTCAAAAATCTCCCAACAAACAAAAGTCCAGGGCCAGATGGCTTCCCAGGTGAATTCTACCAAACATTTAAATAAAAATAGATACTTATTCTTCTTAATCTGTTCAAAAAAAATAGAAATGGAAGGAAAAGTTCCACTCTCATTCTTCAAGGCCATAATTACCTTATTTCCAAAAATAGACAAAGACCCCACTAATAAAAAAATTAGAGGCCAATATCACTGATGAAAATGGATCTAAAAACTTCACCCAAACACTGGCAAATCAACTCCAACTGTATAGTAAAAGAATCATTTACTATGATCGAGTGGGATTTATTCCTGAGTTGCAAGAGTGATTCAATATTCACAAATCAACCCATGTGATACACCATATTAATTAAAGAAAAGATAAGAGCCATATGATCCTCTCAATAGGTGCAGAAAAAGCATTTAACAAAGTATAGCATCCATTCTTGATTAAAAACCCTCAACAAAGAACTGATGGAAGGAACATACCTCAACATCATAAAAGCCCTATACGATAGACCACAGCTAATATCATCCTTATTTGGGAAAAACTGAGAACTTCTATGAAGACATAAAGACATACAAATAGGCAAAGAAGTCAAAATGTCACTATTTGTAGACAACATGATACTCTAAATAGAAAACCCAAAAGACTCCATCAAAAATGTTACTAGAACTGATACAGAAAACTCACAGGAAACTCACAGGAAAGAAAATCAACATAAAGAAATCTGTTGCATTTCTATACACCATTAATGAAGTAGCAGAAAGTGAAATCAAGGAATTGATCCCATTTCCAATTGCACCAAAAACCATAAGATACCTAGGAATAACCTAACCAAAGAGGTAAAATATCTGTACCCTGAACACTATAGAGCACTTATGAAAGAAATTGAAGATCACACACCAAAAATTGAAAGATGTTCCATGCTCATGAATTGGAAGAACAAATATTGTTAAAATGTCTATACTATCCATAAAAATCTACACATTTAATGTAATCAATATCAAAATAAACCAGCCATTTGAACCTATGTGGATGGAACTGGAGGGTATTATGCTAAGCAAAATTAGTCAGTCAGAGAAAGAAAAATATCATATGACTTCACTCATATGAGGACTTTAAGAGACAAAACAGATGAACATAAGGGAGGGGACACAAAAATAATATAAAAACAGGGAGGGGGACAAGACATAAGAGACTCCTAAATATGGAGAACAAACAGAGGGTTGCTGGAGGGGTTGTGGGGGGGGATGGGCTAAATGGGTAAGGGACATTAAGGAATCTACTCCGGAAATCATTGTTGCACTATATGCTAACTAATTTGGATGTAAGCTAAAAAATATAAAATAAAAAAAAAACAATAAAAAATAACACTAGCGTTCTTCAAAGAGCTAGAACAAACAACTCTAAAATTTGTATAGAACCACAAAAGACCCTGAATAGCCAAAGCAACCTTGAAAATGAAAAGCAAAGCGAGAGCGATCACAATTCTGGACTTTAAGCTGTTTTACAAAGCTGTAGTGATCAAGACAGGATGGTACTGGCACAAAAACACATATATCGGTAAAATAGAATAAAAAACCCAGACATGGACCCACAACTATATGGTCAACTAATCTTCGGCAAAACAGGAAAGAATGTCCAGTGGAAAAAAAGATGGTTTCTTCAACAAATCATGTTAGGAAAACTGGACAACAACATGCAAAGAAATGAAAGTGGACCACTTTCTTACACCACACAAGAATAAATACAAAATGGATGAAAGACCGGAATATAAGACAGGAAATCATCAAAATCCTAGAGGAAAACACAGGCAATACCTCTTTGACCTTGGCCGCAGCAACTTCTTACTAGGCCTGTCTGTGGAGACAAGGAAAACGAAAACAGAAATGAAGTGTTGGGAGTTCATCAAGATAAAAACTTATGCAAAGTGAAGGTAACAATCAACAAAACTAAATGGGAGAATTTAGTTTCTGAATGGGAGAAGTATTTGTAAATGACATATCTGATAAATGGTTAGTATCCACAATCTATAAAGTCTTATCAAACTCAACACCCAAAAACTAAATAATCCACTGAGAAATGGGCAGAAGACATGAATAGACATTTTTCCATAGAAGACATCCAGATGGCCAACAGACACATGAAAAAGTGCTCAGCATTATTCATCATCAGGGAAATACAAATCAAAACTGCAATGAATAGCACCTCACACCTTTTGGCAGGGCTAAAATTAACAACACAGGAAAACTTCTTGCAATATTGGAAGGAATGCAAACTGGTGCAGCCACTCTGGAAAACAGTTCCTCAAAAAGTTAAAAATAGAACTACCACACAATCCAATGATTGCACTACTAGATATTTACTCAAAGGATTCAAAAATACTAATTCGAGGGGACACATGAACCCCAAAATTTATGAATTTGAGGGGATACATGAACCCCAACATTTATGGCAGTATTGTTGATAATAGCCAAATTATGGAAACAGCCCAAATGTCCATCAATTGATAAATGGTAAAGATGTGTTTATATATATATATATATATATATATATATATATATATATATATATGCAATGGCATGGATGGAGATAGAATGGATTATGCTAGGCAAAATAAGTCAGTTAGAGAGAGACAAATACCAGATGATTTCACTCATATGTGAAATTTAGGAAATGAAACCAATAAACATGAGGGGGAGGAAGAGAGAGAGAAACTATAAGAGACTCAACTATAGAGAGCAAACAGTGTTTCTGGAAGGGAGGTGGGCAGGGGGATGGGTCAAATGGATGATGAGTTTTAAGGAGGGCACTTGTGATGAGCAATGAGTGTTGTATGTAAGTGAAGAATCATTGAATTTTACTCCTGAAACTAATGTTGCACTGTATGCTAACTGGAATTTAACTAAAAAGTTGAAACAAACAAAAACAAAAAACAAAAAAAAAATGAAAATGAACTATATTTCTTTTCTATATGTAAACATCATCTAAATTCAGATATAGTCTCACTAGGACTTCTTAGTGCTAAGGAGCAATTTTGATTGTAGATGCCTTCAAGATTGACATTTAGGTCAAAAGTCAAAATAAATTTTAAAAAGTATCAGTAGGGACATTGAAGTCATTACTTAAAAATGATTTTTTAAAAGCGTAACTTGGGGGCACCTGGGTAGCTCAGTCGGTTAAAAGACCAACTCTTGATTTCAGCTCAGATGATCTCACAGTTTGTGGGTTCAAGCCCCCCATCAGGATCTGCACCATCAGCACAAAGCCTGCTTGGGTTTCTCTCCCTCTCTCTCTCTCTCTCCCTCTTTCTCTCTCTCAAAAATAAATAAATAAATAAATAAATAAATAAATAAATAAATAAATACCGATACTTGATGTATATCACAAACACCACTACTTTATGATCTTAGATCTAAGATTAACTGTTTGTTTTATTATTATACCTATTTGTTCCTTGCTCATGTATATAAACTGCATTTTTCACACACACACACACACACACACACACACACACAGAAGAAAGGAACAACTTACCTTTAAAAAAAATTAGAAAGAGGGGCGCCTGGGTGGCTCAGTCGGTTGAGCGTCCGACTTCGGCTCATGTCATAATATCACAGCTCGTGAGTTTGAGCCCCGAGTCGGGCTCTGTGCTGACAGCTCAGAGCCTGGAGCCTGCTTTGGATACTGTGTCTCCCTCTCTCTCTTCCCCTAATGCACTCACATTCTGTCTCTCTCTCAAAAATAAATAAACATTAATTTTTTTTTAATTAGAAAGACTATAGATTTGATTTTGTTTCACCTTCTTTTGGGGAAGTGTTTTAACAGTAATATTATAAAAGTAAATATACTTTGAGCTTCATGCTTTTTCATTAAAAGTTTTGCTTTTGTAAATATGTGATTAATATTAGTCAAATCCTTTCTAATCCATGTAACTCTGTGTTTAGAGCTTTGTAACATCTATCTTTTCTGGAGGAAAACCATCATTCTGCATTTCTATTGTGCTTTAATCAACACATAAGCTAAAGACATGCTAAACTTCCCATAAAACTTGTTGAAATTAAAGAAATTATTGAACCATAGAAGGTATAGATTTTGAATATCTTACCTTAAGGAAGCGTATATTTATTAACAGGCAAGAAAGGTGGTATAGATATTATTCCAATCACCTGAAGAGAAATTCAAACATTTACTCAATATTTGGACAACCACTACATATACTGTTTAAATTGTCTGTGTATTTGTTTTTGGGTTTTTTTTTTTTTTTGAAATTTGGAAACTTTTATTATCTCTATTTTACAGATGAAAATACAAATGCAAAGTAATTTGCTCAATGATACATAGCTTTAAAAGTATGGAAGCTGTAATTTTGAACCAGATTAATTGTTTCTAACGTCATTCTATGGTAAAAGATGAATAATGGTGATTTACACTGGAGCATGACAAATAAATGTCTCGAGAGCACACAAAAAAATCATCTTGACATCCAGCAATCGGGAAAGCCACCAGGGAGGTAATATAGGCAAAGTGTCTGGATAGCTTTATGCCTTTGAGGTGGCTGGTCCACTCCCACAAACATACCACATACATGGTAGCACCACCATACCATCAGGATAAGTTCTTGACATTCTGTCTGTAGGTATGAGCACCAAATCTTGAGCAACTCTCTCAACTCTCCTGACCCAGTTCCATATGTCCTCTGCTCCCTGTCTCTTGTTAGTACATTGACAGAAGACTTTCACTCATCATATTGAATATTGCTGGCCATTTCTCCTCCACTAACAATTTTGTCTTTCAGCTTGAGTTTGACACCCACAGGTCCCTTGGTACAGTTTTGTCTAGAGTTATTTGGACTCTGCTACAGTGAAGCACCTGGGACAGTCTTCTTCCCAGTTAATCTCTTGGACAAGAAAGTAGACGTGGAGTCCTCTTAATTTTTCATTGTTAGTTTTTCTAATTTTGACAAAGCTACTTTGAGTGCAAACCCAGGTTTAATATAGTGGATCCAACAAACTTGTTTTCTGGAGCCTGACTGCTTGTGTATAACTCTTGGTTTTGTTACTAGCTCTCTCACCCTCTGTGTATTTGTTTTAAAAAATTTAAAACTTATTGGTGGAGAATAGAAATAGTGATTGTAACTAAAGTTATTATTTAAAAATCTGAAGAAAGCATGCTATTATTTTGAAGATTCAATCGACATAATACTTTGTAGCATTATGGATTTTTGTCTAAAATTCAAAAATCCTTTTCGTGTTTGATGGAGCCTACACCCAAGTGGATCAGAATAGTTTTGTTAAAACTACTAAACATATCTATTCTTTGGAAGCTGTTTATAGTGCGAGCTTCTTTAAGGTAAATTATACTTTATAATTTATTTCTATGACAAATGAAAGTAACTTCTATAAAAATATTTTAGAAGATAGAGATGTAAAATTTACAAAATGGATTTGGTTGCTGCTTACCAGTGTAATCATCCCATGAAGATGTTAAAACACGTTGAGAATTTTTGCACTATATTTTTGGGGAGTTAATGCCTAGATTTTTACAAAATTAGTCATGGGAGCTGTCATTTGCTTCTTTTGCTTACTCTCCATATCACTAACCTTCGCTAATAACAGAGGCCCCAGAGTTCTTTAGGATGCTTTCCTGTACCTATTCCCATCATAGATGAATATAGTTTTCTTTCATCTCCCCCAAATGCTGCCATCTTTTACCAGAACTTCAGCTTAATATGCTTTAGCATTGAAAAGTTGAAAAATACTTACATTTCATGAGAAAGTTTCACAATTCCTCAACATAATGTGAAAGTTCCACGGTCCTAGAAGACTGACATGTAGCAAAGGACAGGGTCAATTTTGTGTCCAATGACCAATTATAAAATAAAGAAAAAAAAAGGAAGAAAGGAAGGAAGTGGGGGATGGATGGAGGGGGAAGGAAGGAAGGAAGGAAGGAAGGAAGGAAGGAAGGAAGGAAGGAAGGAAGGAAGGAAGGGAGGAGGAAAAGATCTTCTCACCACACAAGCTTAAAGCTAAGACTGTTTTATTCCCATCTAGAAGTGATTGACACATGAAATTCTTTCACAGAACCTAATGAAAGCCCTCAGCTCCGCCTAATCCTCATCAAACATTCTCAAACCCTGGATTATTCAAGTTTAAATAACATCTGTGGTGGACAATGAACTAGCAGTCTAGTCAAAATCTAAACTAAATCATGGCATGAGAGATATATATGAAATAAAATGAATGTGACATGCATTCACATATGTAGATACAAATACCTATGAAAAGAGCTAGAAGTATGTTTCTAATGATTTTTTGAGGTCATAGAATTCAGCGTTTTTATTAATTATCTTTTCTTTATTTTTTATTTTCTCTAATGTTGTTACTTTCATAATGAAAACTAGAACTTACAACTTAAAACAGGTGTTACTGAGTAAGAAAGAAGATAATGCCATAATGATAATGTTCTGGTTTGGGATTTCTTTTTTCAGCCTAGTTTTGCCTCAGAAAGCTTTCAAATTATGAACAACTTCTTTACCTTCCATGATATAAAATGAGGTAAAGTACTAGAAGGTTGAAGAGTGTATTTCCTCTTCAAAAAGGAAATATGGGCTGTCCAATCTAGATGGTCCTGGAAACAAGACTGTACGCTATTTTGGAGTCATTTTAGGATTTTGCTGTTTTTACAGCCTAGAAATTCCCTTTTCCTATATTTTCTAAATGGCTATGCTAAAGGTTACAGGAATTTTAACTGGATAGACATATGTTACCCATCTTAGTTATTGTTTGGAAAATGATATTTTTCAAAGCAAAGAGTTCTGAAAATAAGAAGGCAGGGTTATGTCTCCACTTTGGAGATTAAAGAATTCATGCCTTTAACTACTCAGCTGTCATAGCTATTTATGAAAATACACTCTCTTTGTAGCTTCAGTTGTTAACAAAATTAACAAGACAAATACATTTTGTGCTTCACCAGTCTTTCTAAATTATCTGTTCAGATTAACAATGAGAATTGAGCAAAAGGGTGAATGACTGCAAAGCTAAAAATAAAATTTAAAACAGCCAAAAAACTTGGGTTTCTGTAGTAAGAAGCCACACATTTTTGTATACCTATTAACCCTTTTATACAAATAGTTCTACAATAAATTTATTTTCTTCAAAATAGTTTGGTATCAATATGACAAATGACATCTGCTTTATTTTTTGGCCAAAATATGTATGGATAGTTTGAGAATGAAACCAATTCCTAGAAGTATCAGTGCTTGTCTTGCCAATATAGTCAAAGACATACTATATTTTGTATATTAATTATATTTGTCTTAGGGATCTTCATAGTAATATGAAGCAACTTCATTATTTTTGGAAAATAAATTGAA
The DNA here is from genome assembly GCF_018350175.1 of Felis catus. Lineage (NCBI taxonomy): Eukaryota > Metazoa > Chordata > Mammalia > Carnivora > Felidae > Felis > Felis catus. The sequence goes on from NC_058371.1 coordinate 177,928,054, forward strand.
GCAGAATTTCAAAGAATTTAAATCCAAAGTTATGATAAAGATAAAATGGATTCATTATCAATAACATACCTGAGGCTGAAAGAGCCATGCAACATACATAAGTTGCCAGATTTCACAAATCAAAATACAGGACACCCAGTTAAATCTGAATTTCAGATAAAGAGTGAATACTTCTGTGATTCAAATGGGACATACTTATACAAAGCAAATATTCATCATTTACCTGAAATTCAAATATTTACATGAACTGAATATTATCTGAAAAACCCTGAGTATCCAAGGATTCTTCAGTCCCTACTGTCAGTATACAGAACTCTATATTCTTGGGCTATATTTTGGGGTTGGTTCTAGAAAATTGTTATACTTAAAATTTAGAGCAACTCAACTCTGTTCATTAACACACATATGAAAAGAATCATCACTAACATGTACCAGGCTTATTTTAATTTACTTTAAAAACAAGCTGTTTTATGCATTCATCTCCTTTTCAAAAATTTATTGTTGTTCCTGATCACAAAATAAACTTCTAATCACAATAGCACAGATTTTATTCACTAGGTTTTAACACCAAAAGGGATAAAATGTGTTGATAACAATGATTTATTTCTTTTAATGAAACAAGCAAAATCGTGTATCTATTATTGCACCCTGGATTAAAAAAATAAAACTTCTCATGTTCCAGGATGTAGGTTATGTCAAAAACAAAAATGTTTTCAAGCGGTTATGTATTCATTTGACAATATATGAATAGAACATTTTATAGAGTCTATGAATTCTTTATATTCTACCCCAATGTTCTGTTGTTAAGAAGACATTGCTTCATCCTTGAGTGTAAAGATTTAATTTGATAACTCGGATGTTTTATCTTCTGATATTTACAAACTTCACAAAACTATAGTTTTTTTATTGTTTTTCTTTAGGTTATTTTAGTGGGGTATAAATCTGTAACTATGCTTTTGAAAAGAAAAAGTGATTCACTTTGTTTTACTCACTTATATTCAATTTTATGAGAAATAATATTTCACATAAAGTAAATTCAAGGTATTCAAATAAGAAATAGACCTTTAATGTTATCTTTTTATAAGCAGATTGTGATATTGTCAGGAATATGGGTGCTAGAATTGATGGCCTGGGTTCAGATGCATAAATTGGGGGAAACTATGCAAAATTTTTATGCCACATTTTCTTCATCTGTATGAGAATAACAATATTTTCACATAAGAGAATGAAGATGAGATTTAAGCAAATTAATTCTTGGAAAATGCTTAAAACTGTAAATAGCACTTAAAAGTTCCTACCCTAGTTAAATCACTAGTTTTAGGTCATTACCATATTTTCAATCATTTATACTTGTGATGAACTACTGTAAACACATTAATTATTTGACATATACATAGATTAGACATGATTATATCAAACATGTAAAACGGAACTACCATACTTTCTGATTTTGAAACTCAGTAGTATGCAGATATCCAATCATGTATACAAAATATTTAAAAGGGTTGTCAAAGTGTAGGAGCTTCAAGTTACAACTGTTATGGACTGCAAGCATTTTGTGGAACATAGTCAATTCTTGCTTAACAGGGTCTACTACCTTCCTTTGAACTTAAACATTAAACAGAAATGATGTTAGCACTCTAGATTCAAGAAATGTAATTGTTCTGGACTAAATCCAAATTTAGGTAGTAAAAGGATCTTAGATGTTTTTGGGTAATGATCCCACGATAAAACTTCACATCATAACATAAAAAGATGTTATATAGTTAACTTTTTATAGGATCATAAAAGTCCCATATTTCTTAAACCACATCAAAATTATATCAGCACTGGTTTCAAATTACCTGACATCTAATCACTCTGCTGGAATGATTTTTTTTATTTTTTTAACGTTTATTTATTATTGAGACAGAGAGAGACAGAGCATGAACGGGGGGGGGGGGATAGAGAGAGGGAGACATGGAATCTGAAACAGGCTCCAGGCTCTGAGCGGTCAGCACAGAGCCGGACGCGGGGCTCGAACTCACGGACCACGAAATCATGACTTGAGCCAAAGTGGGCCGCTTAACCAACGGAGCCACCCAGGCACCCCTGGAATGATTTTAAAATTCTTGATGTTTTTAAGCTTACTCACTTTGGGGTGCGTGTGTGTGCGTGTGTGTGTGTGTGTGTGTGTGTGTGTGTGTGTGTGTGAGTCTCATAAATGGGAGAATATGAGCAAAACATTGATATATATATGTAAACATATGTACATATTAAACATTTCTTCTATGTAATTTTAGCTTATTATTGTTGCTGTTGTCACTGTTATTTTGATTTGCTATCAGGAGATTGTAGGGTGGATGTATTTGATGCCCAAAGAAACTTCTCAGGCATCCAATATACAAGGACATTACTAGAATCTGATATTTCTACAAATAACTGCATGGCCACTGCCTGGCAGTAGAAAAAAATACATAAAAGGGGATCCATTATGCTATTGACAGTTACTTCTCTTGTCCCAGACCAAACATCATTAGGAACTTCAGAAGCTATTGCAAGTCATGTGAAGTATGAACCAAGCATGAACCCTTCACTAAAGGACTCAAAATACTCCATTTCTCCTCATAATCAACCTTACTGAACCACAACCAGAAGTTCTGGTCTCTAAGATAATCCTGCTCTATCCATACTTTCTAAATCCCCTTGTTTGACTCAGTCCTTCCCTTCACCTTTCCTGAATATCATAAAAACATTTTATTTTACTTTCTTTAAAAAAAAAATTAAGTGTTTTCTTTATTCTTGAGAGAGAGATCATGAGCAGGGGAGGGACAAAGCTAGAGAGGGAGGGACACAGAATCCAAAGCAGGCTCTAGGCTCTGAGCTGTCAGCAGTCTGATGTGGGGCTGGAACTCATAAGCCGTGAGGTCATGACCTGAGCTAAGGTTGGCTGCTCCCCCCCTTTTTAGGCGTGGCTTAATTTTTTAAGCCTTTTAAAATAGGCATCCCTATTTTACTAACACTCCAGATCTGTGATTGGCAAAATTCCTTATATACTTAACCCCTTTAAAAATGTTTCTTTTTAAAACAAAATGTTTATTTATTTATTTTGAGAGACAGAGAGCATGCGTGTAAGTGAGGGAGGGGCAGAGAGAGAAGCAGAGAGAGAATCCCAAGCAGGCTCTGTGCTGTCAGCACAGAACCTGATGCAGGGCTTGATCTCATGAACCCCGAGGTCATGATCTGAGCCAAAATCAAGAGTCAGATGCTCAATCAACTGAGCCACCCAGGCACCCTTAAACGAATCTTTTTTTCTCTTCTTAACAGTAATTGATCTTTGGAGTATACCACTTCCCCCTAGTTTTGTCAAGTGGAGGCTATTCTCTAAATTGTCATTATTATTACCTTTATGGTCCCACATTCCATGTGTAAACATCCATTGCCTCTTCCAATCCATAGTTCTTTCCTTCTTCAAAAACTCCAGATTTATATACTACCTAAATTTTGATTTAATCCAGAACAAATACATTTCTTGAATCTAGAAAGCTAACATCATATCTGTTTAATGGTTAAGTTCAAAGAAATGTAGTAAACAATGTTAAAGAAAAATTGACTATGTTCCAATAGATGCTAGCACTCCATAACAGTTTTAACATTGAGCTCATACTCTTTGACAACTCTTTAAAACCTTTTGTATAGGTGATTGGATATCTACATACAAGTGAGTGTATCCTATGAGACATAGTACCACCCATGTATTCTGTCATTGCTATTACCTTCAGGTTTTCTACTTATTTCTCTGCAGTTGATGTGAATTACGGAGCCCTGTTTTCCTCTTCATCTCCACTCCTGTAATTCTTGTAAATCTATCTTCCATGGACATGACAGTAGTATGCTTTTTTTAATGTTTATTTATTTATTTTGAGAAAGAGAGAGAGAGAGAGAGAGCACAAACAAGGGAGGGGCAGAAAAAGAGGGAAAGAGAGAATCCCAAGCCGTTTCTGTGTTGTCAGCACAGAGACAGATGCAGGGCCTGATCTCACAAACCATAAGATCATGACCTGAGCTTAAATCAAGAGTCAGTTGCCTAGCTGACTGGCACTCCGCCTCAGGATTCATTTTGAAAATGAATCCCATCAGATGGGATCCCCCTCATAATGTCATCACCAGCTGAACCCTTGTAGTTATATGTGGCCCCATATTCTTTAATTTTACAGTGTAAAATTGTACTATGTTATTAGTTGTCAAAAGCTATTTCTTTTATACTTGCTCTGGAACTCTTCCCTTTTTTTTACTCATAAACACTGTTACAACAGTTACTGGAAGCACTCAAACATATATGTTTGATCGCATACCTCTCCTGTCTCATTTCTCCTCTTCCATTTACTGAGAAAGCATTTCACATGAAAAAGTGCTGAGATTGTCTTTCCTTCCAATGACATTTAAAATGACCTAATCCGGGGCGCCTGGGTGGCTCAGTCGGTTAAGCGTCCGACTTCAGCTCAGGTCAGGAGCTCAGGGTCCGCGAGTTTGAGCCCCGCGTCGGGCTCTGGGCTGATAGCTCAGAGCCTGGAGCCTGCTTCCGATTCTGTGTCTCCCTCTCTCTCTGCCCCTCCCCCATTCATGCTGTGTCTCTCTCTGTCTCAAAAATAAATAAATTATAAAAAAAAATTTAAAATGACCTAATCCGGTTTCCACCATTCTTTCTAGAGTTCTTGCCAAGGTTGGATACAATTTTCATTGCCCAAATCAAGGTGGTTGCCTCCTTTTCATTTTAAGCTACTGCTTAAGACTGTTTAATACAATCGATTTCCTTGAAACAATTCTTGATGTTCTTCAATGGATGCTACTTCTCCATCCTGTAATTCTCAAAATTCTTTAAAAAATCTTTAAAAATAGTTTTTAAATAGACTGAATATAACAGGAAACATCCCTGGATCCGTTTTTGTTTACCTTTCTTTTCTTTTTCTATCTACATTCTTTCCCTACATCATTTCATCTACATTTAACTTCAACCCATGTATTGTGACTTTCAAATATATATCTTTACTTCTAATGTCCCTGGATATGCAAAACTTACTGCATAATTATTATAGTTGGATGTCTAGGTAATCACAAAATAAATGGCAACAATTCTTGAATTCATCCACCAAAATTAAGCCTTTATCAATTTTTTGCCATTTCATCTATGTGCCCTAGCTAAATTCTATGATTTCTCTTCATCTTTAATGCTATCACCCTAATGCAAAGGACTTTGTTTGTCTTGCAGAAGACCATAATTAATGTCAGAAACAGTATATGGTACATGATAGTTATTATGTAAATATTTCAAGTAAGAAGAGAGAAGTTCCACAGGTGTCTTTAGAGCTGTTCTTTTCTTAGAAATAAGAAAAATTAAGAAATTGAAACTTTTCAATCTTTTGTTGATATGTATAAAATTGCAAGAAATAAGCATGGGTGAATTTTTAGAAGTGTTTTTTTGGTAATAATAGGTCAAAAAGTATACTGTCCAAGGTTTTGTAAAACAATCCAGTTTTGAAGTAAGAAATCCAGGTTTTTCTATCACTTCTGCAATTTTCAGTGTGTTGTTTTTCTCATTATTATGACTATCATAATTCCCAATATCACATCCTTATGTAATAATGATCCAAACAAGAAGGAAGAAGTGATGCAATACTCTTTGTTCTTGCACTACTCTAATTAGAAGAGCCCATTGATCTATGATATCTGAATGATTACTCCTTGACATAAATACCTTTGACCCAGGGATGCTTACCAACCTCTTCCTACTTACCTCCCCTCAGTTCTCTCAATCCTTAACTGATATGTTAAACACCCCATGTGTATTACTTGATTAATGAGTCTCATGACATACCGTGACAAATTTAAGAAAACAACTTTTGGGCAGGGATTCCTATGACTGTCAGTTAGATTTCATACACAACCAGTTGGTTGAACTTATATTGTATGTAGCATCTCTCTAACAAATAAATCCTTTTACTTCTGTGATTCTGCTGCTGCTCCAATTAACTTGTAAGCACCAACATTTACCTGGTGAAGCCCTCTTCCCCAATGGTGTGAGCACTAGTAAACTACGATCTCTTATATTTGGTGTTGGTCATGGTATTAGTATAGCCATCTTTCCATGGGTAGGAAACAGTGGAGCTGAAGATTTGGTCCCTCTAGGGTCGATAGAAATAAATGTTCTCATTTTTTTTCACCCTATAATCAAGAAGAACAATTCTACTTCGAAGGTCCTCACTAGCTTCTAGTTATTTTTCATTGGTTATATCAAATCTTCACTCTTTGTCAATAACTGGGAAAAGGAAACAAATTGCCAGGACTAGCTTAGTTTGGCCATGATTAATCATTTAGGGATGATCAACTGGAAGGAAAAGGGAAAAAAAAAAATTCTGCTGACTAAGTAACCAGCAATGTTTGATACAATTGCCATCGAATGAGGATTGCCAAAATAAGCAAATAAAAATACAGGATGACCAGTTAAATTTGAATTTCAGATCAGCACCAAATAATTTTTTAATAAAAGATGTAAACAGAATTATCTAGGACAATTATGTAAACATATAATTGTACAAAAATTTATTCATTGTTGATCTGAAATCCAAATTTAACTCGATTTCCTGTATTTTTTTCTGACAATCCTACATTTAACCAAACTGGGAAGAAGCAAATATTTTTTTGTTTTATTCTTGAATCTCAAATGATCTTTCAAATCCCTTTCATTCCATAAAACATTTGTCACCCAGATAAGCCAAAGGATAATATTGACACAAAATCTAGGGCTTCTTCTTCTCCCCCCCTTTTCAAGCATTTTCTCTGTTTCTGTTATTTTGTATGCAGGCTTTTTTTTTTTTTTCCTATCAAAAGCAGTGTGGTGTTGAGAAAAGAGTTTAGGAACTAATTTCAGAGCTAGAACTAATTTCAAACTCGGTTGAACTGTTATCTGTGTAACCAGGGCTATGCTACTGCTTAAAATGCATTTGAGTTGATATGAGATTAAAGTAGTTTAAGGGGCGCCTGGGTGGCGCAGTCGGTTAAGCTTCCGACTTCAGCCAGGTCACGATCTCGCGGTCCGTGAGTTCGAGCCCCGTGTCGGGCTCTGGGCTGATGGCTCAGAGCCTGGAGCCTGTTTCCGATTCTGTGTCTCCCTCTCTCTCTGCCCCTCCCCCATTCATGCTCTGTCTCTCTCTGTCCCAAAAATAAATAAACGTTGAAAAAAATTTTAAAGTAGTTTAAGATAATTTTAGAAGATATAGGAATATATTATATCATTATTATGTAATAAATAAGTACCAAGGAACCTTTCATTCTGAAGCTTGATAATCTGAGTTCATTTTGCCACAGTATAAGTGTTCTCCTCTATTCACAAGAAGTATGTAGAAGCTTCGTGGAAAAACAATATATTTTTTTTTAATTTTTAATGTTTATTTATTTTTGAGAGAGAGACAAAGTATGAGCAGGGGAGGGACAGAGACGGAGACACAGAATCTGAAGCAGGTTTCAGGCTCCGAGCTGTCAGCACAGAGCCCAATGCGGGGCTTGAACTCACGAACTGAGAGATCATGACCTGAGCCAAAGTTGGATGCTTAACCAACTGAGCCACCCAGGCATCCCAAATGATATCATTAATATTGTCACTGAGGAAGCTTCAGACCTCATGGTAGTTTCCACGTGGCCACATTGCCCTCCATTTCATCAGCTCTTGAAACACACAAATTTCAGAGAGTTCTGTGCTCTGCTTCTGCACTGATATTCTACCACCTGGTTTCCAGGAAATAATATAACCATTTAATCATTACAAGGAGAATCATATGACCAAATTCATATTGCTGTAGAATTTCTAACAAAAACAAAAGGACACCAAAATTTTCAGATGTTTCTAATTCCATGCTGTAATATTTTGTAACAAGGCAAGCTTCACAAGGCTGATTGGCACTCCAGCTAATATTAGTAAATCTATGCTTTTAGAATATGAAATCTAAATTTATCCCCAACACAAACACAAATGAATATTCTTTTATATCAAGGAACTCTTACAGATGACTGCCAAAGGCAGTAGTATTTTGCTAAGTTTATGTTACCACAGCAGTGCATTGGAAAAGTGAGATCATCTTCTATGATTCACCCCATCTGGGGATAGACTACTTTAAACTTTATAATTTTTAAAGAAAAAAAAGTGAAAAGAGAGGGGGAAAGGAGGGAGATCTTCCTTCTTGAATCATGAGAAAATTTGCTCTAAGAGTTGGGTGATTTAGTTTTAAAAATAACATTTTGAAGAAGCAATAAACATTTAAGACAAAGGAAATATAGCTCAGTTTTCATCTGGTCATCTAGAAAACATTAGTTGACATTTGTAGTTCTATATTCCTTGAGACTTTCTGATTTCTGTTTGTTTGTTTGTTTGTTTTTTAATTATGTGGTTAAAGACTCTCCTAAACTTTCACATACTTTTATCTTACACACACAGCTAAGGTCTAGTCTGTATTAGCCATTAAAAGAGTATAACGGGCCAAGCACAGAGCATTTTAGGACAGGGATACTACTTGGTATGATACTACAATGGTGGATACATGTCATTGTAAGTTTGTCAAAACCTACAGGATATACAGCACCAAGGGTGAACTTTGGGTGCTAACAATGTGTCAGTATAGGTTCACGGACTATAAAAAATGTACCAGTCTGATGAAGGAGGTTGATAAGTGAGGGGGTTATGCATGTGTGGGGCAGGGGGCATATGAGAATCTCTGTACCTCCTGCTCATTTTTTGCTGTGAACCGAAAACATCTCTAAAAGACAAAGGCTATTAAAAAATGATGAGTGGATAATACAGCAATTTTTTGTCTTAAGTCACTTGCCTCAATTATAACTATAGATATAACTTTTGCATATTTGATATATATGACTCTTATAGTCCAAACTGTTATATTGATATTAAAAATGTAGCAGTCTTAATTTTTTCTCAAACATTTGCGTTGAATATATTTGTAGATTGACTCATAGACATCACAAAATAAAGCGCATACTTCAACTTTGAAGCAAAAGATCTTTTAAAAAATTTCTTAAAATGTTATTTTAGAGAGAGAAAGGGCCACAAGTTGGAGAGAGGGGCAGAAGGAGAGAGAGAGAGAGGGAGAGAGAGAGAGAGATTAATCAGTTTCCATGCTCAGTGCAAGTTCAATACAGAGCTCAATCCCACAACCCTAGGATCTCAACCTGAGCCAAAATTAAGAGTTGGTTCTGTGTCTCCCTCTCTCTCTGCCCCTCCCCCTTTCATGGTCTGTCTCTCTCTGTCCCAAAAAAAAAATAAATAAACGTTGAAAAAAAAATTAAAAAAAAAAAAAGAGTTGGATGCTCAACTGACTGAGCCAACCAGGCACGCTTGAAACAAAAGATCTTTTGAAAATAAATTAGCAGTAGTGGGTAGGACAGCACTCAACCTTTATAGAATATCAATTATAAAATAAAATGAGTTCATTTTTAGAAGACATAAAAATATCATTTGTATTTTGCTTCTAAAATATTATTTCCAAGAAAAATTTTTTAAAATTGAAATTTCAATTAGGGTAAATTCTCATAAGGCATACTTTTCCATGAATATAAACACCATGTAAATATAATGCTAGTCTGCCATTATTTTTCTATTCAAAACCAATAAAATGAGTTGGGGGTCACTCCCTTTCAAAAAAGAATGAAAATCCAAAACACTAATTTACTTTCTTACTTATTCTTCTAATTCAAGATTAGTAAAAATGACCCTCTGCCTTCATTAAAATTGGCTTATTTAAATAAGTATTGCAATTAAATTCTAACCAGTGAATGTCAATTACTTGCAGATTAGGAATGAATTTATTTAGATCACTAGGGAAATTGATCTTGTATGTCTTCTCAAACACGATAAGATTTTCAACATTTATTTCATTTAGATCAGATGAGGGTATGGCCAAGCACATTCCCTTTACTAATTTTCTTTCTTAGCCTTGAAAATCATGTTATATTTGTGGGCCAGGTGTTTTAATATATTTTCATATATATGTACTGCTTTAGTAGTCTAAGCATAAATTAAAACATAATCACATTTCTTGACACTTCTTTACAACAACTTCCTGATAATGCTTTATCTTTAGAGAGTACAATGATATTAAGAGTTGGTTCACTTATGGTTTAATAGAATTTTTTTTGAAAATAGCTTTAAAATTATTTTAATGAGTTGATACTTTCATGAGGTGGTTACAAATAGAATATTTCCTTAACGCAAACAAAAAAAAAGTTCAAAATACAATTTTTTAAAGCTAACTATTTCCAGAAAAAAATGCCTTAGTACGTGTTATGAAAATTGTATTAGTGAACAAAACACATTTTTTCCTGCTGTTATAAATTGCTCACTTTATAAAAGATTAATATTTAGGGAGTTTTAGAAGAGTAAAAGAAACAGGAGAAAATAACAAAGAGTGGGATGGAAAATGAGATTCAAAAAAACACTAAAAAAATAAACTAGCTCACTTGAGGAATGGTACTTCAATTGAGAAAATATTTTCCATGATAATTTGGTCGTTTTAAATTCTGTATGCCAGTATCTACTAGCTATAATGTTTTTAGTTGTCTCTGTGGATATGATTTGTTATATAAGGTGTGTTTCCTGAAAGTAACTAAAAATCTAAAGGCAAAATAGCTAAATAATAAAGGGGTTTATTATCTCACATAATAAGTTGTTCTGGCAAAATCACATCCCAATCACATTACTAAGAATCCATGTTCTTTCCATCTTTCAATTCTCTCAACCTTAGCAGGTTTGTTAGTTGACCTGTTGGTCCCTCAATTTCTACAGCAGCTGTAAGTACCACAACCATGTGCACTATTGCTTGCACGCAACAAACAAACAAACAAACAAACAAACAAACAAACAAAACACTCTTTTTGTTTATTTTTCTTAAAAGGAAAAATATATCTCCTATTTTTCCAGAACGTTTCTCCAAAGCCTCACTGATAGAAATTGTGTTTGCATGAGCTAACTGATGTAATCATTGAAAAGGGAGATTAGCATTATCATCATTGCTTTAGATTAGTTAGGATTCACTTCAAGGTTAGGGCTTGGGATAACATTTTTGTGAGGTATGCAAAAAATCGTGGACACATAAAACAAATCAGAGGGCAATTACTAAGGGAGAGAGAGAAACTGCCATTGGATAATCAACACAAGAGTCTACTGCTGTGCAAGTGTAATCATGCCATTAATCAAAAGCACTAAGAAAGGAAAGAGTTAAGATGGCAGAGAAATAGGGGGACCCTGGGCTTTTCTTGTCCCACAAACACAGCTGTATTGAGGTCAGATTACTTGGAACATCCAGGAACTCTATCTGTGGAGTGGCAGAAGAATCTCCACAGTTGGAAGAAGCTTGGCAGGTGTGAGTTGCATGAATGTGAACTTGGAGAGAGGAAAATGGTGGTGCCTCGGAGAGGAGGCGACTCTTTCTGTGGAGAGACAAAACGGAGAGAAAGACAGGGGTTGAGATTGTGTGGCATTGAGTTAGCACAAAAGGAAAACTTCTTTGGACCATGGGCTGGGAAGTGAGAAGTGCTGAGTTTCCCAGTTCTTTTACTGCAAACAGCTTTCAGAGCTTAAACTCTGAGGTTTTGGAAGTGGGCAACTTTCTCCAGAGTGGAGCCAGGACATGTGTTGCTAGTGGGGAAGGAACTGGCCCTGTGTGCATTGTGTGGTATAACAATCTCTGGGGCACACTGGGAGAGAACAGTCCCCTTCTTAGAGTACTTTTCGAAGAGGGTTTATTATCCCCCAATGACAAAAGATGCTGCAGGTGCCAGCCAAAGTCCTTTCATCAGCAGAGTGGAGAGGCTCTACTCTGGAGGAAGGGAGAAGACCCGTGCAGTGCTGTGTCCTTTTAGATTTTGGCTTTTGATCCCAGCCATGTGCCATAGAAAAAACATAGGAATATTGTGGCACGGGGCAGGTGACTGGCCTTGCTATGCTGTGAGGGCTGCCTGAAGAGCAGGGCTTGAGATCTGCTGTCTAGAGAGGAGAGATTGGGGTGGGACCATTTCCTCCCCAACACCAGCACAGTGGGACTTCAGAGAGCAACACGGTGGCTCCCAGTGGAGGTGAGACATGCTTGCAACCTCATGCCTGGCAACTGCTTATTTACTGGGGCAAGACTGACTCTAAGGCAACACAGCCAGCCTGTCCTCCAGACCAGCACAGCCAGCAACCCCATGTACCAAAAGACAACTCTTTTCTTTTTGTCTTCCTTCTTTTGGAATCAGGCTCATAGTTTGTTCTTTGCTCTTTATCATTCCCTTTTCTTTTCCTTTCTTTATTTTTTTATCAGGCTTTTAAATTCTTTTTTTCTGCTTTTTTTTTCTTTTTTCCCCCTCTCTTTTTCTTTGGACTCATCCTTATAGTTTTTTGATTCTGCTTCATTTCCTTTGTTCCCGTTCTTTCTCTTTTTGGGGGATTAGGCTTTCCCCCACCCTTTTTTCCAGGGTTACTTAAACATATTTAAGCACACTTAGTTAAATGTCCAAACACTACACCACTGCAAGCACTGACCAATGGGAATGAGCAGCCAAAATGCAACAGCAGAGTGCACACAGAAATTCTTCCCTGTAGTGCCAGGCCCTGACCATGTATGACCCCTGTTTCATATAGCAGTACTCTCAGGTACAGGAAACATAATAAGCTTTTAAAATACACAAAAGACAGAAACTTAGCCAAAATGACAAGACAGAGGAAATCTCCCCAAAAGAAAGGTCAAGAAGATATCACAGCCAGGGGCTTACTCAAAACAGATGTAAGTAATATATCTGAAGAAGAATTTAGAACAAAAATCATAAGACTACTAACCGGGCTTGGAAAAAGCATAGAAGACACAAAAGAAACACTTGCTGCAGAGATCAAGGACCTAAGGACTAGTCAGGATGAAATGAAAATGATATAACTGAGGTGCTAACCAAACTGAATACAGTGACAAAGAGGGTTGAGAAAACAGAGAAGAGAAGAGAAAAAGATAAAATAAGATAAAATTAAAGAAAATAGAAGAGGGAAGAAATAGAAGATTGGGGCACCTGGGTGGCTCAGTGGGTTGAGCGTTCTACTTGGGCTCAGGTCATGATCTCATGGTCTGTGAGTTCGAGCCCCGCAGCAGGCTCTATGCTGACAGCTCAGAGCCTGGAGCCGGCTTTGGATTCTGTGTCTCCCTCTCCCTCTCCCCCTCCCCCACTCACACTCTGTCTCTGTCTCTCTCTCTCTCAAAAATGAATAAACTTAAAAAAATTTTTAAAAAAGAAATAGATGATAAAATTAAGAAATAGAAGATAAAAGGTGAGATAAAAGATAAGAAGATAAAACTAAGAAAAATAATGAAAATGAGGGACACCTGGGTTGCTCAGTTGGTTGGGTAGCCAACTTCAGCTCATGTCATGATCTCATGGTCTGTAAGTCAGTGAGTTTGAGCCCTGCATTGGGCTCTGTGCTGACAGCTTGGAGCCTGGAGCCTGCTTCGAGTTCTTTGTCTCCTTCTCTCTCTGCATCTCCCCCGGTCACATTCTGTCTCGGTCTCTGTCTCTCTCTCAAAAGTAAATAAACACTAAAAATTTTTTTAAAAGAAAAATAATTAAAATGAAAATGAAAAAGAGGAAATGAAAATTACTAGATCACAAGGGAGACTTAAAGAACTAAGTGATTCAAAACAAAACAATTTCTGTATCATAGGGGTTCTAGAAGAAGAGGAGATGGGACAAGGGACAGGTTTATTTGAACAAATTATAGCTGAAAATTTCCCTAATCTGGAGAAGAAAATGGGCATATGATTCAAAGAGGCACAAAGAACTTTCAAAATCTGTGAAAACAGGTCAACACCAGGATATACCACAGTGAAACTTTCAAAATACAAAGATAAAGAAAGAATTCTGAAAGCAGCTGGGTGTAAAAGGTCCTTAACTTACAAGGGTAGACACATAAGGGTAGTAGCAGACTTGTACACTGAAACTTGGCAGGCCAGAAAGGAGTGGCAGGAAACATTCAATGTGCTGAATGGGGAAAATACGTAGCCAAGAATTATCTCTCCAGTAAGGTTGTCATTAAGAACAAGAGAGATAAAAAGTATCCCAGACAAACAAAAACTAAAGGAGTTTATGACCAATAAACCAGCTCTGCAAGAAATTTTAAGGGGGGGCTCTCTGACTGGAGGGAAAACAAAAACAAACAAAACAAAACAAAACAAAACAAATAAACAAAGCAACAAAGAATACAAAGGACCAAAGAATATCATCAGAAACACCAACTCTACAGGTTAGACAATGGCACTAAATTCATATCTGTTAATAATCACACTGAACATAAATTGACCAAATGCTCTAATCAAAAGACACATGGTATCACAATTGAATAAAAAATCAAGATCCATATGCTGGCTACAAAAGACTCATTTTAGATCTAAAGGCACCTGGAAATTAAAAGTGAGGGGATGGAGAACCATCTATCATGCTAATGAAGGTCAAAAGGAAGCTGAAGTAGCCATACTTACATCAGACAAGCTACATTTTTTTCAACGTTTATTTATTTTTGGGACAGAGAGAGACAGAGCATAAACGGGGGAGGGGCAGAAAGAGAGGGAGACACAGAATCGGAAACAGGCTCCAGGCTCTGATCCATCAGCCCAGAGTCCGACGCGGGGCTCGAACACACGGACCACGAGATCGTGACCTGGCTGCAGTCGGACGCTTAACCGACTGCGCCACCCAGGCGCCCCAAGCTACGTTTTAAAACAAAGACTGTGACAAGAGATGAAAGGGCATTGTATCACAATTAAGGGGTCTATCCACAAGATCTAACGATTATAAATATTTATGCCCCCAACTTGATGCACTCAGATATATAAAGCAGTTAATAACAAACATAAAGAAACTTGTTGATAATAATACCATAATAGTGGGAGACTTTAATACCCCACTTAAGGCAATGGACAGATCATCTAAGCAGAAAATCAACAAGAACAAAAAAAAATGGCTTTGAATGACATATTGGATAACAGATATACTCATAACATTTAATCCTAAGGCAGCAGAATACACATTCTTCTCGAGTGCACATGGAACATTCTCCAGAGTAGATCACATACTGGATCACAAATCAGCCCTCAGCAGGTACAAAAATGTTAAGATCCTACCATGCATATTTTCAGATCACAATGCTCTGAAACTTGAAATCAACCACAAGAAAAAATTTGGAAAACCCTCAAATATATGGAGGTTAAAAAATATCCTACTAAAGAATGAATGTGTTAAAGAGGAAATTAAAGAAGAAATTTAAAAATACATGGAAGCAAGTAAAAATGACAATACAATAGTCCAAAAAAACCCTTTGGGATGCAGCAAAGGCAGTCCTAAGAGGAAAGTACTTTGCAATTCAGGCCTATCTTAAGAACCCCGAAAGTTTCCAAATGTGCAACCTAGACCTACACCTAAAAGATCTAGAAAAGGAAGAGCAAACTAAAGCCTAAAGCCAGCAGAATAATGAGAATAATAAAGATTAGAGCAAAAATAAATGATATAGAAACAAGGAAACAAACCAGTAGAATAGACAAAATAAACTAAAAGGTGTTTTGTTTAAAGAATAAACAAAATTGATAACCCCTAGCCAGACCCCTCAAAAGAAAAGATAGAGAACTCAAATAGATAAAATAATGAACAGAAGAGGAGAGATACCAAAAACCATGAGATAGGAATAAACCTAACCAAAGAGGTAAAAGATCCATACTCTGAAAACTGTCCAAAGCTTATGAAAGAAAATGAAGATGGCACAAAGAAATGGAGAAGCATTTATGCTCATGGATTAGAAGAACACTGTTAAAATGACCATACTACTCAAAGCAATCTACACATTCAGTGCAATCCCTATCCAAATAACACCAGTATTCTTCACAGAGCTAGAACCAACAATCCTAAAATTTGTATGGACCCAGAAAAGATCCAAATAGCCAAGGTAATGTTGAAAAAGAAAACCAAATCTGGGGTGTCACAATTCAGGACTCAAGCTATATTACAAAGTTGTACTCATCAAGACAGTATGGTCCTGGCACAAAAACTGACACATAGATCTGTGGAACAGAATAGAGAACCCAGAAATGTACCCACAAATGTATGGCCAATGGATCTTTGACAAAGAAGGAAACAATACCCAATGGAAAAAAGAAAGTCTCTTCAGCAAATGGTGCTGGGAAAAATGGACACAACTTGCAGAAGAATGAACCTGGACAACTTTTTTACACCGTACACAAAAATAAACCCAAAATAGATGGAAGACCTAAATGTAAGACAAGAAACCGTCAAACTCCTAGAGGGGAAAACAGGTAGCAACATTTTTGACCTCGGTCACAGAAACTTCTTACTAGACATATCTCCAGAGACAAGGGAAACAAAAACAAAAATGAATTATTGGGCCTTATCAAGATAAAAAGCTTCTGCACAGCAAAAGAAACAATCAACAAAACTAAAAGGCAACCGAAGGGATAGGAGAAGATATTTTCAAATGACATATCTGATAAAGGGTTAGTGTCCAAAATCTATAAAGAAGTTACCAAACTCAACACCCAAAAAACAAATAACCCAGTTAATAAATGGTCAAAAGACATGAATAGACACGTTTCTAGTAACAAACTATAGAAATGACCCCTGAAAGTATAGTCTTTGACACTTTTCTACAGAATACATCCAGATGGCTAACAGACACATGGAAATTTGTTCACCATCATTCATCATCAGGGATATACAAATCAAAACTACAATGACATACCTTCTACCTCACACCTGTCAGAAAGGCTAAAATGAACAATACAGGAAACAACAGATGTTGGTGAAGATATAGGGGAACAGTGATGCACTGTTGGTGGGAATGCAAACTGGTGCAGCCACTCTAGAAAACAGTATGGAGTTTCCTCAAAAAATTAAAAATAGAATTACCCTACACCTCAGCAATTGCATTGCTAGGTTTTTTTCAAAGGGTACAAAAAAGCAGATTCAAAGGGGCACATGCACTGCACTCTTGTGTAAAGGAAGAAATCTAAGATTGATGATATTCCAGCAGCAGCTAAATGTCAAACATAGTTCCCAAACATGAAAGCAGGATTTACCTATTTTAACAATTAGTTTGCTCTGTGTGTCTTGAAAGTACGTACATTCTATTCACATTTGAGATAGCTGGTACTAGAATAAAAGTTAAAATGGATACTAAAATGTGTTAATAGAAGTAGCAACAGCAATCCAGCAGTTTACAGTAGTAACTGTCAAAATAATAATAATAATAATAATAATAATAATAAGGGCAAGTCTATCATTACAGGCCAGGGTTTAACCCATAGTTTTTTTAGTGTTTTCTAAATGTAAATTTGCAGATCTCACACCGTAGACCTTTCTCAAGATTAAAATTTCATAAGGAAATTATTCTGGTGAAATAATAACTATTATAATAATTAATTGATTGCTTAATATGAGCAAGAGACCCAGTTAAGTATAAATGTATCTTTATTTCACTTACTTCTCACAATAATCTTGTAAGATAAGAGGCTTACTTTCCTTATTTTAGAGGATAAAAAAGGTAAAATTTAGAAAGAATGAGTTTTGGCAAAATCAGAGAGAAATTGTGGAGCAGGAGTCAGAGCCCGAGTCTGAAGAACCAAAGATCTCACTATCTTCAGATTTTTGTTTTATAAAAGACAGGATTTCTCATGTTCTCATCAGATATACCCAAGACTTCTTAGTTTCTAGGAAAAAAAGACAGATTACCGGCAGGTCTGGCTTCACATCTACTTATCTCTTTTTCTCCAACAACTGTGACTGATTACCCAAAGCTTGCTGATGCATAATATCCTTTCCAACAAAGTGTTTCTCCCATATTTGGAAGTAATATTTCAAATACAAACACAGATGGTTCAATTTATTAAGTGCTAGCTGTTTGGCATGTGTGTAGATTGTAATTTTATCTTTTAAGTAGGTGAGTATCAGTACCCTTTTTCGATAGAAAAGTGAAAAAACAAGACTCATTTGTATTCTGCTGCCCAAGATTACATAGCCTCATTCAATATTATTTAAAAATAGTCTTGAAGGTCCATCTAGCTCTGGGCTAGTTTGTAAAATTTCATTTTCTGCACAAGAGGCCTTGTTTCCTGTTCTCTTGGAAGGATGCAGGCAATCAGTCTATAGTCTTTTCCTACCTCTTTCCGCTCAGCTGTGTTTCTTCTCTTTCACTAATAGTCCTCAAATATTTCACACACAGGGGGACCTGGTGGCTCAGTCGGTTAAGCATCTGACTAGGTCATGATCTCACCGTTCGTGAGTTTGAGCCCCACATCTTTCTCCGTGCTGACAGTGTGGAGCCAGCTTGGGATTCTCTCTCTCCTCTCTCTGCCCTGTTGTGTCTCCCTCTCAAAATGAATAAATAAACTTTAAAAAAATTCACACATAGGCAAAATTGAAATATGTAAGATGTTTTTCTTCATATAAAAAAAAACATTTAGTTGGAAAAAAATACATATAGTTGTAGTTGAAGAGTATGTGGACCTAGAAATGCAACCTGGTTCAGGAAAGAAAAGTAATGGTGAATTTCTCTGAGGACTCGTCTCACAACCATCCTGTATTCTTCTTTGGGGATACACAGCAGCAGAAGCACTGTTGTGCTTTACTTTGCTTTTTAAACGATTTCAAATGCATTGAAATTGAAAACGATAAGTTTAAACTCACATAATAACAAGTAGGGTTGTTTCATATCATTGAGTTTTGATGATATTAAAATAACTTTAGGTTGACAATGCCCTTGACAAAGTACAAGAGTAATTTTGACATAAGGACACATTGATAATGACTCATTCTATCAGTTAAGTCTGTAATTTCTCTTGCTCACCAATGGGCAGTTCATTAAATTAAATGATGCTGTAGAAAAATGAAGCTGTTGATAAGATGAAATGTTCTAAAACAGCATCTTGGTCTAATATTTTCAGTGCAAAGTTCTTATTTTTGTGTATAAATAACCCAAGAACTCCAAGAGGGGGAATATAATCTTCACCTCCATTATTTGGATACTGATTTTATATGACTTATTATATAAATCATTGTTTCACTATATGCTAGCTAACTTGGATGTAAATTTAAAAAAATAAAAATAAGAATCATGATATAGAGGGTTAAATTTTAAAAAAAAGAAAAAAAGATTCATTCTGCAATTGAAATTTAATTTTTCATGTGTATATTGAGGGATATTGCTAAAGGAATGTTTATTTTCTGTGTAAATTAAATACCTGCCTATCCAAATTAGCTTTTTTTTTTTTAAATTTGACCAGGAGTTTAATCCTATATACTCCTTCCTAGTAAACAAAGTGTGAGGGCAACTCACTCTTTGTTTTTTTCCTTGTTTCTTTTTATTTTCATTATATTAGACAACACAAAAATATTTTACAAAAACTTGTGTCATTTGGTACTTGGAAGTGCTTTCTCTCTACTTCTCGTGGATGTGCTGTAAATGTCTCTTGATGAAAGAAATGTTCTCTATTTCTGTGCCATTAAATTTGGTCACCACTAGTCACCATGTGGCTTTTCAGCACCTGAAAGATAGCTAGTACAACTAAGGGAAAAATAGTCACATGTGGCTAGTGGCTACTGTATTAGAAAATGCAGGTATGGGGGCTCCTGGGTGGCTCAGTATGTTAAGCATCCAACTTTGGCTCAGGTCATGATCTCTCAGTCAGTGAGTTCGGGACCACATCCGGGTCTGTGCTGAAGGCTTGGGGCCTGGATCCTGCTTGGGATTCTGTGTTTCCTCTCTCTCTCTCTCTGCCCCTCTCCTGCATGCACTCTGTCTCTCTCTCAAAAATAAATAAACATTAAAAAAAAGAAAGAAAATGCAGATATGGACTACAATAAATATACCTTTGACATATATACATATCCTTTATTTACTTCCTTTATGCCCTGAATTATATGTACATATACATATTTGAGTGTGTGTATACATACGTGTGTGTGTGTGTGTGTGTGTGTGTGTAACCTTGTTTTTTGACTGCTTTCTCTCCATCCTCCAGTATGTCCAGCAATGACTCCAAACTCCTGGTACTGAAATTTACATACCGTATTATACCAGAGTGGATCTGTATGATTAATGGCATATGGTAGAAGTTATGGTCTATCAGTTCTCAGATTGATTTAGACTGTGACTTCCATCTTGAGCTCTTTCTCTCTCCTTCTCTCTCTCTCTCTCTCTCTCTCTCTGTCTCTCTCTCTGTCTCTCTCTCTCTCTAACCAGTTGTGAGGAACTGAGACATACCAACTATATTAGATATGAGCTTAGAGATGTCCACCTCTGCTCCAGTGTAGTCTGGAGTCGGCTGCGACCAGGCTGACAGCATGATCACAACCTCCTGAGAGACCCAGACCATAAGCCAGAGTCACCCAGCTAAGCAGCTTCCATATTTCCAACTCTCAGAAACTGTGAGACAATAAATGTTTATTGTTTTGAACTGTCAGATTTGGGCACAATTTGTTTGAAGCATAGATAAATACAGCAAGCAACCTGTTAATCTATGTATATTTATTTGGCAACTGTGTTTAATGGATTACTTTTTAATTCTAATATCTTTTATAAGTAATTGCTTTGTATCCTCTAGATAGGCAAATATTTAGTCTTTAAAAAGGACATCCCCCCACGATACTTCTTATTCTTATTTTGTTTTCTTATTATATGTTTCAAGTAAGAACCAATGAATACAGTTAAATAATAGTGATGACCCTGACAATCCTTTACCTATTGCAAATTTTATTATAATTCCTCTAATGCGCCATTATTAAATAAAGTACTAACTGTTGGTATGATAAAACTAGTTTTATTGTGCTAAATCCAATATTCAATGTAATAAATATATCAAAAATGAATTTGTAATGTTATCAAACATTTTGGCATTCATTGAGATAATGGTTATTTTTAATCCTTTCATTTGTTACATTGAAAGAGCTATGAGACATCTTATGTTGTTGGAAAAAAATAAATTAAGTTTGTTTCTTGGCAACACAAATACTTGAGTATTTTCTCTTTAAATCAATGGAAGATTATTTTAATTCAGACGTTATTAGTATCACATAATGGAATGATATCAATATTATTTCTAAATATTGAAATAATATTACTTCTAAGCAATATTACTTCTAAAACATCCTGAACCAGTATAATGCTTAGCAGGTGGTATTTTTTTGTTTTTGTTTGTGTCTTTGTGGTCTACACAAATAAATTCCATTCTCCCTATAATTAAGGACAATGTTTTCTATTCTCTCATGCACATATTCTTGTTAAAGCATCAATCACGGTGTTACACTTATACAACATTTCAATAAATGCTTGGACCAGGGAACAGGTTATTGAGGAGCTGGACTGCTACTCAAGAGCTGGTTTTTAGGTCCTTCAATTTCACAGTATAGTGGAGAGTATTTTCCATATTGACCATTTAGTTCCATTGTAGATTTTAGACTGCATCATCGGGCAATCATGGATTCAGAATCATAAGTCAACATTTCAAAACTTTCTTAAAATTTGTTCCTTGGGAAATAAGTTTGTTTGTTTATGTGTTTATATTTGAATACAGTAGGCACACAATGTTAAATTAGTTCCAGGTACACAACAGAGTGATCCAAAACTTCAATGTCACGTTAAGTAGTATTTCTTTTTTTTCTAATTTTTTTAACGTTTATTTATTTTTTGAGAGAGAGAGAGACAAAACCAGAGTGTGAGCGGGGGAGGGGCAGAGAAAGAGGGAGACACAGAATCTGAAGCCCGCTCCAGGCTCAGAGCTGTCAGCACAGAGCCCGATGAGGGGCTCAAATTTCCTGAAATGCTAGATCATGACCTGAGCCGAAGTCAGATGCTTAACTGACTGAGTCACCCAGCCTTTAACTAACTTAAAGCCTCTACATTAAGTAGTATTTCTAAGCAGTTTCACAGGTAAGTTTAAGACAGAGGCCAATAAAAGAGTAAAAAGATTGCCATTTTACTATCACAGAAAAGAAAAAACAAGTCCCTATAAACTAATAAATGAATGTCTTTCTCCAAAGCATACTGTATTGAATTAATAATAATAAACGTAGTGGTTCTATAAAATGGGGTAAGAATTAAACCTGCTCACTAACTCATGCATTTTAGGAAAAGGAGTTTTCCATCTCCCCTGGTCATTACTTTCCTCATCATGTATTCTTTCTACACTTCTAGCAGAGACTCCCTTGTGTTCAGCCTTTGGCAATGGCTGGAGTGCTTGTGTTCATAGGCCATGGATTGTGCTTCTTTCTGCATTTCCACTTTGTTACATGAGCCATGTGAGACAAATATGCAGGTATTGGAGATTAGAAACTATGGTTGCCCAAATCATGCCTATCTACACCATCGACAGAGTTCATTGTGTAGGTGGTGTCTGCCATTGAAACAGACATGTAATAAAACATATCTCTGTCAACCAACTTAAATTTAGCAGAGTCAGCCATTTTGAATGCATAGTTTCCTGAGAAGTATGATAGCCATGCAGAGTAAGAACCTGATGCATATAACTCAAGTTGTAAGAGTTTTCCTCAAATATTAGTAAATTGATACTCATTTCTTGACAATTACTAAGTGTTAATGCCATTTCTTTTTTTATATATGAAATTTATTGTCAAATTGGTTTCCAAACAACACCCAGTGCTCATCCCAACAGATGCCCTTCTCAATGCCCATCACCCACTCTCCCCTCCCTCCCACCCCCATCAACCCTTAGTTTGTTCTCAGTTTTTAAAGAGTCTCTAATGGTTTGGCTCCCTCCCTAACTTTTTTTTTTCTCTTTCCCCTCCCCCATGGTCTTCTGTTAAGTTTCTCAGGATCCACATAAGTAATATTTTGACATTATATTCTATTTAGGATAGAATCCCTTCACAAATAGAGACATTATTAAACTTCCAGGTAGGGAGTGAACTCTAAATATAGTTACTGGCTCCTGGTGAGTTTCAAGCTTACATTTTTGATGTTATAGTCAGCTCAAAATATCACATTCTGTGACATTCCAGACAATTCAGAAGGCAGTTATATTCATGCTTTCCAGGGTGCCTGGGTGGCTCAGTTGGTTGAGTGTCTGACGTCTGCTCAGGTCATGATCTCGCGCTTCATGAGTTCGAGCCCCGCGTCGGGCTCTGTGCTGACAGCTCAGAGCCTGGAGCCTGCTTCGGATTCTGTGTCTCTCTCTCTCTCTCTCTGACCCTCCCCCGTTCATGTTCTGTCTCTCTCTGTCTCAAAAATAAATAAACGTTAAAAAAATATATGTATCCGTGCTTCTTTTCTAATTAATGCAAAGTATTTTTATTTTTAATTTGTTGATGATTTAATAATAATTTCAAAAATGCAAGTCTTAATCCTGTCAAATCTTATCCTCTTCTTCAAATTGTTGAAGTTTGTTTCCTTATAATTTTCATACAAGGCACAGTTTTAATGAGTTAGGGTTAGTTCACAACTATTTCTCATATAAGGAAAAAAATAAAAACTTCATTCAATCACCCAAACAGCAATTTTTATAAAAACGTAGAAAGAGATGGGGATGGGGGAGAGTAAGAAGGTAAGAGAAACTCTGCATTTATGTGTGGAATATAATAAACCTATGTGATGGAAACTTCATGTGTCAACTTGACCTGGCCACTAGGGTGCCCAGACATGTGAGTAAACACTATTATGAATGTGTGTCTATGAGAGATTTTATGGATGAACTTAACATTTGAATCCGTAGACTGAGGAAAGGCTGGCTGTCACCCAATCAATTGAAGACCCAAACGGAACAAAAAGCCTAAGAGGCAGCTCTCCTGATCTGATGGCTTTGAACTTGGATATCTGTCTCTTCTGGTTCAGAGTCAGACTGGAACATTGGCTTACCTTGAGTCTTGAACCTGCCAGCTTTGAGATAGTGACTTACACCATGGGCTCTCCTGGTTCTCAGATCTTCAGACTCAGACTGAAACTATATCTCACCTCTCCCAGGTCTCCAACTTGCTGACTGCAGATATTAGGACTTCTCAGCTTCCATATCATTTGGGTCAATTCTAAGATATATAGGATAAGTAGGAACATCGGAAATATAGGTTCTGTCCCTCTGGAGAACCCTCACTAATACAACTTATTTAAATTAATGAAATGTCACTTTATACACACACTTTGATGTGATATGGTAGAAAATATATTTTGCTTTAGTAGTTTTTTCTTAAAATGGTCCACCCTAAACACAGCCATAAATGATTTTCATTACATATGATACTAGTGTGAATTGCTATTCAAATATGCTTGGTGGAATTTTAAGAACATGTCTAGGCTTCGTTAACAATGGGTCAACTTTGGGACACCTGGGTGGCTCAGTCGGTTAAGTGTCTGACTCGATTTCGGCTCAGGTCATCATCTCAAAGTTTGTGGGATCGAGCACCATGTCAAGCCCCACATTGAGCCTGGCGTTAGGCTCTGTGCTGAGTGTGGAGCTTGATTAAGGTTCTCTCTCTCCCTGTCTCCCACTCACGTGTGTTCTCTCTCTCTCAAAATAAACTAAAAAAAAAAAAAAAAGAGGAAACATACTTAGATAAAATGTTACAAAAATAAATAATGGGTCAACTTTATTACTTTACCATCCTTCCCATCCTACATAAAACTCCTGTTGAGAAAATGCTGCAGACAAATTTTGTTCACAGTATGAATTACTCCACAACACTTAAAATATAAGAAATGTCCACATCCTAGTCAACATCTGTTTTTTTCTGAGTTGGGTGTGGAGAAACGGGAACCTCTTGCACTGTTGGTGGGAATGAAAACTATTGCAGCCACTCTGGAAAACAGTGTAGAAGTTCCTCAAAAAAATTATAAATAGAATTACCCTACAACCTAGCAATAGCACTACAAGCAATTTATCCAAAGGATACGGGAGTGCTGATTCACAGGTGCACATGTATCTCAATTTTTATAGCAGCACTACCTACAATAGCCAAATTATGTTTTCGCGTGTCTGTTAGCCATTTTTGGATGTCTTCCTTGGGAAGTGTCTATTCATGTCTTCTGTTCATTTCTTTACTAGATTATCTGTTTTTTGGGTGTTGAGTTTTGTAAGTTCTTTATAGACTTTAGATAGTAACCCTTTATCAGATATGTCATTTGCAAATATCTTCTCCCATTCTGTTGGTTGCCTTTTAGTTTTATTGATTGTTTCTTTTGCTGTGCAGACGCTTTTTATCTTGATGAGGTCCCGATAGTTCATTTGTTGCTTTTATTTCCCTTGCCTTAGGAAATGTGTCAAGTAAGAAGTTGCTGCAGCCGAGGTCAAAGAAGTTGTTGCCTGTTTTCTCTTACAGGATTTTGACGGTTTCCTGTCTCACATTTAGATCTTTCATCCATTTTGAATTTGTTTTGTGTATGGTGTAAGAAAGGTGTCCAGTTTCATTATTCTGCATGTTGCTGTCCATTTCCCCAAGCACCATTTGCAAAAGAGACTGTCTTTTTTCCATTGGATACTCTTTCCTGCTTTGTCAAAGATCTGTGGTCCAATTCTGGTTCTCTATTCTATTCTAACACTTGTCACCAGGGAAATACAAAATCAAACCTACACTGAGATATCACTTCACCGGTCAGTGACTGAAATGAACAACTCAGGGAACAACAAATGTTGGTGAGGATGTGGAGGAAGGGGGACCCTCTTGCATTGTTGGTGGGAATGCAAACTGGTGCATCCGCTTTGGAAAACAGTATTGAGGTTCCTCAAAAATTTAAAAATAGAATTATCCTGTGACCCAGCAACAACACTACTAGGAATTTATTCAAAGGATACACGAGTGTTAATTCACAGGGGCACATAAACCCCTATGTTCATAACAGTGCTATCAACAATATTCAAATTATGAAAAGCCCAAATGTCCATCAACTGATTAACAGATACAGAAGATGAGGTATACACACACACACACACACACACACACACACACACACACACTGGAATACTACTTGGCAATGAAAAAGAAGGAAACAACATTTGACCATTTGCAACAATGTGGATGGAACTGGAGGGTATTATGCTAAGTGAAATAAGGTAGTCAGAAAAAGACAGATATCACATGTTTTCACTCATATGGGGGGATTTGAGAAACTTAACAGAAGACCATAGGAGAAGGAAAGGAAAAATAAGTTACAGAGAAGGAGACAAACCATAAGAGATGCTTAAATACAGAGAACAAACAGAAGGTTGATGGCACTGGGGAGTTGGGGGTCAGGGGGGCACGGAAAATAGGAGATGGGCATTGATGAGGGCACCGGTTGGAATGAGCACTGGGTGTTGTATGTAAGTGATAAATCATAGGAATCCACTCCCGAAGCCAAGACTACATTGTATACACTGTATGTTAGCTAATATGACAATAAACTATTTAAAAAAAAAGAAATTCATTTTCATAACTAGTAAGTGAAATTTGGCAAAGAAGAAAGACAAGAGACAAGACTAAAGGGAATAATCTCTTTTTGTCTTGTTTTGTTGTGTTTTGTTTTTCCACTCAGCATCCCTTCCCTTATTAAAATGAGAGAGACAACTTAAGAAAAAAAAATATATATAAGAAGTGTCATAGTCTATGTTTTCCAAATCAAAACAAATCTGTCCCTAGGATTCTAAAACTCACTATGACAAGAAAATAGTCTAATAGTAGTTATTTCTTTTGGATTCTTCACTTTGGTTTGTGACATATAGGGGTATAGCAATTCTGTATACTTAGGAAAGAAATTTTTGTTCATAAAACCCTCGAGCCAGCGTCGGCCATTTGAACTGATACAGGTACAGTACTGATTCTCAACACCGCAAAGCTTATTAACCAGCTTTCATAGACAACAATATAGCCAATCAAGCATCCAAGTCTTACCACTTTCAGGGTGCTGGCTGCACTTGAGAGGTTGAATTTTAAGTAAGCTATGGCATATTAATACTTATTTCTATAGAGGCCTGCATGTTTAACTCTCAAACCTTTTTGAAAAGTTTGGATGAGGCAATTGTCCATTTTCCACATAAATTATATCTTCATGTATAATATTTTTAAAGCTTTCATTTAATTCTATAATATTTTTATTTCTCGGCAAACCTCTAAGGAAAATTTTCATTAGAAATTGCTTTGGAATTTATCTAGTGTTATCTGATAAATTTTCTATAATTTTAAGAAATTTTATTTTATTTCCTTTTAAGTTTATTTATTTATTTTGAGAGACAGAGAGAGAGGGAAGGAGGGAGTGTGACCAGAGGGAGGGGGTACAGAGAAAAAGGGAGAATGAAAGAATTCGAAGCAGGCTCAGCACTGTCAGCGTGGAGCCTGACGTGGGGCTCAAAGCCATGAACACCAAGATCATGACCTAAGCTGAAATCAAGAATCTGACATTTAACCAACTGAGCCACTCAGGATCACAATTTTAAGATATTTTAAAAGTTGGGGCATCTGGATGGCTCAGTTGGTTGCGCGTCCGCTTTGACTCAGGTCATGATCTCATAACTCGTGAGTTCGAGTCACTTGTCAGGCTCTGTGCTGACAACTCAGAGCCTGGAGCCTGCTTCAGTTCTGTGTCTCCCTCTCTCTCTCTCTCTCTCTGCCCCTCCCCCACTCACTCTGTGTGTGTGTGTGTGTGTGTGTGTGTGTGTGTGTGTGAAAAATAAATAAACATTAAAAATATATATTTTGAAAGTCCTTTTTTCATTTAAAAATAACTGAAAACAATCTTAAATAAAAATAATGCTCATACATACTATCTCTTATCCATTACTTAGTAGCTACTATAGAAAAATACAATTACTCCCATAGAAAATTCAAACCTCAATAAAATGAGCATAAACTAGATAAATATATGAAAATCTAAACAAAGGAGTTAGGGCATAGGAAAATAGTCTGTATATTTAGATCATAACCTCTCACATCCATCCTAGAGTACATCATCTAAACTAGTTTATCTCACAAAATGGAAATTGATTAGTAAGGTTGACTTTAGTTTTCCTATATTTCATGTAAGCATTTGAGCAAAGCATACAGACAAAAAGCTTGTCACTTTTCTCGTTCTAAGAGGACTTAAAATTCCTACAATTGAGAATTCAGATTGTCTGAATAATGTAAGAATATAAAGCCTGGGAAGGAGATAATAGTATGTTGTTGAATTTTTATATACCAAGACATTTTATATCAGATGAATTTTAGACAAAGACATGGTTAAGAGATTTCTGAAATTTAATTTCAACAATTGTACCATGATCTAATTAAAACATTAAAAAAAAAGCCAGAAACCACAGTGCATAAAATGTACTTATTGCTCTATAAATAACAGTTGAAAGAATAACTTATGGTTCTCAAGATTAAACATGATCTGAGCATATTTGAAGTATAATAGGGCTATTCATTGTTGAATGTATTAATTAGTGAAAATCTTTTAATTAATAAGCCCTAAAATGAGGTAGTTTCAAATAATAGCTCTTGGTTGGAAGAAACAAAGGTTTGTAAGATATTTCAAAATATCATTAATAATTTGAAACTTAAAACAAGAAAGTTTTTTAAGTATATGACTTTGGCACTGCAAACAGTGGAATTAAGGCCAAATGAGCTCCCCATCAGAAAAGATTAATTTAGATAACATGTGGATCAGAAGATTCAAGTTGAAAGGTAATCAAATGGTATGATCAAAGTACTCTCTAGAGACCTATAATCCAGCTTAGTTATATCGTGATCCTTAAACAGCATGTTTTGTCAATTCAATATCCATCTTCCCTAGGGTCCAGAGATTTTATAAAATGGAGGAAAAAATTATACATCCCAAAGAAAGTCTTCTTTCTGAATCAGCTCATTGATTCCACAGAGAAATTATGATTTGTCGATTAATGGATATATAAAGAGATATATGTAGAAGATACAGAGACAAACAAATGGAGAAATAGATTATGAAATCAACCCACCCTTTATTTATTAACCTCAACAGGGTAAGGACAGATCAGCTAGTGAAAGTGTAACTTATGATGATGGTGATAGTAAAAACAACATATGTTCTCATTTACAACATAGATAAATTTAATAAGATTTAAGGGCTTATAAATCCAATATAAACACTAAGGGAAACAATTGAAATATTTTGAGGTGGAATTTAGTAAATTTAAATCTCAATCTTATCTTAATGTTCATGTCATTTTAGTAGACATATGTAATATGTATATATTGTATATGTACATATGTAATATGTATATATAATAGTGTATATATGTAATATATCATATATATCTTATAAATGATACTTCTATGCCTAAATAAAAATTTAAAGGTAATACTCTTTTATCTGTTTTTGGATGCATTAAAATATTAACATGTAAGTTCAATTATTTCTTTATATATCTTTTTTATAATTTTTTAAACATAAGGCCATACTATATACTGGTTGCAGGAACAAAGATTAATTCAAAAGGTATAAATTATTATCTTCAGGTAAGATGCATTTTCATATCACTGAGGAGAAACACCTATGTTTGATACTGATTTAAAATCAAATAAAATCAAGTACAACAAAGAACACGTATGCGCACCAACAATGCTTATCCTAAAATGTTTTTATAATATTGAAACTCAGAGAAGCTTTTTGTTGCTCATCACGATTATTGTCAAATTGCTAAGGTTTTAATTAGTTTAATTAGGAAAGGAAAGGAAATACAGAGCATAACTAAAAATCTTGAGCCCAGGATAGATAAGGCATCCCACCATACTGTGAACTGGAGAAATCCCCTCATCTAAGGAAATAAGAAAACATTATTTCTTAGTTATAATAGCTCCTTCCAATAATAAGGAAGCATTCCAATCTCCATGAATTGCTGACCATTGTGTAGAATACTGAAATAATTAAAATAAATCTTTCCAAAACTTATTAAGATCTATTTAAAATTGTTACTGTATGGGGTGCCTGAGTGGCGCAGTCGGTTAAGCGTCCGACTTCAGGCAGGTCACGATCTCGCGGTCCAGGAGTTCGAGCCCCGCGTCAGGCTCTGGGCTGATGGCTCAGAGCCTGGAGCCTGTTTCTGATTCTGTGTCTCCCTCTCTCTCTGCCCCTCCCCCGTTCATGCTCTGTCTCTCTCTGTCCCAAAAATAAATAAACGTTGAAAAAATAATAAAAATAAAATTGTTACTGCATACTATGAGATATTTTATATAAGTATTATTTTTATTTAATATTGTTAAAATACATTTTACTTTTAAGTGAGAACTTTAATTTTTCTGCAATTGTTAAACATATATTTGTATGGTAATAAAATGGATTATGAGATTAATTCTGGATGTCTCATAAACTGCCAAGATTCCAGTATATGGACAAAGTATCATTAGTTATCTCTAAAAATAGCATTAAAAATGTATAAGGGAATTTAACCATTAAATGGATGGGCTATGTGGGTGATATTTAGGATCTTGAAAGTTTATTATTCTTTGAGAGAACAAAAAAACAATTTTTGGAGAACACTTTGTTGATTATGATAATTAAAAAAATAAAATAAAAACATTGCTTACCCTTATTTTTCCTCTAATTTAAGACTTGTTTTTAAACAGAATTCAACTTAATCCTGATTTTATACAAACAAAACTGCTACACATATTTCCTGCTTTCTACCCCTCACCTCTCCTCCCAAAATATTTAAATCACCACAGGCTGACCTTAAAAGGCACATGTGCAAAACAATGTGCGAAATTAAAAGAACAATTACTGCTGGTCAAAGGGATTTAAAGAGAATAAATGTGGACATGCACAGCTTAATCCTTGGATGAACTAACCCTTTGGGGTCCAGCTAAACTGTTTGTGATACAAGGCAGTTTGTCTCGATGACACACTGTAGTAATTCATATTTATTTAGGTTCTATTGCTGTCTTCCTAAGGCAAGATACTGTTTGTACCAGCTTTTCTCAAAAACAGACTCCATGTGTAGATCCTTGATTAGTGACACATATGAAGATTTCATTTTATCCTTTGTTTTTCAATTGTTCCTTGCCAGAGGCAGGCATTTACGAAAGATTTCATTAAAGGACATTATTCTATCCAAATTTTATGTAGAGGCAAAAATAAACTACTTTTTGTAATAGAAGAGACTTGAGATAATTTATTTTGAAGCTTCTACTTTCTTGCAATATGAAAGGGTGTATTTCATTTAAATTTAAATGAACTTGTAATTTTTTTCACATCGTTTTAGGGGTAAACTCAAAATGGTGACATTAATTTGATGCATATTTTTGCCTATATCATGGAAATTTTGATATAGTAAGCAAATATTCACTATGTTGGCGTTTTTGATGTTTCTAATTACATTTATTGAATTTGTAGAACTCTGTAATACATTTCTATCGGCCCATAAAAACACTATAAAATACAGAATACAAAAATAGAAAAATATCTCTTAAAATAGCAATAAAATGAGTTTTCATAGGATATGCTCAACTCCAAGAAACCAAATGTTCTTCTGTCCCAACTCTCATCAAGTTTAACAAGAGTAATGGGGACAAAACTAGATCAAAAACTGAAAAGCTAGTAAAAAAAAAAAAAGGCATTTTTCTTTTCCTATCCCCACTTTCTCCATTCCCTCATCCTCATAGATATCTGGACCATGCAGAATATTTGAAATTACCCCATTCCCAGGAAATAGAGCAATGTGTAGCGTAAGATTGAACACTACTATACATTCCATAAGGTGTAACATTTTAGTATTGTGCTGTCTCTTTTACAAACAGGAATATATGAAACTTGCCAGATGAAATATATCAGGACCCATAGATGCTTACTAGTAAAGGTAATGCATGTTGCAGGGATATTAGTGCTGTACTTAGAAGATGTGTTTATAATCCAAGGAGAACAATCAAAATATTAGAATATAAGTATCTGGGTTTTTTTTCCAATTATTAAAATGATTCGGTATTAAAATACATTTCTCAATTTTATTCCCACAGAACTTAACATTTTAAAGTAATTTTGGTAGCTGATATCATGTTTATCTACTCACTCTCTGCTTTGCCCCACTGGAAAATATGTTCTGTGAGGCCAGATATCCTAGCTGTGTTGTTCTTGCAGATCCCATATGACTAGAACTGCACCCATCAGAGAGTGGGAATCAATCACTATGTGTTGGATCAAATAGTGTAAATGAATGATTGTATTAACGTGTTTTGTTCATCAAATTTATAATGTCTTCTATTCTCATGCTATAGTACTGTCGCTGTATCTATTTCAATTTATGTTAATTCCAATTGTCTGCATAATTTCAGCAAAAATAAAACTGCCTTTGACTATCAGTATTAGTTGCAATTTTGTGTCCACATCCATATGATTGCTTGCTTTTACATCAAATTCTGTTTCTATTTATCCTTAGCAAATTATTAGACCAATTTGCATGTTTTATATTTTCCCAGCATTAAGATCAAATAATGTTATTTATTTGTCCACCACTGTGATTCTTTGAGATACAATTCAAATCTAGGGTTTTATTTTCAAGCTGTAAATATTGACAGAGAACATTGTAAGTTTGAAAAGAAATACACATATCTTTTTAAATGAATTTTAACTCTTCTTTTTGACTCTTTGGACAACTAAATAAGTTAGCATATTCATAATTGAGTGTTTAAAAATGTGATATATGCTTGCAGAAAGATGTTAAAAATTAAAGCCCTACATATATGTGAATTTGAAACATTATAATTGAAGATTGTGTGAATTAATTATAAATATTAAGCATAAAATTAATATGAATATGAATTAATAATAAGTTTCAAGCAACAAAAGCTAAGACTATAATGGAAAGTAGCCCAGCAAAGCGTGAACCAAGCCCCCCCAGCTGAGCCGTCCTATATCGAGTGATCCCAAGCCTACTTGAGATTCATGAGTGAGAACATATGATTGGCGTTTTAAGCAATGGTGAGGTCAGAAATTAGTGCCAGGAATGAAGTCCTCTTTTTGTTTCCTTTGAAACCAATGCAAAAAGAAAAATAAAAAAAAAATATTATGATTAATAGAAAAATTAAGGAGGCAAGGAAAATTTTCTGCAGGTGGGGAGAAAGATTGAATATTTCCCAGCAATATCATATTTTGCTATTTCAGGAGTACATCTGGTTCTTTCCAGGGAATTTTTAGATATTTTGTGTTTAGGAGAAATGAGGGCAAACTTTTCTTTCCCCCCCTAGGAGGTATCAAAGAAGAACAGAAATGTTGAGGAAGAGTAGTAGGTAATGGCTGAAATTAGATTATGGTATAGTATGCAACATACTGGAGAAGGACTGCTTCAGTATTTAGATATCTAGTAATATCTTTTCTCTGAATGTAAGCATATAAGGATGTTTAGCACCATATATATATTCCAAAGCAAATGGATGATTGCATTATATGTTATGGCCATATGTTATGGCCATGTTATAATGACCAAATAGATATATCAGATAAGGTCACAGGGCTAATTTGAAGAGTATCAACTTTCCTCTACTGTTCGTTGATGGCTCTAATTACCTTACTCAGGAAAAAATATATTAGTTTCTGTTTTAGTTTGCCAGGATCACTATAACAACATACCACAGAGTGAGTGGCTTAAACAACAGACATTTATTTTCTCACAGTTATGGGAGCTGAAGTCCAAACTCAAGGAATAAATAAATTTGGTTTCTCCTGAAGCCTCTCCCCTTGCCTTGAAGATGGCCACCTTCTCACTGGTGACCATGGTCGCCATCACCTGGTCATCCCAAGATCTCTTGTCTGTGTCTTAATCTACTTTTTTTTTTTAATTTTTTTTTCAACGTTTATTTATTTTTGGGACAGAGAGAGACAGAGCATGAACGGGGGAGGGGCAGAGAGAGTGGGAGACACAGAATCGGAAACAGGCTCCAGGCTCTGAGCCATCAGCCCAGAGC
Organism: Felis catus; assembly: GCF_018350175.1. Classification (NCBI taxonomy): domain Eukaryota; kingdom Metazoa; phylum Chordata; class Mammalia; order Carnivora; family Felidae; genus Felis; species Felis catus. The sequence continues at coordinate 177,962,002 of NC_058371.1, forward strand.
CCCACGCGGGGCTCGAACTCACGGACCGCGAGATCGTGACCTGAGCTGAAGTCGGACGCTTAACCGACTGCGCCACCCAGGCACCCCTTAATCTACTTTTTTTATAAGCACACCAGCAGATTGGATTAGGGTCTATCCACATGATTTCATTTTGTCTTAAATATTCCTTTAAGGATCCATCTCTGAATACAGTCACATTCTAAGGAACTGGGGTTAAAACTTCAACATTCGAATTGGGGGTGGAAAAAATTTAGCTCAGAAATTCTCTTTTTAAAAATGCTGTGAAAATGTAAATATTAATGAGAAAAGTAACTGACTTACACTCACCTTAGAATATCAATGATTGTAGAAAACTGTAGTGAGTATGAATCAGAGAGCATCTCAGAGTCACAGGTAGTGTGAGAGTGACTGTGAAAGTAACACAGGCAAACCCTAACCACTACTTTCACTGCCATACACCGGGACCTTTTTAAATTTAAAAAGAAAAAGAAAACAGTTGAAGTAAAATATTAAGTAGTCAGGGATACTGTGTAAAAGTGATATTTATTAGGCTTAAAACTAAGCCCTCCCAAACTTTCCTATACCAAGAATCGCTGAGAAAGCTTATCAAAGGCTCAGATTCCTGCTCTCATCTCAGAGCATCTCATTGCCATGCTGGGATGGACCCAAGGATCTGTACTGTAAGAAGCATCCAAGAACATTCTGATACAGTTAATTATGGAGCACATTTTGAGAAACTGTAGCATAAGCAAAATGCTAATTTTGGTTTATCCATTAAAAGTGTTAATGCTCACTCTCAGAAAAGGGATACTGTCTGGCTACTTTGATTTTATTTGTCTGAAGGACTCTTTACCGATGTCCTGACTTATGTCACTGCTCTCTCTCCCTGAATTTTCCTTCTGTAAAATGGGGATGTTAACAACACCTGCATTATAGATTGTTAAACCACTTAAAAATACATATCCTAAGATAATGCTTCACACATAATTGCTCAATTAATCTTAGCTACTGTTATATGGGGAAAGGTAGGATAAGGTCTTACAGTAAAAGAAAACATAGGATATAGCATGTGTTCATTCCCAGAAGTAAATAGCCACAGTGTTAGACAATTTTGAATTAGTAAACCAGAATTCTGAATAAAGATATTAAGAAAAAGTAAAAACAAAACAAACAACAAACAAACAAACAAACAAAAAACCAGACCTTGAGTGAGGCAGAAGAAAGAAAGGGTATGTGGGACTTAAGAGATAAAGGGAACTAGCCTTCACTGAGAATTTTCCAGGTGCCAAAATCCTTGGCATAGAATTCTTTTAAAGAAATAGAAAAACACAAATATGTTTTATACTCCCTATTTTACATACCAGAGTACTAAATCTCAAAAAGATGAGTTTGTAAATTAAAAAAAAAATAAATAAAACAGGTAAACATTAAGTAAAAGAAGAACTCAAAATTTTGTCTGATGGACGCAAGAACCAACATCACCGCAATAAATTTCTAGGCAACAACCATGCCACAAAGGGTCCCCTTTTTCCTATAGAACCAATAAAATCCAACTAATTCATCAGCAGTGGATTAAGTGACTTTTGAGTAATCTCTGGTCAAAAATCCCGTTGCCAAAGTCTCTGGGCTACCCACTGCTTCAACCTTCTCCAACAATCAAGATGCATAAAGAGAGGAAATAAAAATAAACACTTTTTTTGGTGATATATAAGGAATTTTATTTTAAAAATGGTGCACAGTGCATATTCTCACTCAAGATATTTTTTTTTGCCCATGAGGAAGGGACAATGGGACTCGGTCATTGCATAGTTTTGATGTATTTGAGTACTGCAGTCTGAGTAATACTTATAAATCTCGCACAGCAAATGGTCCCATGGTATGAAAATAAACATACTATTATGTTTAACTGTTAAAAGTTAAACAATTCCTATATGTCATTGCTTTACCTTTGAATGGGTTTCTCGACCTCACTTAGCAATGGCCAATCCCCTTACACAATGAACTGAAGAGGTAAAATTAGGGTATCAAGGAAGTGGAGAGTGCACGTAATTCATGGCTTTTGTTATTTAATATTACATTAATAAGCAATCACACATATGTATCTTAAGATGGCAATAAGCTATCCTCTCTCACAGACCTTTGTGTAGGCTGGTTTCAGATAGAAGTTCTTGCTCCAAATGTCACTTATGGTCGTTAAGTGGTCAGTTGGGTCTGGTATGATCTGAGTTCTGAATGGGCTGGATTAATTCTAATTCTAATAATCTGGGGTGATAAAGTTAATTTGAATAGAGGACCCACAGAATGGAGGCAACCCAAGTGGCCTGGCCTACATCACAAATCTAAACCTGTCATCCTGCAGTTATGGGACGTGCCTTACTGTCAAGGAAACCTAATACACACCAATCACAACTGTGCATTGCAGCTTTACCCTAGAAAATAGGACCAGCTAGGCTTATAAAAGCCTAACCAATTATGCCTTGTTTCCACGTTCCCTCTTGTTGCCTGTAACATTCTAGAAAACTCACTCTTGCCTCAAATCCCTTGGGCACAGTGTTCCAATGCTTGTGAGGCACCATACTCCCCAAATCCACGGACTGTTTTCCATTGAATAAAGGATATCAAATAAGCTACTAAATTGTTTCATGTTTGTTTGTGTGTTTATTTTCATCTGACAGGGGCCTCGGCTTGTCTCAGGATGGGTTGATTATCTCTTACTATCAACACTGCATCTTTTTGTATATTAAGTTGGCCTAATGTACAACATGAAGATTTGGGGGTGGTCAGAATTTTTATACGTAGATTGGCTTCTCTAGGGAATGTATTCCAAAATGGAGGGTGGGGACCAGAAGCCAATTAAGCCTTAGGCTTGGAAATGGCACATCACTTGGGCCATATCCTATTGGTAAACAATCACAGACCCCCTACTCCCTGGCCCTGATTCAAGAGAGTACAGAAATCATCTTCAACTCGTGATGAACCAATAGCAATTCATACTGCCAAAGAGCGTGAGGAACTGGAGATATCATTGTGACCATCTTTGGCTGGATAAAATCAGCGAAGGAGAACCACCATTAGAATTACAGGTTAAGAAGTTTACTAACGGAACTGGATATTATTACATGATTGTGGATCCAAGGCAATAATGATACAAACATAAGAGTTGAAGAAATAGGAAAACGTGTAGAATTTCCAGGAAAATATTGAAGTTAGTTACAGCTAGCTTCTAGAGTAGCGGTGCGAAGGGGCCTGGCATGGTAAACTGGGAAAGGGTTTTGTTCCTTTGCTCTTTGTGGTTACCTCATCTCTGAGTTTTGCAGCAAAGCATCTGGGGGTGGACTTTGGGTTGCTGTTGTTTAACATGACTGGCAGTCATGGGAGGCAGGGTTGGGTGCAGGGCAGGCAGGAACAGGGACAAATTGGAAAACAACTGTACCCCTTGGTCTCTCCAAAGACAATACACCTACCTCAAGTCTGAAGGCTGAGGCTGTATTTCTTCCCTCTGCCTCCCACTCATCCTTTCTAATTTGGAATTGCATAGGTAACAGGTTCCTGGGATATATATTTCCTGATATAATTAAGTTGGCCATCGAACAGTACAACATATATATCCAGTGACTGAGCAGGGTCTACAAACATGTTTGCAAGTGCCAAGTATTTAAATAATCTTACCTGGCCGGAAGAAAAATATTGAATGAGTTGTTTTTGTCTTTGAGATGGATAACCATGTATCGTAAAGCATCACAATAACTATGTAGGTCCATCAGGTGTAATCGGGCATATGGCCCGCGACACTGATACATTTTTATCAAGTGGCTTTGTATTGCTTTAGTATTAGTCACCTAACTACCTCTTCATTCATTTGTTCAACCCACATTTATTGAGAACTACTGCATGCCAGATATTATGCACCTCCGATGGCTTTATTTGCAAAGTTGAAATATTTTCCTTTCTTATTTTATGTAAATTTCATACTGTTGAAAGCCATTTTTAATCAAGAATTCGTATATCTGCATTGAATCATAACTTTGGGAAGCACTGTGGAAGGTTATTGAGGCAAAACTACTCCTAAATCACTGGTTCCCTCCATTTTTCCCCAGTGTAGCTGTCACAATCAGTAGCAGTAAAATGAAGCGACTTGAATGATGACACATCAACTCCCATTAATAGCTGAATGGATATACAAAGGTTCTGGGGAATGTCTACGTTAGCAATGGAAGTGGATTCAAATATGCTAGAAAATTGTTTCCCATTTCAATCTGATTTTTTTAAGTATGTGATTTAACATCTTGTAAATGCATTAGTGCTGCGAATACCACCGAGAAAAAAAGAACACATTTGTAAAGACTTCCTTGCCTTACTTTGTCGTGATATGTGAGTTGAAAGTTATTTTAGCTTTTAGGAATACAAATGGTTTCAAATTTCTGCTTGCTTTCCCCCCCCCCACTTTTAATTTCCCACTAGCAAACCCCCTCCATGATCAAGACAGAAAGGCCGTGTCATTGTCCTGTACAAATACTTTCAGCAAACTGAGAAATTGCTTAGGAATGATATTATGTATTTTCTCTTTCTCTATATCATTGATTATCCATAACATCCTCAATCAGACAACAATCTATTTCAACTTCACACAAAGGAACTAAATTTAGTTGAAGGGTAAAACTGAAAGCAAAAGTGTATGAAAGAGAACAAGGAGGAGGTTAAAGAGACAGGTTTTTTTTCATTATTATCTGTCAATTAGACATTAAATTATTGGGTTTTGGATCTGAGCTCAAGAAGTTATCTTTTTCACACACTTTCTATAAGTGTGACATTCTAAATTTGTGTAAAATTCAGTTACTGAAACAATAGGCCAGTCAATGAGGAAAAGAATACATAGATCCTTTGATTTTAATCGCAAAAATGTATTTTTTAAAGTTGCAAAATGACTGTAACATTAAATAAATTTCAGCCTTCAGCTCAGCAGTTCTGAGTTGAAATGAACACAGCCTTAAATGACTATATTGTCAGCACAACTTATTCCAAGGACGGCCTTAGTAGACATTTAAATATTAACTCTTTTTCATGAAATATTTTCCTTATTTCCTGTTTACAATTAATCAATACACCTAAAGTCTTATTTTCTGTGATATTAACCCTCTCATATTTTTCTTCTAGCTTTCAAAATCTGACTCCAAGAAATGGCAGATATTACTTCCACAGTATGTAACATAAGCATTACTTTTTTTTTCACATTACCAGCTGACACATTTGAAAACTTCATTTCAATCTATATTTATCAGAGAATCAAAATTACCATTTAAATTCTGTCTCTATTCATACCCAATGTCACAAAAAGGCCATTCTCTTAGTTTAGTTCATGAACTTCGGAATGTAGATGACTTTCACATCAACCTCTTACTGGTTTTATCACCAAGTTTCAGTTTAACTGTGCTAAGCCTTTAAATACATGATCCCTTCTAACACAAACATATCTCCATGCACACAAAGACACATACACACACGTTCCAGATCATTTGGCAAGCACGTAGCAGAATTTGGACTTGAATCCAGGAGTTTCTAATTCCCTCCTTTATCTATTCTCTTAAGCAGTACATTTACTCACTTTTGTCTTCCCATAAGACCATGAAGTCGTTGAGGACAAGAACTGTATCTTAATCTCCTTCAAATACCCAGGGCTTACCCTAGAGCCTAGAGCAGCATTATAACCCAATAAGTATTTAATAAATGAATCTATTTAAATAGGAAAATCACATTGGGTGTTTCCTGTAGAATTGAGACTATTAAAATACTAGATTACCTGCCCAGAGTATATTAGGCAAATGCATTTACTATGTACATGACTGGTTTATGTAATTTTCCCAGGTGACATCTTTTGGGGTCAAAGAATAACCTATATGTAGAATATTTGAACACTTATGGGAAATAGTTTCATGGTTAGAACTGCCAGTGATGGCTGTGAATTCCACGTCAGTGAAGTTATTTAGACAAAATGTGAACCAGACACTGGACCTAGCCAGTAGAGAGTAAACAATAATGGAAAGGATTAGTAGTCTGTATACTAATTAAGGCCATTTCATACCCAGTTTTGTATCCATTTTCTTTTATAACTAAGCCCAGAAAATAACTCTTTCTACCACAATTTCCACAAAGAGATGACAACAGAGAACACACTCATTGGAGGGCACATCAACAATTTCTTTCTCTTTCAAGCATTCATTTATTTTTTTTAAACTAACTTTATCCAAATAAAAACATTTAAAAGGTTTAGCATGCAGATTACAAAATAGCAAACCTCTGGGGATGACTATATATATTTGTGTCACACCTGTCAATGTTAAGAGGTCCTAAAACATGGTCCAATAACATAACAAATCAAAACTGACACCGTTAATTCAAGGAAAGGGACCAGCCTACACGATGTAATCCTTTTTTTTTTGCTGACTTGCACGAGAGCAAACATCAGTATGTAATGATGCATTATGACACCAAATAGCAGGGGTTAGGGGCAAGCACAGACCGAAATCTTTTCTGCAGCATTTATGAAAGATTCAGAGCCACTTACTGTTCTTTTTTGCTGGCCTAAGCATGAATCAGTTTAACAGCTCAATTTGCAATGTTATTGCTCATAGAGGGAATAAAAAATATATCAGATGTTCTAAGAAATCTATGTAAGTGAGAAATTAGTAATTTTCGATTGTGCAGTGAGAACACATGTGTTTTTTCGAAAGCAATTTAGTATTCGTAGAGAAAATGAATAAAAATTTATTCTTTTCTAAAAGGACTAAGCTTTTGGTAGGTGAATGTGTTTGAACATAAAATATGAAGTGATTTCACATGGTCCTGAATTAGCTTCTGCAGAGCTGAGTAATTTTAGCTTATTTCCCTATGTTCAATTGAAAACTCCTTCTGTCCATTCTACTAGAATTGGGCATTTTACAATGAGATTGATAAGTCAAGTGGCAATAATTAAATATCAAATGACTGAAGCGAATATTGCCTAAATGGATCACATTGAAATCAACTGAAGTCAAGTTTCAGCCTGGTGAAAACAATAAGACTTCTAGAACAATCAGGTTACTTTAATTGAGAATACACAAACACACAGAGCCCAGTTCAGCACTCTGGTTTAAATTCCCAAGTTAGAAACAAGTTAAATTTGGCTTATTATTTTAAGGAGTGCTATAACTTAATTAAATAGAGCAGATATTTTAAAACTGGCTCAGGAATATAAAGACATTGGTAAACTAATTCTTCACTTGTAGGATTATTCATAATACAGTGAAAAAAAAAAAAGCACCAAGTGCTAGGGGACGTGGGTTTTAATTCTGGTTTTTATACTAATTAGCTCTGTGACTAGATTAAGACCTACTGTGAAGGAGTTATTTCTCTTCAGTGAGGCTCAGCTTCCAATTTCCTCACATGCAGATTTAGTGTTTCAGATCCAACAATCTCCAAGGTCTCTTTCAACTCAAACATTCTGGAATTTTGTGATACTACTTTTGGATACACTTATTATTCCAAAGATTGCAGAGAACATTCTTATTGGTCATCGCCTCAAAATAGATGGAAGAAAAAACCAGGAGAGAAATTTTACATTCTGAGTTTGCAAACTTATTAAGCTTTAAAGCCTCCAGCAGAATGATATGAAAAACACACTCCTTCTTGGGTGAATTTTTACAAATTCAAGTCAAGATATTTTATCTTGAAAATGCAGACTACAGCAGGAAAACATTTAGCCCCTAGAAAGAGTGGAACCAACAAGATGGCACAGAAATGTCTGCTGAGTAACGTCTCTGTCATCTGAAGGGTAGTTTTGGGTTCTGAGGTGGTCACTGTCCAACTGGGTGATGATGGGGGGAGTTACTTAACATCTGTGGGGCTTTATTTTCCTTATTTTAAAAATAGAGACACTTAAATCTAACTTACATAGTCATTTTCAGACTCACATGAGATAGAAACGAAGTGGAATTTAAAGTAAAAAGGAAAAGAAACTAAGTACCTAAGTGGCACTGTTCGTTAAATGCTCATTAAATGTTTGTTAAATGTTAACATTCTCTTGCAGGTAGTCTTTACCTAGACCACTGCATTTCTTTGTCTTTGTTTTTGTTTCTTTTGTTTTTGTTTTTGTTCTTTCCACTTACCTTTTTAGAAGCTGTTTGATGGGAATGTTTCAATGCCCCAGAAAGTAGTAACAGCTTTTTCGCATGTCAGTTCACCTAGCCATTTCTTTAAAAGTAGATCCAGGAAAACCTGCATTGAAAAACTCAGAGATGAGTGCTCTGTGAACAGTATGGTATTTTAGAGGAAAAAAAACCCAAAAAAACCCAGCCTCTTGTCCTTCAAAGAGCTCCTAACACAGTGTTTTGGTGCCTGAAGTGAAATTCAAATAAACACTGTTAGTAAAAACAGTAAATGCTCATCATACTGAGAATTTTTTGACATTGGAACAATAAAGCATAATTTTGGAAGCTAGAGACACTAATTCTATTGCTCTTGTCAGACTGAATCGCTGCAAAAGCTATAGCACTAGGCCAAGTGGAAAATAATGGTTGTGGTTAAATACATTGTATATTTTTATACAATTTTAATGAAGTGTTAGTGTTTATATCTTGAAGGATGGAAAAAATGCCTCCCCCAAGATTTCCAACATCTTTATCTCTTCTTCCATTTCCATATCAAGTTTTCCTACTCTTCATGTAATATAAGAAATCAATTGCACAGCAAAGATACATTGGGGTATCAACATATTTAATCATGTTATAGATAGCATTTACAACTTCGTGTGTTTAGTGATAAAATTTATTTTTGTTGGCATTACTTTTTCTTGTTTTGATATTTGGATACATTTTCTTTCCACATTTTGCATTTTCCTTGTGAGTTAGCTTCCATCTGACAAAATGATTAGCTAGTAATGTTTGTGGCTAAGCATTGTACTGAAAGGAACAAAACTCAGCACGTTCATGTAACTGACGGGAGCAAAGAAGGTGCGGAAGCTTAGTGGAACTCTGGTCAGCATTATGATCATTTTAATTCGTGTCATGTTGCTATCTTCTACTCATTGGAGAAGACATGCGTCAAGGTTGTTTAACAAATAACTGTTAAGGACAAAATAATACATTAATCCTAGGTCTTGTACACTTTCTAAAATGGTGCTTGTGCTACATGACCAGCTCTCTCAACCCAGCCTCAACCTGAAGACTCTGTCTCTGACCTCAAGAAAGTTACTCTTGCGGACATACGCGACTTAGCGAGAGAACATTTGAGGAAGCACGAATAATAGAAAATAAATTCTTCTTAAGTGCTAACGGGATGATGGATCATAATATATAACAAATTGTGAAGATAGACCTAGGGACTAAGTACAACCTCTTAACAGTGAATCAATACAGGAACCAAAGTCAGGCTGGAAAATGCAGCCTGCCATGATCCACAATTTACTCAGACCACCAAGTTCGAAGGTGTATATCACCCAAGAACTCAAGAATGGAGGTTATAAAGTAGCTTCAGTCAGCTTCAGTCACCATTTCCTAGTAGGCACTTCTTTAGAGAATGAAATGGTGCCCCTTAAAAATTTGATTCTACAATTAATTCTGCATAGCCCAATTTGTTTCCTATTTTAAAGACAGGCATCTCATCAGTAACTATGCTCGATGTTTCTAAATTTCATCTGCACTGGCATTTAAAGATCCACCCTCCTTCCAAATAAAGATTTTTGTTGCTGTTAGTTTTATTTTCTTGTTGTTTTGTTTTGTTTTATTTGGTTGTTTTTTTTGTGTTTTAACACTGATGAGGACGGCTGATTCCTGACTGGGGAGGAGAGAAGGAATTTGTATTCAGGAAGGAATGGTAAAAAAACAACATAAATAATTTTGAGGACATGCATCTGGAGAAAGTGATGCAAGCACATTTTTTCTGTGTTTATCAACAGAAAGCAGGAAGACCTCACCACACATCAAACCAGGGGTCTTCTGTAACTGGAAGCTGAATACAAAGCTGTTTCAAGGATCCGCTATGTGAAAGGATCTGTGCAACAATGAGAATGGCTCTAGTAAGCGACCGCGACAATGGTGGGTGCACATTTAAGTCTTCCTGCATGCCCAGGTGTATGCTAACTGTTTTTCGGACATCATCTCATAGCATTCTCTCACAGCATCTCCAAGGTTGAGGCATTATTATGATCAACTCATCTTCAGAGAGGAGGAATCAGGGACATTGAGCTCTCAACTCAATGGGTTGAGACTTGGGACAATGGGTCTCAACTTGGAGACACATTAGAAGCACCTGAAGATGATTTAAAAATACCTCCAGGGCTTGAATTTAGACTCTCTGGCAGGTGGGGACAGACACTGGTATTTTTTAAGGCCCCCTTCGGGGTGCTAATATGAAACCAATGCCGATAAACACCAAATCATGTAACTTCCCCCAGTTAACACAATGAAGGTGAAGTCGGGATCGGCCCCAGCAAGGTAGACTCTTCATGGTTCATTCAGCTGTTCTGTATTTGGGGAAGCAACAGCAGGCTGGAATTAGGAGTGTAGTATATCTCTGTTCCAAAATTATGAGTGTATATTATGGCACGTCTTCAGCATCATGTTCTTGGACACTCCTTCCTTAAAAAGCCTCCTGTGGTTTCTCATTACTTTTGCAGTAAAGAAAAAAAAAATATTTTACTTGTTCTACAAAGACCAAAGCCCTCAGAACGTGGCTTTGTCCTAGCCCTTGAAGATGCTCCTCAAGCAGTGGTTTTCCCATCCCCTCTGTCCCTGGGTTTTCCCAGAGCCTATGGCATCTGCTTGGATTATGCTCTTTTCTTCATCTCCAAATTAATCTCCACCCCACCTTTTAATTTTATCCCAAGGCTCACTTCTCAGGGAAAACATGATTTTCATGACTAGGTTGAAGCCTTCACTTTCCCCAGTCTCCCCATTCACCTTATGGATTCTCCAAGCTTCAAGTTCCTTTGTCTCCATTGACAATTTCACTTGGTAACCCCATGCACAAGATTGCTGGATGGAAGTCTCTCACTGCCATCACTCTCCCTGGCCCCAAAGCTGTCAATTAGTGGGCATACCTCTATTTCACTTTCCTCATGCCATCTTTAACTCTAGCTGTTGTACATCAAAATTTATCTCCCTGCTCTGCAATGTAGTTCTCTTTTTTATTTGCATTAAAAATGACAGCATTCCCTTCACTGCCAGGGCTTGTGTTGTTAGAACTCCTCGTGAGTACTTACCCTTACATAGACAACCTTGACAGTGGAACGCTCAACATATCTTCTTGGTTTGTGTTCTTCTTTTCATTTTTACTGCCATCTTCAAGTTCAAGGTCTCATCACTTCCACTTTAGACTACTACAGCACTGCTCCACATGTGTTGGGCCATACACATCTGAATCATTAGATTCATGGGTTCAGCTCATTACAATACCAGTGCCTTATCCCAGTTCAAAAGAATCTGGATCCCTGGGGCTAAAGCTTTAGGATCTGCATTTGAGGAAGTTCTTGGATCATTCCTCTGCACACAGAAGTTTGAGAATCATTAAACTGAAATAACTTTAACTCTGTAAGCGTTATCCAATCCTAATCTTTCCTGCTTCAAGTGAACATAGATATTCCTTCCACATTAATATCCAAGGAATTATCCCAAGAGCAAAACACTCAAACAAAAACACATATATTCTGAAACTCCATTGCAGGCCTATAGAATTAAGAATCCATTTAAAGTTTAGAAAGGAGGCACTTGTTGGGATGGCACTGGGTGTTGTATGTAAGCGATGAATCACGGAATCTACCCCCGAAACCAAAAGCACACTGTATATACTCTATGTTACCTAACTTGACAATAAATTATATTTTAAAAATAATAAAGTGTAGAAAGGATGTTTTCCCTTCTCTATTTTATTCCAACTTATTTTTCTACATATACTCCATTCTTTTCTAAAGACAAATTACAAGACATATTTCTGGAGATTTTTCTTTGTATCAGGTTAACACTTCTATGCCTGGTTACAAATAAGTTGCTTTTTTCCACTTAAAATGGGCTCGCTCCAACATATGCCTCAAATTTCAAACTTTTGTGCTCACTGCAAATGAAATCTTTTAATTACTCTTTGGTGACCACTTGAGTGGTGACAGCCAAAAATTTTATTAGGTGTCTAGAATTTTAATGACAGCTTTTCCATGTTTTCCCAACCTAGTTCCATCATGCTTTTCAAAATATCATAAAGACTCCTGAAGCGACTCTCATCTCTCCTTTTATCTCATGTGGCCTATGCTTCCCAGTTCGAAAGAGATGTGTCTTCATATATTTAGGTATTTGGTACATCTGCTGCTTCCACCTAATCCAGGTGGCACCTTTGATGTTGGGAAAATTCAGATGCCGCTGCCTTGAGAACTCAATGCAAGTATTGTATCCATAGAACCCAAATGTCTGTAATTAATGAGTTGGCAATGATGCCCTCTTCTGGAGGGCATCATTTCCTATTGGAGGAGAAGCACTTCTTTCTTGTCTCTTCCAAATGACACCTTCTGCCCCCAACTACTTTTGGAGTTTCCCGCCCCCAACTTCTTTTGATCACTGATGCTTTCATTTTGTTCAGGTTTCAATAATTAACGAATAATACCCCATCTTAATTTACAAGCAACTGAGAAATGAGAAGTCAGATTAATGTAGATTAAGCAGCCATGACTGTTTAAAACTGGCCTCAAAGATGGAGTTTAGGTATGGCCAAAAGGCCACGTAACACTCACTTGAATTAGAATGACTAACTCAACTGAATAACCAACAGGGTAAGCTCCTTTTTGTGAGGCAGAAGAATGGACAAGAATGGACCTGCTGGACAGGAAGATTTCTTCCTGATCTTGATATTCTGTTCTATTTTGGAGAGCTCCCCACAGAACACTCCAGATTGATCTATGCCCCTCGTTCACTTCTTTCATCTGATTAGAAAGTTTGGAAAGAAACAACTTCACAAGAGACCACCTCCTCATTCCCATGTTTCCTTTTCTCTTCTTTTCTCTTTTTTCTTTATAATCTGGGTGTCCAGTCTCCCAGAAAGAACATGAATCTTATCTGCTTCCTCATGGCACAGGTATAAGGGGCAAACTTCCTTTGGAAAACACTCTGTAGTCCAGTTTGACCAGGGTTATGCTAGGTAAATCTTTAATTTTTTTTTAAACGTTTATTTATTTTTGAGACAGAGAGAGACAGAGCATGAACGGGAAGGGCCAGAGAGAGAGGGAAACACAGAATCCGAAGCAGGCTCCAGGCTCTGAGCTGTCAGCACAGAGCCCGACGCGGGGCTCGAACTCACGGACTGTGAGATCATGACCTGAGTCAAAGTCGAATGCTTAACCGACTGAGCCACCCAGGCGCCCCAGTAAATCTTTAATTATGAGCCACATTCTCCAATATTTTATCAGGAATCAAGGTGCTATCACCGAAAAATGTTTGTCTGTGAAAATAGACCATTTCCCTAGTATAAAAAAAAAAAAAAAAAAAAAAAAAAAAAACTCCTTTTACTCTCTATTCCTCTTGGAATAAAAACCAAAGTACACATACTGGCTGGCCTCAAGTCCTTTTCAAGATGGGTCCCTAACACCTATCTATTCTAATCTCCTTCTCCTGCTTACCTCAATTCTCTTTCCTGTAGTCATTTTGGCCTTCTTGTTTGTCTATAAATACATAAGACATTTACTTGACCTATTCCTCCACCTGGGTTCTCTTTCTCTAGATAACTCCCTCAAGCACTTACCTTTGCTGAAAGCTCACCTTCTCAGTAAGGCCTCCCCTGAAACCTTATTACCCTGTTCAACACTGCAACCCAGTCCCACCTCCTGCACCCCCATGTTTATTTCATGTTGTACACTTTACTTTTTTTTTACATCATCTCCAAATATACTATGCACTTTACTTATTTATTTTATTATTCGTTAAATCTTTCTCCCAAGTGAAAGTTACACTAGGGTGGCAGTTTTTGTATTTTTGTTCCACGACATATCCTAAGCACACAGAATAGTTCCAGGCAAGTAGGGGGCAATCAACATGGGGGAGAAGTAAGCCTGGGACAGAGGTCATGACCAAGGCCGAGGTCATGACACTAGTACCGATATAGACGATATCCCTGGAATATAAGAGCAAAACAAATGGTAATTATTTAAAAATTATAATTTGTTTTCCCATTTTGTAATACTTGAGTGCCTTGCTGCTAAATATGTTTGTAACTTCAACCAATATATAGTGTTACTTACTTTTCTAAACATTAGATCAAATTATTTAAACAATGCCTAGTACTACAAGTCATTTAATATGTGACAGTTTTGTGTACGAGAAATTGACAATGTATTTGCTATAATTAGATATATATATTTTTTAATGTATTTTTTTAATGTTTATTTATTATTGAGACAGAGAGAGACAGAGCATGAACGGGGGAGGGGCAGAGAGAGAGGGAGACACAGACTCTGAAGCGGGCTCCAGGCTCCCAACTGTCAGCACAGAGCCGGATGCGGGGCTTGAACTCACAGACCTTGAGGGAGCCGAAGTTGGACCTGAGCCGAAGTCGGACGCTCAACCGACGGACCCACTCAGGCGCCCCTAGTTCTATATATTTTTATGCGACAGAATGAATAATTAAAGCTTAGAAACCTTCCCTGCTGACTATTATGTGTTTGACGGAAATTTGTTGTTGATGTTATCATTATTGTTGGAATGTACAAGTGTGGGCGAAGGGTTTTTAGAGAGAAATAATCAAAAGTGGGGCCGTCATATATTTGTGGATTGGTCTGTGGTATCCATTCAACTTTTTTGCAGTCTGCTTACCTGTGATACATAGGCTGGAAAGTTAAACCCATGGACCTAATTCTTAGTATGTAGAGTTTTGGCTGGAGACGAGGGACTGCCAATTGGGTATGTTTACTGAGATTTGAAGGTTGAAGGTAATAAAGAGTACCATTCTAGAGTTAATGTCAATGCTGAAGATATTAGGTTCTCTATTGAAGTGTTCAGATGTCCATTCACTGTCTTCATGGGTGACAGACAGCTGTTATAGTTCTCTAGCTTCCAGATTTTTGATTTACAACTAGAGTGGTATGTTCTCGAATTCAACAATTCTTCCTAGTTCCTGCCATTCCTGTTTAGTGCAGATATGGAAGCTCCCATGTTGCTCTAGTCTGTATGTAGTATCGTTTAGCAATTGTTCTTGAGGACAAGCCTAGACTCTGCTTCTCTAGCTGTTTCAAAGGTTTTCCAATTACCTAATTACTTGTAACAAAAAAGAATGTGTTATGTTTAAAATAGTTGGAGAAAATTCTTTTCCTTCCTCTTATCTGGGATTTATTATCACATACTGTAAGAATTCTCAAATGAGACCTCCAACTGTATTATTCATATATTGTGCCCTTGGCCCAAATGCAAGTTTCTCCTACATTAAAACTAAATCATTTCACTTGCATCTGTATGAATTCTTGATCATTATGAATAATAATGGGTGCATAGTAAGCACTTACTTATTTCAATGAATGCATTTTCATATTCTTACTATAATTGTATTTAGAGAATAAATATTTATTAGATACCTTTTATGTTCTAGATACTATTCCATGTACAGAAGTAATGAAGTGGGTTTTATTTTTCTTACTTTTTTTAAACTATGTTACCTATTATTATTTTGCAATATATTTCAAAAAAATGCAGTTGCTGTTGCCTTAACTGCTATAAGACCCTCATAAGCAAAGCAAGTCCACCTGTAGCATTTGTCCTTTTTACCACTGATTGGGGGGAAATGTCCAATAAAGTGTAAAATGCAGCATATGCAATCATGGAATCTAAAAACTTTTCATGATAACGTGTTGCAGATTGCACTTGACAGTTCACCACTACAATGGAAACCTGGACCCTGCGTGATTCACGCAGTCTTTGAGACCCAAACTGGAGTCATCAGGAAAATGACCTGTATGCAAAGTTTGCAGCTGTGCTCAGTTAATTGGCTCCATCCTCCAGGAGTAAGCCCACCCGGGACACTGAGCTGTTCTGCTCCTTTGTGGGACTCTATTTCCACAGGCTTATCTCAGATTGGGACCAGCATCTCTTCTCCAATCTCACTTTTTACCCAACTCGCTGAGCCTTCATATCCTTGGTTGATACTATTGTTGATGCCAAAGCGTCTGCTTTCAAATCTGAATGGACCTGCAACATGCATCTTTGAACAGCCATTTGAAAAGTAAAGCTTAATAACACCTTTCATTTGTAACAAAGTCTCTTCACAGAGATTTCTCCAAGACGTATTACCAAGACCATCTATGTGCAAAACCACTGCTTTGGAGCATTTGCTTGTAGTTCCCAGAAAAAACAAAACAAAACAAAACAAAACAAAAACTGAACTTTCCTTCTACATGAATTCATTTATTTTAAACCAACACCATCTGCCGTCTTGAAAGACCTCATGAAGAATGTCATACATTTCAGAAGCCAGCAGTTTTGTATCTCCTGGAATTGTAGTCTTCTGTATAATATTTTGCAAGCTTAGCATCATCCCCAGTTCTCCGTCCATCTTTTCTCTGTTAGCGTGGCATTCTGCCAAGTACTGAAGAGCGAGCAAAGCCAAATGGACAACAGAGGGGTTGGGAAGGTCCATAAGTAAAATAAGGTCAGGCAGATATCCATGACATCGTAGACAATGGTTCCTCTACTTAGTAGATCTTTTGGTGGATCTCGTAACTGGTTAACTAATGTGAGAGAACATTTGGTTCTTTATTCATAGTAGAAGAGGAAGAATTCATCCTCTATGCCATACACAAACAAAATCTTCTTAAATTCACACCAGAGCTTCAGGAGTCCAGAGCCTGTTGGACCATCAAGGTCACACCAACACATGAGGTAGAGGGACCCAGGAGTCACAGAGCGGGTCCCTCTATTTAGAGCCGTGATCTCAGCAATGGCAAATGACCAGGCTAACTCTGGGAACCAAGGAGTGAGAAAGCTGGTGACAAAAGGTTCTACAGACTCACCCATGACCCTGCAACATCCGTCAGCTCTTGATTTTTATCTTATGGGGCATATAGATTAGTGGAAGTTTTCAAGTAGCAAGGCATAGCAGAAAATATCTTTATTTGTTCCTGTTGATACAAGGTTGTCTTAATTTTACTCTGAAACAATATGTTTTTGAGCATTTTTTTTTGGTAGCTAGACACATTTCTTTCTCTAAGTAGTTTTAATGACATTCTTTTTAAAATGGTGATGATGTTGGTAAATTCCAATTTTCTTATCAATCCCCCAAATCATGTAAGATCATATGTCAATAAACAAATATCTAACTGGTTTTCGCTCTCTGTTTTAAGTATCTGTGGATTCATAATGAAATAAGCATTGATGTTTTAATATTAGAATCAAATTCAAAGAGCAATAATTACTGTTTTATATATTAAATGTTCTATTATAAATTATATTTCATTGTATAAAATAAAATAACTTATATATTAAAGAATTCCATTGAAAATGGGAGAATTTAGTATAAAGATGTAGTCAAAAACTGGTTTGTCTGATCCCCAGAATTCCACCACTGTATTTCTTCTTTGCATCTATGTATCTATCTATACAGAGAGATATCAAAGTTGAAGACATCCTAATACCTACATTATGAATCATCATTATAATACTAAAAAACTCTTCCCTGCTGTTTGCAGATGATTGAATATGTCCTGTATGACTTAACAAGACACATTATTTAATATCTTTGCAGAACTGAGGGAATGCTCAGAACACTCGGAACACTTCTAATACCATTAAATCTAAGATTATTCTTACATAACTTGTCTTCATGGTCATGACATCTTGACACTATGATCTTCCTCAAGCTTTCAAATACCAAACAAACCAAAGTGTTAACTCTTTATTTTTGAACCAGATTATCTCCTTCATCTATCATTGAGAGAATCAAGAGAATCACTGGTTTTTTCTGACTAATGTTGTCAACCATTAATTTCCATACCTACATTGCTGTAGATTTTTTCAAGGAAACTCCAGTATGATGAACTTGGTGATTCTAACGTCAAAACTCACTTGAAGGTTTGTTGTTGGTTTTGTTTATGTATAATGTGTGTGTGTATAGATATATACACACACACACACAGATATTTAGATAGGTATTTATATAGACAGATGCTAGATTATAGATGATAGATAGATAGATAGACAGATAGACATATCCCAGATATCTTAGTGTAAATATGGCCTTTCACATTCTTTCATTTGGTGACATCACCAAAGTTTCCCTAAGAAATAAATTTTTAGGGGCGCCTGGGTGGCGCAGTCGGTTAAGCGTCCGACTTCAGCCAGGTCACGATCTCGCGGTCCGTGAGTTCGAGCCCCGCGTCGGGCTCTGGGCTGATGGCTCGGAGCCTGGAGCCTGTTTCCGATTCTGTGTCTCCCTCTCTCTCTGCCCCTCCCCCGTTCATGCTCTGTCTCTCTCTGTCCCAAAAATAAATAAAATGTTGAAAAAATTAAAAAAAAAAATAAAAAAAAGAAATAAATTTTTATTTTTCTTTCATGATTTTAAATATTCCTGCTGACTTTTAGAGCACTATGAAGAAACTCTCATTGCTTCAAACATATCTGAGTGTAAGCAGGGCCACCAATGACCTCAGAGATTAGGGAACAATTAATCCTTTTAAACTGACACCAACTGTTTCTACTCTTACTATTAATGTTACCACCACTGCACCTTTAAATTCCTACTGTCTTTTTTACACACTCTGCCTCAGTCCTTTGGAAATTATTATTGTCAGCAATATATTTTTTTTTTTTCATTCTCGCTTCAGTGCTTCACAGATGAGTGCAAATTTCTGCAATTTCCACTTCTCCCTCCAAGTCTTTTCTTCCTCACCCCTGCCTGGCTCCTTTTTTTCAATCCTCTGACTCCTCTCATGTAGCTAAAAAGGACCCTGTGTTTACACTGATAAATTTAAAAAGACTCATGCCCTTAAGGAACTCTTCGCCTACCAGGGAAAACCCAGTGAAAAACAAGCAAACGTAATATGTGTTGCCCACTGATGTCACCCAAAGGGGAAGTTGTCACCTATCCCAGAAACCTGATTGTTTCCAGGGGCAAGAATGTGACAACCGGTTTTCTCTGGGCTCTCTGCCTTGATGTCATGCCTGACATTTTCAGCATTCTGGGAAATGGAAGAAGTATACAAATATTGTCCAGAGTACAGAGAATGGAAAAACCTAACAGGGCCATATTTGAGAAAAATTGAGCAAACCACAGCAGAGAAGTACCTAATTGTTCAAACTAAAAGCTAATAGTAGAGTGCAAATCATACACCAACCAAAGGTCTAACTGTACTAGTACTTTATGTGTGTATTAATTAAATTATTAATGAAAATGGTTTACATGTGAGGGAATGAAGGCCCTAAGAAGATAAACCTGTCCAAGATTAGAAAGGGAGTAAGTGGCAGAGATGTGACCTGAGCCCAGGATGTCTGGCTACAGATACAGGCCTCTTAAACCCCATAGTATATAATTTCCTCGCACAATCTGGAAATTTTTCTGGGATGCCGTAAAATCTAATTGTGCCACACACATATACATAGCACACATGTGTTCACACACATATACATGTAATATTCATATAGCAGCTAACAGTTCACAAAGTATTCTCACATGTAAGTCTCAATCACATCCACAACCCTCGATGTTAACTAGGATCACAATACATAAAAAAAAAAATCCTAAAGCTTCTAAGTCTGAAGAGAGTTATTCAAATTTACATTGATTGGGGCGCCTGGGTGGCGCAGTCGGTTAAGCGTCCGACTTCAGCCAGGTCACGATCTCGCGGTCCGTGAGTTCGAGCCCCGCATCGGGCTCTGGGCTGATGGCTCAGAGCCTGGAGCCTGTTTCCGATTCTGTGTCTCCTTCTCTCTCTGCCCCTCCCCCGTTCATGCTCTGTCTCTCTCTGTCCCAAAAATAAATAAACGTTGAAAAAAAAAATTTAAAAAAAAAAAAAAATTTACATTGATTATAAGATTTGCCTCTAAATCTTCCAACTGCATGACCAGACATTCCCCATAGCTATATCAATATTGCTTTTAAAACCCGATATAAAACCCAAATAAGAAAATAATAGATAGATACAGCTGGGACTGATCTCCTTTACAGATGGTTTTTATGTGTTATGATTGAAGACACTTGTTAGTCCTTCTCAGTTTCATCTAAGCAGTGGAAACGGCATATAGTAATTTATCCTCATGGAAACCAATTATATTTTCAAAGATACTGTGGTTGAAATTATAGTTATATATTATATATACCTATACATGATATTCACATTATAATTATAATGTGAAATATTTTATTAAGATTTCTTGGAACATACAAGATATCACTCTACCTCAGGGCCTTTGCACGGACAGTTTCTTATGTCTGAAGGGCCCTCTTCCTTATCCACATGGCTTGCTCCTCACCCCCTTGTCTTTGACCAGATGTTTCCTCTTCAAAGACTTTTTGCTGATCAATCTTTAATTTTTTTTTTCAACGTTTATTTATTTTTGGGACAGAGAGAGACAGAGCATGAACGGGGGAGGGGCAGAGAATGAGGGAGACACAGAATCGGAAACAGGCTCCAGGCTCTGAGCCATCAGCCCAGAGCCCGACGCGGGGCTCGAACTCACGGACCGCGAGATCGTGACCTGGCTGAAGTCGGACGCTTAACCGACTGCGCCACCCAGGCGCCCCATGATCAATCTTTAAAACTGTAGTCTTCCTTCCCACTCTCCTACTGCTGGTTCCTCATTTTCTTTCTTTCCTGCTATATCCGTTAACATTTATGATCATCTGGAATACATTATAGGTATTTATTTGCTTATCTTTTGTATACATTTCCATGGCAATATAAGCTCAAAAAGAGGAAGAGTTTTTAATTGTTTTTTATACACTACTCTATCACAACAATTTTCCGGGGTATGTTAGGCCTTCTATCTATTTTTCATCTATCTATCTATCATCTATCTATCATCTATCTATCTATCTATCTATCTATCATCATTATGTGTTGAATAAAATACATGTATTTTTTACTCTCTAAGTTAACCATACAACAAGTTGTACATGGATCAGCATGTACCATTTTGATGTGTTACATCGTTTTCATGGCTAATATGTATGAATGCCTATTTGCACCAAATGACACAGTTGTATTTTCCTTACCATAATTATACAGCTAGAAAGGGTAAAAATAATAATGGATGATACCTATATCACCTTACATGTGCCAGGCACTTTTTAAACACTCTACTTGCAGTAACTCATTTATTCCTTACAACAATACTTTGAGATAGCTATTATTATATTATCCTCACTTTATTGGATGTTAAAAATAAGGTACAAATGGTACATGGTCAAACTGCATAGTCAATTATTTCTCGAAATTCTGTTTTCATCTACTTTTGGTGAAATCTTTTATTGTTGGTATAATGTTGCAGATATGCAACATCCAACAAAAACACATTTTTACCAAATTGTTATTAACTGTAAATACTCCTCAATGCTTTCTTGTGTTTCATAACTTATTTGGAACTTTTGTATATAACACTGCCACTGATTAGAACAATTTTGCAATTTAGATTACCAAACAAAGCACCATCGTATGCTTGGAAATATTTGTAGTATTGCTATGAAAATGACTTTCAGATAAATTTTGAACAAAGAGTTATGCTAAATAAGTGAGAATAGGAAAATTAGTCAGCATTCATTCTAAAGAAATAACACAAATTTCTATTAAGTATTTTCAGCTAGATTGCAAATGCTTCTTATGAGAAAATTAATCTTATTCATAGCATACATTAAAAAATGTAAGCATAAGACTTCAAATACACGGAGAGTTATTGATGTGCTGTATGCTTCATAAAGTTTATTCCTCATATCTGTTCTGTTATTAATATAAAAGAATTATATATTAAAAATACAGAAAAGGTTTTTAGATCATTTAAAATCCATTAAAAGCTGAGATATTCTTATAATTAATTTTCCACTGAGATGAGAATTCAGAACCTTGAAATAACTTGCAGATGGGCATTGTCATAGTGAAGAGAACCTTTGTCATCTTCCAAGAATTATTTTACTCCCTAGTAAAAATTCAAGGAACATTTGTGTTCCACAATCAAGGTTGGCGGGCTGGTTCTTGGAAGGAAGATTGGGTGGCTTTCAATGCAATTTAATTTTAATGATATTTATTGAACTTAAAATGTTTTTCCTGTTAGCTTCTTCTTATTATTTTTATATTTTAAATTTTTTTAACGTTTATTTATTTTTGAGACAGAGAGAGACAGAGCATGAACGGGGGAGGGTCAGAGAGAGGGAGACACAGAATCTGAAACAGGCTCCAGTCTCTGAGCTGTCAGCACAGAGCCCGACGCGGGGCTCGAACTCACAGACTGTGAGATCATGGCCTGAGCCAAAGCTGGACGCCCAACCAACTGAGCCACCCAGGCGCCCCTAGCTTCTTCTTTTTAAATGGAAATACCCCTTGGAAAGAAGGTATTTGTCAACTCAGTTTTTTATGCCTTCATTCCTTTCCTGATTCTTGAAAGAGTGACATAGACCAAGGCAACTGATTCTGTGCTAATAATAATAGGGAAAAAAAGGTTTTCATCACGGCACGTCATGATGAACATTGTCACTAGCATAAGTTTTTCATTAGAACAATTTATTAGTTATTTATTATTGTGAAACATATTACCCCTAAAATTACCGATAGAATACAACACACATTTATAACCTCATAGTTTCTGTGAGCCATGAATCTGTGAACTGCAGTCATCACAAGGCTAGATTGGATCCTTTTTCTGGCTTAGTCTCCTGACGATGGGCAGGGTTTAGCTCCTCCGATGTTTTCAAACTAAGAGGTCAGTCCCTCACAAGCTGTTGTCTGGAAACCTCCCTCAATTCTCTGTCACATGGACCACTCTATAGAGCAATTTACAACATGGCCCCTTGCTTCATTAGAGTATGGAAAAGGGCAAGACACATTGGCACCACAAAGAGAAAGCTAGCAAGCAGAAGTCACAGAGCTTTGTAGTGTAATTACGGAAGTGATATTATGTCTCACTTGGCATATTTTATTCATTAGAAACAAGTCACTAGGTCCAGTATACGCTAACAAAGCTAATAATCATCTTTAGCTTGTAAAATAAGTTATTTATTCATTTAAAACATATGAGAAAACTTCATTTTTTATGGTAAATCACAGAATATCAGTTTAATTTCCTACAATCAACTGGAGTGTTTCCTTTGCAATTTAAATATGTTCTCATGTCCAAAATGAAAACAACAACAACAGCAACAACAACAACACATTTTATGGTTTCACCCTCTCTATCAATAGAGAGAGCATTCTTGACAGAGCATTCTGCACTCAGTTTTCTCACTACCAAGTCGCCTCCAAGCCCCAATACAAATAGACTCTCCTCCACCACGCCATTGAATCGCCCTTTTTGTTGTTTTCCATGTCAACAAATCCAAAGGACATGGGTTGGCCTTTATTAGCTGACCTAGTGTCATTGTTTTACATAGTTGTTCCTCCCTCTCTTGAAACAGAACTTTCTTTACCCATGCACTGTGCAGTCACACTATACAGTCACAATATGGTCACAAGGGATCCACTGAGACAGACAAATCTCCATTTTCTTCTGTGTTAATTTGGGAACCTAAGTACTGTGGCTACAGAGAGATGGGTCTTTGCATCAGGGACACATTTTTGAGAGGGGCCTTCTTTTCCTCAAAGAAAAATCAATAGTGATGTAAGCTCTCCCAAGAAGGAAAAGGCCCTTGGGGGCAGAAAGATCCATCTGGCTCTAAAGCTGCCTTCCTGGAAACAGAATTA
Organism: Felis catus; assembly: GCF_018350175.1. Classification (NCBI taxonomy): domain Eukaryota; kingdom Metazoa; phylum Chordata; class Mammalia; order Carnivora; family Felidae; genus Felis; species Felis catus. The sequence goes on from NC_058371.1 coordinate 177,985,877, forward strand.
GTACACATGGTTCCCTTCTGCCATTTTCTCTTTCCCCAAGGGAACTGAATGACTTCAGGAGTTGAACACTTAGGAACAATGTATTTAATCAGGAGTGAGGAGAATTAATTATTAGCACCATATATAAAGGTGCCTACCATAGTCTTACATATTTTCTGTCCCAATCCATGGCTTATGAGAAATTCTTCAGACATAATAAAGGTATTGTTTTTGATAAAAATAACACATATTGCTAGAAATGACTTTATTGCCAAATGTTGATTTTAGTATTACTGCCAAGCACACTAGTTATAAAATTACACATATTCTACTAACTGCTATTTTGGGACCATGTTATTTGAAACAGGTGATTACTGAAGGTGTTGCAATTTTTCTAGCATATTGCTTATTCAATATTTGATAAGTGTTGCTAGCAAACTATTTGGAATGGAAACATTGAAGACAGGTATGAGATATTTGGCCAAGGTTTTGTGATTACATGTGAAATATTTTGACAGGAGCTATGTATAGGGAAAAACCTTTAGAGACAAAAACAGGATTTTCTAGTAGGTAGCTAATGTGATGTATTTCTTTAAATAACTAGATAATCTGAATACATTTTCAAGTTCTAGTGCCTTCTTGATCTCTATTAACACCAAAGACATCACTTTGGGTGCTAAAGTAATAATTTCAAAACAATGTAGAAGTGACTTTTGAATTACTTTACATGAAAAAAATTTTATTCATACATAACATTATTAGTATTTTCTTATAATATATAACACATTATCCCTTGTATCATAGTTTCTTTTCTACTTATTTTTATTTTTACTATTTTTTAATACATGATTTTTCTTCTGCTATAGCAAGGGCTCAGGATTTGGGGACTCTGACATTTGTTCTCTCATGAATTCTCTGGTCTTTAGTTTCCTGGTCTCTAAATGTGGATATTGGACTCAATGCTGTATAACATCTCATCTAGATGTATCCTATGAGTTAATGAGCATCAGTTCCTTCAGAGAAAGATTTGTACCATTCTTTCACTTATTTTCTAATGGGATTTAGTATGTGGTAGGCACTTCATAAATATTTGGGAAAGGATTAAGTTAATGCATATTAATATTATTATTTTACATTAACTTTATTTAATATTTGTTAAATATTTGTGTGTTAGATAGGATCTTAGAAAAGGAAAAAAAGACATCAGGTAAAACCTAAGTTAATATGAAAAGGCAATACATATTTAATTAATAATGCATCAATATTTGTTCCTTAATTGTGATGAATGCACCGTATTTTATAAAATGTTAATAATAGGGGATACGGGGTGAAGGGTATACAGAAACATTCTGTAATAGCTTCTGAATTTTTCTATAAATCAAAAACTATTCTACAAATGAAAGTTTGTTGAAAAGCAAACAAAATATTTCTTTTGTTAATTGGGTATGGAGGTTGTCCTTTTCTTAATGTTTATTTTCCAAATAATCCTTAAAGTTTTATCAATTAATTTGTCCTGAGAACTTGTTAGGAAATATTTAAACAATAGAAAATTAGCTACTTTTTTTTGTTTATAATTAGCACATCTGGGAGGTATAAGTTTATCCTTTAAAACTTCAGCCTCTTTTCTTTTCCTCAGATCAAAAACAAACGTTGAAAAAAAACTTGTTTTTGTATATCTCTCCACATCAGCACATTTTTTTTTACTTTTAATCACAAATATGTCAAGATACTAAAATATCAAATGATATAAAAGGCAAATCAGCAATCAAGACAAGTTCTTATTCCCTGCAGAAACAACGATGAGTCGCTTTATACAACTGCCTTAAGAATTCAAGGTCAAAATATAGTCTCTTTAATTGTTAAGTGCTGTCAAATACGATAAAACAAAAGTTTTAAGTAAAATGAAACCAGAAAGCAAATAAATCTGTAAGGCAGTGTGAGTCTTGTTTGTGGATTATTAAACAATCTAATTTAAAAAACTGAAGTCGGGGCGCCTGGGTGGCTCAGTCGGTTGAGCGTCCAACTTCGGCTCAGGTCACGATCTCGCGGTCTGTGAGTTCGAGCCCCGCGTCAGGCTCTGGGCTGATGGCTCAGAGCCTGGAGCCTGCTTCCGATTCTGTGTCTCCTTCTCTCTCTGCCCCTCCCCTGTTCATGCTCTGTCTCTCTCTGTCTCAAAAATAAATAAATGTTAAAAAAAAATAAAAAAAATAAAAAACTGAAGTCATTAAACACTGAATACAATGAAAATAATTGGAAAAACTTGCTTCTAAACCTCAGCTGAAATTAATCAGTTTCAAACATCAGGGAGGATATAGTAAGTAGACTTAATGTCTAGGGTCCCAATAAAAAGCATGTGTTTATGTTAAATGATTATGTAAATAGATACTTTGTTAAATATAGCTTTTTTAAATTACACTACATATTTAATGATATTTATAGGTAAAGAAGCATAAGGTAGGTAAGACAATTTTTTTCAGGGAACTGAATACATTAAAAGTGTATTGAAAAAAAGTGTATTGAAATACATGCAAATATTGGATATATTGACTACATTTCTAAAATAAATGTATTTCTACTATGTGTGCTATATATATGTTGTTCTATGTTCTTCAGTGTAAATCTAGCTTTATATATTATTGCACCGACTTTTCTAGGATGTGATTTTTAAGTCTGAAATAATCATTTGGATATTTGTAAGGTATTGACCTTTGTGTAATGCTTGCAAATTATGTTGGTATTATAATTTTGCTTGCATGCTCCAGTTTACGATACTTTAAAAGTGCTGTGCACTGATAGGTCAATGAATATGCATTGCATGAACGAATGAGTGGATGAATGATTGGTTTCATGAGGTACTAAAGATGCTTTCTCTATCTACAGTACACTTCCTCCTAATCACTAGTGATCAAATCCTCGTGCAGTTATTAAGGCCCATTTTAACTGGTAATATTTCCGTTGAATACTTTTCTCCGCTTTCATATACTGCTTCACTTTTTTGAAGCTCCACAATACTTTGTAGCTTCCTTGCATCCCTCACATATCTCTGCTTCATATTTTTCAGTCCAGTGTGTACTGGCCAGTCACCTTGAAAGAATGCGTCTTACTCAGGTAAATGCACGCCAGGAACTTGAAGGAAAGTAACCCTCTAAAAGTATCCACGCATAAACAACTATCAACACTGTCCTCAAGTCTTGCGGCTCCTTTTTAGCTATATACTTTTTTTTTTTTTTAATGTTTACTCACTTTTTTGAGACAGAGACAGAGACAGAGTGTGAGCAGGGTAGGGGCAGAGAGAGAGGAAGACACAGAATCCGAAGCATTTTCCAGGCTCTGAGCTGTCAGCACAGAGCCCGATGCAGGGCTCGAACTTGGGAACCATGAGATTATGACCTGAGCCGAAGCTGGACACTGGCTCCAACTGAGCCACTGAGCCACCCAAGCACCCCTAGCTATATATATCCTTTCTTATCTCTCCGCTCCTATTCCCATTACAATTCAAAGTACCGTCTTTATATTGATCATTCTAGAATCTTTTCTTCTTGCTTGGCTATGGCACCTTCAATTTACTTCATGGTGCAAATTTTAAGATGTGTCCTTTAGTCTCATGTCCCTCTACAATTGGTCAGATGCACTTCTCTGCACCTACTCTCATTCTGACCCCCTCAATCCTTTGGATTTAATAAATAGATACTCTCTCCATCTTTTCTTATTTGTGTTCTTGTCTCAGATTATAAACTGTTTCTACTCTCAGTTCTGCCATATAAACTTGAGTGTTTCCAATTTCTATATTTCAATTTCTTTCTCAGCAAAACAGCGAACAGTAAACATAACACTGGTAAGAGGACCTGCCTATTTGGAGTAGTATCCGGCAGACATTAAGGGCTCTGTAGAAGTTTGCTATTCATATTTTTAAACCCGCTTATATACTCACCTCTACCTTATAGAAAGCTTCTATTCAGTGTCACATTCCAAAGAAATACATTTAATTTTCAAAAGACATCTAACACAACCTGTTACATCCTTGGTAACTCTTCCAAACTATATCCATCTCACAACAGTGTTTCTAAAAAGATATGTTTATAATCCATGTTTGCAGTTTACTTTTTCCTCTTCTATCTTTAAGTCAACTCCAAACAGGATTTCTTCCACAAAGTTTTGCTGAAAAAGGTTGCAGGTAGCCACCTTCATGCTGAGGCTAAAAGTCAATGTATCGTGTTCATTTCTTAATAGGCGTTTTTAAAGAGTAGATTTGGGGGGGGGGGTGCCTGGATGGCTCAGTCTCTCTCTCTCTCTCTCTCTCTCTCTCTCTCTCAAAAATAAATAAATAAATAAAAATAGTAGATTTAGGTTTGCAGCAATATAGATCGGAAGTTACAGAAATTTGGAGATGTCTGTGTGGCTCAGTCAGTTAAGTGTCCAACTGTTCACCTTGGCTCAGATCATGATTTCATGGTTCATGACTTTGAGCCCTGCATTTGGCTTTGTGCTGACAACCTGGAACCCGCTTGGAATTCTGTCTCTCCCTCTCTCTGCCCCTACCCTTTCATTCTGTCTCTCAAAATAAATAAATAAACTTTAAAAAATTCTTAAAAAAAAAAAGAAGTTACAGAGATTTCCCATATACTCTCTGCTCCCATGCATGCATAGCCTCCCTTATTATCAACACCATCCCCCCACCAGAGTGGTCCATTTGTTAAAACTGATCAGTCTACATTGCCACAGCCTTATCACCCACAGTGCAGAGTTCACTCTTAGTGTTGTTCAACCTAGGGGATTGGACAAATGTATAATGACATGTATCAACCATTATATTATCATACAGAATAGTTTCATTGTCCTGAAATCTCCCTCTTCCTTTTTGTAAATATTGAGCAATATTTTAAAGGATTATCATCCCCATCCTTCCTTCCATGATCACTGTTTTCTTTGTCTTCTGGGATACTATATTCTTGATTTTTTTTTTCTTATTTCACTATCCCTTCTCAGTCTTCTTTGCTGGCATTCACTCCTCCAGTAGTCACCAAAATTCTTCCCCATATTCTTTTCATTGTATTTATCACTAATAGGTATCGTCAAATTACCATGTCCAAAAAGTACTGTTTATCTCTACTGAAAAAGCGGCCATCAAAATGCAGTCTACCAATGTCTTCTCCAACTCAACTGATTCTCAACTGTTCACTCTCTATCCAGTTGTATGGCTAAAAACCTGGTATCATCTGTGATTCCTCTATATCTTCTCTAGCTTCTCTAATCTGACTGGTTCTCACTGCTAATGTTCGACACATCCATTTTCCCATTGCCTATTTTTGTCTCCAAATCACCAAATTTTATATCTAGCCTTTTCTTTGCCTGTACATTGTGGGGACTCCCAGATAGATTTATTCTCTGTTTTCTTTTATTCATATGAGATATACTTTCATGGATGAAACTAAAACATCCCTAGGTCTAAACTCTCAGTCTTAAGTCTTTGTTTCTTATCTCACCAAGATACTGCATCCCAAGAGGATATCTCTTCTTGGATTGATAAATATCAGAGTAAACATTCAAAATGCCCCACTCAATTTCTCTGTTGTTCCACTTTCTTTTTATCTATTAATTTTCTTTTGAAATCTTTAAAAAAATGACTTCAATGTTTACTTTCTCAGGAAAAATAGCTATATTCAATAAATTTTATTGTAATACCTAATTGCAAATCATATATGATTTAAGCATTAATCATACTCATGACTGAAAGGCTTGAAGGAATTTGCAGATACTGAAGACTATTTCAACCGCAATTAGTTTCCAAAATCATGGCTTGCCATAAGCCACTGGGGAGTGAATTTCCTGAAGTGGAACATGCCTAATCATTTCTGCTATATCCTTGGTATCCATTAAATTTTCCCCCAATGAAGTCGATCAATGCTACACAATTTAAGCATTTTAGATAATATCTAGATAATAACAATAGATTCCTCTAATGATTAGGACCAGAAAAAATGAGACATGAATTAATGTTACACTAAAATAATATCTCAAGTTAATACAATGAGTTTTTAAAAGTGTTTTCAGGATAATATATTTCAGGTCTGATTGTTAATGAAATCAAGGTCTCAAAGTATTCGTTAGTATTTTGAACCATGATCAGAAACTTATCTGACTTTTTATTTTATTTTTTTATTTCATTATATATTTTTTAATTTTTTTATGTTTATTCATTTTTGAAAGACAGAGAGAGACAGAGCATAAGCAGGGTTGTGGAGGAGAGAGAGGGAGACACAGGTCTATGCTGTCAGCACAGAGCCCAATGCAGGGCTCGAACTCACGACAGCGAGATAATGACCTGAGCCGAAGTCGGACACTGAACCTACTGAGCCACCCAGGAGCCCCATAAAATTATCTGAGTTTAAATTGCTGTCTTTAACATATAATATGTGGAATTTTTTTTATCTTTAGCATAGGTTGCTGTTTATTAGGGTAATACATAAAACATAATTTATAATAGATGAAAGTAGAGAAAAAGAAGAACCCTATGTAACTATCACTACACACTTTCACTTCTTCTACTGTTCCATACGGTACCTGATCTTTTCCTGCAGAGATGAATCACATTTAGTTTTGATTACAGTAAAACTTTCACTGGGCTTATATTAAAAATCAGTCCCACACTAGGGAAAAGGAAAGAGTTTTTTGGAAGTAGAGTTCACTCCTTCACATGATTGACTTGGTAATGAGACTTTTCAGTTATAACATTTTGAGCTATTTTGTTTTACAAGTTCAGTATGCTTTGATCTCCTTGCCTTTCTTTAGGACATTTTTTACACTAATAATGTTGAGACAAAAAGACAGCTTCTTATTCAAAAGTAAATTTAAAAGTTTGCATTGTAAGTTGGAGCATTAAGGATATGCTTCAAAATATTCATGTACAGGAATCAGTCTATCAATAATTGACAGACAACTACCTCAAGGTAGAGACATACTTCCTTCAAAATGTATGTGATCATTTATTCATTTATCACTTTTTTTATTATTATTAACTGGAGATGCTCATTGATTTTGCCTCTGGGTAAATATACAGAAAGAAACAGCTTTAATCACTCCTCTACCTGATTGATCCTTTCATGTCATTTAGATAAAAGATTGAATAAATAGGATGACTTTATGCTTTGATTCACAGGTCAAGGCTCACACTCTTGTGTCTCTGGAAAGCAATTACAGAGCTATGAAGTCATCAGGAGAAACAACTTTGCCTCCTTCTGGTATACACTTAAAGTTTTTGGGTGTTATTAGTTTAGCAATAAAAAATATCTTGATACTATTAGACAAACTTGTTACAAAATGTTATCAAGGATTATTCAAGCAACTACTGCCTTGTTATATTCATATTAAAATATAAACTTCATAAATTATTTTAAGAAACATGATGATACTTATATTTAGCTATAAATTGAGTAAGTTTTCCTCATTATGCTCATGAAGACTCATAAGACTACAGAGGTATTAAAAAGATGTAAAGTATATTTTAATTTTCAAATATGTAGAAGATATATATGAAAACTTTAGTTTCGTTGGAGATAAAATTCAAGATCTTCACTTTCAAATATGGACAGATTAAGTGTATTTCTAATTTAAAAACAGGAAATTTAAAGATATTATTTATAGTTAACATATTAATTATACTTGACAATGCATATGTGCAATGTATACTTTTCTTTTAAGTTTTTATTTATTTTGAGAGAGAGAGAGAGAGAAAGAGAGCATAAATAGGGGAGGGGCAGAGAGAGAGAGAGAGGGAGAAAGAGGATCCCAAGCAGGCTCTGAGCTACCAACAGAGAACCTGATGCAGGGCTTGAACCCACAAATCAGGAGATAATGACCTGAACCGAAATCAAGAGTCAGACACTTAACCAACTGTGCAGCCAGGCACTCCAGAAGCCTTAAATTTACACAAATATATTTATTAATCAAATATATTTACTTATTAATTGTAAAGATGAATTTTGAGTAATGGTTTCTGTTTTAGACTTGGCTGAATATCACACAATAGGTAAGTATTTCTTTATCTTGCCTAATTCCTGGGGTTAGGACTTCCAGTACCCCGCTGGATAAGAAAGGTGAGAGTGGGCACCCTTGTCTTGCTCCTGATCTTAGAGAAAAAGCTTATAATCTTTTACTGTTGAGTATGATGTTAGCTGTGGATTTGTCATATGTGGCCTTTATTATGTTGATGTATGTTCCTCCTGTATCCAATTTGTTGAAGGTTTTACCATGAGAAGATGTGATATTTTGTCAGTTATATTTTATGTACCTACTGAGATGATCATATGATTTCTATTGTTCATTCTATTAGTGTACTACGTCACGTTTATTGTTCTGTTCATATTGAAACATCCTTACATCCCAGGGATAAATCCCACTTGATCATGGTGTATGATACGCTCCACAAACAGTAGAAGGTATCTGAATCAGAAATGGAGTACTAAAATTGTGTTTATGTGAAGAGTGTGTGATCTTACATATAGAAAAGCTTAAAGACTCCACCAAAAAAAAAAAGTTGGAATTAATAAATTCACTAAGGTTGCAGGATATAAAGTCAGCATACATAAATCAGTTGTGTTTCTGTACATCAGCAAAATATCTGAAAAGGAAATAAAGTTAGCCCATTTAAAAATTCAAAATCAAAACACAATAAAATAATTAGAAATAAATTTAACCAAGGAAATCAAAGATCTCTACCACAAAGACATTGATGAAATAAACTACAGCTATTAGAATAACTATCACCAAGAAGACAAGAGATAAGTGTTGGTGAGGCTGTAGAGAAAAGGGAATCTTTGTACACTGTTGTTGGGAATGTAAATTCGTTCAGCTACTGTGAAAACACTATGAAGTTTCCTCAAAAAATGAAACATGAAAATAGCCCATGATCCAGGAATCCCACTCCTGGATACATATTCACAAGGAACAAAGACAGCATATTGAAGAAAATATCTGCAGTCCCATGTTTATTGCAGCATTATTCACAATAACCCACATATGGAAACAGCCTAATGCCCATCAACAGATAAATGAATAAAAAAAGATATGGTGTAGACATATACAAATATATAATGGGATATTTTTCCAGCCCTGAGAAAAAAGGAAATCCTGCCATTTGCAATAACATGGATGGACCTTGAGGGCATTACACTAAGTGAAATAAATCAAAGAAAGAAAAAGTCTACGCGGAATCTTAAAAAGCTGAATGCATAGAGTCAGAGAATAGAATGGTGGGTACCAGGGGCTCGGGGATAAGGAAACTTAGGAAACGTTGGTGGAAGAAAAAAATTCACAGAAGGTGAGTAAATTCTGGAGATCTAATAGATAGCATTGTGATTACAATCCCCAATACTATATTATTCAAAGTTGCTAAATAACTAGATCTTAAATGTTCTTACCACAAAAAGTAAATGATAACTATTTGATGTGATGGCAATATTAGCTAATGCTATGGTGGCTATCATATTGCAATATATAAATGTGTTAACCTAAAACACCATGTTATATGTCAATTATATTGCAATAAAAGATATGTAGTTGATATATTAATCTACGCAAAGGAAGGAAAATCAGAAGGATTTTGAAATCAGAAGGAAAATCAGAAGAAAACACAAACATCCCATTACTATTTTTTAAGCTTGTTTATTTATTTTGGAAAAGAGAGAGACAGTGCGAGTCGGGGAGGGGCAGAGAGAGGGGGAGAGAGAATCCCAAGCATGCTCCGTACTGTTAGCACAGAGCCCAATGCGGGGCTCAAACTCATGAACTGTGAGAACATGACCTGAGCCAAAAACTGGAGTCAGACATTAACTGACTGAACCACCCAGGCATCCCATTATTTAATTACTGTCAGTCAATTTAAATTTAAATTTTGTTACTGGATTTTAAATTTTCTTTCAGTTCAAAGGCTACATATTTATGTAATCTCATGATTACTTTAGGAACCACTAACAGACTTTATATCAACAAGTAACTTCTAAAATTTCCAGATTAGTTACAAGGATAGAATTTGTTGTAATCTTAATTCTCTCTGATTTAACAGTACACGAAAAATATTAATATTCCTTAAATTCATAACTCCCACCTTGGTATGCTCTTATGCTTTGTAACTGAATGTCCTATGTCTCTCATTAATTGTCCTCCACTTTATTTAAATAAATACCTGACATTAGATGTCCTAAATTTCTGATGAGACAGTTGCATTAAAAATATTCTAACTGATGTTTATATCTCCCATTCCCACTTTGTAAATCACTTTCCTACAAATTTATTACAATGCATTTTAAATTTTTTTTTTCAACGTTTATTTATTTTCGCAACAGAGAGAGACAGAGCATGAACGGGGGAGGGGCAGAGAGAGAGAGGGAGACACAGAATCGGAAACAGGCTCCAGGCTCCGAGCCATCAGCCCAGAGCCTGACGCGGGGCTCGAACTCCCGGACCGCGAGATCATGACCTGGCTGAAGTCGGAGGCTTAACCGACTGCACCACCCAGGCGCCCCTACAATGCATTTTAAAGCAAAACTTGGAGACTCTTCTTTATTCTAATACATTTGGTTTGAAAATCTAAGAATTAACATACAGAATGGTGTCTATTAAAAAGAATATAATATTTATACATATATACATGTAATTATACATATATACATATATACCTATATATACATATATACATACATTTATACATATTTATACATATATATGTATATATACATATGTGTGTATATATACATATATACAAAATTTATAAATATACACATTTATTCATATATTAGGCTCTGTTATAGAAATATCCAGGCTTAGATAACTAAGTGAATACATAAATAAGAATATTTATGTCTTTTTTTTTTCCCAAACATACTTGCTTGCGGGCACCTGGGTGGCTCAGTCAGTTAAGTGCCCAACTTTACCTCAGGTCATGGTCTCACAGTTTGTGAGCTCAAACCCCCACGTCGGGCTCTGTGCTGACAGCATGGAGCCTGGAACCTGCTTAAGATTCTGTGTCTAGGGGTGCCTGGGTGGCTCAGTCGGTTAAGCGGCCGACTTTGGCTCAGGTCATGATCTCACGGTCAGTGGGTTCAGGCCCCGCGTCGGGCTCTGTGCTGACCGCTCAGAGCCTGGAGCCTGTTTCAGATTCTGTGTCTCCCTCTCTCTCTCTGACCCTCCCCCGTTCATGCTCTGTCTCTCTCTGTCTCAAAAATAAACGTTAAAAAAAAAATTAAGAAAAAAAAAGATTCTGTGTCTCACTGTCTCTCTGCCCCTCCCTTGCTCACTCTTTTTTTCTCTCTAAAAAATAAATAAACATTAAAAAAGAAAAAAAAAAACCTTGTTTGTACAGTCTTGGGCATAATAAGTACACTGTAAAAAGCACATCATCATCAATATGTTCCCAAAATATAATGTCTAAATACTGGACAATTTTTTTTTTCTAAGTTCAGTTGTTTACATATATTTGTTCGTTTTTACAAATACAGCGACCTTTACATGCCAGCCATTCCACTATTTTACAAAAAAATGGAACCTATGTTAATCACTTCTGACACTCACCTTCAGTTTCTATAAGCTACCCACTGAGCAATCCACAAAAATGAACATTGTGAATCAGTGTTGACATGAAAACATCACAGACAGAAGATGATAGAATATATTGGCTACACAGAAGCATAGGGCACTGTATCTTGTAAATTAAAACACACAAACCCTGAAACAAGAGTGATTGTGGCAAGGATTTCATACCCCAAGCCCAGTTTTTACCTTATCTTTTTCTCTGACGTTAAGCTCAACTCACTGTTTCCTTTTCAGTCTTATCCAGAAACTAGCTCAGTTTTTGTTGTTATTGTTGTTGTTCATGACCCTGTATTTCAATGTATTAAAGCCCTACTAACCTCTGATTCCAGATAAATTGGATTATTCAAGACACTTTTATTAAGACAAATTTGTAGCGCAGTTTTAGGTTCACGACAGTATTGAGGGAAACGTTCTGATATTTCCTGAATCTATACTCACTGCCTCCCCCCACAGCATAGCCTCCCTGATTAGTAAATATCTCTCACCAGAGCCGTACATTTATACAAATGACGAGCCTACATTGACACCTCATAGTCATCCAAAATCCACAGTTTGCATTACAGTTCAGTCTTGGTGGTATACATTCGATGGGTTTTAAAAAGTATATAATGGCATGTATCTATCATTACGTTATTATTCAAAGCATTTTCACTGCCTTAAAAATCTGTGCTCTGCCTCTTCATTGTTCTGCCAGCCTTAATCCCTGACAACCACTCATCATTTTACTGTCTCCGTAGTTTTGCCTCTTCCTTAATGTCATATAATTGAAATCATACAGTATACAGACTTTTCAGATTAACTCCATGTACATGGGAATATGCATGTCAAGGTTTCTCCTTGACTCTTCATGGCTTAAAAACTCATACCTTTTTCTCAAAGAGTAATATGTCAATGTCTGGTTGTACCACACTGTATTTATCCATTCATGATCCGAAAGACATGTTGATTTCACTTCCAAGTTATGACAATTGTGAATACAGCTGCTATAAACATGAGTGTGCAGGCCTTTGCATGGACAAAGTTTTCAACTTCTTTGGTAAATACCAAGGAGGACAATTGCTGGGTCATGTGGAAAGAGTATGTCTAGTTTTGTAAGGAACTGCCAAATTGGCTTCCAAAACGGCTTTACCATTTTTCATTTCCACTATTGATGGAAGTTCCACTACAATGGAACCAAAGTTTGGTTCCTTTGCTCCTTACCCTCACCAGCATTTGGCGGTGCGAGTGTTCCATATTATGGCCATTCTAGCAAGCGTGTAGTGGGATCTCACTGTTGGTTTAATTTGCATTTCCCTGTGGACATATATGTGGAGCATCTTTTCAGATGCTTATTTGCCATCTGTATTACCTGGTTTGCTAAGTTCTATGAAGGTCTTTTACCTGTATTTTAATCAAGTGGTTTTCCTATTGTTTAAAGAATTTTTTGTGTATTCTGGATAGCCATTTTTATTAGATATGCCTTTTGTAAATATTTTCCCCAATCTGTGGCAGATCTTCTGGTTCTCTTGACATTATCTTTCTCAGAGCAGGTTTTTTTCTTTGTTTGTTGCTTTTTGTTTGTTTTGTTTTGTTTCACGAAATCCAATGTATTAATTATTTCTTACATGGATTGTGCCTTTGGTGTTGTATCAAAAAGTCATTGCCATACCCAAGGTCATCGAGAATTTCCTCTATGTTATCTTCTAGTTTTATAGTTTTACACTTTACATTTAGGACTGCTATCCCTTCTGAGTTCATTTGTCTGAAAGGTATAAAATCTGTGTCTAAATTCATTTTTTTTGCATATGAGTGTCCAGTTATTCCAGCATCATTTGTTGAAGACAATATCTTTGCTCCATTGTGTTGCCTTTGCTCCTTTATCAAGGATCAGTTGAGTATATTTAAGGGGCTCTATCTATGGTTTCTCTATTTTGTCTCTATTCAAATATTACATTGAAATATTTGTCTATTCTTTTGCTAAAATCACACTATCTTGATTTCTCTAGCTTGTTAGTAAACCTTGAATTTGGGTAGTGCCAGTTCTCTGATTTGTTCTTCTCCTTCAATATTGTGCTGGTATTCTGGGTATTTTGCCTTTCCACATAAACTTTACAATCAGTTTGTAAATCTCCACAAAGTAACTTTCTGGGATTTTGACTGGGATTGCATCAAATCTACAAATTGAGTGAGGAAAAACTGACATTTTGACAATATGGAGTCTTCCTTTTCATAAACAACATGGAAAATCTCTAAGTTTATTTAGTTCTCTGATTTTATTGATTAACATTTTATAGTTTTTATCGTTTACATATTGAACATATGTTGTTAGGTTTATGCCTAAGTATGTAATTTTTGTGCACTAACATAAATGGTAGTTTGCTTTTAATTTTAAATTACATCTATTCTTTACTGGAATATAGAAAAGTGATGGACTTTCGTATCTTAACTTCAGATCCTGCAACTTTGCTATAATTACCTATTAATTTCAGAAATGTTTCTCTCTTTTCTTTTGGATTTTATAGTTCCCAATTAGTATGCCTTTTGTTTCTTTCCTTTGTTTTATTGCATTAGCTGAAGCTTCCAGTACTATACTGAAAAGAAGTGATGAGAGGGGACATCTCGCTTTGTACTTGATCTTTGTGGGAAAGCTTTGACTTTGTCACTATTAATTATGATGTTATCTGTAGATGTTTTGTAAATACTCTTTATCAAGATGAGGAAGTTTGTCATCTATTCCTAGTGCACTGAGAGTTTTTTAAATAATGAACGGTTTTTGGATTTTATCAAGTGCTTTCTCTGCCTCTGTTGGTATGATCATGTGATTTTTCTTTTGTAGCCTGTTGATGTAATGGATTACATTAATTGATTTTCAAATGTTGAAACTGCCCTGTATACCTGAGAAAAATCCCTTTTGATTATGGTGTATAACTTTTTTTGTTGTACTACCGTCAGAACTCATCTGAGCCTAGTGCTTTCTGTTTTGGAAGGTTAATACGAATTCAATTTCTTTAACAGATGTAACCCTATTCGGATCATCTATTCCTTCTTACATGAGTTTTTTCAGATTTTGTCTTTCAATTTGTCCATTTCAACTAGGTTATCAAATTTGTGGGCATAGAGTTGTTTGCAGTATTTATTTATTTATTTATTTATTATATTTTTAATGTGTATAGAATTTGCAGTGATGTTCCTCTTTAATTCCTACTATTAGTAATTTGTGTCCTCATTCTGTTTTTTGTTGGTTATCCTGGCTGAAAACTTATTGATTTTATTTATTGTGTCAAAGAACCAGATTTTTTTTATTATCTCTATTGATATCCTATTCTCAGTTTCATAATAATAATTTTTTTTCTGCTTATTTTGTTTCTTTTTTTTACAGAAATGAAAAGGCATGTATGTATGTATGTATGTATTTACTTATTTATTTATTTATAAATCCAAGTTGGTTAACAGATAGTGTAATAATGATTTCAGGAGTAGTTCTTTTCTTCTGCAAACTTTGTATCTGATTCAGTCTACTTTTGCTGGTTTCCTAAGGTGGAAACTTCGATGATTGATTTTAGATCTTTCATATTTTATAATATATACTTTCAATGCTATAAATTTCCCTCTAAGCACTAATTTTACTGCATCCACATTTTGTGGTTTTTTTTTTCAGTTTAAAATATTTTAAAATTTCTCTTGAGATTTCTTATCATCCAATATATGGGAGTTTGTTTAGTCTAAGAATTTTAAGATTTTTCAGCTATATATCTTTCATTAATTTCTTATTTAATTCCACTGAGGTCTGAAAGCAGAAATTATTTTGCTTCTATTCTTTACAATTTGTTATTTTATGTTTTATTTTATCTTGCTGAATATTCCATGTGGGTTGAAAAAAGTGTGTAGTCTGATGTTACTGAATAAAATCATCTATAGATGTCAATTATACCCAATTGATTGTTGGTGTTGTATTCTACTATTGTTGTATGAAGTAGTGTGTAGATGTTAGTCATATCAAGTTGATTGATGATGTTGTTGAGTTCAACTGTGTCCTTACTGATTTTCTACCTGCTGGACCTGTCCATTTCTCATAGAGAGGCTTTGAAGCATTCAACTCTTATTGTGCATTTATCTACTTTTTTTTTGTTATTCTACCAGTTTTTGCCTCACAGAGTTTAATGTTCTATTGTTAAATACATACACATTAATGGTTGTTATGGCTCATTGGAGAATTGACCTCTTTATCCTTATGTAATGTCCTTCTTTATCGTTGATAACTTCCCTTGCTTAAAAGTCTCCTCTGTCAGAAATTAATATAATTACTGTTTTCTTTCGATTAATGTCAGCATGGTGTATTTTCTCTATCCACTAAATCTCTGTGTCCCTATAGTTAAAGTGAGGTTCTGTACAGTTTATAGTTGGCTCTTGTTTTTGTTTTTGTTTTTGTATCTAGTTTCACAATTTCTGTCTTTTATTGGTGCATTTAGATAGCTACCATTCAACCCGATTATTGATATAGTTGTATTGATATCCACCATATTTGCTACTGTTTTCCATTTGATGGCCCGGTTCTTTGTTTATTTTCCTTTTGTCTTTCACTCTTTCTCTGCCTATTGCAGTTTTAAGTAAGCATTTTATATGACTCTATTTTCTCTTCTTTCTTAGCAGTATACACATACAGCCAGCTAATCCAAGTCAAATTTCAAATAACACTCTACTACTCCATGAGTGTTGTATCTTTTAATAACAAAATAACCTTCATCTCTCCCTTCCTTGTCTTGTATAATTACTGCCATTCATTTCACTTATGCATAAACATACATAAGCTTCTCTCTATATATAAGCATCAAATAAATTGTAGGTATTTTTATTCTGAACAAAGTATTATTTCTTAGTTCAATTAAGAATAAGAAATAAAAGTTTTTAGGTTACCTTGACTTATTCCCTCTTTTATGCTCTTCCTTACTTTATGTAAGTTCAAGTTTCTGACCCAAATTATCTTTCTTCTCTCTAAAGAACTTCTTTTAACAGTACTGGTAAAGAAGATCTACCGGCAACAAATCCTTTGAATTGTTGCTGTTCTGAGAAAGTCTTTATTTCTGCCTCACTTTTTAAAGATAATTTCTCATGTTACAGAGTTCTAGTTTTAAGATCAAATTAAGATAAAATTAAGATAATTTTCCTCTGGTGTCCTTTACGATTTTTTTTACCTTTGATTTTCTATAATTTAAAAATAATATAGTTAGATGCAGGGATTTTTGGATATTTATTTTGCTTAGTGTTTTCTGAGCTTACTATATCTGTCTGACATAAGATTGGAGGAAATTGTCAGTTGTTGTTATTTAAAACATTTCTTCTGTTCCTTTCTCCGCTTCTTCTCCTGGTATTCCCATCATATGTATGTTACATCTTTTGTAACATTCTTTCCATAATTATTGGATATTCTCTTCTGTTTTTTTTTTTTTTTTCAGTCTTTTTTTTTTCCTTTGCTTTTCAGTTTTGGATGTTGCTATTGTTATGTCCTCAAATGTAGAGATTCCTTCCTCAGCCATATCCAGTCTATTTTATCCAGTAGAACTCTTACAACAATACATATCCTCCAGTCCCAGTCTGATAATTCCAACATCTTCGCCAAGTCTTCTCTGTCTCTTCTGCATTGTTTGCCTTTTGGTATGCCTTTTAATTGCTTCTTGATAGCTGGACATAATGTACCTAGTAAAATGAATTGCTATAAACAGTCTTTTACTAATGTGGTGGTAAGGTATAGGGGGAGAGAAATTGTTCTTTAATCCTAGGATTACAAGCTTTGCTAGTATTTTTAATGCTTTCGCCCCCACTTGAATGGGACAGAATGACTAGGGTGGGCTGGAGTTCGTTATATTTTTTTCCCCAGGTCAGTTAGTCCCTGATAATACCCCAGCATGTTGGGCTCTGATTAACTAGTTTCCTCTGAGTGCAAGTCTTGCTAAGAACAGAATTCTCTGGCATATTACAACATGGTTTCTTTTTCTCTCCTCCTGCTGGAAGCATTTGGAGATTTGTCTTCAATATTTAGTGCGGGAACCTAACCGAGATGCTGTAGATAAATCTCACAGTATTGTAGGTCCTCTCCTGTGACTGGGTCCCCCTAGAGTTTTTAACTCTCAGAGTTGTCCATACTGATTTTCTAGCAATTCGTCATTTACAGTTCAGATTTTCTTATCCTGCCACTGGCTCCTGTTGTGTTTCCCCTTATGAATCTCTGCTCCAGTAAGCCGTGACTCTCTGTATTTGCCTGTCTTTCTCTTCAATCTTGGTGACAATGGTTTGCCCTGTGTCTGCCCTCTCT
Organism: Felis catus; assembly: GCF_018350175.1. Lineage (NCBI taxonomy): Eukaryota > Metazoa > Chordata > Mammalia > Carnivora > Felidae > Felis > Felis catus. The sequence goes on from NC_058371.1 coordinate 178,003,731, forward strand.
TACAGATCCAAGAAGACTTGTTGATTTTTCAGTCTGTTTAGCTTTTTAGTTGTCTTTAGAACAGAGTAGTGACTTCCAAGCTCCTTCTAAGTGGGATTAGAAACCATAAGTCTCCCTAATTTTGTTGCTGATAAGTGAAATTTGACTCATAGAAGTTAAATAACTTCCTCTGCATCACCAAATTTAGAGAAGATAGACATAATTTTTTTGAAAAAGACTCTTCAGAAAAGGGCAAAGAGAAATGTGTACAGAAAGCTTCCTGATGAAGAGGTTGCATTTGAACTAGTGTCTAAGAGATATATATTTTGATCAGGTGGTGACTGATAGATTTTTGGCCAAGGAACTGAAATATATCATAAAACATCCCATGGTTTCTCAGGATGAAAGTGAAGAATACAAATGAAAGAAGAGTTTTTAAATCCTTACACGTGGAACAGGAAACCAGAAGTCTTCCCCCCTTTCAATCTTCCCACGCAGATTTTTTGCTACCTCGACACTATGCCACTTTCATAGCCATTTTTGTTTACCTAATTATTATTTATGCTACTATTAACTAAACTCTAAGTGTAATTCTGCTCATATTTGTACACACTATGCAGCCCTAGTTCTGACCCCATAAATTGATGCCTGACACCAGTCTTTCCACCATGTTATATCCATTCCTTAATTCTGGGTCTGATTATAGCAACTTGCTTTTCAAATCTCAAGAAAATATTCTTAATTTTTTTCATGTGCAATTTTTGTTTCCACTATCAAGACACTAAGCATGAATCTAAAACTTGTTGAGGACTGTTTCAGGTTGAACATTAAACTTTTGCTAGTATAGCATTAAAATCTTCCCCTGCTACTTATATTAAATGGTGATCATTGGTTTCTTTGCCTTTAATAGATCTTCATCAAACATTAAACAACTATTCCTAAAGAATCTCTCAAACTGCTTTGTTTTGAGTCATTTATTTGTTGATCTTCATTCTTCCAGGTCAAATATGAAATAGAAGAATGTCAGGATACTTTTTTTTTTCTTCTTTTCCCAGTGTCTTGCAGTATATTTGTCTAACTTAGAGTTAGACCTTGAAGTTGCATGTTTTGGGGTTAAATTATCATCTATTTCCTCATTTTTGAAGATAGTACAAATGTCCATGATTGGATTGCTGAGAATATTGAAGAAAGTAAGGCCTATAAAATGCCTAGAAATGTCATACACATCAGCTAGAGGATGATATGTAAAATGGAAAACTGTAGAGTGCAAGGAACTAATATATCAAGAATTTTTTTTTACTTTTATTTATTTTTTTTATTTTTTAGAGAGAGAGCACAAGCAGAAATAAGGGTAGAAGGAGAATTTCAAGAAGACTCCGCATTCAGCATGGAGCCTGATCCAGCGCCCAATTCCACATCCCTGAGATCATGACCTGAGCTGAAATCAAGAGCCAGACATTCAACTGACTGAGCCACCTAGGTGTCCCTACCAAGAATTGTTAATGGGAGTTCTGAAATAGTAGTGTGGAAATGATGTGTAGGGAAACACTTTTAAAAATGGTCTCAAGTTCATTTCATTTCTGTGGCTTCAAGATTTTCTTTTACCATTCAGATGAATCAACATAATGTAATTCTACCAAAAGATCTTAAAGAGTAACAAAATGTCTTTCAGTTTCATGATTCAGAATTCTCCAATGTCATCCTATTATTTTTGTGATAAACATTCTGCTGGAGTGCCATTAATCCTTTCTTTTTTTTTTTTAATTTTTTTAAGTTTATTTATTTATTTTGAGAGAGACAGAGACAGCATGAATCAGGGAGGGACAGAGAGAGAAGGGGATAGAGAATCCCAAGCAGCTTCCACACTGTCAGCGCAGAGCCTGATGTGGGGCTCGAACTCATGAAACTGTGAGATCATGATCTGAGTCGAAACCAAATGTCACTGACTGAGCCACCCAGCTGCCCTGCCATTAATCCTTTCTAACATTAAATTCCACTAAGACATCCAGAAACACCCTCTTTTATTCCTTTTTTTTTCCCTCACCCAAATTGAGGACATTTGTGATGATTAATTTATGTGTCATGACTGGGCCACAGGCTATTCACATATCTGTCAAACATTCCCTGGGTATTTCTTTGAGGGTGTTTTTGGATGGAATTAACATTTAATGAATAGAAGAAAGCATATTTCCCTCCATACTATAGTGGGCCATACCCACCAATCAGTTGAAGGTTAGAATAGAACAAAAAGACTGACCCACCTCCATGTTAAAAAAAAAAAAAAAATCTCCAGCAGACTTCCTTTGGCCTTCGTCTGTACCACTGACTGTCCCAGGTCCCCAGGCTTTCACTCTTCGTGGTGAAATTACACCACTGCTTGTCTTTAGTCTTGAGCTTCCTGGCTCACAGTGTGGATTTAGACTTGCCAAATACCATAATTATGAAAAACAATCATTTAGCAAAATTTTATCTATGCTTATACATATCTGAATGTTGTGGTCTTTTTTTTTTGTCTCTGGAAAGACATGACTAATATAACCTCTTTAATTGCTATAGTGCAAAATAAATGTTCTTACAATAATTGCCATGTCTTGGCAACATTTGAACTGGTCAGTAGTCTTGAATTAGTCTAATTTAAACTTTACTGTCATTCTGTTCTTGGACATAAACCCTGATATTTTATCTTACTGTCTACTAGAATTTATATAAACACCATGCTTCCTAAATGTAGCAGATATGTTCTCAAAAAACAATGCGCACTTAGAGAAACTTATTTCATCATACTATTATATTGGATTTCCATTGCTTAATTTATAAACATTATGCATTTACCTGAGCATTCTTTTTTCCTCTACAGTGGTCCCTTCTTCATGCGGGACATCCAAGACTCCCAGGGGATGCCTGAAACTACAGACAGATCTAGGCCTATACATATATGTATATATGTACCTATACATATGTACCTATATGTACCTATATATGTATATATACTATGTTTTTTTTTCCAAAATAAACATACCTATGGTAAGTTTAATTTATAAAATGGGCACCTAGTAAGAGATTAACGATAACTACTAATAAAATAGAGCCATCATAATAGCAATATACTGTAATAAAAGTTATGTGAATGTGGTCTCTCTCCCTCTCAATATATCTTATTATACTATAGTCACCTTTCTTGTACTTGTGATGTTGTGAGATGATAAAATGACTACATAATGAGATGAAATAAGATGAATGACGTAGGCATTGTGAAGAGCGTTAGGCTACTTACGGCCTTCCAACCACATATCGGGAGAATAATCTGTGTCCAGACTGTGGTTGACTGCAAGTAACTGTAGCTCCAGGAAGCAAAATGAGTAAAGGGCGTTACCGTATGTGGTTTGTGGTTTCTGATACAACAATATATCCCTCATTCCCTCAATTTTCCTTTTATATTTTGGATTATGCTTCCTATTTATATTCTTTTAATGGTTGCCTGTGATTTTTAAAACTTGTTAGACTTAACAAATAAAATGTTAATCAATATCATTCATCCAAGAAAATAAAACATTCTGGAAATGTTTGCTTCTTATTACTGCCTTTTATCCTTGAACTTGCTCTTGGCACTTTTTTCATAGTTTCTCCACCTTCAAACCTCATAGGAAATTGGATATAATGAAGATAATGAATTAGAATCAACAATAATGCTAGTTATCACATTAGAGCACCAATTAGAGACACTTGAAATATTTCTTGAATCTTCATAAATTCCCATTGTGAGCAACATTATTAACCTAATTTAATAGACCAGGAAGAACTCGAAGAAATTCAATTGTTTCAAATCTTAGAAACAAATAAGGGGCAAAGAACGAATTTGAATACTGGGCTCTATCACTAAATAGTACATATTCTTTCTTTAACACCAGGTTAATTATGCCTAAGTTTTGTGATCAAGTTGAATGTAAAGTCTGAATATTTTCTAGCATGAACATCACCCTGAATGTTGGTGCAAATATCCAGAAACTGGATACGTGCAGATTTTTGTCCTAATTTATGCTTAAATGGCTGTTTTTCTGTAACTTTAAGCATATATTTACGTTCAGTCAAATTTTTAAAGAATCTGAATTGGTAAATATAAAGCAGACACCAAAGCAAAATATTAATAAAGAAAGAAATCTATGAAATGATTAATTAACAACAAAAGTATGCATGTGAATAGAACTTATTTTCCCTACTAGAGAAAATATAATCCTTTTCTGACAAGTATACATTAGCTAAAGCATTTCAATTACAAATATCAAGTTGAGGTCTATTTAGTGTGGGTAATGATGTACATTGCACAAGTTTGATATTCATGTTTCTATCTGCACTACTGAATAATAAAATCACAGAACTTAGAGAATCCAAAAATCTCTGTGTATTAAATAAAGCATACTCCATGCAATTAGATAGCATAAAACCAATTTAATAGAGCAAAATTTACTTCAGCAACATGAAAAAAAATTTTGAGAAGGTAAGTTCTTGTAACCTGGGACAAATAATTTTTTTTCTTTGTTTCTCCTGCTTAGCTTTTTCAAGGCCTTTAATAACCAGAGGCCATGTTTTAGAAATTTATTATTAACTAAAGGAATGCATTGCATGAGACAGGATATTGCTTAAAGAACCTTACAGCTTTTAAAGCTCACAAATAAAACTAGCTTGAGTTTTGTTTTTTCTCTCCAACTCCCTGAAAACCCAATATTCTTACATATAAAGAGATGATAAAAAAAAAGGAAAAACACAAAAAGAGAAAAAAAAAAACAGACCTCTTTCTCTTCATACTCTCTCCCAGGAGAGGAAAGCATTTGTCAAAGCCACAGTTTTAAAGGCTCTTTATACTCATCAAAATTTTGATAACCATGGTAAAAGAAAAATAAAGTTACACATGTGACTGTTCTGAATCACAGAGTGCTCTGCAGATACCTGTGTAGAATTTTATAAATATTTGGTTCAAGGAAGGGCAGACCCACAGGCAAATTGATATTCAATAAACACAATTTGATTTTATTTGTTTTGTTAACAAACTTTTTTTAGTTATTCTGACAAATGCTGGCCTTTGCTTATTTTCAACACCAAATTAGAATACTCTCCAATTTTCTATAGGTATTGTAGAAAATCGTACCTAAGTTAATGATTGCATAAATTTTTATGTATTCTCCTGCCTATAATTAACATTTCCAATAGAGTTTCAAAATGTATAAGCAATATATTACTAAGATCTAATATTCATTTTAGCTCTGACTTTTGCTTCTTTGTAAAATTTTGCATTTAATCTTAAATTATGCCATGCTTCTGGTTTTGAATATTACCAATAATTTACATAATTAATTAAAAAATGTTTTTCCAGACAGACGTGTTTTGCCAGATTACCAATTTATATAGAACTTAGGTTAAGGGTTTTTTGTTTGTTTGTTTGTTTTTATCATAGACACATTTTTTCACAGAATTACCTAGGTGTTGAAATAAGATGTTCTCAAGTAAAAATAACAGACTCTAAATTGAATCTATACATGTAAAAAATAATATAACATCAACTGTTGGGTCAATAAAACACACTCAATGTTTTCTGATTTTTTTTCATATGGGCCAGAGCATCACTGGGAGAGTCTGTAGATATATGCTGATTTGGGTACCTAATGGTTGAACTCAAACCATCCCATTAGGACATATCATAATCTGTTGTTACAGTCCTAAAGCTCGTTGCTTTGTGAAATATAAAATGATAATATGTGTGCGTAACTATGAAGCTCCACTTAAACATATACCAGTAAAAGATAATTACGATAGAAACAATGTATTAGGTGTAAAAAAATGGATTTAGAAATTGTTTCTTCATTATACATCTTACTAACCATTCTTCTTATGCTACAGGTTTCCTATGGTATATATATGAACATCTACAACCACTGACTGAAAAACCACATTGTTTGTGGCTTTGTGGTTGTGATGTCCATTGGCATCCCCTTGTGAGGTTAACTAGTCAGCTGAATGTCAAGCCTTACCAATTATCAGCCCTAAGAATAAGTATAATGACATATCAGCACAATAGCCTTTCATCACAAGTGACACAATGATTTGAATGGCTCCAAGGTACACCTTACTTTTTAAAATATTCTGTATATATTTTTAAAGAAGTCACCAGTATAAATCCCTGTGGTGCATCCTTTGGCAACAGACCAAGAAACAACTTTAAGTATTGAAACACTGAGAGATGTTGACAGGGTCACTTCAAAGAAGCTCAAGGGATTAAAAAAAATGATATGGTAACTTTTCTTCTAGGTTCTAAAAACATGTTAAAAATAAAATGTACTGGCCTATTTTGTAATGCTTATTTTGTAGATAGAACCCAATGGCACAAAGTAGAATCTAAATAACTTCACATTACTCATCACATGAAGTCCTTACTGTAGACTGAAACATTATTTTACAAGACTTTTGTAAGACTGTCTTAATAGGAAAATCAACTTATAAGGAAATGTTTTTTTAAGCACATCCTGCAAGCATTCTACAATTATTCTATGGGTACTTCGTAAATCACAGACATTATTTGGATTCTGGAAGCATGACCATAGAAATAGATCTCTTATTGTCATGGAACTTCTAGAACTAGTAGAAATACATATATATATATATATATATATATAGTAAATGTCAAACCAAATATACAATTACAAACTGTGCCAAGTGGAACTGAGGATTCTGTGGAGGTGAAGGATACCAAGTAGAAAGCTGGTATATGAGATGAGTTGTGAAGGTCCTTTGGGATATGAAAGTTAGGATGCAACATTACAAAGAGGATGAGCCAGAGCACACGTGTGTGCTTGTGTGTGGCGTGCGGATGTCGTACCTCCGGGCAGGAGGAACATCCTCCTCAAGCTTAAAAGTAGGAAATTCTTGGTGTGTTTGAGGAGCTGAATGGAGGCCGACAAACATGCAAATTGAAGGAATAAGAGAGGCAAGATAATGTTATTATTTTTGCATAAAGAATCCAATTATCTTTACAAAATATCTTTAAAATCATAAAAAAATATTTTGAAGTTTACCCACGCCCGGTGCTCTTTATTTCTTTGTGTAGATCCAGATTTCTACCTGGAGTTATTTTCTTTCTTCCTGAAGGACTTCCTTTAACAACAGCACATAAGTGAGAAGAAGACAAGTAGAAATACAGTACTGTCAGATTCAAACATTATACCTGAAGCAGTGTAATATTACTTAAAGAAAGATAGTGATAAGTGAAAAACGTACACTAGAAAATCTAAGGCAATTACAGATTTAGAACGCATATTAATGTAGCTAATAAACAAGGATATGCAATGGAATCATAAAAATTACTCAGTTAATTGGAAAGAAGGTATGATGCGAAGGACAAAATAATGCAGGGTATCAGTCTTAATAATTTGGATTTTATTCTAAATGAGATAGAAAGGCCCCAAATACTTTTCAGCAAAAAGGTAATAAAATGATTTACTCTACCCAAAATAATGCAGTAAGAAAGTAGAAAGAAAGGAAAGAAAAAAAGCACTGGTGCCTGCCTGAAAAAAAAATACAGTCTTTGGTGGCTGCCCAGAGACTAGATTATTAGAGGCAATTTGAATTGGGGAGCTATGTTAGCAGGCTGCTATTGTAATAAATAGAGTAGGGGAGAATGTCTCCACTAACAACTCAGCTAACATAATAAATGTAACAGGCTCTTTCTGTGTCTGCACATTTTCCTGCAAAATTAAAGAATAATTTGATTCAGAATATTCTCAGACTAGTAGAGCTGCTCCAGGGCATGTACAGACTTCTCTCCTACAGATTTGAGCTGAGAACATTTACTTTCCACACAAATTGCAGTAAAAATTCCTACCATATCGGTTGAGTATCTGAGGCTGAAGATCTTCTCCCCTCTGTTAAAAGAATCAGGTATTTTAGTATGTATAATATTTTCATTTTAATTAATGGAAAATAAAATGACAAACTTTAGTGAGCCATTATCTCAAGGTGACTTTCAACATACAGTCTGTTATAAATTTGAATTTGATCACAGTTTCAGACTTCTTTTTTCAGGGCTTGGCAAAGTAGTAAGGACTGAATTTAATCTCCTGCTTCACACACATCAACAAATGGGCAAAAATATGAAAAAGCAGATTCAGACATTGTATAATAGGCAATAACTGAAGGAATGGAATCAAACAAGGTGAGCCACATAGTTTCCCTGTTATGGCCTAGAGAGTTTCCAGGTGGCAGAACAGGGAGGGGTAATCCTAAAAGAACCCAGAAGTCTCCTTGAATTGTGAAGACAAAGGGAAGTGATGGAAAGGAGACATTCAGGTGGCCAGGCACTCAGAATTCACAGAGCAGATCTCTGTCAGCTGTGAGAAGAGGAGAGCAGAGACTTGCACAGAGAGCAAGCTCAGGAGATCTACAGGGCATTCCCTTCTAGACTCCAGGTGACTACTGGGGAGCAAGATCTGTGAATACGCCTGCTCAAGGCAGGGGAGGGAGTGAGGAGAGTATACAATAGACACCAGCACTCACAGGGCTGGAAGCAGTCTGTGTTCCCTCCTAGCAGGGGAAGAAAAATCTTGTAATAAATGCATGGGATATTAGAGTATTCAGAAATCTATGGCCTCATTAACAGTCAAAACATTAATCCCAGACTAAAGATGCCTTTTGCCCTGCCTATGCAGGGAGCAAAAGTAAGTCCTTGAAAGGATTATGTTACTTCTACATAATTAATCTGTGTTCCAAAACAAAGTTCCAGCATACTTAAAAAAAGAAAAAAAACACACACACACACACACTCAGATATCCAACATTCAAAATCATAAATTTTAGAATGTATTTGACATTTTTAGATGTCAAATGTTCACTTAAAATGTGATGATCAACATCCTCAGCTATTTTTTAATTCATATATTATATATCCCTCTCTACTGTGACATACTATCGTATGTTCTTTTCATGTTTCCTTAATTTATCAGTGAAACTTGCACTGTCTCAACAGTACAGGTATATCATATCTTTCTAATGTGAAGCTTCTTTATTTTGTTTATTTTGTTTTGTTTGGAGACTTTCTAAAATTTACTCAATTTTCCCTACAATTTCCTAACTATAGATTTTTTCTTCCAAGGTAATAGATTAAGTTCATACTAGATCAAATTTCCCATATATAACCATTATAAGTTCTGAACTAATCACAAAACAACAATAGCAACAACAAAAACCACAATCACGTGGAAGCATTAGAGAGTGAACAAAAAGTGGGCAGGTGACAGAAATGGGAAGGATAAAACTGTGATAGAACATCATTATTATATAGATGCTAGAAAGTAGGTGGGTATCTTTGATATATGGAAGCCAAAAACATGGAGCCTGGCGTCTATGCATAAACTGTGCAATTTTCTGGCTCTCTCTGAGCCATACACATGTGCAGGACAGTTATAAAAAAAAAAATGCACTGAGGTTGGAGATGCACTCAAAAGAGAATATGCAGTGTGTGTTTAATCACATAAGTTGCCTGCTATTAAACAAAATGGTTAGGACTCTTCTAAGGAATATAACAGAATCTACTCTGTAACATTCAAAATGTTCAAGGTACAAGACAAAGGTACTCAGCTTATCAAGAATCAGGAATATTTAACCCATCCTCACAAGAAAAGCTGAAGAATGGGGTTAAAGCCGAAGATGACCCAGATATTGATATTAGGAAAAAAAAGATTTTATAGCAGCTCCTGTAACTACACTTAATGCGGTAAGGAAATAAATAGAGACAAAAAGTTGATAAAAAGATGATAAAAAGTTGATAAAAAGAAGCTATTTGTATACCCAAATGGTAAAATCTAGAATTAAAAAATGGAATCTCTCAAATTTCCTTCTTGTAAGTTAATAAAGAACTGTGAAAGCGAATATTGAATCAGCTTGTTTTATATCCATAGGTTACTTATACCTCAAGATATATCAAAGGAGTCTAAATATAAAGTTACTTTTAAGTAATCTTCTAAACAAGAAGAGATATAACTAAGTATATGTTATAGAAGTTCCATAGCAAGCTAGAAGAATTTTCATTACAAATACTTCACTTTTTGAAAGAACTATGTTATTTGGCAATAATAAGCACTGTATCTTCCTTTATTATAGTACTTTTTGAGTGCCGAATGTTGTCTTGTTTAGGTGTAAGTGGATAAATATTTTCAATCTGCCCAGAGTGATTTATAGGGTAATATTCATATGGTAATCACTCAATTAATGATGAATGAATGAATTCATGAATGAATGAGTGAGTGACTGAATAATTCTGTCTGCTACTAAGAGGAGTGTAAAATACAAAAATAAAATCTATGGTTTAAAATTGATAAAAGCGTAAAATTGATAGAAGCATAAAAATTGAAAACAGAAATAAATGAATTGATTTTTCTGTCACTCTACTGGGAAACAGAAGTTATATAAATGAAATAACTTGTTAAGTATGTTATTATTAAGAAATTATAACATTATTATTATGTTATTATTAAGAAATAAAAATTAAAAAATTCAAGTATCCAGCCTCTCTTCAATTTTTCACTTTATGTGATGATATTAGTCCCTTATATTTATAGGCTAATGAATCTACCTTGAATTTTATGCAATTTCTTCAGTGTTTTATAGGACAATGCTCCTATCAATCACCCTTAAATACTTTTTTTCTCTAAATTACATTTTCTTAAACTTCCAAAATTAAAATAATTGTGTAATGTATGACATCATGAATCTGAAATGTGGTGCTGTATAATAAATCCTATGGTGCAAGTTGGCTACTATTCATATATGTTGTTATATTAAGGACATTGTGTTTGAACAACAAAATAATTTATATATTTTTCAGTGCTCTTAAACATTTTACTTCCTTTTAAATTTTATATCTTGAGAACTAATTGCCATTTAATATTTATAGGCAAACCTCAGAGATATTGTGGATTGGGTTCTACACCACTTCAACAAACCAAATATTGCAACAATGGTAGTCGGATGAATTTTTTGGTTTCGTGCATACAAAAGTTATATGTACATTATTCTGCGGTCTATTAAGTGTGCAACAGCATTATCTCTAAAAAACAATGTAAATACCTTAGCTGAAAACTCCTTTATTGTTAAGCGTGCTAACCATCATCAGAGCTTTCAGCGAGTGTAAACATTTTTGCTGATGAAGGGCTTTGCCTCCATGTTGATGGCTCCTGAGTGATCAGGGACATGATTGCTGAAGGCTGGGGTTTCTGGAGCCATTTCTTAAAAAAAATAACACCTATTGCAACACCTATTGACTCTTCCTTTAATATATATATGTGTGTGTGTGTGTGTGTGTGTGTGTGTGTGTGTGTGTGTGTATATTTTTTAAACAGCATGGGATGCTGTTTGATAGCATTATACTCACAGTAGATCTTCTTTCAAATTTGGAGTCAATCCTCTCAAAACCTGCTACTACTTTATCAACTAAGCTTATGTAATGTAATCTTTTCAATCATTTGTTGTCATTTCAACCATCTTCACAGCATCTTTACCAGGAGTGGTTCCCATCTCAAGAAACCACTCTCTTTGCTCAGCCTCGAGAAGCAGCTCCTCATCCATAGAAACTTTATCATGAGATGGCTTCACTTTATCATCCTTCTGGCTCCACTTCTGATTCCAGTTCTCTTGATGTTTCCACATCTGCAGTCATTTCCTCCACTGAAGCCTTAAACCCATCAAAGCCATCACTCTCAAAAGTTTGAAATATTGCAAGAATTACCAAAATGAAGTGCAATAAAGTAAAGCGTGATAACAAGAGGCATGCCTGAATTGAAAATAAACTCCAGAGAAACAAAATCACAAATAACTCTATTACCAGGACTCATGTTTGCGTTTTTGGAAATGAACCAGATTTCTGCCATTATACTCTTTGCTTTCTATGTACAACCAAAACTAAGCAGTAATGTAGGACCTCATTTTGGCTTATAGCTTTTACAAAGAAATTTTAGTTTAAATATTGACTCTCTTTGTTTAAGAGGTATAAGAAGAAAGGAAGAAATTTTGAAAAGTAGAGGATTCTCTGATTACTGGACACCTACCATCAATGCAGATATGAAGGTATATGAACCATTCAAACAATAAGCACATTAATGATTATCATCTATTATGCTGAGACTTGGTCCTTAGGGGATTAGCCACATGGCTGTCAACTAAATAGAACTCAATGATATTCTACTAAACATATTTTTCTCTGTTTTAAATAGCAATATATCCCCATTAGCCAGACATTTTCCGCACACTATCATTCATTGATAATGGACAAGAAGGTTGGTTATGATAAGGCATGAGAAGGATTTAAAATCCCTTCCAACTCATCTGAGACTATATACACTTTACTTTCAGATTTTAGGTAGATCTTAAGACAACGTATACTGTGTTGTCTCTAATTTTTTGAAATTAATTACACATGGATGATATGCATGATTTCATCATTAGTCAGAAAATGCCTTCATATTCAATTTCCTATACCCTGAATGTTCTGAATACATAGATGCTGAATATGCACATTTATGAAAAACATGCTTTCTCATGATGTATTTTCCTATAAGAAGAATAATCAATGATAGAATGTTACCAACACTTATTCTATCTACTTATCAGATACTTGTAATTCTTTTAGGGCTCCAAATATAAAACTTGCTGAAGGAATCAATCTCAGTGGAATGCAGTGAGTGAAACCTATTTTCCATTTTTTGTTATTATAATTATATAAGGCCCACAATATCAGAAGAAATATTTGGCTAATCTCTGAGTTGGGCACTATGCAGCTATAAGTAGTACACTGCTTTTACTTTATTTTATTTATTTATTTATTTTTATTTTGAAAGAGACAGAGCATGAGTGAGGGAGGGACAGAGAGAGAGGGAGAGAGAAAATCCTAAGCGGGTTCCATGCTGCGAGCAGGGACCCCAACTTGGAGTTGGATCTCACCACTGTGAGATCATGACCTGAAATTCTTTAAAGACATTGTCTTTAATTTTATCTCATTTTAATTTTCCTATTTCATTGAACTATAATTGACATATAACATTATATACGTTTAAGATGTGCAACATAAAGACTTGATATATGTATATATTGTGAAGTGATATCAAAGCATTATGTCTTCAATTCAAAAATGTTGTCTAAAATTATTTTAAGACATTGATTATTATACTGTGCCTGTTTCCTGATTTTTATAACTAAACTTATGAGGCATCATGGGAAGTGAAGATATCTAGAACAAATACATCCATTGGTCTTTACTGTTTCACGTTAAAGTTTTACAAATATTTGAGCAGGCTTAAGTCTCTGGATATATCCTGTGAGTCAGAGCGGTTTTTTTAAACACCTTATTTAACATTGAAATTGATTACTATCTTGGGTCTTCTACAACAGTGCTTCATGAATCATCTACATCCTTTGCAGAATGATATATTTGTAAAACACAACAAAAATTTCATAGTATGATAAAATTGCTAAAAACGTTTCCAAGTAGGGGCTCCTGGGTGACTCAGTTGGTTAGCGCCAGACTCTTGGTCTCAGGGTCATTATCTCAGGGTCCTGACTTCAAGCTCCACATTGTGCTCTGTGCTGGGTGTGAAACTTACTTAAAAAAAAGTTTCCAAATACTTATAATTCCAATCTGTACTTATCTCACTGGGGATTAGTGCCACAAAGTTATGTAGAGCAGCATGTGTCTCACAAACTTGTCATACATATTAGCTGAAGATCACATAAAACTGCAGATTCTATTATAGGGGCATGTGGTGAGGCCGAAGATTCTGCATTTGTAACAAATTCCTAGGTGATGCTGTTCCCTATTCATATTTGGAGTAGCAATTTCTACAAAGCAGAGCCTGCAGCAATGATTAAAATGCCAACACTTTACTTGGGAGCTCTAAGCCTAGAGGAGTTTGGGTAAGAAATCATGGGTAATACAGGAACAAGGGAAAGAAAGTAATGAGATATTGTTCTTTACCACATTCACTGCAGGGAGTTAAGAGACAACAAGTTGCCCTGAAGTGTATTCACAAGACATTTTTCATGAAAAGTTGCAAGGAAGAAATCCATTTTTAAAGAGAGAAAGGAGGAGGGATTATCTTCAAAGTTGGTCAGGTTTCACCCCACGACAGCTGTCTCAACCATACTTTTGCATATCATCTCTGGCCCCTGAGTGGCCTCTCAGAAATCCTTTATCTCATGGTGGGTATTTCAGGCAATCCCAAAAGTGGCAGGACCACCTAAAGCAGGTAAGATATAGACTAAGAAAAATGAAAATAGAATGATGTCTAAGAAGGCATACAAGGTTGTGCCCAATACACATTCCAACAAATAAATTATTTCCTTCTAAGCTTGATTTTTCTCCAGAATATATGTTACCATCTGATGACATATATATAATCTCTCTCTCTCTCTCTCTCTCTATATATATATATATATATATATATATAGATCTATCTATGTATCTATATATATACACATATATGTATGTGTATAATATCTATATATCTCTATGCATATCTATCATCTATCTATCATCTATCTATTATCTATCTATCTATCTATCTATCATTTATCTATCTATCATCATCTATCTTGTTTTCTCTTTATCATTCTCTTCTCTTATCACAGTGTATGATACTTGAGGTCAAAGACTATTTTCGTCATCTAACCCAAGAATAATGCTCAACATGTAGTAATTGCTGAAAAATTATTTAGCAAATAAATGTCTATCAATAAAAAAAGAAGTATTATATAAAGAGATTAAGTCCAAAACTGAATAGTTAAAATGACCATTCTTTAATCCTGGTTATATAACTTTTTCCTACGGTGAGGCATTAAAATGCCAATTTTTCAAACCAGGGAGTTACATGGAAATTGGCCTGATAAAAGCTTTGGGATTAACATTTCATTAGCTATTGCAGTTTAACTACCCAAAGCCCAAAATTAACTGGCTTGCATTTAGTATATTTATGACAAGTTATTGAGATTTTCAGAAAATAATGCCTCAGTTGAACAGAAAGAGTTAAATTTTGAAAGAAATGAACAAATATATTTCACTGAATTTTGATATTTTCTTGTCATTTAAAAAGCACTTTTAATAATTTGCAGTATTTTCAGTAAAGACTTTATTGTGATTCATGTCCTTATATATGAATTTTTGAAAATGAGAATATTTTCATTAATTTCAGATTTACTTTACTATCATTATATGTCTAAATTTACAAACCTTTTCCTACAGGTAGAGAGAAGCTGATTTTAAGAAATTTTATCTGGCACTTTAAAGCACCTTACTTTGACATTAATTTTAAATAATGTAAGAAATTATAAGAAATAATGTTATTTCTTATTTAGACCAACACGAGGAAAAGGGAATTCCTTGAAAATAAAATAATGTTTGTATATGCATTTATGAATATAAATATTATAAAACATATGATATAATGTATAGTTAAATATAACCCTTCATGTGTATGCATACGTGTGTGTGTGTGTGTGTGTGTGTGTGTGTGTGCACGCCTGATATTCAGGGGATAGTGCAGTCCAGTGAAGAGTGCTAAAGGCTGGTGACATAGTTTGATTAGGAAGAGCTTTGTCAACAAAGTAAAGAGTTTCATCAAGAAAGTAAAATAGATTTCTTTTGTAAGCTTTTTATAGCTTTCAGCATACAGATCTTTTGCCTCTTTGGTTAGGTTTATTCCTAGGTATCCTATGGTTTTTGGTACAATTGTAAATCAGACTGGTTCCTTGATTTCTCTTCCTGCTGCTTGATTATTGGTGATTTCTATACCTTGATTTTATATCCCGTGACTTTGCTGAATTCATGTCTCAGTTCTCGCAGTTTTTTGGTGGAGACTACCAGGTTTTCCACATAGAGTATCATGTCATCTGCAAAGAGTAAATGTTTGAATTCTTCCTTGCTAATCTGTATGTCTCTTATTTTGTTATTGTTGTCTGATTGCTGACGTTAGGACTTCCAGTACTACGTTAAACAACAGTGGTGAGAGTGGATATCCGTGTTATCCTCCTGACCTTAGGGGGAAAGCTGTTTTTCCCTGTTGAGGATAATATTGGCTGTGGGTCTTTTGTATATGGCCTTTATGATGTTGACACATGTTCCTTCTATCCCTACTTTGTTGAGGGTTTTTATCAATAAAGGATGCTGTATTTTGTCAAATGTTTTTCCTGCGTCTATTGAGAGGATCATATGGCTCGTATCCTTTCTTTTATTAACGTGGTGTATCACATTGATTGACTTGCAAATATTGAACCAGCCCTGCAGGCCAGAAATAAATCCCACTTGATCATGGTGAAGAGTTCTTTTAGTGTACTGCTGAATTTGACTTGCTAATATCTTGTTGAGAATTTTTGCATCCAGGTTAATCAGGGATACTGGCCTGTAATCCTCCTTTTTAGGAGGGGTCTTTGTCTGGTTTTGGAATCAAGGTAATGCTTGTTTCATGCCCATAGATCATAAGAAATATCCTTTCAAGTGAAAAGAGTCACATAAAAAGTCACATCCTGTGTGATTCCCTTTATATGAAACATTCAGAACAAAAGAAGCCATAGACTGAAGGCAAATTGGTGGTTCAGGGGCTGAGTGTTGGGAAAATGGTGAGTAACAGCTTAATGAGTATGTGGTTTCCTTTTGATATGATCAAAATATTTTAGAACAATGTAGAGGGATAGTTGCACGATATTGTGAATTCACTAGATGCCACTGAGTTGTCCACTTCAAAATGGTTAATTTGGGTGGGTGAAGGGAGTCAAAGGTATAAACTTCCAGTTATAAAATAAATAAGTTATGGGCATATAAAGTACAGTATGGTGGCTACAGTTAATAGCAATAATACTGTATTGCCTATTTGAAAACTGGGTAAGAGATTATGTCTTAAAAGTTCTCATCATAAAAATAAATTCTGTATGAGGACAGAATAAATAAAATAATTTATGTATGGTGACAGATTTTAACTAGACTTTTTTGGTGATCATTTTGCAATACAGTTGGCACTTGAACAATGCAAGGGGTAGGGGCATCGATCCCCTATGCAATTGAAAATCCACTATAACTTTGACTTCCCCCAAACGTAACTACTATTAGCTTACTGTAGACTGGAAACCTTACCAGTAATATAAACAGTTGATTAACACATATTTTATATGTTATATGTATCATATACTGTATTCTTACAATAAATTAAGGTAGATAAAATAAAATGTTATTGAAAAAATCATAAGGAAGAGAAAATACATTTATTGTACTGTATTTATTGAAAAAATCTGCATGTAAGTGGACTGACACAACTCAAATCCATGTTGCTCAAGGGTGAACTATGCTGAAACTAATTTAATGTTGTATGTCAATTATATCTTAATAAAGAAATAAAATAGGGGCTCCTGGGTGGCTCAGTTGGTTGAGCATCCAACTTCGGTTCAGGTCATGATATCACAGTTTGTGAGTTCGAGCCCCGCATTGGGCTCTGTGCTGACAGCTCGGAGCCTGGAACCTACTTCGGATTCTGTGTCTCCCCTCTCTCTACCCCTCCCCTGCTCATGCTCTGTATCCCTCTGTCTCTCAATAATAAATCAACATTTAAAAAAATTAAAAAAAAAGAAATAAAATAAAGTCATTAATTTTATGTTTGGTGAATTCAATCTCATTTAAAACTGATTATTTTTTGAGATACTTAGAGTAATTTCTATAAACAAAATCACAGTGGATGGTCAACAGGCACATGAAAAGATGTTCAAAATCATGAATCAGCAGAGAATGCAAATCAAAACCACAATGAGATGTTGCCTCACACTTGCCAGATTGGCTATTATCAAAAAAACAAAACAAAACAAAAAATAGCAAGTGTTGGCAAGGATGTGGAGAAAAGGAAACACTTTTACACTGTTGCTAGAAATGTAAATTGATGAAACCACTATGAAAAATAGTATGGAAGTTCCTCAAAAAATTAAAAATTGAAATACCATATGATCCAGCAATTTCACTCGTAAGTATTTATCTGAAGAACATGAAAACACCAGTTTGAAGACATATATGTACTTGTATGTTAATTGTAGCGTTATTCACAATAGTCAAGATACAGAAACAACTTAAATGTCCATAGATAGATATAAATGGATAAAGAGCATGTGATGTGTGTGTAAACACACACACACACACACACACACACACACACACACACACTAGAATATTACTTACCCATAAAAAATGAAATCTTGCCTTTTCTGACAACATGGACTGAGAGAGTATTATGCTAAGTGAAATAAGTATTAGAAAAAAGACAAATATGGCATGATTTCACTTATATGTGGAATCTAAAAAACAAAGGGAAAAACAAAACAAAGCAGAAACAGGCTCATAGATGCAGTAACCTTGGTTACCAGAGGGATGGGGTTGGGGTCTAGCAAAATAGGAGAAGGGAATTAAGAAGTACAAACATCTCTTTATAAACTACATAAGTCATGGGATGTAATAACATACAGCATAGGGAATATGGTCAATAATATTGTAGTAACTTTGTATGGTGACAAATGGTAACTAGACTTATCATGGGGATTATTTCACAATATATAAAAATATTGAATCATTATTTGTATACTTGAAACTAAAAAGATATTCTATGCCAATTATACTTCAAAATATAGCAGTGGAGAGAAATTCTAACACATCTCTCAATTTTTGACAGACCATTTAGACAAAATACATTAATCTAATATACTTGATTTGATCAAAAGTAGTTGATGTACATTCTTCCTTAAAAATTGGAAAACGTGGTGCACCTGGCTGGTTCAGTCAGAAGAGCATGTGACTCTTGATCTCAGAGTCATGAATTCAAGCCTCACTCTGGGTATAGAGATTACTTAAATAACTAAAATTTGAAAAAAAAATTGGAAAATGATCCTCTTATTCAAGGTTTCACTGTAGCTTAGGTAGATAGCTAGGTAGATGTTAGATAGATGATGGATGGATAGATATGATAAGCAAATAGATATATTTTCACAGAGGTTTTCAACAAATTCTTCATAATAGTTTGTATAGTAAAACACCTATCAACTGTAAAAAAAAAAAAAAAAAAAAAAAGACTTAAAGTAAAAACTCATACTCCTGTGGGGCCAAAGAGAAAATCAAAACTTCAGGTGAAGAATAGTTAAGAAAAAAAAAGTGACAAAAAGTGGCATATGTGGCATATGTTAATTGACATTCATGTTTTGAACTTCTAAAATAAAGCCGTCTATTCTAATTTTTACCTTTTGCCAGAAATATCACATGTAAAACTCACTGCACTCTATTAGGTGAATAATTCATTGTTAGGTTTTTAGTATCAATGCTGTTAATTAACATCATGATTGAAACATTTTTTAGAACTTGAGGTATCTCCACTGGACCCAAATTACTATACTGAGCAGAGTGATGTTTATGATCAAAACCATAAGCATGAAGACATGTGTACAGTAAAAATGTATAGAATGAGGAAAAAAAACAAAAGAATATCAACAAAGAACGGACGGAGGAGGAGCCTGAGAAGTAGATTCAGAAGAGTCAGAGCAGATGACAATCACAGTCTTATTTCTGCCATATTAAATACAGATCATACCTCGTGAATACTGAACTGTGCAGGTAAAGCCAAGTACATTAATTAAAATGACTACCTGTCTGTAAATCAAGAGAGAATTGGTGACTCTTGCCAGCAAAGTTTCACTGCTATGGCAGAGAAAGGGGCAAAATTGCAGTGGATTAAGAATGAAAAAAAAAAAAAACAACAATAAAGAGAGAGTGGCTTTAAGTTACATTTCAAGAGGATCGCCTTCAAAAAGGAAGGAAAGAGATAGCATATAAATTAGAGAAGATACACGTTCAAGGAAGGATTTTTGTTAGACTTCTTATTGTTTATTGGTTGTTTGGGTTTGTTTTTAATTAAGTTCACTTAAGCATTTGTAGTGATTTAGAAGATCTGGTAGAGATAAAGACATTCTTTAGTAGCCCAGAGAAGGCATAATGGATGGGAAAATTGATCTGTGTCTATAGCAGGAAGAAAAACTGCACTTGAAAGGGGGGAAATTTGCATCGGAAAGATCAAAAGAATGCTGTCATATTATTTACCTGACTTGTCAAGGGGCTACAGTAAATTTGTAATTAATGTATAAATATTTTCTTTAATGTAATGCCAAGCTCAACAAAAGCAAACTATAGTGTCTCTGTTTTAGGGACAGTAAACAAACGCTAAGTACACATCTTTTTTCCCAGAAAATTTCTGGAATTCCCAAATTTGGAAAGTGTTGTCATGAATCAACACTCTTCCTTCACAGATTCCATAAACATAAGATTAAAATAGTGGTTTAGGGGAGAGCGTAGTATTTAGCAGCTAGAGGGTTCAGCCAGTAAAAACCTGAGTTTTGTTCTTTTAACTAGAATTTACTATTTCTGTTGACATGGACTGTTTATGAACTATGTCTCTGTCTCTCATTTTTCCAACTCCACAGTGTGTATTTGAACGTAAGCACAGGAACCACCTTTATTTGCTTGCTCACTACATGTCATGCCCTAGCATCACTGACTTGAGTACCAAGTAATAGTCAATGTTGTTACTCTAAATGTTACAGCCTTTAGAGTATCTGCTACAATTGAATAGTCACCCAAAGAATAAAACAAGCATACAATGCTTATATTATGGTATCTACAATCTCACATGAGAGACCTTCTAAAGTCAGTGAGCAGAGTCTCGCCTTCATTACTAACTCACAGCTGTGATTCCTCCCAAAGAAAATAAAATTGATGGAATGATTTTTGTCTATTCCAATTTAAAGGATTTTTTTTTTTAGTCAGCACTGAGGAGGAGGAAAAAGCCATGTTAAAGAGAAAGCTGTTTTAGCAGATATTTTACTCTTGAATATTAGATAAATTTGAGATAGAAATTTAATTAAACTCTCCCTAGCCTCATCAGATTAAGTGTTGAAAGCCGGCTTATTTATTGGGAAGGCCCAATAAATTAATAAATTAATCCTGCTTTTCTGGATTAATCTCAATCATTTTCATTAGTGAAATCTTTAATCTGTTCTTCATTACAAATGGACAGGGAGAGATTCACATCTATTGGATCTGAGATATAATCTTGGGTTTTAAACTGCTTGGTAAATTATTTAGGCACAAGCATATTAGAAAATTTAAAGACCCAGAGTCCTAGACAATAATAAATCTGCTTTGATTTAACAATTTTCATAGTATTCTACGTAATATCATAGCATCTGGAGGAAGAGTGGGTATATTTTCTGGTGCTGTGTCTTGCCAAGCCTATAAATTTATACATATTTTATAAATCATATATAAGGATTACTTTTCCAAAATTAACTAAATTAGGGAAGTTCTTTATGTGTATATTTTTACATTTTACTTTGAGTTCAGACATTATTGAGCTCTTTTATTTAACTTTCCCACTGAGGAAATTATCTAATGTCCCTAATTTTTTTTTCAAATCCTAAATTGCAATACACTATAGAATACATCTTGTATTGATCCCTCTTGAAAGAAGCATTTGTTACATAATAAATTTTCCAGAAGTTTATGCAGCCTACTGAAAGTGATTATTACAGCAGCTTCCATGGCTGAAGCCAGACACTTTTCCCTCAGAAGAGTTAAGTGTAAAAGATTCTGAATTAAGTATGGAATCAAGGATCTTGTATTTGGGTCTTTTTATTGTTTGTTTTCTTTGTTTTGTTTTGTGTGATTTAGGGAAGGCACTTACCTTCTCTAAGTTCAGATTTATCATTTTCAAATGAATACAAAGATATGCTTTTTTTTTATAGAAGTGTTGCAAAGGTTCAATAATTATGGAAGAAAATGGTTCAAAACTCTTAAAAATGAAGCCTTGTATGAATATCCCTGAGATAATTGTCATAATTTTACTTGATGTATTTTGAACAGCACATATATTAACAGATGTCTGACCAGGAACATTACTTCAGTTTCTAAAAAGTGTCTGATGCATACAAACTGATAAGACACTACTACAAAAATCTTACATGGGGTGGGGCCCTGGGGCCTCAGTTGGTTGAGCATCGGACTTCAGCTCAGGTCATGATGTCGTGGTTCATGGGTTCCAGCCCTGGGTAGGGCTCTGTGCTGCCAGCTCAGAACCTGGAGCCTGCTTGAGATTCTGTGTCTCCCTCTCTCTCTCTCTGTCCCTCCCCTGCTTGTTCTCTCTCTCTCTCTGTCCCTCTCTCTCTTTCTCAAAAATAAACATTTTTTTAAAATGTTACAATAGTCATTAGTTGATTGACTTAACTCATTTTATAAATAAAAGACATGTAAAAACACAATCAACTACAAGATACTGGAAAACTTTATTTATTTACGTAGACCTGAATTTTTCATGAATGTCTAAGAGAGCTTAAAAAAAGAATCCTATTTTCCCTTTAATTTCATTGTATCCCACCACACTGTATCAAATGTGTCCTCTATTTCTTTCTTTTGTCACCCTCTCTCTGCTGTTCCACATGCTATCTGTGCAACTTCAGGCAAGTGAGTTTTTTGTGTGTGTTTCACTAACCTCATTTATGAAACAGGGATAGTAATTTTATTACCTAGAGTTTTTTCAGCAATATGTTAGCATACAAAAGCAGTTAGGACAACATCTGGTGTGAATGAGTTCTTAATAATTTTTGGATAAATATCTGAAAACTTTTGTATTGCA
Organism: Felis catus; assembly: GCF_018350175.1. NCBI lineage: Eukaryota > Metazoa > Chordata > Mammalia > Carnivora > Felidae > Felis > Felis catus. The sequence goes on from NC_058371.1 coordinate 178,026,440, forward strand.
TTTGATGCGTTTTAGCACCGTCATGCTAATTATATGAAAGAAATCACTTCATTTCTTAGAGATATAAGAGAAATGTTTTTCTTTTCAAAAAATGTATATATGTGCCTTACTCTGGCAAGATGTTTTATTCTATTTCCTAAGGCAATTATCACATTTTTTATGTACCTTACTGTATATGTTACTCATTTGCCAATAATACATTATTCTGTGTCCAGAGCAGTACAAATAGCAGAATATTCATGTAGGAGATGATTTATCCAAATTCTATCCCCATTTACCCTAGTTCTTAGTACAATTATCTTCAACATAGTAGATTCTAAAATCTAAAAGCAATAAGCAACTTATAGAAGCTTACTTATATTTCTCTCTCTCTCTCTCTTTTAGTTACTAATAATATCAATTCTGGCTCTTCTGTATTACTATGACCTAATCCATGGTCAAAGGCTTAAGAAATCAAAGATTTTGGCTTTCTCCTTTATCTGACTATCATGAGAATTTACAGTCCCCATAGTCTGGGCATGTACCAACTCATTATATGATTTTAAGCAATATATCATGCAAAGATTGAGAACACCAACTTCCCAACACATTTTATATTATGAGCTATAAGAGACAACACCGCTGTAATCTTTTTGGATTTCCTTTTTGGAACACCCTTTTTGGATTTCCTGGAATTTTTCTGACAAAATCCAACATTTCAGAATAAGTTCAGGTTTCTCTTTCTCACAATACCTTCCTCTGAGAAGGGTCTACAGGCTCTGAGATAGAAACAGGAATAAGGATTACATCAAGAAACATTTAGAACTGAGTCGGTCAGAATGATGGAGGAGCAGGGTTAACTCCTGGGACAAACTTAAATGTACAAATATATCTAAAAGGGCTACAAGTCTTTCTAAAAAGGATGCATCCCTCAGTAAAATTAGCCTTATCTCGCATGAATCAAGTGGTACAGGGAAAGTGCAAGATTGCTGTGCAAGTCGACTTACTTCTTCAAACATTCTTCTTGAAATGATAAGATGGCTTAGGTTTGTAACCAATTTTTCAGGTTCAATATTGTCATATTTAGTTAATCATCTTCCTTTGGCTTTTTTCCCTTCTGTCGGTTATTGTATAGGACAAGTAAGGCAATATAGATCCACAAATGTTCCATTTCTTTCTAATGAATATAAACCAAATCATTGGGAGAATGATCGATTTTGTAATTTTAGACCAAATTCATAATTCAAAACCTTTCTCATGGGACCTCATATTTTGCTGTACCCATATCTCTGAAACTCATATCTAGATTTGCCTCTAGGCTTCATAGCTAAACCACATGTTGCTTTCCTTGTAATTACAAATAATTATATATGCTTTTCTCTTTATGTAATCATGATCAGGAAGTGAGGAGGGCTTCTGTAACCTACATAATCAGGAACGGTTCTTAATGCAATGACTGTGCCCTTCATGTGCTCAAACTTGACCTGTGTTCTTGGCTCACCTCACTCTCGTACTTGCAAGAATGTAAATGCCCTATAGCCTTCTCCACAATGTTTTCTTCCCTCATTTCCCCTCATAGTCTGGCTTACCTATAGATATTTCCTAAATTTATTGACATAGTCCATTTTTGACTACTAACTAAAATTTTTCCTGCAATTAAATACATGTCCCTTTATGATCTTTACTGCCTATAGTGGAATGAATTGTAGTCCCTCAAAAGACACGTCTTTGGGGAAACTACAGATGTGATTTTATTTGTAAAAATGATTTTGCAGGGGCGCCTGGGTGGCTCAGTTAGTTAAGCATCTGACTTCGGCTCAGGTCATGATCTCACGGTCCATGTTTTCAAGCCCCGCGTCGGGCTCTGTGCTGACAGCTCAGAGCCTGGAGCCTGTTCGGATTCTGTGTCTCCCTCTCTCTCTCTGCCCTTCCCCTGCTCATGCTCTGCCTCTCCCTGTCTCAAAAATAAAATAAACTTTAAAAAATGGTTTTGCAGATGTAACTAAATTGAGGTACTTGATGTGATAGCACCCCAGACCTAGGGTGGACCTTAAATCCAATGACAGGTGTACTTATAAGAGAAGGGCAGAGGGAGATCTGAGATCCAGAGACATGGGGGAGAAGGCCATATGAAGACAGAAGTAGAGATTAGATTTATCTTGACACAAACCAAGGAACATATGAAGCTACTAGAAGCTGGAAGAGGCAAGGAAGGATTTCCTCTCAGATACGTTGGAGAGAGGGTTGCTCTCACAACATCTAGATTTTGGATTTTTAGTCACCTTCTGAACTGCATAACTTTTTGGTAATTTTACAGAAGCCTTAGGACACTAATACACTGCCATTTGATGTGAAGAATCTTTTTTTAATTTTTTTAATGTTTATTTTTATTTTTGAGAGAGACAGAGACAGAATGCAAGTGGGTAGGGTCAGAGACAAAGGGAGACACAGAATCTGAAGCAGGCTCCAGGCTCTGAGCTGTCAGCACAGAGCTGGATGCGGGGCTCAGACTCACGAGCTGCGAGATCATGACCTGAGCCGAAGTCAGATGCTCAACTGACTGAGCCACCCAGGCACCCCAAGAATCTTAAATGATTGTGATTGAATGTATATTGTAAATACAGTAAAGAAAATAATGACCAAATTCAGACCATGATTCTTGATGAATGACTTATTTGATTTAACATTTAATATTTGACAGTTATAACAGTAAAAACTACATATATTTAGATATTTATTGAAATATTATATGATATTAAATTTATATTATTTACATATAATTATATATTTATATGTAAATTATTTATATATTGATTGATATATAATATTAAAATTATATGAATTCTGGACTGAGCCAGAAAAAGCCAGGAAATTCAGAAAAGAAAAACGTAACAGAATAGGTCTTATAGCTTATGGTATAAACCTGTTAAAAAATGCAGTTGCAAAAGTCTTTACTTGGTGATTTATTCAACAGTTATTCGTTGAGTAACTATGGTCCCGATCCATAGGTCTTTATGACCAAATTCTGATAGATGAAATGAGAAAGGCAATTCCGATTTTTGGGAAGAAGAATGGTTCCACAGAGCATGTATTGGTTTATCATCATTTCATCAGTGAGTTATGCGTGTGGAACAGAGATATCCCTTAAAAAAAGATACATGGTTTTTACAATGCAACAAAACATCCACCCTTGCAAATACAGACAAAGGTACATTAGCACTACACAGGTAGGTGAAAGAATAACCAATCGTGCCCTATTTCCTTTGAACATTTTCAAGTACATTTTCAAGCTTGCGCTAAGTAGTCAAGTGCCTTCTGAAGAAACACCCTCCACTTCAGGACCATCCCAATTGGTAATTGAGATTTGGGTTTTTGCCTGTACGTATGTATATCACCGTTTACAATTTCAAATCATTTGGATCCACGACTTGTGTCCATCGCCTTGAATTCAATGAGAAATGCTTCGCCTCCTGCCAGGTTTGTGGCACAAGCAAGGTCTTTTAGTTTATTATCCAAATGAGGGAAGAGTTTCTTCCGCTCGCACAAGAGAGTACTTGGAGTGTGAGTCACTGCCCTGTGTTTTGACTGTGAAATGTTAATCCATCTGCTGTTGATAGAGATTGCAGGAGGGAGAGCCAGGGCAGTTACGGTTAGGTCCTGACACCCTGGCATGGAGCCTGACTGGATATTGCAGAGCTCTAAATCTGCCTGTCAGGAGATGGGACACAAGGTAACAACTGCCAGTTAAATCGAATTGCTTAGAGTAAATTGGACAAATTTCGTTAGACCCTTGCCCCCCCTCGCCCAGAACCACATCAGCAAGGGCAATGATGTTAACTTTAGGGTTGAACTTGTGCCTGAGCGAAACTAATTCTGTAGATGCTTCCAGCAAGTGTGTTAGGCTGATTAAAAGCAGCTGCATGGTCAACTCAAATTGTTTTATATATTGATGTTTTGTGTCACCAAATGAGTTGTAGGGGACAGAGGTTCAAATAGCGGTGTTTCGTTCAGGGTGTTGAACAGAGTGTTAGGCACATAAAAATGCTCAATGTATATGGTTTGAATGGAATTGCATTAAATATATTTTTTAATTCAAATAAGCTTTGTTGACTCAGACTTTCTCTTTAATTACAAAAACAAACTCAATAATGTGTTAAAGATGTGCTTTCCTCATTTACAGCCATGTAGAAATCTGGCATACTTCCTCTCAGTTAAACTGCCGAAATCATTAAAAACATAAGTTAGGACAGGAGATTCAACTCAATTAATAATCTTCTGACTTAGAAATCTATTCTTATTGTCATGACGAAATTTCTCCTGGTAAAAAGAGAAAAGGGCTAAAATGTGCTTGTTCTTTTCCATTGCTAGGCTACCAAGAGATGATACTCATGATGTATATGTCAGCTTATACTAGTGATACATGGAACAAAGATCAGCTAATTGGTCAGTTATTAATGGAACTTGTAGATACAATGTCACATCTTCATATACTCTTTCTCTCCCTTTCTCTCCTTATCTTCCTCATTCTCTCTCTCCCTCTCTCTCTTTCAAATGTTCTTACCTGTATTTTGTTTACTTTTGCATGTTTACAAAATTACACTTGTTCGTAATTTTTTCAAATGATTATCATACTGATATTCTTTGAAAGTTGTTTTCTTTTTCTCCCCCCAATACAATGTTATGTATCTAAAGTATATCCATGTTACTGTATCTATTTTGGTTCATTAATTTTACCACTCTAAAATATATGATGTGAATATAAAGTGATTTTTCCATATAGCTGATGGGAAATTAGGGGCTCTTTTGTTGTTATTAGAACAGTACTTTTACAGGTCCTCTTAGACATGTCTTTGAGCTTATATATTAAATTTTTTTCTTTGGAGTATACTCAGTTGCAGAATTCCTGGATATATGTTTAAAACTTTTCTAAGTTGTTTTTTTTTTTAATGTTTTTTTTTTTTTTTTTGAGAGAGAGAGACAGAGACAGAATGCAAGTGGGTTAGGGCAGAGAGACAGGGAGACACAGAAGCAGAAGCAGGCTCCAGGCTCCAGGCTCCAAGCTGTCAGCACAGAGCCCTACACAGGGCTGGAACTCATGAGCTGTGAGATCATGACCTGAGCCAAACTCGGATGCTCAACCGACTGAGCCACCCAGGTGCCCCTGTTTAAAACTTAGTGCTGGGATAGCAAGAGATACAATAGAACAAATAGAAAACCCAGAAGTGGTCTCAAATATATATAGTACTTTGATATATGATATAGGTACCATTGCAGATCATTGAAAATATAAGAATCCTTCAGTAAATAAAATTGGAAAGATTGACCATCAATGTGCAATAAACTAAAAACAAACTTGTAGCTCACAACACAAATAAATCAAGTCCAGTAAAATGAAAGGTCTCAAAACAAATATTTAAACCACTAAAATGAATGAGAATACCTTTCCAATCTAAGGATAGGAAAAAAAAAATAAAATAAAGACACAAAATAAAGTGGCCAGTGAAGAAAATTAATAAACTTGACTACACTTAAAGCAAAACACACAAACAAACAAACAAAAAAACAAAAAACAAAAAACTATAAGCTACCCAATTCAAGAAGATATTTTAATAACATTATAACCAATAGAAATTTAGGGTAGAGTAGAAAAATGCTTATACAAATAAAAAATTCATTTATTAAAGGGATAAAAAATTGGAGGCTATTATCACTCATAAGCATATATAGAGATGCCTAAAGATATTTGTAATCAGAGAAATTGGATTAAAGATCACAAGTTTGTTTGTTTGTTTGTTTTTTCATACTTAATGCACACCCTGTTGAATTTTATTTTGTTTTACTTAGCTGTGTGCACCGGGGTGTGTGTGAAGAGTAAAGTAAAATTTCTAAGTACATAACCCAAGTTATAGCATCATGCCTAAAAACAGTAAGATTTTTAACCTAGAACACATGGCTGAATTGGGAGCTGGCCTATAAGAAGCACTTAGTTGGCATATAGACAGAACCTACTTTGACCTCCAATGATCTCCTGCCTCCCAATGTCCACAATTTCCATTAATCTCCTCCCCCTTGAGTGGTGAAGGTACTTGTAACTGGCTTTTAGCTGACAGAATATGAAAAATATGATGGGATGTCATTTTCATGATTAACGTATGTTAAATGGCTAAGGTCATGGGATGCCACTCCCTTAATTAAGCTACCTTTGTGACCATGCAAAAGGATAGTGCACATGCAATTAAGGTCTCAAATCAGTTAATTTTAAATTAAGTGAAAGGGCTGTTATTTGGGGTAGGCCTGACAATGTAAGGTGAAAGCACATTAGACAGAGACTAGGCCTTTCTGAAGTGAGAGATGTTATCCTACCTGGCCTTAAAGAGGCACACTACCAAGTTAAGAACGTGCTATTTCCAAAGGCCGTCTGGTGGATGACTGTGGGTGGCCTGTAGGACAGGAAGGAAGATTTCAACCAAACAAGCAACAAATGGGAACCCTCCGTCATACTACTGCAAGGAAATTAATATTGCCACCACTCTGCATGAACATAGAAGCAGATCCTTTCCTAGTCAATCCTCCCAATGAGAACTCAGCCTAGCCTTGAGTCGCTGAGCAGAGGATACAACTAAACTGTGCACAGAGTCATTACCCAAGGCAATCGTAACATGTATGTTGTCTTAATCCACAAAATTTGATGTTATTTGTTATGAAACATAGAAAATGAATATAGTTAGCCTTTCAATCAGAAGGAAACTGTTTAGGTTTTGTTATTAGAACATCTTGATCCAGGACTCAGATATCTTTCATTCACTTAACAAATGTTTTTTGAACACCTTCTAATGTGCCAAGGACTGTTCTACGCACTTGGAATATATCAGTAATATGGAATTTATATCTTGGATGGGTTGACATCTTAATGAAGATGATAATTAGATGAGAAAGAAGAGACACATAAGAATAACTAGTAAGTTACATAATATACTGGAAGATAGTAAGTACCATGATCCCAAGGAAATGTTGAATAGAAAGATCACGAATATGGGAAGATACAGGCAGCATTATTAAGGACTGTGTTTAGGATAACCTCCTTTGGGCATATACTTTAAGAATATCGGCTAATGTTTCCCAGCAGAAGCAATAGCTTAATGCAGTGACTTCAGGAAACAGTCTGTCTTACATATCCAGGGAACAGCAAGACAGCCAATAAAGTTGGAGCAGCTGAGCTGGGGGGAAGGTTATAGATGAATGAGACAGAGTGGGGTTCCTGGGTGCCTCACTTGGTTAAGCCTCTGACTTGATTTTGGCTCACTTTATGAACTCACAGTTCATGAGTTTGAGCCCCACATCTGGCTCTCTGCTGACAGTGCAGAGCCAGCTTGGGATTCTCTTTTTCTCCCTCTCTTTCTGCTCCTCCCCCTTACTCTCCCCAAAATAAATAAATAAACTTTTAATTTTTTTATGTTTTATTTTATATCTGAGGGAGAGAGAGCAGGGGAAGGACATTCTGAGGGAGACACAGAATCTGAAGCAGGGTCCAAGCTCCTAGCAGTCAGCACAGAGCCTGATGCGGGGCTCAAACCCACGAGCAGTGAGATCATGACCCGAGCCAGTCAGACACCCAACCAATTGAGCCACCCAGGTGGCCCTAAATAAATAAACTTTAAAAAAAAAAAAAGAATGGGACAGAGGGTATGCAAAGTGTGAGAGAAAGTGCGGATCACAATGGATCAAAGTGTTCAACCGTAGAGTATGGAAAACTAAAGTCACCATTAATCGATATATGCAAAATGGTGAGCACCTAGGTTTTTGTGGGAAGACCAGAAGTTCATTTTTGGAATTGCTGTGTACTGAATTGGCAACACCCCCACCCCCCAATCCACATGCTGAAACCCTAGCCCCCAAGGCAACTGTATTTGGGGATAGAGATTATGGGAGATAAAGTTTAAATGAGGTCATGAAAGTGGGGTCTTAATCTGATAGGTCAGATTGCATTATAAGAAGATAAAGTAAGAGAAAGGTCTCACTCCATGCTCATACACCAAAGAGAGGCCATGTGAGGCCATAGAGAGGAGGCTTCCATCTGAAAGCCAGGAAGAGAGGCCTCACCAGAAACAAATGTGCCCCACCTTGATCTTGGACTTCCAGTCTTCAGCACTGTGGAAGATAAATTTACTTTAAGTTACCTGGTCTTTGCCATTGTGTTGAAATGAACCAAGCAAATTAATACAAACATTTTAAAGTTTACGTGGTTATTAACTAAGTGAAGATGTTGACTAAGCTGTTGTTCATAATGATTCTCTGCCATGAAAAAAAAAAGTGTGTGTATCTAAATTATCTAAAGAGGAATTCCTCCATCCTTCAGTGCCTGTTTGGCTTAGCTTCATATTGGCTGCTGGAGAACCCATACTACACGTAGGGGAGGCACTACTTTCAATGCATTTCTATTTAATTTCCAAATGTATGTCCGTGTGTGGAATATGTGCCGTGTGTACACGTACATCTATGTAGTAGGAAATGAAAGAGAGGGAGTGGCTATTGTGAATCTTCCAGAAAGCAGATTTTAATACTCACCAAAAAATAAAATTCACCTGGATTACATCCCAGGCCGTGTAAATGGAAGGAAACGGTTAATGGACACTTAGGCTCTTTCCATAATTTGGCTATCATTGAAAGTGCTGCTCTAAACACTGGGGTACAAGTGCCCCTATGCATTAGCATTCCTGTCTCCCTTGGGTAAATTCCTAGGAGTGCTGAACTGATGAATGGATAAAGAAATTTTGCTTTATATACACAATGGAATACTACATGGCAATGAGAAAGAATGAAATATGGCCCTTTGTAGCAACGTGGATGGAACTGGAGAGTGTGATGCTAAGTGAAATAAGTCACACAGAGAAAGACAGATACCATATGTATTCACTCTTATGTGGATCCTGAGAAACTTAACAGAAGACCGTGCGGGAGGGGAAGGGGAAAAAAAAGTTAGAGAGGGAGGGAGGAAAATCATAAGAGACTCTTAAAAGGTGAGAATAAACTGAGGGTTGATGGGGGTGGGAGGGAGGGGAAAGTGGGTAATGGGCATTGAGGAGGGCACCTGTTGGGATGAGCACTGGGTGTTGTATGGAAACCAATTTGACAATAAATTTCATATTTAAAAAAAAGGAAACGGTTAAATTCAAGTACATACATTTCTTTTATATTGCTCTAATTTGCCTTGATAAAAACTCAGAGGAGTGAACAGAAAAGCAAAATTAAGGTATTCAGGAATAAGGGCAACAATCTTGCTATTAACAAAAACAGCTACGTAGTGAGGACATTTGGGGGACAACGGGGAGTACACAGACTTGTGGACAGAGTCCTTATGGTATGAACTCAAGAGAGTTTAACTTCATTTTCAGGTTTAATAGTCAATCTTGTAAGAATAACCTTATTGTTCCTCTGGCTCCTTTGGGTGCTATGCTTGAAATAATTTTGTTAGAAGGCACAGTGACTGAACACAGTTTTACTGATTCTTAATCAGCAAGCCAAAAGACAGAGGTATTAACAGACTTGAAGGGACTTGTTAGCTGGATGTCGGTCTCCAGTGAGATTTTCTTCTGTTTTGTTTTCCGACCTATACAAACCTTTTTCTTTGTTCTCGTCCTGTTTTTATTATGATAGCATATGTCAAATTCTTATGAGAAAAAAATCTGGTAGATAATTTTATGCAAATTGTTTCTATTTTTAAAGCTCAGAAGTGGTTACATTACATCGAATAGCATATACATTTAGACAATCAGGAGCTAAAGGGAAGATTATATCATTATTTACATTAAAGTTATAATCAAATAGGTAAGACAGTCAATTAAGACCAACTGGGACAATGTAAGAGTTTAAAGTTTTTTAAGCGACTGACATCTGGGAAAATCATTCCTGAATGTGATGGGAGTTTCCTAGTTTTTGAAGGGTTGGTTAGACCGAGAACACCTGCCAAGTAGGAGATCTGAACATTGTCAAATGTGCAGAATGTTGAGACTTATATGCAAAGAACATTTGAAATATGATACAGGAAGTAACTCAGAGACAGATACAAATGTAGATGACAATTATAAATGTCAAAATGAAAATAAAAATTCAAATTCCTATGAATATACACAGTTTTCAGCCCTGAATTATTGTGAAAATAAATGTGACTTTATCATATTCCATACCCTGAAATACTAAAATGAGAGGAATGAAAGACAAAGGACCATGGGAGGCTCTTGTTTTTTTTTTTTTTTTTAAGAGATACAAGTCACACACAACTTAGTATATTCACTGGGTTATGTTTATTCACCATTAGCAGTCATTCCTCATTTCTCCCCAACCTTCCCCAGACCTAGGCAACCACTTATCATTCTGAATCTATTGATTTGCCTGTTCTGCACATTTAATATAAATGGAATCATACAACATGTGGCCATTTGTGTCTACCTTCTTTCACTTACCATGATGTTATCAACCTTCATTCATGTGATAGCCAGTATCAAATACTTCATTTGTTTTTACTGTTGAAAATATTCTATTGTATAGACACACTATACTTTGTTTATTTATTAACCCATCGATGGACATTTGAGTTGTCTCTGCCTTTTGGCAATGATGAAAAATGCTGCTAAGTAGGGTCCTGTTTAAATTTTGTGTAGGCATACATGTTTGTTTCTCTTGGGTTTTATATCTACAAGTGGAATTGTTTGGCCATATTATGGTAGGTAGTTAGATAGTTTTGTGAGGCCTGGGTTCCACAGGAGAGAGGGTAGGGGGGCAGGCGATATGTGGGAGGCATGGGAGACCTGCAATTAGGCATATCCTGTCCAGATGGTCAAGGGGAATTCCAATACAGAGGCCACAAGACACATATGTGCAGAAAGAAAAAAAACAAACTGCAGTTAACATTGTGGTATGGCCTTCCCTCCACCTTGGACTTCCTTAGGGGATGCTAGGTAAGAAGTAAGACAGAAGTAAGAACATGATCAGGTCATGGATCGTGAGTTCAAGCCCCATGATCTCACAGTTCGTGAGTTCAAGCCCCATGTTGGGCTCTGTGCTGACAGCTCAGAGCCTGGAGCCTACTTCAGATTCTGTGTCTCCCTTGCTCTCTGCCCCTCCCCCACTCATGCTCTGTCTCTCTATCAAAAATAAATAATAATTAAAAAAAAAAACAACAAACATAAGACTAAAGAACTAAATGCAGGCACACCATAACAAGGAAGGAGTCTTCCTTCAACAGCCAACTATTAGAAAGGTCAGAGGCCCATCCTAGCAGCACTCTGCAAAAAGCCAGATCAAACCAGACCAGACAGACTGAAGATGGCAGTTGCCATATTTGGAAATACCTGACCAAATTACAAACAAGAGGTGGAAACCATGCTTCCTGCCCCCAATAAGGAATATTCTACTCCTGGTTAACAACAAAAACCCTGGGACCAATTCTGTTCAGGGCACTTGAGTCTCTCAAGCTCCTTGCTCATCCCTCTTGTGAGTGCACTCAGTCAACTCTGCTTGTTCCTGCTTTCTGGTCTCTTGTTTGAATTCTTCCCCTCGAGAAGACCAAGGACCGAGGGCTGCACTGCTCCAGGCGGGAACAATATGGCAATCTGTGTTTAACCATCTGAAAAACTACCAAATTGTTTTCCAGTATTTTATATCTTCAAAAGCAATCTGTGAGGGTTTCAGTGTTTCCACCTCCCGTTTATTATTTATCATTATGCTTGTGGGTTAAAAGTAGTATTTCATTTTTTTTTATTTGAATTTCCTTCATGACTAATGATATTGAATATCATATGCATTTTTTATATATTAGCGCATTCCCTCCATTTTTAAAAAAGAATACCCCCTTTCTTTAAAGCCATTTCAGTTTCATAGCAAAATTGAGAGGAAGATACAGAGATTTCTCACATACTCCCTTCCCCCCAACATGCATAGCATCCTCCATGATCAACACCCCCCACGAGAGTGGTACATTTGTTACAGCTGATGAACCTATATCAACACATCACAAATACCCAAAGTCCATAGTTTACATTAGGGTTCACCCTTGGTGGCATTACTGTATGGATTTAGACAAATGTATATTGATACATATCTATCATTATAACATCATACACAGCATTTTCACTACCCTAAAAATCCTCTGTGTAAAGCCTTGATTTTGACTTGAGGTAATCACTGGGTGAGACACCATTAAAAGAGGGAAAAATAAAAGAGCTGAGAGAGAATCAAACAACACATTATCTATCACAGTGATTAGTTTTAGCAACAGCCTTGAATTGCAATATTTAAACAATATTTTGACATTTAAATTGTGCCAATCAAACTATATTAAAGTGAATTCTAAAACAATCCTTCTTCTAATATTTTAGAAGATTAGGAGTTATTTTACAAAATACAGTCCTGGTTTATCTTTTCTGAGAAGAGCTAGATTTGCATATTTCTGTTTTGCTTAAAGCACTTGCATGTATTTTTAGATGGAGAGAAATGATAAATACTTAAATGTATGCCTAAAAAGCAGGAAATTGTATGCTATTTACACATCTTTCCAGAGAGAGTGTTAGGAAATAATTCTATAAAGTATAATAAATCTTCTATCCAAGATATTATATTATAATTACTTTAATTTTACTCTACATTGGCTAAAATAATTTTGTAGGAGATCTTTCTTAAAAATAAAAAGTCAAGGGGCGCCTGGGTGGCTCAGTCGGTTAAGCAGCCGACTTCCGCTCAGGTCATGATCTCGCGGTCCGTGAGTTCGAGCCCCGCGTCGGGCTCTGTGCTGACAGCTCAGAGCCTGGAGCCTGTTTCGGATTCTGTGTCTCCCTCTCTCTGATCCTCCCCTGTTCATGCTCTGTCTCTCCCTGTCTCAAAAATAAATTAAAAAGAGTTAAAAAAATAAAAAAAAGTCACAAGTAATTTTTCTGAGTTCCATATGTGCCATTACACATATAGGTACATTTCTATTTTAATAAATGCCATCATAATTTCAAGACCTGTGCTAATAAGGCTATTTCTGTGAGCAGCAACTAGTCAAGCAACATCATATAACAAGGTCCAATATTTAAAAAAAAATAATTTATGAGGTGTAAAATGCAAGCATTAGCTTTCATAAAATGTTTATTTTTTTTATAATCAAATATTCCTAAATAGATTCAACTCATTTATAGTGTGCATTTTAGTATCTATTGTATATTAACAATAACTTTTTAGATACTTTTACAAGGCACGAAATTGATAGTATTTAAGAGACATTTTGTTTGTAAAATGCACACTCTGGATGTGGAGCTAGAAAAACAAGTCTTATATCATCTGTGGATCTCCTGGAGAGGCTCAGGTTTTAAGTTTCTTCAAATCATGTGAATCATTACTTGGTTTAGCTTATCAGCAGTTTGTTTTAGCTTCTTATGTATTAGCTAACAAATCAAATATTGCTTTACACTTTGGGGGAAGTAAGAGCTAGAGATATATAATAAGACATGTACCTTAATCAAAAACTGTTTATAATCTAGTTGAGAGTATTGAGATTGCTAGCTAAACATTAGATTTTAATAAAATGCGAAGAGACAAATGTTTTACTTTTTCACACTACTGGCCCATTACCCAATCTGAGAGGTATGTGGAAAACTCTCAAGTAAGATGATATCAGAACTGAATCTTGAAGAATGTAGGTTAGTTCAGTAGGTTAAGCAGGGTTTTCTTGGAGCAAGGAATAAAAAAAAAAAAAATCGGACAGCATAGAATTCCATGATGAGTATGCAATAAGTCTCATTACTGTGAAGTATGACGCAGAAGAATAATTAGTCTGACCAAGGGGAAGGATAAAGTCAAGGAGGTCAATACTGCAGAAGACGAAAAGGTGATAGCAACAATCCAGAGATCTCAGAGAAAAATGTAGGCCAATTTTAATATCGATGGTTGGAAAGGGATAAACTCAAGAAATATTTGGGAACTAGAATTAACATAGGATGTAGGGTGGCAAGGGAGAGTGTGAATGAATGTAAGAGTTGAAAGAAAAGTATCTAGAATGATACTATGTTTCTTAATTTGTCCTGTAAGTATATTATTCCCCAAGAAAGGAAAATCAGGAAGAGCAGCATATCTGGTAGGAAGATGGAAAGTGTTGTTTTGGAGACAATATGGGTATGATTTCTAGAGTACAAACAGGAAAACATATTCAACTAACTGGATGCAAAAAACTGAAACTCATGAGACATATTAAGGATGTAGACATGATTTGGAACACTTGGTTACAAAACAAGGGAACCCTAATAATTTCTTAAATCTTATTCTCAAGGTAGATCAATGAATTTTTATCAGTTGAACCATCTGAAGTCTATGCTGGATCTCTGAATATAATGTAAAAATAGAGATCATGCCTTGCTAGGAAGAAGATGATATTCTCCATTATACCTAGAAAAAAAAGTGCAAAATGTTGTGTTCAAAAGTTGTTAGCTTTCGGGGGAAAAAAAAAGTCGTTAGCTTTGTAGATTTGTGAGTGATTAATGGCAAAACTCACATTTGATGGCTTCTATTTTCTCAGTGGTATAAAAAAGATCACCAGATTGTTGTGTACAGAGTGAAAAAAGAATATTAGCTTTAATGAAACAGAAGAAAACATACAAATTTACTTCAGAAACTAAACAAAAGTCAACTTACTACCATTTTAGAATTATCTGCCATGTCATAAATGAATGCATGTTGTAATTAGAGTTATAGGCCTTTGGATGGAGAGTTATCTTAATGGAATCAATAACCACATAAGTCCTTAAGAACAGAACTTTCTCAGCTGTGGTTAGAGAGAAATATGAGCCTACAAAAAAAAAAAAAAAGAGTCAGAAAGATGTGATATGAGAAGAATTGGACCATTGCTGGCATTAAAAGTGGAAGAACAAAACCATGAGTCATGGGATAACCCTCAATTTATAGCTAGAAAGAAAATGGAGTTCTTAAAGGGAAAAACCCAGTCTTTCCCCCCCCGGCCATGAGTCTTTCTTCTGTGAGTCTCATTTACTGTTCACACAAAATGCTTCACTTCTGGTCACTATATGTGTGGAGGTTGGTCCCCCACACCAAGCAATGCCGTGTCCCACCAGCTTGGTATCCTACAATTTGACTCAATTCTAGTACTACCTATTTGGGGATGGTGTCGGATCCCACAGGTCAAAAATTCAGTCCCGCAAGAATGCCCCCACCCTGCTACTTCAGATGCCAATAGCAAGTAGCAGGTTCTCAGGTTACCTACAACTTTTTCCAACTTGGCTATGAATTGAAGTTTCCCACAACCCTATCTTCAGTTCCGCTGATTTGCTGATGCAGCTAACAGAACTCAGAGAAACATTTCTTTAATGTTTACCAGTTTATTAAAGAATGTGATAAACGACACAGATGAACAGCCAGATGAAGAGATATATAGGGAGAGGTAAGAGCATTCTAAGGATGCGAGTTTCTGTCCCCATGGAAGCAGGATGTGTCACCTTCTGGTATGGATGTATTTCCAACCTGGAAGCTCCCCAAACTCCATAGTATTGGGATTTTATGGAGGCTTCTTCACATAGGCATGATCGATTATTATAATATCAATAATATCATAAAATTAATACCCTTCTCTTGAGAGATTGGGAGTGGGAAGCTGAAAATTCCAAGCTTCTAATTATGGTTTGATTTTTCTGGTGACCAGTGCCCATCCAGAGCCATCCAGGAAGCACCTAGTGTTGCTTCATTAGAACATATGAGGGTCCTACTGAGAAATATAAATATTTCTTAGTATTTCACAAGAATCTTAGTCCAAGAACTACAAGGAACCAAATTCTGCCAGCAACCAGAATGAACAGAAGCAGATTCTCCTCTAGAACCTCCAGAAAGAAACACAAGATGCTAACACCTTGATTTTAAGCCCAGTGAAATTCATACAGTCTTCTTACCTGCAGACAGTAAGGTAACAAAGCTCAGGCTTTAAGTCACTAAGTTTATGACAATTTTCAATAGCAGTAATAGACAGCCAATACATACTTCTTCCAGAAACTCCCTCCATGGACTCATGGAATGCTTTTTCCACTGTTACGGCATCTGTACAACATTGTTTCTGGCCAGTAATTTATTCCACAACAACAACAAAAAAAGTACAATGATAGAATCACATCCATGGGATTAACAAATTCTTCTTTGAATCACATAATCCAGAATCTGCTGGATTAACACAAAGTTTTATTGGTTTATTAAAAATTCAGTGGTGAAATTGTTGGGAGATAAGAACTTGAAAAATAGCAATGGCATTCTGTCTAGGAATGCATTGGCTGCTTTGAATCAGAAACATAGGACTGTCCCACGTATAGCCAAATAAACGAGTCTGGAAATCAAAAAATCAAAGTGGAAGTGGTGTCTCTAGTTACTAAATGTAATAACTCCTTCATACACTTAAAAAGAAAAAAATCCCAAGGGCATCTAGGTGGCTCAGACAGTTAAGCATCCAACTCCAGTTCAGGTCATGATCTCGCAGTTTGTGAGTTCAAGCCCTGCGTGGGGCTCTGTGCTGACAGCTCGGAGCCTGGAGCCTGCTTCGGATTCTGTGTCTCCTTCTCTCTCTCTGCCCCTCCACAACTTGTGCTCTGTCTCTCTCTGTCTAACAAAAATAAATAAATGTAAAAAAATTAATAAAAAATAAGTGAAAAATAATCCTATCCTGGTAACTCTTCATTTTGTTGACTTGGATACCTTAGTTCCCAATGGTGGTGGTGGTAGGGAGATTCTTCCAATACGACTCTCAGAACAATTCCATTTAATTAAAAATGAGACTGCCACCTAGCTTTTTGGGGATCCTTACATTACTATAACAACAGGCAAAAAATAGCCTACCGTACTGGATGGATCTACAACAATTACCAAATAAAATTGAGTTGTTTGCTAAAAAACAAAGGCAAAGAGGACAACATCTGGCACCCAGGGAATTCTATGGACTTCCTCTTAGTGCTTCCATGTCCAATAATTACAATTAATGAAACACCAAAGAATCTCAAATTCAGGATCATGAAGGACTCAGACTCTTTGGGAAATAAAGTTTGGGTTCAACCCAGCTGAGGTCCTGACTAGGCAAGGGAAACATGGAATGGATAGCAGAAAAGTCTAATTAGTCTAAAAGACTAATAGTTTTGTTTATTTTCTCTTTTCTTGTTATGTGTACCTATTTGCAAATTGATTATTTTTTTTAATTTTATTTTTCTTCCATCCCCTTTCTACTTTATAAAACACATTGTTGAAGGTTAGCTTTAGACCAATGAAACTATGACTGGATTTGAAGAGCTATTAATATAATCAGAGACAGATTCAATGACTGTTGGGACTGTATTTCCACATTTTGGGGGATGAAGTATGAGAGAGTCTTCACTCTATGAAGGACAGCATTTAAATTCAAGTTAAATGAATATGAAACAGTGTGTACAGTAACTTAGCAGCCGATGGAATTATCTGTGCCAATTTTCAATTACTTTCCACACAGTTTCCAATCCACTTCTCTTTGCCCTACTTGTGAAATGTTAGCCTTTGTCAATAGGGTGCGAGAAGGACACTCCTCTGAGGCCAGAGCAACTCAGTGGGTTTGTGCCCCTTCTCCTGTGGAACAGCTGTCAGCAGAAGGATGTACCAGAGGCTAAATGGTACTTAATACAGCAACGACATAGTGAAAAGACTGCCCTGCCAGCCACCTCCAATTAATTTCTCTGCCACCAGTGAAACATGTACTGTGGGCCCTCTGACCACACCCTCTAGGATATTGGTTACTGGTAGGCGGCATGTTTCTGGGTCAGCTGTGCCCTCTAAAATGAAATCTGAATCTCAGATCTTCGTTCCTTGCATGCTTGTACTTAGCTTTTGAGGCAGTAGCTACTATGTGTATTTGTTATTTACCTATTTCTAGGAGTCCTCTTTTGTCCTTTCAATATTTTGCCACCTTTATGGTTAAGCAGTCCTTATATTAAATGTTATATGTTTAAATTACTCGCATAGCTTTATCTCCCGGCTGGACACACTGACTGACACACACATGTGGATTAGTTAAGAAAGAACAATTTTGGTAAGATATTCTAGATGAGTACTTGCAAAGATAATTAATTGCTTAAAATTCTCTAATCAAGACTAAGAATTGTTGCAATAATAGTTAATAATTTCAAATTTGATAATCAAGCCTGATAATATATAAATTAGACATGGAAATTTACATAACAAAACAGGCATGGAATTATCACGCAGATAAAGATCAAAAATCCTAATTATTCTGTTATTCCCTAACAAAATTTGAGAATTTGGAGAAGTCACAAAGAACTTTGGAAAGAAACAAATGTACTAGAAATTACAAAATGCATTTCTGTATTCAATTACTCTTCATTTGTTTTGTTTTGTTTTCATCTGGGATTTCAAATATCTCCAAGTATTCTTTGGCTAAAATGAGTGCATGCTGTGCACGTTGTCAATCAAACTATGTCAGATATGATGATCAAAAGATTTAAAATGATAAAAGTTTGTGAGAGATGACACGGTATTAAGACTTCAAAGAGCAACATGACTTTCTCTTGACAGTATCGAGGACAAAGTACTTTTATGATTTTCATTACGACTTGTTTGTACACTTCTTTCTTTTATAAGCTCTTCTTCTTTTTTTTTTATTAAGGATACATATAATTATCATTAGGACAAGGGCTTCCTATTTTTCCCTCTCTTCAGATAATAAAATGAGCTGAGATACCATTAGAAATACCACACAAAGATCTGAGTCAATAACACAACAGTGCACACCATCCAAATCAGTCAGAATAAAGAGGAATCATTGAGGATTCATAACATTTTACTGGATAGTTGGACCATCTATTAATATGGAAATGTATTTCTTCGCCTAAAGGAGATTATGGTCTAATTAAGAATACAAGAGAGCTTAGTAATCAACACAAACGTGTGCAGGTAAAAACAAGTTATGACAAGGGTTAGTTGAAGGGGATTTAGGGATTATGCTGGCAGTCTGAAGAAGGAGCAGAAAATGTCAAGAATGAATAGGATACTGTGGAAAATATTTTCATAGTTGATCAGATGTGTATGTTTAAGTGTCGTTTAAAGGTATTGAGTATGCAAAAATTCTCTAAAAGCAAAAACGATGATGGACATGGTTCAAATATTGATACTGCAAGTATTTATTCCAAGTACATCTCCTTGCTAAACTTTACGGTATAGAACCAAAGAATAAAAGAAACACACAAAGATGGAAGGATATTAAAGTTTTCATGATTTTCACAAAAATGGATCTTGCAAGTTTATGACTTCATATTTTCAAGAGCTACCTTAGATCCCTTCAATTGGGCAAACATCTACCAGCCACACCCCACTCTTCCCATATCAAGATATTACATGTTCTCCAAACAATGACCAACCTTAAATTCCCTAATTACAATTCACCTGTTTTTGTTGGATTTTTTGTTGGCAGAAATGTCTTCATCTTAGCTTGTTCTATTCTGAAAGGTACAGTTTGATTTATTTAAAGCCTTGGTCACTTTTTTTCTGAAAAATCCTAATTATCCTAATAGATTGGGTACATTAACTCTATGGAGTCATAACCACAAGCATTATGTCCTAATAGACGTAAATATAGGAATACTATTCAACACTTCTTTATAACACCGATAATCAGCAATGGCATTGCTAACTAAACTTTGGCAGTCTAGCACCAATCACATATGTATTATTATTATTATTATTATTATTATTGCAATTATATAAATCATTATGTGGTAGAAATTTTTCAGCAGTTTATGATGTCCTTCTCTTCCTGGGCACAGAGTAAGTCTGTATTTCTCAGCCTCTTTGCAGTGTCAATGGGATGGGAGTAGAAGTCATCTCTACCACTGATTGGAATGGATCCTATAAGTTTTCCATATGTGCTCTTCCATTCTTTGTTTACCTTTATCACCAAGAGATAGAGATGAACTCTAGGGAAATCACGAAAGCCATGTATTGAAGATGGTCAGTCAGCCCAGGTCCTGAGTTGGCTATATGGAATAAATGGCCCTGTTCCACTAACTTCACCTTCTAAGAACACACAAGTTCTAGAGACTATGTTTTTTATAGAGAGTAGCAATTGTTCCAACCATCTTTGCTTATTACTAAGCACACAGACATACACAAACACATACTCATTATTCAACTTCTGTATTTTGATATATCGTGTTTTACGTAAAATATTAGTATGAATTCTAATTTTTGTGGATCTCAGGTTGATCTGAATCTGTCCTATATTTTAAGCACATATCATTGAACCTCACTTTTTACTTCAGACCTAGCATATTCCATCACATTTCAGATCTCTGTCCTCAGACTGAATCTTTCTCATTCCTTTTTTTTTTTTTAAGTATTTTTTTAGAGTAACATTGCTTTCTGGAAATAGGATGTCCCAGGCACATCCTCTTCCCTGTCCTGAAATCCAGGACTTGCTACTCCTTAGGAGGCCCAGAGCTTCTTTGGTGAGGAATAGTATAAAGACCTGAATTATAAGCACAGGGGAAATCAAGCAAAGAGAAGGTCTTAAGCTTATGTCATTCCAGATGCTACTGGTTAAACACCTGACTTTCAGAGTCCATGTAAGGCAAAATTTCCCCTCATTCCAATTTATCCATATTAAACAGGACTATTTCCAGGCCATTAGTTAGGAAATACTGGTGTTTCAGGACAGGGAAAATTCTTCAAGTTCTTATACTGTTAACGACTAATTTTCCCCCAAACCTTACTTTCATTAAGATTTTCTGTTTATATGCCACTTTTTTTTGCTTAAAGAAAAACATGTTTGCATTTATGAAAGCTTTGATTTGGACAACGCTTCTGAAGAACAGAAACCCTGTTTTGTTACACATAGATACTGAGACCCAGAAAAGCAAATAACAATTTAAGTAGTTGGGTTTGAACTCAGAGCATCAGACTCCAAATCCAGTCCTGTTTTTACCTGTGTTATTTCTTAAATTGTCCAGTTCCTATCAGAAAGATGCTCCCCTTTTATTTATAGAGGTACACATGAGCTTAGCTGATGTACTTTTACCCTTGTAATAACTCCAGGGCAGGAGCCCTTTTTATGTCATGGTGGCTTTGACTGCTAGATTTTCACCAACAATCCAGTTGTCTTCTTGAACTTTAGATTGCATTTTCCAGGCTCTCTTCCAGTTAGGGGTTATCATATACTGAATTCTGCCAAAGGAATCTGAAAGCAATGGTGTGCTTTTTTTCTGGCCAAAACTTTTCAGAAACAGGTATGCCTCCTTCACACATTCTTTCCCCTTCCATCGACTGGATATAAATAATAACAAAGCTGTAAAGAATGATAGCCATTTGAGATGAAGGAATCTGTTGTTCTTGCATCACCCATAGTGGAGAACCAAGTGACAACAAAAAATGATGTGTTTGGGACCATTATATGAATAACACAGTATTTGAGACACTATGCAGTTTTGAACATATTTGCTACCATTTTCCCATACATATTGAATATTTCATGACGGAGTTTCCTGTTTTCTACATTTTGCTATCAGTTTTTTTAAGTCTAAGATTGTCTTTCCACCTGTTTTATATACTTTTTATCATCTATTTCTTCAAAGGTCTCTTTCTTTACTTTTCCTTTGTCTTCTTAGCTTTCAGCCTTACTTCTCTTTCAAATGACATACCACATAATATCACATACAACATACAATTTCCATCATATTTTTCAACAATAAAAATATTGATTATCTTCAACAATCATAAAAGCACTATTCTAATTAACTATAATACATACAAGAGTCAATCAAGGATACAATTGTTTCCAAATGTTTTGTTAATGTGACCATAGTGTTGACTCTATAGCTGGAAATAAAGTAGTACAAAGCTGTGTCCCAATGGACAACCTCCATATGGAATATATCAAAGTGCATGCTCCATTTCTCCAACAATATGATGACCCGCAGCTTCAGAAATTCAAGGTACAGAACATTTACTCAACCATGATTTACCTACTCGAACTTCATATTAATATCACAACTCATGTGGTCACAATATCGTCCCAATGGGGTAAAACCAATTAGTTATATAATTTTTCATATCTAAATACAAAAGCAGATTTGTATAGGTCAATTGATTTTGAGTGCAAAAGTTCAAATTTCTCATTTATGATATATTTTGTATCCACTTTTCCCAACTTCCATTACATGGTGACTGCACACTCCAAGTCAACATAGGTAAAGCTCTAGCAATTGAAATGTAACCCCTTGGGGTGTCTGGGTGGCTCAGTCGGTTAAGCCTCCAACTTCAACTCAGGTCACAATCTCATGGTTCGCGAGTTGGAGCCCCATGTCAGGCTCTGGGCTGATGGCTCAGGCCTGGAGACTGCTTCTGATTCTGTGTCTCCCTCTCTCTCTGCCCCTCCCCCGTTCATGCTCTGTCTCTCTCTGTCTCAAAAATAAATAAACGTCAAAAATTTTTTTAAATAATAAAATATAACCCCTTTGAGGGGTGCCTAGGTGGCTCAGTCAGTTAAGTGTTCAACTTTTGATTTCAGGTCAAGTCATGATCTCACAGTGAGTGAGATCAAGCCCTGTGTTGGGATGCATGCTGAGAGCATGGACCAGCTTGGGATTCTCTCTCCCTCTCTCTCACCCCCTTGCTCCCTCATTCTCTCTCTAAAATAAATACAAAAACTTTTTTTATTTAAATCTAACCCCTTTGAGTAGTTGTATTAGTCTTCCTTTGGGGCAGTTCATAATAATCCAATTAACTACAGATAAATTTATTGATCCCCATGTAATAAATAATGGTAAAGGCAGAGATTTTTTAAAAGTTATTTGAATCACATTTTCTATTTCTTACACCATTTTCGTTAATTTACTATAAGTTGCACTGGATAGTAAACCTTTCTAACTTGCCAATGTTATGCAAAACAACTTCTTTTCTTTTTTTCCATCTTTTTTTTTTTTTTGTTATCTTTTAAGCCACAATTTGTCTATCTCTAGCAATTTCCTCTTGAGTCACAATTTACTGGGTCACTCAGAAGCACAAAATTAATTAGGAAGCACTGTATTGGTACAGGGGAATCTTAGATATTGACTTTTTTCTCCCTTTTCAAGTTAGCTCTTTTGTACCTTTGAATTTAAACTCACATACCAATAATTAAGTTATGCCTTAATTGTAAGATGCATATTTCTTTTTACCTAAACAAGCTGTATCAAGTTATCCTTTACAGGACTCTATGCACAGACAATTGTTCTTTTGGATATATGTTTTGATTGGTAGATAATTTAGTAGATGCTGTTTGTTCTCCAGAAATTTTATGTGAAGAGTTATCCCCCCATCATTCTAAATGTTCATTCTCTTCCTATCCTTGAATTCTTCAATTATATATGTTTTCAAGTAGACTTATCCTTCTTTGAAGTCAGTGCTCCACTCTCCTTATTACCCACCACCCCGCATGTCTAACCAACACTATATAAACCTCAACTTTTCACTTCTGATATTTAGTAATATCAGTTTCCCAGGTACTGGATCCCACTTCCCAAGGAACATAATAATATGAGGAAGAGTCTGAAAAGGGCCTCTATTTTTTTATGCATGTATAATGTCCAAGTCACCATACCATCTACACCCTCACACACAAAGCAGGTTTGCATTTACCCCTAGCACTCAGAATCAACCTTTTCAAGTATGTCCATTTAGACCTCTCCACCAGAGCATATGAATCCTTTGCATTATATTTTGTTCTTGCCTGACCATAATGTAAAACAATGTGGATGTACATATGCAGGAAGGGCATATTTGTTAGATTTTACTGGCTACTGAAATTCCTTAAATTCCTGTATTTGTAATTTAAACTGGAGGCAGTGGTGATGGAGACACTGAAAAGCCCCACCAGCACTGACAAAAATACTTTGCTAGCTTGAGTTAATAATTATATTAGTTCTCCCATATGCCAGTCCATGAAATAACATACATTTTTCTAAAACTACAACAATCCATTTTTGTAAGACTATTTTAAACAATGTGGATTTCATTTATGAAGGACCCTTTTCCTATTAAAAACCTATTTCATCCTGAATATCTATGGATAGATTGAACAGGCATTTCATTTTTCCTTAATCTAAACAACCTGTATAATCCCTTTCAAACATTGACACTATAGTTGCTGTTTTCCCTAAAACCTTAAGGCAAGAATGTTATTTTAAGCACATATTCAATATACATATATCTTTGTGCATTCAAATAGTGATCTTTACTTTTGTCAATTTTATGGTATTCTCATATTATTCTTTTAAAAAGTATTTTTACTAACAAATACTTATTCCTGAAATTTCTGTTAACTTAATAATAAAAATAACTGAAAGTTTCTGAGGACCTACATGCACATATTTGGCATATATAATATCTCATTCTCACATAACTCTGAAAGGTAGGTATTATGCATTAGTCCTAGTTAAGGAAATTTCAAGAATTGAAATATTTCCCCCACGATGACACGGCTAATACATGGCAGAAATAGAGATGCAATCCACATTATTTGTCTGACTCCAAAGGTCATTTCCAAGTCTAAATATTTTAACTCTTATTTACAAACAAAACAAAACAAAACAAAACAATACCTTGTAACCACATGTAATTCTATGCATTATCTTGTCCCCTTGCTATTAGTGTACTTATATATCATTAAGACCTAAATATCAGTTAGTATATTTTAAGTCACCACATGCTGATGTACTGCAAAATGTTTAGAAACAAATTGCTCTGAAGCTTAACACTTTATCCCTGTATAGTTTTTCTCCAAGCACAAGGTTATTCTGACGTTTACTATCCATTTTATAGGAAAAGAATTTAAAAAGGAAATTTGCATATTTTCTGATATACCTGAGAGTTAGAAGTTCCCTACTGTTAGTCATTTAGAAAGTAGGTGTACCTATTTGAAATGACACTTTTTCCTTCGTAATACTTTCTGGTATACATTTTCTGGCATTTCATTATGGGCGAATTACCTTCTCATTATACATTTTAGGAGATAAAATGAAGATCTGGATTAAGGGGTATTCACAGGCATAGATTCAGGGAAAGTTGATAAAGCTGTATTCTAAAGAGAGTCATTCTTGCCACTACTGAGTAAAAATACTTAAAATTTTCACTCAATTTAATTGAGAATTTTAACTTAATACATATGTATTATTTCATATACATCACAATTATTATAATATTCTCTAAAATAATTAAGAATATGTAAATATTAGAAAAGGTAAGTTTCTAAATCCCAAATGATTTAAGTTTTACTTCATTTTTCACTTACTAATCTGGAAGAGGATAACTGGGGCCAGTTCAGGAAGCAAGAACATGAGTTAGTCGATGACTTGCTATGATTACCATCAACTTCTCTTAGATCATCATCACCAAATAGTGTCTCATGGTTTAACCAGATATAATGCACAGTATACTCAATCATGGTGCTGTCTCATCACTTGAAGCTTATAATTGCAAAATGGTAACAAATCATATGAAATTATAAAGTCAAAAATATTTGATTTTATAACCCTATTAAAATCAAGAACCTGTCCATGAAGAGATTACATTTTCAGTGAATTTTTGAGGAGGAATCTTTTTTACAGTCTCTGGGAGAAAGAGCAATAAAGGAAAAAATATATATATATAAAGCACTAGTTAAATAACATATTCATCACTCTAATTAATTATTAAACAAAATAATTCCCATGAAATTACAAGTGTGTTTTTATAGGTGACTGAAGTAAGTAAATGCATTTTAGGAAAAAGAGCCAAGGAGAGTGCAGAAAGAATTAGATTGTAGAAATAATAAATTAGAGAAATTTTGCATGTTTGAACTAATACGAATGGCTATAAGAGTAAAAAGTCACCCAGGGATAAGACAACAGTTGGAATTAAAATAAAAATATTTGTGAATAGTAATATTAGACAGAGACTACAAAGTAGCAGACAAATTGAAGAAATGGAAGACCAGTGATGCACTAGTCAAAAGAGCTTTAAGAATAAGTCTGGCTAACTAGGTCAAATGTTTGAGAAAATGTTTGTCAAATGTAGAGAATGCATTAAATTTGATAATAAGATGTGACTGACAATGTTGTAAAGCAAACTATAATGATGATAAGAAAACATATTCAGAGAGGAAAAACAAATAGATGGGAGAAATTCTAGATAGTGTTAAGACTGCTAGCTATTTCAAGGAGTATAGTATTGAAGAGAAAGAAAGAAAGAAAAAGGAATAGTAGCTACATGTTAAAGAAAAATCAAGAGTAGATTTTTTTTTCAAATAGGTGAAATCAGTGCATTTTTAAGTAGAAAGGAATGGATCAAAGAATAGGAAGTGTGGGGGCCCTGAGAAAGATGAGAGAAAGGGTGTACTGGATTAGAGGAGGCACAGAAGAAGGTGAGAGGGAATGGCATCAAAAGCACAGGTCGGTGGGAGGCCTGGGTGGCTCAGTAGGTTAAGCATCGAACTTGGGCTCAGATCATGATCTCATATCTCATGGTTCATGAGTTCAACCCCCACATTGGGCTCTCTGCTGTCAGCATGGAGTCTGCTTCAGATCCTCTGTCCCCCTGTCTCTCTGCCCCTCTTGTCTCTCTCTGACTCTTTCTCTCTCTCTCTCTCTTTCTCTCTCTCTTTCTCTCTCTCAAAAATAAACACTTAGAAAAAAAAAACACAGGTGGTGAAGAAGACTGGATGCCTGTGACAAAAAGTGTCAGTTGTCATAAGGGTACTCTCAACACCTATGTGGATAGTTAACAGGAAGCTGGAAGGAGCAGATGAGCATAATCAGATTTATTTTAGGAAATAGCTTCAGTTGAAGAAACATAACACTTTGGCACTGTGTAGGTGGGCTGGAAGGAGGAAACTTCTTGCAAATGGTAGATCTGGCAGAAGGCTATTAGCTAGACATGGTCTCTGACACCTCTGAAAGAGCTAACATATCTCTCACTATTCCACACAGCAGTAAGAAGACAAGTATTTGTACTTCTTCTAAGAAATCATTTTGCTTTTTTGAGAGTGTGATAAATGTTATATGTTTTATAAATATCTGAGATTTTTAGTTGGTAAACAGTAGGATCCTTTATATCAATTATATAGAGGAGGCTAGATGAGTCATTTGTCACAGAAAATTACTCTAAATCATCATTTAAGGATAAATGTATCCTTAAGTTATTTAAATAGGTCTCTGAAAAGCTGAATTCTCTACTTTCTTCTTAATGCCTCATTAATTTTTACTTTCTCTTCAAATATATTATTGTGTTAGATTTTCTCTAAAAATGGTAATTTTTATAGAGATACCTACATCTAATATGCCATTATTCCTTTCATTTTTGCTGTATAGGACATTGAATTCATATTTCACATTTTTTCAGAGACGTTTATATCCTTAAAAAAACAAAGATATTTTGGTATAGTTTTCAATAATATTGAAGAGAGAGATGTCTGGGTGGCTCAGTCATTTAAGTGTCTGACTCATGGTTTCACCACAGGTCACGGTTCTTGGGATTGTGTCCCATAAGTTGGGCTCTTCACTGAAAGCAGGGAGCCTGCTTGGGGTTCTCTCTCTCTCTGCCCCTACCCGCTTGTGTGCTCTCTCTCTCAATAAATAAATAAACATTAAAAAATAATATTGAAGAGTAGGAAAAAAAGTCCCTAAAGAGTTTGATATACCTCTATAACATAGATCAAATTCCTATCAAGTCCTTGTATTTGGCAATGCTTTGCTGGGTACATGAGTTTATATTAAATATTAAGATGTGAATAGAAATGTACTCTTTAAAAGAAAAATGGACACATTATTTTTTTTCCAATTGGATCCTCACTACAGGAAATGGAACAGAGAATTTTATTTCATAGGTTTGTATAGCTCATAGCAGTAGTTGCATTCTAGAATCAGACTCAAACTCTTTACTTGTAACGAAAAATAACAAAGTCATTGCTATAAGGCAAATTTTGCTCACAGTCTCTATTAAACATTGAGTGAACAAGATTTACACTCAGGAAAATTGTCTTAAAGATATGTTAGTATATATAGTTAGGTGTAAAGAATGAGATTTTAAGATTATTACGTAGAAATACAGAAAATAAATTGAAAATTATGATCCGAGTGTTTGGATTGCCAGAGAAAGCCTTCGCTAAGTGGCTCAAATTGAACTGAGATCCATAAAGCCTGGGATTTGATGAGATGGAAATTGGGAGTTAGAAAAAGAGGAGTATGAGAAAGAGGAAGAGAGAGAACATAAGCACAGAAGCCAGAAGCGTGGAGGGTGACCTAACTCATGTATGTGAACGTGTACTATTAGCAGATGACATCTGAGGGTGATGCTAAGCTGCATTTGCCTGGTGAAAATCTAAAACACTGTTCCATCTTTATGCTTCTTACTGGAAAAGCCTTGACTTCTCTTTGTTTCTATCTCTAAGGCCGTACCTACGTGAGATCTTTCCAGCTAAAGATCAACTAACTACTTCCAGCAAAAGAGAATTCACAGGACTCCTTCCCATGGAGACCCAGGATGCTTCAAGAGTAGTACTTCAACAAATAATTTCCTTTTATAAACAGTATAAAGGTGCAAAGAATTAACTGGTAAATTTTTTGTCTAGGAAAAATGAGAATTTGTGTATTTTAATAAAATCTTTCAAGATACCATTTTGCTTTTTCTCCAATCTAGCATAGTTTGCATTAAATCTTGCTAGGATAAAACAGAATATACATAAAGAAATAAATAAAAACATTAATAAAGTTGGTCACATGGAAGATAATTTTGCCATTAAAACAGTCAATTTCACAAAACTCACTCCTACTGATGATTGATTGAGGGTGTTGAATTCTGTCATTTAAATCCCAAAAACTTAGATGGCCTAAGTATTTTGCTGTGTATTTACAATCATAATTGTCATATTAATATTACATATTATTAATTATACTATATTATATTATATAATATATTATATGTAATTATTATATATTATATATGTTATATATATTATATATAATATTATATTATAATATTACATAATATTAATTAGAAATGTATGGGCAGTATGTATGTATATATGTATGTCTGCATTGATCATTATTTACCTATGTATCCTCTTTTCATTAGAGAAAGAGAAAGACTAGGATAAGTAGGGTTAATGCCACCTTTTCTCCTTTGACCCTCCTTGCTTCTTAATCTGAGATTTTGGTAATTCATTCAATTGGGTGTCAATCCATTTTTTTTTCCTTCGGATGAATGAATGATCATAGCTGTCATCCAGTTCTCACCAGGATTTTCCAAGAAGGCTAAAAATTACTGTTTCGGTGTTATTAAAGACATCAAAACCAGTGATATTATCTAGGAGAAAATATGACATTCTGTTTCTGATGACTCAATTAAAATGATGGTTAGAAAATACGGTATGTATTCTCATCACATAACAGAGACTCAGGATAGTTATTTATAAATTTTAAATGAATTATTCTCCTAAATTAAGAGAATGCATCAGAATAAGCATCATTTTTCTTTCCTTTTTTTTTAATTTTTTTTTAATGTTTATTTTTATTCTTGACAGAGAGAGAGAGACAGAGCATGAGCAGGGGAGGGGCAGAGAGAGGGAGACCCAGAATCCGAAGCAGGCTCCAGGCTCTGAGCTGTCAGCACAGAGCCCTACGCGGGGTTCGGACCTACATTGCAAGATCATGACCTGAGCCGAATTTGACTGAGCCACCCAGGTGCCCTGCATCATTTTTCTTTCTTAACCAAAAATGAAAGTGGAGGGAAAAAAACAAAAGAAGTAAACTTTCCCTATGATGACAAAATGGCTCCACATTCCTGTTAGATGTTATCTTTGTGGTTGTTCTTTGGAGCCAAAGCCTAAAGGACAGCAAAATCCAGCTATTTACAGAAATGCAGCTGTCCTGGGTACACTATTCAGAGTCATTTTTAAAGAGATAATTTCCATCAGGTTTGGCTCTTACTAGGTCTCCCTCTATTCTCAAATCAGATTGACTCTCCCCTTAGAAAGCAAAGCTTTTTAACCTCGCAGATCTCATCCCTGGAGCTAAAGATCAACCAGTAAGTACCAATAAAAGAGGATTCACAGGAGTACTTCCCCATGGAGATCCAGGCAGCTTCAAGAGTAGTACTTCAAACAAGTAATTTACTTTTATAAACAGTATAAATAAAACAGAAATAGGAAGAAGTTCACTGACTTACATCATTTTGCTTTTTTACAGCACTCTGGGTATTTTTTTTTTAATGCAGGTGGTCTGCAAGCTGTTATAGTTGCTTAACTATGGGAGGTCTCAAAGCTGTTCAGGTGTAATTCGGATAAATCAAGTGTTACTTCCCATTGGAAGCTTTCTTTAAGATATAGCCACAAGGTGGTACGTCGCTATCTGAATAATTATAAATTGGTAGGTGTTTATGGGACATCTACTTTACAAAGGTTCGAATACTAATGATTGTTTAATAAATATAAGTTCATCTTGACCAAAAAACTGCATTCTTTGTGTAATCAGTACTTTCCAAGCGCATTGCAACAATTTATTGAACGACTTCAGTGAGCCCTTAATATGCTAATGTGTACTTAAATCTTCAAGTAGGATAGTGTCTCCTAAACTCATTGAGGACAAATATATATTATATATATTATATAGACTGCATAGGGCATCTCCCAGGATTTACATTAATGTGCTAAATCTTTAGGAAACCCTCAACTCCATCACATTATTTGAGAATTCATGCAACACAATTTCTTTCAAGTAAAACCAAAGATAGAGCCAAAGACAAGTCCACTCACCTACCCCACTCTGACGTATTGTTGCTAGAACTCTAACTCAAACAGGATCCAAGTTCTGCGCATCCTTCTTTTGGGAATTACTGCAGCTCCCAAGAATGCTCTCTAGAGTGAAAGATAGAACTAAAGTTTCTAATCACTACTAACTCCCCCAACAGAAATGATTATTGATTTTTATCTCCTTTTTTTTTAAATTCCAGAGCCTCATGTTATATAAATGCCTAATTATGCTTTATACCATTATAGCCACATGATGTTAAACATACAAATCCAAACTAAAAAGTTCAGTAAAATAAACAGCTATTTACAAAAGCATGTATTTTTATACCAAGTAATGAAAAATTCTGATAAATTAACTGAGCTTTGCATTATTACTCAGAATAAGCAGAATCTCTGTCATCACATGGACATCTTTATAACTGTATTAGAAGTCAGTTTGCCTCATTCCTTTATTTAGCACAAATTACTTAAATATCTGCTACCTGATACATGACAGATCCTGTCCACAGTGAGCTTTCATAGGATTTAGTCCAACCGACATATATGTTATTTTCTAGCAGTCTAACATAAAACCAACATTTTAGCAGTGTGCTTTTAATGAATGCATGAATATCAAATTATATCTCATATGAACCTAATCCTTTTAACTTCCAGTAATCTGCTCCCTTCTATAAGAACTTCCATTGAAAGTATCAAGCTAAAACAAAATTTTGCATTTTTACTATGCAATAATTCAATGAGAATAAAAATGTACAGACTGAGACGGAAAATAAGCTTCGGTCGTATGAAAGAAGTAGGTGATTGGTTGGCTTAAATGAATGGACTTGCACATTGAATTAGCACATATATCACATATGTATCAAATGCCACCACAGATGGAGAAAAGCTAGGTGAACTTAGGAAAAAATGGTAACAGACATGGCCCAGATGGCAAACCTCAGTCTTGAACACTAGTTTACATTCAAAGTGACTTTAACAAACTTCTTTGAGCAAAGGTTTGGATTAGTTCTTTGTGACCTGCCACACAATTAAATCTTTGCCATAATTTGATAAGCCTTTAATTACCTCTGTGGAAACATTATCACCACACCATCACCACAAGTGGATAGTTATTCTTTCTCAACATCAAGTAGATAGTTCAAGGCATTTGAACCTTTCAACTCACAATATCAAATTTATTTGATGCCTATAATTTTATGATGAATCTAGATACAGAATACAATTTCATTGCCCTTAATAAATCATTTCTTTTTGCTTGTTTAAAAATGATAGGGAGTTTAATTTTACAAAGAAACTGATGCCAGGTGCCAAAAACAGGTGTGATGCAGTGGTTTAAATGCAAAGTAAGAGAGATATAAATGTGAAATGCCCGTCTTTCACAAATTGGTTTTTAAGTGTAACTTCATTTTATCTAAAAACCTCAATTCCAAAATTAAGGCACCCTTAATGTTATATGTTCCTAAAATAATTGCAATGGATAATAATTCATTATATTTTCATATATGTTATCCACCATATACATATTAATATATTGTAGTATAATAGACAATATGTAGCACATTATAGTTTGTGTTCAAGAATACATCCTATTTTTATAGAGATGTGGTTACATATTGAACCTCTCTCAATAAAATTAAAATCAAAGTCAAACTGATTTCTGCCTAATCTCATCAGTTTGAATCAATATAAATAGGCAATCTAGGTGAAATAATTCACCTACAGAATTCCACATTTCAGAATTTGACAACTTAGTGAAGATAATAGAGTCTTACAAAAACTCAACATTTGTAAACCCCTTTAAAATTGTTTCTGAGGGGTGCCTGGCTGCCTCAACTGGTAGAGCATACAACTCTTGATCTCTGGGTCATGAGTTCGAGTGCCATGTTGGTAGAGATTACTTTTTTAAAAAGAGAAAATCACTTCTGATTTAAAATATATAGATATAGATATAGATAAGTATATAATAATCATGTTGTGATAAGAGCTATGATGATTTTCACATCCTTCAGAACTATCCTCTGGCAAAAATGCTGTGATAGAGTTAATGGTTTACTTTAAACTTGCTAAAAATACCATTTATTCCATCTTGAAGTTCAATATGGTGAAATGAATTAAAGTAAAGCATAAATTGCTTATCAATTTTCTTTCTTGCTTTTTTTTCTTATTCATGACAGCACATATTCTCTCATGAATCTATTTTAATTTGAAACAATTTTATTTTTAAAATTTTACAATATGTATTTAACCTTTTGTCTACTGTATGTCACATATAATGGTTGCCCTGTATAAAACTAACAGTTTTCTTAACAATATTGTGTAATGAGATTGATCTCAGTTGCCCCGAAGCCAACATCTTTGGATTCTTTATTCATCAACATCCATTCAGTGTAGTCAGGAGAAGAGTACATGCTGAACTATAAAGGAAACTTCTTGTAAATAAGAATGACATATATAACATGTCTTTATGAAATGGAAGCTGAAATCTAAAACACCTCTGTTTTTGAAGTGAAGGCATTCATAATCAAGGAAAGGAATTATTTTCTTCTGAAATACACACAGATAAATATCCAGGCTTATATTTGGGGATTCTTATGTAGTCAACTCTTGAGTTCCTACAATTGTTGAGGAAATTATTCCCATGGGAGGTCTAAAACATAGGTTTGTTTTCCCAAATTATGTAAGAAATGACAGAACGGTTGACAAAATAGAATAATGTTATCAAGGGATACAATTCTAATAGTTAATTTGGGGCCACAATAGTGAGTGCCTTCTTAATGCTGCCCCTCATTCCAGGCAAACTACAGAGCTTCAGGCTCATGAATGATGGAATGACTTTATAAATAATCATCCCATGGGTGTCGGGTGGCTCAGTCAGTTAAGTGTTCCACTCTTGGTTAAAGCTCAGGTCATGATCTCCTGGTTTGTGAGTTTGTGAGCCTCCTTGGGATTCTATCCCTCCTTTGCTCTCGCTGACCTTCCCCTGTTCACTCTCTGTCTCTCAAAAAAATAAGTAAACTAAAAAAAAATAATAAATAATAAATAATAAATAATAAATAATCATTCCAGAGAGTGGACTCCTTATGTAAATACTTTTATAATTTGTAGAGTTAGAAATGTAACATATCAGCTAAAGGCATTATGTTAAAATGAAATACATCTATCTGCTAGGATATTTTTGTAAAAGTCTGTGAGCTTAATCAAACCCATCTATTTAGGATACATGCTTATATTTCAAGAAGTCTTTAGGGAAAAATATATTCCTTAAGATTGGTTTTGCACCTACTCCTTTAAATTCAAGAGACTATTACATTTATTAGTTTAAGTCAGTTTAATGGAATTAATGAAATTTAGCAACCACTCTGTACAGAGTTCTAGGAGTCAAGGAACAGGATGTGACCTTCTGAACTGCCAAAGTGTCTTGATTGTCCCTCATGTGTTCCTGATACCACTTCAGTCTCTCAGTATGATTTTCTCTCCTGAGCAGAGCAGCTTTGGTTGATTTCCACCTTAAGTAAATGTTGTTTTCATAAGTATGGAAGTATTCACCAGCTGTCATCAAAGTTTACTGGAACAGTTACCAACGTACTCAGTTACTTCTAAGGCAGCGGAAAGATAATGTGTCATTGAAGGAAGTTTGAGAATTTTTGATGAAAGAAAATTCAGGGGATGCCTGGGTGGCTCAGTTGGTTAAGTGTCCAACCTCGGCTCAGGTCATGATCTCATGTCTCATGAGTTCCAGCCCCCCATCCGGCTCTGTGCTGACAGCTCGGAGCCTGGAGCCTGCCTCAGATCTTCAGATTCTGTGTCTCCCTCTCTCTCTGCCTCTCCCCTGCTCTATATCTCTCTCAAACATAAACAGTAAGAAAGAAAGAAAGAAAGAAAGAAAGAAAGAAAGAAAGAAAGAAAGAAATTAAAAAGGAGAAAATGCAGGAAATTTGCTCACTATAAGTCATGCATATAACAATAATTATTCATATATACAGATTAGATATATAGTTATAATTATAACTAGAAATAATTATACCTGTAGGTTAACGTATGTATATGTGTACATGTATGCACGTGTGCTTAGATTTCTGAAAGGAAGGTGGAATATGAATATGTCACACATTCTTAGGAAATATTTTATTTTTTTATTTTTATGGAGTATTGTAAAAAACATGTTGGAAAATACTGGCTTGGGTAAATGATTTTGATAAGACAGCATAGACTGTACAACTCTTCTGCATGTTGGTTCATGAAGCCCCGAGCTGGGGTATAGTATGTATTTCACAGGCAACTTAAAAAAGATGTGTTTCTGTTGCCGGAAGAAAGATTCCAAAAATACATATATATATAATTGTCACTTCTTGTGTAACAATGACTGCTATCATCTCCAAAATATTTTATGTTCATTGCTTACATGTCAATGCCATTGAGAAAACAGACCATTCACACCTGACATCTGGTTAATGTATTTACATGATTGTTCCAACTACACATATTCTGTTTCCTCCCATGGAAAATCTTCCACAACGACAAAACTAGAAAATTCTCAGTGTTGAGCATTATTACCCCTTTACTTCTTGTGTGGTAAAATATGTATTTTGTCCCTGAGTTAATGCTTATGATAATATTCTGCTACTAAATACATATGAAATATTTAACCAGGGATCTAATTTACTTCACTGTTTTACATAGTGGTCTCATATTTGCATATCTTTTGCCTGTACAAGCAAAGTGAAACAAACTACCAGGCACTTATCTGATTTGCTCATTCATTCAAAACAGAAAGGGAAGCGACATAATTTCTATAAAATAAATCGTGCATATTCAATTACATAACAAGATGGTTTTGATTATCCAACGAGATTATTGCTTTTGTCTGTTAGATGCAGCGCTTATCCCAAAATGTCTTCTTTCATATTTTCCACAAATATATATATTTTTAATCTCTTTAATAATTTTATATGTTTAATCTCTATCAATATTTATATAATATTTTCCTAACCTTATCTGTTATAATCACATAAATACTGACTGTAAAATAGATGGTATTATTTTACCAGAGCAAATTGTAGCACTCAGACTACAATTTGCTCCATTTTGTATATACCTATGGTGCAAATGTACACGCATATGCATTACTATGTGTGTGTATATATATATATCCGTGTGTGTGTGTATATATATATACACACATATATATGTGTGTGTATATATATATATATATATCCAATACCCATGATATATATCCATATATCCAATCTTCAATATGCATTTCTTTTATGCTAGGTTTATTACATAAGAAATTATAAATTCACAGATTATGATAGTTATATGCTTTCTTGAAATTAAGAATGAACTGCAACTTTTGCAATTATTTCCATACATTTCTACATTTTTTTTTTACAGCCACGGTTCCATAATTTTATACTAATCTTTATAAAGTTAGATACGCCTCTTTTTACTTACCTTGTGGACACATGAAACGAATGTTGTACAAAAAGCAGCAAATCTTAAAAGATATTCAGTTTAAGGACTTCCTCTATGAGTATACCTCCAGCCCCATCTGCTACTCCACCCGCTTCCCAGCGCCTCCTTTTTCACTGTCAAGAAATGTCATAGTTTTGGAACCAAAGTACCCATAGCTACCAAGCAACATTTAAGAGACTTTGTTTCCTTAATTCCTCTTGTAGCCTTTCATCTTTTTGTTTTTTTTTTTTTGTATTTTTTTTAAAACTTTTATTTATTTTTGAGACAGAGAGAGACAGAGTGTGAGCAGGGGAGGTGCAGAGAGAGAAGGAGACACAGAATCCCAAGCAGGCTCCAGGTTCTGAGCTGTCAGCACAGGGCCCGACGCGGGGCTGGAACCCACGGACCGCGAGATCATGACCTGAGCCAAAGTCTGCCGCTTAACCGACTGAGCCACCCAGGCGCCCAACCTTTCATCTTTGTGTTGTACGTTGCCACTTTTCCAACTTAAGCACCTTCTTCAAAATTCAAAGTTGTTTTTAAAATATAATAAAGTTCTTTATAATCCTCTTTTTAAAAAATAAGCTATTTTTTTTTCAATGACCCCAACGTTGGGTTGGGTGAATTAAGTAATCTGCATGAAGAGGTCACCTTGACCTGAGATTGAGTAAGCAAGTCAAATGAACTCCCGGATCCAGTATGACTCCCAAATCACTCTGCATTCTTCAAGGGACAGCATATTTTTTTTTCCCCCTTCCAGGAAGCTACTTTCTGAAAATCTCCAGTTATGGCCAGAACATAGTCATTTCCTCACTATCTTGATGGAATTGACAATCTCGTTTATTTTGTTTTATGATCTTGAACTCAGATGGCATTACACTTAGTAGTCAGGGATGACTGAACAACTATATTAATTATAGATCCTATTTTACATCTGGGGATAAATTTGCTAATATTCGTTCCATCTTCCTTTTCTCCTTCTCCACTTATCTAGTCAGCTATGAAGTTCTATCGATATGGACCCTCTAACAAACTAGTCTTTTAAATCCCATTTATATATTCTTCACCTTTATATATATAAAGCTATATATTGTATTTATATGAGAACATAAACTGTACAGGGTGTGTGTGTGATATACTGCCCCATTTGATGCTAAAATAAAGAGCTACAAAGATAATCTCAATACAAAAGGTAGTTCAAGTAATTTGACTGAGAGTACCTTGACTGATCAGTCTCCAACCACAGGCCTTCAGATTCCAATTAAATTGTTTTTGTTTTTAATTCTCTAAGTTTCTAACTATTGTCACTTAACATGTTTGCTTCTGACCAATTTATCATTGAACTAAATTTCAAATTTCACTTTGATCATGCCCTAGACATGGTCAAATCCTTCAACAGAAACTCATTGAACTTAGTTTAAAAGAAAAATTCCCCAGGCATTAAGATTGTTTTTATAATTTGGCCCAAACTTGCTTTAATATGTATCCCTTCAACACTACTCTACACAAACCAAAATAATATCTTTATAATTAGCACTTCGACTACTTCAAAAATAACTTGAGACTTAAAGGACTAGTTAAAGATAAATCTCCTAATACTTTTGAAATTATCTCTTCAAACATGATTTAAATAGTTTGATTTTGACACGCATCTAAATCTTTCCTCATGCTGGACTCCCTTTTATTCTCCCTTTCCAAATAGTAGATTTAAATCCTATGCATATATTGTAATTTATTTTATTTTATGTGATTTGATTTTTTTTAATTCTGCCCATTGGCCAAAAGTTTTCTTCTGCAGTAATGATTTATTTTACCATCTGTTCATCTTTTAAGAGAAAGGCATTTTCCTAATTCTTTTATGATGTATCTATTCTCTCTACTGTACATTTAATCCCTCCATATATCTCATAATTGTATTATTAATTGTAGGATTTATAGCATGTCTCACCAAAAATATCTCATGCTATACATTCAGCAAAAATATCTTGACTAATATTCACTTTTGTGAGGTCACATCTATAAGAAGTTTTGAGTTATGGTACTTTCTGTGAATATCTCACTCCGAGAAAAACATAGTCTGTGACTTCATTCAGTAGAGAGACTGCATCCTAACCTGTTCAGATGCTGTCTGTGACGTGTCTTCCAGGTTTCTGATCTGAGGTTACTTTAGCTTCCAGAAAGTTGATAATTAAATGAATTGTTAGCTTCCAGACTTCACCCCTTCAAATTTCTTGTCTCTTGAAAGTTTACTGAAAATTCACAATCTTGAATTTCAGAGCAAACTATGGGTAAAAACCAAGTTTTTTTCTAAATTCTGAGAGACATAAGCAACAGTTCTTTTCAACATATATTTTCCTCATAAATCTATGACCTTAAGAAATAGGGATGTTATGATGAAATTTTTGATGATTTCACTGGGGATTATTATGAATGTCTTATTGGTGTTTTTATATACAAGTTATTATGCTAATGCCCTTTGACATTTTGGGGCCAAGTTCATCTGCTGGGGTGACTGCTGCTTCAACGACAGTGCCTTGAGTCACTTTATGTTTGTGAAAAGTTGTCTAATTGTTTCAAAATGTTTAAACCTCCGTATATGTAGCTGACTAGAGGGTTAGATTTTAAGTGTGTTTATTAATACATTATATGGTTTGTAATTTTGCATTAAAACTCGATTTTCACAGAATACGAATTAAATAGAGATATGTGTCATCAGGACTAAGCACAAAGTAATTGATATAGCCTTATAAGACATTTTAAGGCATCATAATTCTCATAACATTTTTCAGTTTGACCATTTAAGAATACATAATTCTTAGGGGTGCCTGGATGGCTCAGTCAGTTAAGAGTATGGCTTCAGCTGAGATCATGATCTCATGTCTCATGAGTTTGAGCCCCACATCAGGCTCTGTGCTGACAGCTCAGAGCCTGGAGCCTGCTTCGGACTCTGTGTCTCCCTCTCTCTCTGCCTCTCCCCCACTCATGCACACTATCTCTCTCCCTCTCTCTCTCTCTCTCAAAAATAAATAAATATTAAAAAAAAGAATACATAATTCTTATCAAAACTTTTATTTGGACTATTATGATTCTCTAGATGCAAAACCAAGAAAGTCAAGGTAATCATAAACCTTAAATATGGTATCATATCAACTGAGTAAAAGCTACCATATTACAATATATCAGCAAATAGGTAAGTTTATTGTTGAAAATTCTAGATAATTAGACACTTGACACATCCTGAATCTTTTTAAGGTAAAAATGTAAATAATAAGAATTTTATAACATACGTAAATAGGCCAGTGAAGTGTTTCCATTATTTTGGTAATGTTTCCACATTTCACAGATTACTCCCTGTCAAAATCATCTTAAACTAAAAATACATCATTGATTTTATCACTTTGGGTTTACATTCAATAAATATTTGAAGCACTTATTTGTGCAAAGTATTACTGAATATATAGCTTCAGCAAGTTCAACATTTTTTTAATGAATCAATGTAAATCTCTGGCACATAGGCATGACATGAATTTGAAGACTCCTCTGCCAGTCCCATTTTCTTGAAAAGGAGCATTTGATTAATATTCCAACATTCTTAATAATTCTGCAAAATTATCAGTGCATATTCTAAGAAGACAAAATAAAATACAGGGTATTTTCAGTCTTAAATTAGTTAAACTTAGTCTTAAATTAGCTAAATGAGTAAGCACATTTTGAACAAACTGTTTGATTTTGAAGTTGTTTCTATTAAATTTTTCTTGTCTTAAATAAAGAAATCAAAATGATTTTAAAAACAACAAAATTTAAGTATAATTATTTTGGAAATATAAAAAAAAACAGGGCAAACTGAAGCCATTAATTAATTTATAAATTCTATAATCAGGAGAGATTCAACAACTCATTTTATCTGGTGCTACACAATATGTATCTTTTTAGCTGAAAAATAAGCTGAATAGGAGCTTATGATTTCTGGAACAAATATAGAAAGTAAATGCTGTATGTTGGCAATACATGATACTAACCAGTCGTTACAAGTTTGTCAGGAAGATACGGCTTTTTACTAAAACTGACCTCTGAGAGAAACACCCTCCCCAAATTCTCCAAACCAGAACGTGCCTATATTGGACAATATCTTAAATAACACTAAAAGCAGATGTAGTTTTAATTTTGTGAATATTTTAATGGCTCTGTATCAAAAAAAGGATGCCTATTATTATTATTATTATTATTATTATTATTATTATTATTTTAAAGAGAGAGACAGAGCACTAGCCAGGGAGAGGGGCAGAGGGAGAGAGAGAGAGAACCTTAAGCAGGTTGCACACTCCATGCAGAGCTCAATGAGGGGCTCCATTCAATGACCCTGGGATCGCGAGCTGAGCTGAAATCAAGAGTTGGACATTCAACCGACTCAGTCACCCAAGTACCCTTATTATTATTATTATTGTTATTATTATTATTTTAAAGAAGTTTATTTAAAATTATTCAGATTTGGGGCACCTGCGTGGCTCATTTGGTTAAGCCTCTGCCTACGGCTTGGGTCATGATCTCATGGTTCATAAGTTTGAGTCCTGCATAGGGCTCTTCACTAACTGGAGCCTACTTCGGATCCTCTGTCTCCTTCATTCTCCACCCCTCCCCAGCTTGTGTTCTCTCTCTTAAAAATAAATAAACATTAATTTTTTTTCATGAAAATAAGTAAATAAATAAAATGATTAAGATTTGGGGAAGATGAAAAAAATAACATAGACAATATAATTCTCTGGTCCAACTAGGTTTTGCAATAAAAATAGACAATTACAGAATGAACGCATTATATACTCCTCGTTTTATCCCTTAAGGGTATTACTTATCATACCTAAAATTAAATGATGATTCATGGAGTTCTAGGGTATATTCCTTTGAATGAACCTAGAGTAAGCCATACTCATTATATGAGTAGTTTGGAGAATATCCACATATATCAAAGATCAATTGGAATAAGGTAAATTCTCGTGAAAATTAAGGGGTGTACTAAATTCAATTAGAATAGATTGCTGTATAATATGTGCTAGATTAAAAACATGTATAGTTGGTTTCTAAATTTCAGTAGGACCTGGTGGAAAGTAGTCTAAAGATAATATTTAGGCTATTTTATGTTGAATATTATTTAACCCATGAGACTATTCAAATGATTTATATCTGGGAAGAGAATAGCATACAATTTTAATGCCAGGCAATTTGGTTGTTAGCGTAAGGCTGACAGGAGATCAAGTGTTTTTCGTCAACCATAAAAGTTCATCATCTCTGGAAAGCAGGTATCTCATTTTCTGTTGTCTGTTTTTTAAGAAGATG
This sequence comes from Felis catus, assembly GCF_018350175.1. Classification (NCBI taxonomy): domain Eukaryota; kingdom Metazoa; phylum Chordata; class Mammalia; order Carnivora; family Felidae; genus Felis; species Felis catus. The sequence continues at coordinate 178,068,015 of NC_058371.1, forward strand.
GAATAAAAAAAGAACAAACTATTTCTCCTTTTCTAAAAGATACTATTTTCTTATTCTTTTAATAAGCCCAAGTTATTTCACTTAAAAGATTATTATGTACCTAAATATACTCTTACCGTACAATTTAGCAATTATACTCCTTGGCACTTGCCCAGAGGAGTTGAAAATTTATGTTCACACAAAAAGCTGCACACAGATATTGAGAGCAGCTTTATTAATAATTGCCACAACTTGGGAACAACCAAGATGCCTTCAGTAGATGAATGAATAAAGAAACTGTAGCATGTCCAAGTAATGTAATAGGATTCAGTGCTAAAAAGACATGAGCTATCAAGTCATGGGAAGAAATAGAGGAAACTCATATATAACTAAGTGAAAGATGCCAAATTGAAAAGTCTACATAGTGTATGATTCCAACTAAGTGACATTCTGAAAAAGGCAAAATAATGAAGACAGTATAAAGATCAATGGTTGTCAAATTGGGAGGGAAGAAAAAGAGGAGTACAGAGGATTTTTAGGACCCTGGAAAATTTTGCATGATCCTATCATGGTAGATACATTTGCTCAAAAGCATAGAATAACACCCTAATGTAAAGTCTGGACTTTAGGTAATCATGGTGTATCGGTGTAGTTTCATCAATTTAAAAAAAAGTGTTATCACTCTGGTGGAGGATGTTGATAATGGAGGAGACCATGCTTGCCTAGGGGAAGGATGTATATGGGAAATCTCTGTGTCTTCTGCTCATTTTTTTTAAGGTTATTTATTATTTTGAGAGAGAGAGAGAGCATGTGCACGCACACACGAGCACAAGAGGGCCAGAGAGAGAGAGAGAGAGAGAGAGAGAGAGAATCCCAAGCAGACTCTGTGTTGTGTGGTGAGCCGAACATGGGGCTCTATTTCACGACCCTGAGATCATGACCTGAGCTGAATCAAGAGTCAGACGCTTAACCAACTGAGCCACCCAGGTGCCCCTCTTCCGCTCAATTTTGCTATAAAACTAACACTGCTCCAAAATTAAAACTACAAATTAAATCTAGTGATATTTTTAAAAGAATTTCATATCAAATACACACAAATGTCTTAAAAACCATTTTCTAACCGATAAAATTATACTGATTTCATGTCCCATTATAATTAATTACGAACAAATATGATACAAGGGGACTTTTTCAAGTTAAACTTAGATATTATTTTTAATTGAATAAGAATATGAATTTCACTCATTACCATAGATCATTTATAACAGATATTCAGTATCATGTTTAGGAATTTTGAACAGAGCAACTCTTTAACAAAGTTGTCCCAGATTTCTATGTTGTAGTTTAATTACAAATATGGTATACATGTGTGGCAAATCATTATTTTAAGACTGTTACAGACTGACTATCACTGGCAATTCTGACATTTTGTCAATAGGGGATTAAGGTTCCTTGATGACACATTAAGCATAAATAATTTCAGTTACCAAATAAATGGCCCCCAAAATATTACATTCATCAATGAGTAAATAACTCTTAAAAATAGAATGGTCTTAGTCAAATAATTAGGATGAATGTTATCTAAATTCCCTCTGGGAAGAATAGTAAAGATAAACAGAGCAAGATGCAGTTCATAATGACCTGTATTTACCTGTAAGTCCTTTTTAAGATTCTTGTTTCTGCTTTTTGTAACATTCCTACTCTTTTTTTTTTCTTTTTCTTTTCTGACTTATGTTGCGTTATCTATGAGTGTGTGGCTTTTCAAAGGGAAGTGGTTTGTTTTCTTGTAAGAGGTCTTGGCACACTGAGGAAAATTGTACGTCTTCAACAGTCTCACTATGTTGACTGTAGCAATTAATCGAAGAGCTCTTGACCGTGGGTTCCTCAGCTGTAAAATAAGAACCCGTTTTATATCATCTATAAAGTCATTTCTTTACAATTCTATGGCTTCCATGCATTTGTATTTCATTCTTTAAGTAGTAAGAAAGTCGTTGAGAATCCCTGGAGAAAATCTTATTTTTTTTTTCCCCTCTCCTCTATCTGAACTACTTTATATCATTGTTTTTACCCTAGTTCTCTTCCACACTCAAATAGTGAGTAATCATCAGTACAGTTCGATTAGGTTTTGGAAGTATTATCTGTTTCTCTTCTATCTTTTTCTCTATTTTAAGTTCTACCTAGCTGTCTACGAATTTTAACAACAGGCACCTGTTACTATATAATGTCAGAGAAGTATTTGCCTATTTGGAGTGCCAGCTGTCTTTCAAGCACCGTGCATGGCACCCTTAGAGAATGACATTTATTTACACTTTAAAAATAAAAAAACCAAAAACTGGAAGAGGTTAAAATCTTGCTCAGAGCCAGACATCAAGTTGCAGACACTGATTTAAACTCATATCTGCCAAATTCAGAAGTTATTTTACTTTCTTCTGTATCACACTGAATTTGAGTCACTATTAAAATGGAATGCACAGTCTCACAGCACTGCCAAATAAGGGAGTTTAAGGCAAATCATTTACTTTGTATTGAACATAGCTAGTATATTTTAATTTTTAAAGTCACTGGCTAATTGCAAGTGTGTCTTTCTTCCAGGCCAAAACGGGTTATAACTTAGCGTGTTAACTTTCACACAGAATGCCTGTCTAAATACCAGTTTAATTGTATTGAAATACAAATCAAAACCACACTGAGATATCACCTCACGCCAGTCAGAGTGGCCAAAATGAACAAATCAGGAGACTATAAATGCTGGAAAGGATGCGGAGAAAGGGGAACCCTCTTGCACTGTTGGTGGGAATGCAAACTGGTGCAGCCACTCTGGAAAGCAGTGTGGTGGTTCCTCAAAAAATTAAAAATCGATCTACCCTATGACCCAGCAATAGCACTGCTAGGAATGTACCCAAGGATACAGGAGTGCTGACGCATAGGGGAACCTGTACCCCAATGTTTATAGCAGCACTTTCAACAATAGCCAAATTATGGAAAGAGCCTAAATGTCCATCAACTGACAAATGGATAAAGAAGATGTGGTTTATATATACAATGGAATACTACTTGGCAATGAGAAAGAATGAAATCTGGCCATTTGCAACAACGTGGATGGAACTGGAGGGTATTATGCTAAGTGAAATAAGCCAGGCAGAAAAAGACAAATACCATATGTTTTCACTCATAGGTGGATCTTGAGAAACTTAACAGAAGACAATGGGAGAGGGGAAGGGGAAAAAAAAAATTACAGAGAGGGAGGGAGGCAAACCACAAGAGACTCTTAAGGACTGAGAACAAACTGAGGGTTGATGGGGGTGGGGGAGAGGGGAAAGTGGGTGATGGGCATTGAGGAGGGCACTCGTTGGGATGAGCACTGGGTATTGTATGGAAACCAATCTGTCAATAAATTATATTAAAAAAATAAAAAATACACTAACACCTTTCTGTTCTTAGGAATATGTGTTTTAAAAGAAAGCTATTTAGGGGCACCTGGGTGGCTCAGTCAGTTAAGCGTCGGACTTCTCCTCGGTCATGATCTTGTGGTTCGTGAGTTGGAGCCCCAAGTCAAGCTCTGTGCTGACAACTCAGAGCCTGGAGCCTGCTTCAGATTCTCTCTCTCTCTCTCTCTCTCTCTCTCTCTCTCTCTCTCTTTCTCTTCCTCTCTCTCTTTCTCTCTCTCTCAAAATGAATACACATTAAAAAAAATTAAAAAGAAAGCTATTCAAAGAATTTAAAAAAAATACTTGATTAATGAAAAACTCTGTTACAGCAAATTGTGAGTGAAAAAGATTGGTTTGAGTTTATGGGATGTAATTCCCAGCAGTACTTGTGATAGTTAATGAGCAAAATTTTGGACCCACAGGGGGGCAGTTTCCATATGTGTTGTATGGCACACAGAATAACATTAAAGCTATGTTTCCTATCTAAAATCATGTGCTTTTAAAACACCTTTAAAATAATCAATGACAAACTTTCAATAAATGCAACTATATATATAATACTTCAATGAAACAATAATGAAAATATAATTTTTAATCTCTTTGAAAATTCTTAAATTGAGTTATTCAAAGACTTTGACTTTTAATTAATAAAGCTCATTATGAATCATGTGGCAATAAGGCAGTCATATTTACCTCTTAGTGGTAGAAATAGCCTGAAAATCATATGTTAATAACAGAGATTTTTTAGGGGCGCCTGGGTGGCTCAGTTAAGCATCCGACTTCGGCTTAGGTCGCGATCTCACAGTTCGTGGGTCTGAGCCCCACGTCGGGCTCTGTGCTGACAGCTCAGAGCCTGGAGTCAGTTTCAGATTCTGTGTCTCCCTCTCTCTCTGCCCCTCCCCTGTTCATGCTCTGTCTCTGTCTCAAGAATAAATAAACATTAAAAAAATAAATAAATAAAGGAGATTTTTTTAAAGTTCTATTTCATCAAAGGAAAAAAAAATCAAAGATGTATAAGTTGAATGTTTCTTTGAAAAAGTGAAACCCTTGAGTGAGTAATAATATAAAAACCTATTCATGAAATTCATAAAATTGAAGTCAATTTACGAAAATGGTAAGCTCAGTCAATGAAATACATATTTGTGTGAGACAATTATTTAAACAATAGTACAAAAGGTACACTAACTTCATACATCCCTTTTTGTACAAAAGGTTTTGCAGTTTTCAATTAGTGATAACTTTCTATTACTGACAACTTCTCCATTTGTGATTTAAAGTAAACAAGTAGGGGCACCTGGGTGGCTCAGTCAGTTAAATGTCCAACTCTTGATTTCGGCTCAGGTCATGATCTCCCCGTTCCTGGGATTGAGCCCCGCATCTGATGGTGCTGGCAGCGTGGAGCCTGCTTGGGATTCTCTCTCCCTCTCTCTCTGTCCCTTCCCTGCTCATGCACGTTCTCTCACACACTCTCACTTTCTCTCCCAAAATAAATAAATAAACTTTAGCAATAATATAAATATAAAATAAAATAAATAAAAGATAGTTGGAAGACAAAACAACTCTTGAAAACAAAATCAAGTAGAAATGATAATGTACATTTTTGCAAATTAATACAACGGGGGATTGTTTGGTGAGATAGGGAAGGAAGAACGGAAACCCTAGGTTGTTTGTTCCATTCTCTGGTGTTTATCAAATATTTGCACACTTGTTATTTGACAGCTTCTCTACTAGTACCTTAAGATACGTCATGTCAAAAATATATGGTTCCCGTCCTCTGGGTGTTTGTCACAAAAGCTCTAGACATGGCCGTGGAGGCTTCGCTTTTGCTCTCCTCAATGCTATTGAAAAATAAATAAATAAATAAATAAATAAATAAATAAATAAATAAAAATGGTGCCTAACAGGAGAGTGATGTTAATGATTTGTCATGAACTTTACGCTGCATAAGGCAGGAAGAAATAAAGCTAGTAGCTGTAAAATGACGGAAAGATCGATAGTTCTAATTTCCACTGTGTTGAATGGCTGTAGGTGTTGGGGCATTGGAGGGAGAAACTGTAACAAAGGAAAAAGGTGGTCCCAGAGCAGAAAGTATGAAACCAATTGCAGGGCAAGAGTAATGAAACTATTTCAGGGGAAAAATGTGAGCTATCGCTAAGACAGTGAGGGACTGATGTGAGGGTAAAGGGCAAGATCATCGGAGGAGAAGAGGAAAAGTATCTAAGAAGTCAGGTTTTAGAAGAAAATGCCTCATAGATTTTGGAATCATCAATATTTCTATAAAACTTTTCACTTAACCTGCAATACTAAAAATCTTTGTTTCTAGTTTTGGTTGTATCTACTATTTGCACAATATATACATTGTTGAAATAGAATGCTGCCTGCATGTTTCCTTATAAGGAACATCAAAATAATTTATTATGCAAATTATTGTCCCTATGTTTTGCTATATTATTAAAGATTTCCAAACATCAGATTAGATCTACGCCCTAAATTTCATCTAATGCACTGTAGAATAAAAAACTTTTTTTATTTTTTCCATTTCTCCTGATATATCTTAAATTTTCTTTAATGTTTATTAATTTTAGAAAAAGAGAGGGAGACACAGAATGTGTGCAGGGGAGGAGTAGAGAGAGAGAGGGAGACACAGAATCCAAAGCAGGCTGAGCTTTCAGCACAGAGCCCAATGTGGGGCCCAAACTCATGAACCATGAGATCATGACCTGGGCTGAAGTCAGATGCTTAACTGACTGAGCCACTAGGCGCCCCATCTTGTAACATATCTTAAATAGCATCCTGGTACTATAAAGTAGTGACATCCAGTAGAAATAGAATGTGAGCCACATAATATAATTTAGAATTTTCTGCATTGTATATAGGCTTGATTATTTCCTAATTGAAATAAAAGCTGTGCAGACTGAAAAAAATAAAATAGAATATTCTCATAGCCACATTTAAAGATGTAAAAAGAAATAGACAATACTGATCTAATAATGTGTTTAACATAATATAGCCAAATTATTATTCTCTCTACATATATTCAATATAGTTATATTCTTTTTTTTCACCTTTGATATCTTGTATGTAGTTTATACTTCTAACATATAATTTGTACTAATCCTATTTAAAGGGCTCAAGAGCCACATGTGATTATTGGCTATAATAGTGAATAGCACAGGTCTAAATATCATATTTAATATTATTTTAAGTATAAAATGTAGCAGTAAGGCATCATATAGTCTTTTTTTTTTTCATTTATACTGTTTTTAATGTATATTTATTTCGCACGCGAGAGAGAGCATGAGCAGGAGAGGGGCAGGGAAAGAGAAAGCATCCCAAGCAGTCACCACGCTCAGTGCAGAACTGGACATGGGCTCTGTCTCAGAAACTTGAGATCAGGATGTGAGCCGATAACAAGAGTCAAGCCCTTAACCAACTGAGCCACACGAGCACCCCACATTTCTAATTTTTAAATTAATATTGCAAGATTTTATTTTTCCAAGAAAAGTAAGAAAGAACATTTTGAAATTTTGTTTGTTTGTTTGTTTTGAGAGAGAGAGAGTGCGAGTGTGAGAGGGGCAGTGACAGAGAGAGAGACACAGAATCTGAAGCAGCTTCAGGCTCCGAGCTATCAGCACATAGTCCTACGCGGGGTGGGAACTCATGAACATTGAGATCAGCATCTGAGCTGAAGTTGGACGCTTAACCAACTGAGCCACCCATGGGCCCCAGAAAGAAAGAACATTCTATGGTGCAAACTGTTCACAGGTGAATTAAGAGAACAGGTGTAGTCATACCTTGATTGTATCCATTTTTCAGATATTCATAGTATCAATAGTACATCCTACTAGAGCTCTATTTTCTTGGCTCAATTATTTTGGACTCCTATTGGTGAAATAATGATGGCTTTGTTTCTCTGCATCTTTTCGTTCACAGCTTTGGCTTTCTTAATTCTGTGAGTCAATTTAGAATAGAAAATACTATAAAGAGTGTAATTCAATAGAAAATAACTAAGTCACCTAGATGTGTTCCATTTTAGTATTCAAATGTAGATTTTTCTCTTTAAAAGCTGTCCCTTCTTTTGAAATCATTAAACATTAATTTGGTGTGATTATTTTTAGGACACATCAGTACCATACATTTTAATTTGTTTGTGAATTGAATAAATGTTCGCTCAGCTTTTGCCCCAGGGTTTTGTTTTTTGGGGAGGGGAGATTGTTCTTTTAAAAGAAATTATTTAATCACAGTTCTTTGTCTTTTTAAAGTTTGGAGATAATTTGATATATTCCCTTTTTTCCAATTTTTTATTTGAGTATAGTTGACACATAAGGTTACATTAATTTCAGATGTACAGCCTAGTTTCTCTGTATGTTGCTATGCTCATTACAAAGGTCGTGTCAACCATACAACGCTATTACAATGTCATTGACTATGCTGTCTTTTATTCCTGTGACTTATTCATTCCATAAGTGGAAACATGTATCTCCCACTTGCCTTCGCCCATTTTGCTGACCTCCCCAGTTCCCTCCCCTCTGGCGACTCATGTAGAAAATGTTAAGGTTCAGAGGGAGCCGACAGCCAAGATGAAGTCCCTGACATGTCTTCGGTGCAAAGCGGTGGTTGTGACAGGTGACAGGTTACATACCTTCAAGTTGGGAGGGGATTAGGGATAACATAAGTCTCTAAGGACTTTTGGAACCAAGGTTTCCAGGACCTTGAGGGGTCTAACCAGTGTTAGGAAAAGGTCATTTACTTCTGTCTAGTAAACCCTCAGTCATGAGAGCCTTTAGATGTATATCAGTAAGCCATTATCTTGGAGTATGATTGCCAACATATATCCTGGGGTGGAGGGAGGTAGAGACAAAGGAAGTTTCAAGGCCTATTTCAATGATGTGTCAATGGACTGTAAGTTATAAGGAAATGTCTTTTTTTAATTTTGCTTTTGTTTTCCACATCAGCAACCATCAGTTTGTTCTCTGTATTTATAGATCTGATTCTTTTTGTTTACATATTTATTCATTTGTTTATTTTTTTAGATTCCACATATGAGTGAGATCACATGCTGTTTGTCTTTCTCAGTCTGACTTACTTCATTTAGCATAATACCCTCTAGGTTCATCCATTTTGTCGTAAATTTTTGCCCCTGGGTTAATCTGAGAGACATACAAGTGGTAAAAGCCACTCTCTGTCCAATCATATTATATTATTAAAATTACATATGATAATTGTATTTCTTCAGTGTATTTATTTCTGATATTTCAGATCCTATTTTGGGGGCGAATTATTAATGAAAAAGTAGAGTTCACTACTACTTTTATTATTGAATATTTTTCAAATATTTTCTTCCTGAACCCACAACATGGTTCTCTTCCTCTTTAAGCTCCATTGCTTACAAGATAGGTATCTATATGGAGGCATACTGGATTTTTCAGCGTAGGTAGCATTATTTACTAAAGCCTTGTATCACTTCAATATTTTCTTGGGTAATCTAAGTATGAGTCCTGCTATCAACCAAATGTCCCTTGGGTCTGAGCGTTTTCGTCATGCCTGCTACTCTCCATTATCTGCCACTGCTCCCAAGGAAGCTGAATGTATCTTTGTGGGGCATGGGGACATAGATGGGTGGGTTTGCAGTGACCGAAGAAGTATGTGCCACACTGAGAACCAGCCAGCTATTTTTTTTAGATAAAGTCCTTTATTATTTGTTTTCTTTTATCTTTTTTTAAAATCTGAAAGGCTTAGAGCACATGCCTATTAGATAGGTTTTAAGATGTTTAGTATTAATAAGTAGAAGATAGAAGGCAGCCAAAGCCATCTAGCAGGAGAACGAAGACTGAGTAGGGTACAGCAGTAAGATCTGAGATCCGGAGACACATATAGAATGCTAATTCTGTGGACCTCTCTGCTTGTTGCATGCTATTTCTTTCGCACTTTTTCTTTTAAATTTTTATCAAAGTCTTAAAACCCTTTACATATAAACACTGCTTTTAAAAATTGTTTCAAATATACCATTCTACAGCTCCTGCTAAAAATGAACGACTGTTCAACCTGTTTACCAAAGATCTGATGCTTTTCCAAATTTTTTTTTCGATATTTTTGGATGCTTTACATGGGAGAAAGAAAATGGATGGACTTAGAAATAAACATAACAAAACTGATTATTCACGTATGGCTCTTCATCGTACTTATTTGTGTAAATGTTTAGCTTCTTTAATAGCACTTTCCAGACTTTGCACAAAGCACAAGACCTTGAATAAAATAGGCACCCAGGAAATACTTCACATTGACTGGTGTAAAATTACCATGAGCTTCAGATTCCCCAGCCATTCTGTTGATATTGTTTAGTGTAGATAACAAAGCCAAGTTTATATCTAGCACTTTTCATTGGGAAATTACCAAGTCGATTGTCTTTGGCTCCTTCTTATGTTTGGTTCACATGGTCTCTCTCTTAAATCTTGGCACAATCTTTCTCCTAACATCAGGTTTGCTCACAGGACCTTCGAGTTCAACAGTTATTCTTTTCAGACAAAAATAAAAATAAATGTATACAAACTTCACAATTTCTTGTTTTTAACTGTTCGAAAAATAAATCTGTGTGAACTAATTCATACCAAAGGTGGAGAGACTGAAAGGAGACTCAATGTCTAAAATATGTTTTAATTTTTTTAAGTTTATTTATTTTGAGAGAGAGAGGGTGCGTGTGCACGCGGAAGGGTCAGAGAGAAGGAGTGAGAATCCCCAGCAGGCTCTGTGCCATTAGCGCAGAGCCTGGTATTAGTTAAATAAATTAAATTTCTGAGATTTTAGTAAAAAATTTGTTGGTGGTGGTTTTATATTTGACATATTCAAAACTGTCATATTGTACCAGGCACTCTTATTTTCAGTACCTGATATGTTCATAGCTCTGACTTACCTCTGAAAACCCAGTGAAGTAATTTTAGTAGCATTGCAATTTAATGATGTTTAGATACAATTAAAATAAAGTAACAAGTTATTTCTTCAAACTTATCCAATATTAAAAGCTAAGTTTTTAAGCATATTAGATTTCAAAAAATTGGTTTTCTTTTAAAAGAGTCAATTTGATTCCTAATTAAAATAGAAAGCACTTTATAAATATACAAAAGACATAGAGTGCAATAGCCTTATAAGTAAATCTAAAGAAATAGTTAATATTTTTTCATGCATATAATAAAACTATCATTTTAAACCATGGGTGAAAAAATAGATATCTAAAATGAACTTATGCATTAGTCAGGATTTTTTTAATTATTCTAAATTTGAATATGTTGACATAGCTTATACTCTGATTAGCTGTCGTATCCTAGATTCCCATCCTTTATAACAAAGACTTCACACATTTAATCCGCCTGAATTTTGAAGACTTAAGAGTATGTAACATCTGCCTTAAAGTTAGGGAGGATTCACTTTTTTTTCAACGACACTGAAACAAGGTTGGGGAATCCTACAGCATCAACAGTAGAGTCCGCCATTTACACTGCTGCCATTCAGCAAGTATTCATGCTTAAAATATTTAATCTCAGAATATAGTGTGAAATGGAGTACACGTCAGTGGCATCATATCACAGTGTAATCTCGATACTACCCCTGGATTAATTGTAGTGGGATGACTTCACTCAGTCATTCATGGTCTGAACTTGATCTGCCGACTCTGGCCACCTTAGCAACATACTAAAGTGGTAAGGGTAGGTTTTCTGCAGTAATAGTATTGCAACAGGGAATAAGATCCAGCTGAACTGAACTCAAATTCGTAAAACAAAAGACTGGAGACTTCTTCAGACTGGCATGCACCAAAGGGAAGGTACTGAAGGATGTCAAGGAGAATTAGTCCATGGGACTATGCCACCTACATTTGTTAATGGGCACTTACCCAGAGGAAAACACATTTTTACCTTTAAGACGGGAGCAAAGGTAAGCAAGGCACCCACTGACGTCAGGACCTGATTCTTCCACAAGGATTGGGAGAGCAGGGCTGAAAATTATCTCCTTGCATATTTGCATTTCAAAGAACCAGCTCTCAGGTCCTGGAGGAAACAGTTTTGGGTGGTAGATTTACATCTCAATGGGCAGAGAAAGAATTTGAAACTACAAAATTTCTAAAGTAACTTGCTCTAAGAGAGGCTGGAACAAACAGCTAATTTACCTGGTGGTACTGAACTTTCTCAGGCAAGCATTTTTTTTTAAATTTTTTTTTTTAATGTTTATTTATTTTTGAGACAGAGAGAGACAGAGTGCAAATGGGGGAGGGGCAAAGAGAGAGGGAGACACAGAATCTGAAACAGGCTCCAGGCTCTGAGCAGTCAGCACAGAGCCTGACGTGGGGCTTGAACTCACAGACCGCAAGATCATGACCTGAGCCGAAGTCAGACGCCCAACTAACTGAGCCACCCAGGCGACCCTCTCAGGCAGGCATTTTAAGGGGACTTAGGGGCATCCTAGGCTCAGATTCTTAGGCTACTGGAAGCCAGGCTAGACTTAAGTCTTTAGTGCTAACGTTTGAATACAATCATTTTCCCTTAGAGTTCTGCAGTTCTCAATATTGGCATTTGTTAGTTTTTTTTTCTTTCATTGCATTTTATTGCACTTATATCTGTTGATTTAAGTTAGAGATCACAACTGCAAAACACAAAGTTAAGGTGGTAGTGGATGAAAAATAAGGTTATATATTTGCTAATACATACACAACAAAATCTGGTAATTCCGCACCAGACATTATTGTTTTAAACATTTTTTCTGTTTTGTTTGCTGTATTAAACACTGTGTTCCTTAAGTTACGTTTTTAATCAAACTGTTTAAAGTTTATACATTTTTATCCTGCCAATGTGTATTCATGTGTCTTTAAGGAACCTGAGATAGTCCAGGATGTTAAGGTATAGCTCCAATGTTAAGTCATTGTGTGAACTGGGGAGATACTTGCAGGATTTATGTCCCCTCAATAAATGAAGGGTAGTTGATTAAATGATCTCTTAAAAACATTTACGATCTCCAAATTGTATGTTTATAAGTCTAATTTAATGACTTTATCAATTCTATCCATATGCTATAAAATACGCTAAAAGCTGTGTGACATGCCTAAAGATACAGGATGTCCCCAAACTTTAAGAAGTAAAGCATGATGGCTTTACCTAGATGCCTTCTGTGGATGTTGGAGGGGCATGCCTCACTTCGGAATAACTGACATCAGTCACAAGGATACCCGCTAAATTCATGCAGTCATTTGGAAAATTTCTTTCTGCGCTACCCATACAGGACGTATTTATTTTCAAGTCAACTTGAATATGCTCAACTAGGATACATTATTCCTGCATTTGTTCAGTCACTTAGTTATTCATTGCATCCGTTTTTTTACACATCTCCTTAAGAATTTGTGACCAGTCCATATATTTTACTGAATAAAGACATAGAACTTGTCAACAGTGGTAACAGTCCATATTTATTGTGACTTTTCATATTCAGGCATACGGAGAAAAAAATAATATTTGGGACACAAAATACAGACAATCACCAAATTAACTATGCTTTGCACTAGTCATTTTTTAAAATACCCAAATAAGGTTATTTTAATGCTTTCATTTTCAGTATCTGCTTCATCTATCAGGTTTAAACATAACTATATATTAGCTATTTTTTAGTAGTATGTATTTTTCCTGATAAAAAAGTCATACATATCACTGAAGAACATTAGGAAAATATGGTAAACATGTAATGAGTATATTTCCAATGGAAATATTAATAAAAAGAGCATAATATTAAACATGTAAATCTTCATATAATCTCCATTTCCAATGTAATGTTTTTAACTAAAATTCTATAGAACACTATTATGTATCATTAGCCCAACAATGGGAACTATAGTCATTCTAGTAAGCAATGTCAAAGAAACAACCCACCCTCTCTGTCACACATTGGATGTGCCAGTCCATTCTGTATAGATAGGCCCAGAATTTTACACAGCTGTAATTTTTTTTTTTACTTACATGAATTTCTTAGTGTCTGTTTTTTTCCCAACATCTAATATCCCCAATTAAGCCCAGAAAGTTGTAATTCGCTCTCTTGGATAATTCTCTCATCTTGGCCCTGTCTCTATGAGTTTGATGTTACTTGTCAATTACTATTCAGCTTTGCTTGAATCAATATTGCTTCTTCCTTATAAACCAGGCCTTCTTATCATGATTCTCAGACTTGGACCATGGACAAGATGCTTCATAAATGTTGTATTTATTTTTAAAGGTCTGACAAAGAATCCCTAAGTCTTCTCTAATGATGAATGGGGCCATGAGACAAAGAAGAACAGCAAAGTCTCTTTTACTTCCTAGGACAAGATGTAATTTCACCCGAAACTGGGTTCAAGAAGCTTTAGATAACTACGCAAAGTGGAAAATACCAGTTCCACTGGAACATCTTTTTAACAAAAGTTTGGAGACGACGCAGGGGTTGTGACGCTGCACATTTTATACACACAGATTTAAAGTAATCAGAACAATGCATATATCCTATTTTGTCACTATGTTTAAATACTTTTTTTTTTCTTAAAACATCTTTAGATGTTCTCTGAGGATCCAAGTGGGCCTTTAGAGAGAAAATAATTACAATGTGATACATGTGAGGAGATAAAAAGCCAAAGAAATACTCAGACATGAAAATCCCTTAAAATAATAAAGAAGGACATGGTCTAGATTATATATTTTCACTTAGAACTATTAGTGATTCATAGTAATTCAAATCAAAAGACAATATAAATACCATATTAACTTTGAGTTACTTTTTAATTTTTTTTTAAACTTTGAGTATAGTTGACACACGAAGTTACAGTAGTTTCAGGGCTACAACATAGTGACTTCACTTCTCTATACATTATTATATGCTCACAACAAGTGTAGTTAACCATCTGTCACCGTACATTGCTATTACAATGTTATGGTCCATATTGTCTATGATGTCCCTTTTCTTCTCTTGACTTATTCATTCCATAATTGGAAGTTTGGATCTCCCACTGCCCTTCACCCGTTTGGCCCATCCCTGCATCCCCCTTCCCTTTGGCAACCATCAGTTTGTTCTCAGTTTATAAGTCTGATTCTGCTTTTTGCTTGTGTATTCATTTGTTTGTTTGTTTTTTTTATATGAAATTTATTGACAAATTAGTTTCCATACAACACCCAGTGCTCATCCCAAAAGGTGCCCTCCTCAATACCCATCACCCACCCTCTCCTCCCTCCCACCCCCCATCAACCCTCAGTTTGTTCTCAGTTTTTAACAGTCTCTTATGCTTTGGCTCTCTCCCACTCTAACCTGTTTTTTTTTTTCCTTCCCCTCCCCCATGGGTTCCTGTTAATTTCTCAGGGTCCACATAAGAGTGAAACCATATGGTATCTGTCTTTCTCTGTATGGCTTATTTCACTTAGCATCACGCTCTCCAGTTCCATCCACGTTGCTACAAAAGGCCATATTTCATTTTTTCTCATTGCCACGTAATATTCCATTGTGTATATAAACCACAATTTCTTTATCCATTCATCCGTTGATGGACATTTAGGCTCTTTCCATAATTTGGCTATTGTTGAGAGTGCTGCTATGAACATTGGGGTACAAGTGGCCCTATGCATCAGTACTCCTGTATCCCTTGGATAAATTCCTAGCAGTGCTATTGCTGGGTCATAGGGTAGGTCTATTTTTAATTTTCTGAGGAACCTCCACACTGCTTTCCAGAGCGGCTGCACCAATTTGCATTCCCACCAACAGTGCAAGAGGGTTCCTGTTTCTCCACATCCTCTCCAGCATCTATAGTCTCCTGATTTGTTCATTTTGGCCACTCTGACTGGCGTGAGGTGATACCTGAGTGTGGTTTTGATTTGTATTTCCCTGATAAGGAGCGACGCTGAACATCTTTTCATGTGCCTGTTGGCCATCCGGATGTCTTCTTTAGAGAAGTGTCTATTCATGTTTTCTGCCCATTTCTTCACTGGATTATTTGTTTTTCGGGTGTGGAGTTTGGTGAGCTCTTTATAGATTTTGGATACTAGCCCTTTGTCCGATATGTCGTTTGCGAATATCTTTTCCCATTCCGTTGGTTGCCTTTTCGTTTTGTTGGTTGTTTCCTTTGCTGTGCAGAAGCTTTTTATCTTCATAAGGTCCCAGTAATTCACTTTTGCTTTTAATTCCCTTGCCTTTGGGGATGTGTCGAGTAAGAGATTGCTACGGCTGAGGATAGAGAGGTCTTTTCCTGCTTTCTCCTCTAAGGTTTTGACGGTTTCCTGTCTCACATTTAGGTCCTTTATCCATTTGGAGTTTATTTTTGTGAATGGTGTGAGAAAGTGGTCTATTTCAACCTTCTGCATGTTGCTGTCCAGTTCTCCCAGCACCATTTGTTAAAGAGGCTGTCTTTTTTCCATTGGATGTTCTTTCCTGCTTTGTCAAAGATGAGTTGGCCATACGTTTGTGGGTCTAGTTCTGGGGTTTCTATTCTATTCCATTGGTCTATGTGTCTGTTTCTGTGCCAATACCATGCTGTCTTGATGATGACAGCTTTGTAGTAGAGGCTAAAGTCTGGGATTGTGATGCCTCCTGCTTTGGTCTTCTTCTTCAAAATTCCTTTGGCTATTCGGGGCCTTTTGTGGTTCCATATGAATTTTAGGATTGCTTGTTCTAGTTTCGAGAAGAATGCTGGTGCAATTTTGATTGGGATTGCATTGAATGTGTAGATAGCTTTGGGTAGTATTGACATTTTGACAATATTTATTTTTCCAATCCATGAGCAGGGAATGTCTTTCCATTTCTTTAAATCTTCTTCAATTTCCTTCATAAGCTTTCTATAGTTTTCAGCATACAGATCCTTTACATCTTTGGTTAGATTTATTCCTAGGTATTTTATGCTTCTTGGTGCAATTGTGAATGGGATCAGTTTCTTTATTTGTCTTTCTGTTGCTTCATTGTTAGTGTATAAGAATGCAACTGATTTCTGTACATTGATTTTGTATCCTGCAACTTTGCTGAATTCATGTATCAGTTCTAGTAGACTTTTGGTGGAGTCTATCGGATTTTCCATGTATAATATCATGTCATCTGCAAAAAGCGAAAGCTTGACTTCGTCTTTGCCAATTTTGATGCCTTTGATTTCCTTTTGTTGTCTGATTGCTGATGCTAGAACTTCCAGCACTATGTTAAACAGCAGCGGTGAGAGTGGGCATCCTTGTCGTGTTCCTGATCTCAGGGAAAAAGCTCTCAGTTTTTCCCCGTTGAGGATGATGTTAGCTGTGGGCTTTTCATAAATGGCTTTTACTTTAAGTATGTTCCTTCTATCCCGACTTTCTCAAGGGTTTTTATTAAGAAAGGGTGCTGGATTTTGTCAAAGGCCTTTTCTGCATCGATTGACAGGATCATATGGTTCTTCTCTTTTTTTTTGTTAATGTGATGTATCACGTTGATTGATTTGTGAATGTTGAACCAGCCCTGCATCCCAGGAATGAATCCCACTTGATCATGGTGAATAATTCTTTTTATATGCCGTTGAATTCGATTTGCTAGTATCTTATTGAGAATTTTTGCATCCATATTCATCAGGGATATTGGCCTGTAGTTCTCTTCTTTTACTGGGTCTCTGTCTGGTTTAGGAATCAAAGTAATACTGGCTTCATAGAATGAGTCTGGAAGTTTTCCTTCCCTTTCTATTTCTTGGAATAGCTTGAGAAGGATAGGTATTATCTCTGCTTTAAACGTCTGGTAGAACTCCCCTGGGAAGCCCTCTGGTCCTGGACTCTTATTTGTTGGGAGATTTTTGATAACCGATTCAATTTCTTCGCTGGTTATGGGTCTGTTCAAGCTTTCTATTTCCTCCTGATTGAGTTTTGGAAGAGTGTGGGTGTTCAGGAATTTGTCCATTTCTTCCAGGTTGTCCAATTTGTTGGCATATAATTTTTCATAGTATTCCCTGATAATTGTTTGTATCTCTGAGGGATTGGTTGTAATAATTCCATTTTCATTCATGATTTTATCTATTTGGGTCATTTCCCTTTTCTTTTTGAGAAGCCTGGCTAGAGGTTTGTCAATTTTGTTTATTTTTTCAAAAAACCAACTCTTGGTTTCGTTGATCTGCTCTACAGTTTTTTTAGATTCTATATTGTTTATTTCTGCTCTGATCTTTATTATTTCTCTTCTTCTGCTGGGTTTAGGCTGCCTTTGCTATTCTGCTTCTAGTTCCTTTAGGTGTGCTGTTAGATTTTGTATTTGGGATTTTTCTTGTTTCTTGAGATAGGCCTGGATTGCAATGTATTTTCCTCTCAGGACTGCCTTCGCTGCGTCCCAAAGCATTTGGATTGTTGTATTTTCATTTTCGTTTGTTTCCATATATTTTTTAATTTCTTCTCTAATTGCCTGGTTGACCCACTCATTCATTAGTAGGGTGTTCTTTAATCTCCATGCCTTTGGAGGTTTTCCAGACTTTTTCCTGTGGTTGATTTCAAGCTTCATAGCATTGTGGTCTGAAAGTATGCATGGTATAATTTCAATTCTTGTAAACTTATGAAGGGCTGTTTTGTGACCCAGTATATGATCTATCTTGGAGAATGTTCCATGTGCACTCGAGAAGAAAGTATATTCTGTTGCTTTGGGATGCAGCGTTCTAAATATATCTGTCAAGTCCATCTGATCCAATGTCTCATTCAGGGCCCTTGTTTCTTTATTGACCGTGTGTCTAGATGATCTGTCCATTTCTGTGAGTGGGGTGTTAAAGTCCCCTGCAATTACCACATTCTTATCAATAAGGTTGCTTATGTTTATGAGTAATTGTTTTATATATTTGGGGGCTCCGGTATTCGGCGCATAGACATTTATAATTGTTAGCTCTTCCTGATGGATAGACCCTGTAACTATTATATAATGTCCTTCTTCATCTCTTGTTACAGCCTTTAATTTAAAGTCTAGTTTGTCTGATATAAGTATGGCTACTCCAGCTTTCTTTTGGCTTCCAGTCGCATGATAAATAGTTCTCCATCCCCTCACTCTCAATCTAAAGGTGTCCTCAGGTCTAAAATGAGTCTCTTGTAGACAGCAAATAGATGGGTCTTGTTTTTTTATCCATTCTGATACCCTATGTCTTTTGGTTGGCGCATTTAATCCATTTACATTCAGTGTTGTTATAGAAAGATACGGGTTGAGAGTCATTGTGATGTCTGTATGTTTTATGCTTGTAGTGAAGTCTCTGGGACTTTGTCTCACAGGGTCCCCCTTAGGATCTCTTGTAGGGCTGGTTTAGTGGTGACAAATTCCTTCAGTTTTTGTTTGTTTGGGAAAACCTTTATCTCTCCTTCTATTCTAAATGACAGACTTGCTGGGTAAAGGATTCTCGGCTGCATATTTTTTCTGTCTAGCACCCTGAAAATCTCGTGCCAATTCTTTCTGGCCTGCCAAGTTTCAAAAGAGAGATCAGTCACGAGTCTTATAGGTCTCCCTTTATATGTGAGGGCACGTTTACCCCTTGCTGCTTTCAGAATTTTCTCTTTCTCCTTGTATTTTGCCAGTTTCACTATGATATGTCGTGCAGAAGATCGATTCTAGTTACGTCTGAAGGGAGTTCTCTGTGCCTCTTGGATTTCAATGCCTTTTTCCTTCCCCAGTTCAGGGAAGTTCTCAGCTATTATTTCTTCAAGTACCCCTTCAGCACCTTTCCCTCTCTCTTCCTCCTCTGGGATACCAATTATGCATATATTATTTCTTTTTAGTGTATCACTTAGTTCTTTAATTTTCCCCTCATACTCCTGGATTTTTTTATCTCTCTTTTTCTCAGCTTCCTCTTTTTCCATAACTTTATCCTCTAGTTCACCTATTCTCTCCTCTGCCTCTTCAAGCCGAGCTGTGGTGGTTTCCATTTTGTTATGCATTTTGTTTAAAGCGTTTTTCAGCTCCTCGTGACTGTTCCTTAGTCCCTTGATCTCTGTAGCAAGAGATTCTCTGCTGTCCTGTATACTGTTTTCAAGCCCAGCGATTAATTTTATGACTATTATTCTAAATTCACTTTCTGTTATATTATTTAAATCCTTTTTGATCAGCTCATTAGCTGTTGTTATTTCCTGGAGATTCTTCTGAGGGGAATTCTTCCGCTTGGTCATTTTGGATAGTCCCTGGCGTGGTGAGGACCTGCAGGGCCCTTCCCCTGTGTTGTGGTGTATAACTGGAGTTGGTGGGCGGGGCCGCAGTCAGACCTGATGTCTGCCCCCAGCCCACCGCTGGGGCCACAGTCAGACTGGTGTGTGCCTTCTCTTCCCCTCTCCTAGGGGCGGGATTCACTGTGGGGTGGTGTGGCCCGTCTGGGCTACTTGCACACTGACAGGCTTGTGATGCTGGGGATCTGGCGTATTAGCTGGGGTGGGTAGGCAAGGTGCACGGGGGCAGGAGGGGCAGGCTTAGATCGCTTCTCCTTAGGTGATCCTCTTCAGGAGGGGCCCTGTGGCAGCGGGAGGGAGTCAGATCCGCTGCCGGAGGTTTGGCTCCGCAGAAGCACAGAGTTGGGTGTTTGTGCGGAGGGAGCAAGTTCCCTGGCAGGAACTGGTTCTCTTTGGGATTTTGGCTGGGGGATGGGCGGGGGAGATGGCGCTGGCGAGCGCCTTTGTTCCCCACCAAGCTGAGCTCTGTCGTCAGGGGGCTCAGCAGCTCTCCCTCCCTTTGTCCTCCAGCCTTCCCGCTTTCCGAGCAGAGCTGTTAACTTATGACTTCCCAGACGCTAAGTCGCGCTTGTTGTGGGAACACAGTCCGTCAGGCCCCTCCGCTTTTGCAAGCCAGACTCGGGGGCTCTGCTTGGCCGGCGAGCCGCCCCTCCGCCCCGGCTCCCTCCCGCCAGTCCGTGGAGCGCGCACCGCCTCGCAGCCCTTCCTACCCTCTTCCGTGGGCCTCTCGTCTGCCTTTGGCTCCGGCGACTCCGTTCTGCTAATCCTCTGGCGGTTTTCTGGGTTATTTAGGCAGGTGTAGGAGGAATCTAAGTGATCAGCAGGACGCACGGTGAGCCCAGCGTCCCCCTAAGCCGCCATCTTGCCGCTTCCCTTGTGTATTCATTTGTGGGTGCTTTTTAGATTTCACATGTTAACTTTTAGTTTTTTAGTTTGTTTTTTGCTGAGAGAGTCAAACTCTGTTCTCCTATAATATTTGATGCCTATACATTATAATACTGAGATTATATAATAATATGGCTGTGTTTCCAGTAACTTTATGAGAATGAGAGATTGAATGCAGGTCCCCTGTACTTAAAATGATATATAGGCCATGGCTATCATGAGCTAGGACCATATTCCATTCTGGCTGCAGCCACAGAAGTGACTGGTATTATTTCCTGAGACATCAGGGAAATGGGAAGTCATTATTAAATAATGGTAATGGGTGTGGGTGCTGCTCTTTACTACCTTCCCCACTGAGGAACAATAATAATTATATCACATAATGACTGTATCACAGGATTATAAATGTTCTGTAGTCAGTGCAAATTTTTGACAGGATGCATTGAGTAACATATGGCTGTTTTTATTGAGAGAGCTTTTTCTAGATTATAAGTATTCTGGAAATTTCTCTCTTTCCTCCCCAAACTAAGAAGCGTGAACCCTCCAGCTGCAGCAGTTTTAAGGATACAGATTAGATACAGAGGAACTATTTTCTGGGAAATTGACAGCAATGGCAAGCATTTGGCAGAACGAATTAAAGGGACCCAGACCTTTGCTAGTCTAGTACAACTAGGAAGATAGATAGTTTTGGGGGCGCCTGGGTGGCTCAGTCGGGTGAGCTGTACTGACAGCTCAGAGCCTGGAGCCTGCTTGGGATTCTGTATCTCCCTCTCTCTCTGCCCCTCCCCTGCTCTCGCGCGCGCACGTGCTCTCTCTCTCTCTCTCTCTCTCTCAAAAATAAACATTAAAAAAAAAAAAGAAGATAGTTTTGGAAACTGAAGCATTTAATGAACATAAATCTGAACTCTATCTCCACTATGATTATGATTTTATGATATTCTAGGCAAAAACAACAAACTGTATTTGCTCCTGCTAAATTCCTAAAAGAAGTATGTGTCCATTCTGATGTAGGGCTTTGTGAGCCATGAAGAACCCCAGGCACTAAATGAATACATAGATGGAGATGTAACTAACTCTGGGAGACAAAGAATAACAAGTCAGATCATGTCAGACAGATAACTGACTAATCCTATCACCATCCCCCTACTGATATAGAAATGCATGTTAATGATTCTTTATTGGTATTTTTTTTTCTCTCTACATGTAGGTTTGTTAAAGTTTTTGTTTGTGTGAAAGTTGGCATGATTGAGTAACCCTTAGATATTTAAATGCCTGCATAAAATTCCAAGTTAAAGACCCTTCCAGAGGTTGTACAAGATAATTATCTAAACATAATGATGGAATGTTACTAACAATTTGCAACCTATATTCAGATGTTCAATTTTAGACCAGCTAATAATCTACCCTTTTTGTTTGTTTTTGCAGCCATTTCAAAGCTCACCTCTCTGCATGGGCCAACTGTTAACCCAACATATTCTGTTAATGATTATGTTAGGAGAATTGTAGAGAATGACCACTCTTAGAGAAATTATTGTCATGTTAAACAAAATTATATATATATGAAAAAAGCATCCTAGGATAACACCATCCAGGACCCCCTACAATGATCGTAGGCTTGTTGAGAGAGATGTCAAAAAAAAGATAGAAAGAAAGAAAAATGACCCTGCCTGGACCAATTTGAGCTCATTAGTCTGAGGTTTTTGTATTCCCACATTTAACTAACATTTAATAATAGGTTTTTAATATTTTTAATCAGAGTTTATGTTTTTCTTTTTTTAATAAGTGTTTTTTCAACTAAGATTCAACTTGCTAATTAAGAGTTTTATCTAATGTTCATTTAGGCATTGTTATACTGATAACATTTTAAATTGTTTTTGCTTTAGTCTTTCTACCTTCCACATTTAGCTATTTATTTTATTTTATTCTTTAAAATATGGAATAGAAAAAAATTATAATAATAAAGTTATGAGACAAACCTATGGGCAAAGCAAATGTAGGTATATGACTAAGCCAAATTTGTACTCGATGAAGTCCAACAGGTAAGGAGGACTTTATATAAGGCTACTAAAATAGGAGAGAGAGAATCTGAACTCAGCTCCTTTGAAACAAAGGATGGGGCAGGTGGGTGAAGTCACAGACCTTCTGTGTTTGCTTAATTGGCCTTACACAAAAGGAAATTAAGGCAGTTTCACAATTTGGAACAAGATGCTCTACGAAGTTAAGCTCCTACCCTCCCACAGGGACTGGGAGATAGGGTGTTATCTTCCAGATGATTTCACTGAAAAGGGATCTCTCCCAAGTCCTTGGGAAAGAGTCCTGGGCTATAAAACTGACAAGATTATTCTAAAATGAATTGCAAGCAAAGTTACAAAGAAAGAATTTACAATGACAAGTTTGTGAAGGAAATGCTCCAATTAAGGAAAGTAAGCAGAACATTGTCTAAAGTTAAGTCCATCTTGGTCATAGGTTTCCTGCAGTAGAGAGTGTCTTCCTTGAGGGCAGAGAGAGAACAAAGGGATAAAGTCCAGATCATATATAAACATAGTACTCTGACCCCCACAATCTGTGGAGCAGCCCGGTCAGGACTTGCTCAGTCACTGACAGCTTAGAGCCAACCAGAGAAACCTAATCATGCTCCCCTAACCCATCACACAGGATGCCCAGCTTCTTGTAAGCCAGTTCCAGTATCCCCACGCCAATAAGCTCCAATAAGAACAGACTCAAGGCCTTCCCTTTTTCACCCTAAAATTTTCCCACTCTGTCTGCCTTTGAGTCTCTGCCACACACAAGTGATGGTGGCTGACTCCTTTGTTACAGCGAGCTTTAATAAATAGTCTTCGCTTGTTCTCATTTGTTTGCTCTTCATTTATTTCCACAGAAGCGTTTATTTCCATAGAAGCATCTAGGACTGTAGGTGATTAATAGTACTAACTTAATCTATTGAAGAGAGAGTTCCTGTGTAAAGACTTCTGTGCTAGCAGCATGCTGGAGACAGAATATTGTAGGAAATTAATAATGTAGTAGCACTGAGCCTGAAACACTTATTTCGTGACCTTAGACAATTTAACGAGCTGCGTCCTCTAGTCTCACCTCTGTTTTTGGAGTAATAATTCAACTTAGTAGTTGTTTGAATATCAAATTAGATGATGTTCGTGAACAGTGTTTCTTCTTCCATGTGCACTATTTCTCTATCCCAGTGTTTGGAGGGAGCCGCTGTCCTTCAGGTTTAATGCTAAAAAGATATAAATTAACTTTAAAATGCTGCTCAAAAAAAATGGTTAACAATTTTTTTGTTCCTATCTATAGTGACTGTGACTGAAGAAGTTTAAATTCTTGTACATTAGTTGAAAAAAAAGGCTCTGGGGAAAAATGGTCTAGAAAGGAAAAGACAAAAACACCCTCAGGCCAGCCATTGTTATGCAACTGAACCAGGCAAGGTGGGAAAAATAGTCCTGGGCAAACACCAAAGCCTCTGGGTTGTTCTACAACTAATGACTTCCAGTAAATGAAATCAGCTATCCAGTTTTGCTTTGTTTTCAACAGTTTTTCTTTTCTAGAAATTCTACATTAAGTAGATAGTACAACCGCATGAGTCAAATAAAGGAAACAGGTAAAAAGTATAAAGGGTTTTTGCTTTCACACTTGTTCTCAATTCTCCTGGATCCTTACCTTACAATGGAGAATCCCATGAAACACAAACACTTGTATCCGTTTCTTGTTCAAACTTCCAGCAGCATTTTTTTAAATAACAAAAGTACATATTTATGCTTTTAATGTTTTATGTAAAATATAGGATGCTCTATACCCTTTGTTGGTCACCTTCCTTAACTTAACAGCACATGTTGGTGGTCTTTACCTATCTGGACATAAAGAGCATCCTCCGTCTTCATTAATTTGTGTATTTGTGTGCATATGTGATGTTTTAAAGACTACTGGACTTTAAAGATGTGCTACAATGTGTTTAGCAGGTACCCACTGGTGTGTATTTAAGTTGATTCTCTGCTTTCGTTATTGTGAACAATACTGGGATGAATAAACTTGAACACTGGTCATTTCAACTTTTATGCACCTATCTCTATCCTTTTATGTGAAATGTATATCTGGTATGTCTAGAATAAATTCCCAATAGTGGAATCTCTGAGTTCAAAGGTATCCATAGCCATGGATATAGACATACACTTAGACACAGACCTAAATCTATATAGATAGAGATGTAAAACTATCAATGTAGAGATAGGTAGATAAATAGACACATATACACATATGTAACAAAATTACTCTCTATACGGAAAGATAGCAACTTTCTGTTGTTGATTTCCAATTTATGTTCCTATCAGCCTGTTTCTTCACAAATACAAGGTGTTATTGAACATGTGGTTTTTACAAAGCTGATAGGTGAAGATCAGTACCACAATGTACTTTTAAAGTGTATTTGTCTTATTCTTAGGAATATACTATGCTTTGTTCTAAGTTTAATGGGTCTCTCCTTATTTGAAGCCCATCTTTCCACACTCTTTGTTTCCTACTGTTTTTTTTAAACAATTTGTAAAGATCGTTATACTTTTGGGATCTTACTCTTTTGCATATGGTAAGTGTAGTGACATTTTTCTGCCAATGTCTGCATCTGTATCTCTACCTATAGATACTGAAAGAACATTTCAAACTTGTCTTTATGGCTTTGGGATTTTTTCCTCTCTCCAAGAGTGTAAATGAGTCACTTGAACTTTTTTCTAGTCTATTATATTCATCATTTTTATTTTAAATACTTGACTAGTTTCAGAGTTTTGCTGCATAAGTTATGGATTTGCTTAATTTTTTTTTCCCCACAATGTCAACTATTAATCTCTGGCTCACTTACTCCACATATTGGGTTATACCTTAAATGTATCTTAAATTGGCAAATGATTTTCAGTGTATTTTAAAAGTGATTCTCCTTTCACATAATCTGTCTACTTATGTGCCAGTAATAAACAGCTTTATTGATTAGTACTTATTGTATGTATTTAATTCTGGCATATTGTAAGAATTCAATTTTTTTGACATTGACAGAACTTTTTGTACAGATTATTTATTAGGCTTATATTTACATTTGTATTGACTCTGCATAATTGTATACGGTCAAATATTTATACAGGTCATATATTTTTATCTAATAGATATAAATTTTAAGGTGGTGGGTATAGATGGAGAAGAGAGGACATTTATCAGACTTGCTTTCTGATTTAGGAAAAGAAAGCATAATTCTTTGTGGTGGTTGTTATTGTAGCAATTATTTTTGGCAAACCATACAGACATTTATGTTTAAGGATTGCAAGAATAAGTTGTATTTCAAGTGGCATAACATATTTCAAATGTAAGCCTGTTGATTCTGGTAAAAGTATTAGGATGATCTGTGGTTGCTTTATAATCTCAGGTCAGTGTACCTATGGGCTCACTATGCTTTTTAGTTCAAAAGTGGGACAGGCTCTCTTCAGACTATTACTCAAAAACGTTTTGGAAAGGGATGAAATTGACGATCAGTGAATAAAGCTTAATGAAATGTATTTATCAAAACTAAGGATTCTGTCAAAGAAAAATGCCCAAATAATCTCTCAGGTGATACAATCTTCTTTTCTGATTGGATAATAACTCTAAGAGTAGTTTATTAAAAAGCCGTTTTTATATTTATACAGATGTTGACAGAAAGTCAACTAATATTAATTAATGCTCGTAGAGTGCATAGCGTGATGATAAGCACATCTATATTTACCATACATTTAAATCTGACTGTGATTCTGTGACAAAAGTAATATTTTTAATATGGTATAAATTATTAAAGTAAGCCAGAGAAGTTAATAAGCACTACCCACATGGTGGAACTGAGATTTTAATCATGGTTTTGGAATTTCAGTACTATATTTCTCCCTCCACAAATGCTCCTTATATGCTGCATTGATTACAGTGATAATAGGCATCATGGTTTATTCTTCTTTCATTTAATAACATTTCAAGTAATTATTAACATTGACAAGAAAGTATTCTTTGTCAATTTTCTTTATAACCTAGACGTTCTAAAATTTAAGTACATCATTTATTATTCACCAGTCAAATAAGCTGGGCATTATTGTCCCAGAATATAGACTAAAAACTTGTTCTTTCTGTTACTGTCACGGCCAATTAATGGAATAAAACCTGTCTTCCTTTATCAATTCCATTTATAAAGTTAGGCTTTGGGGGAGAATGTAGGAGCTCATTTTGTTTTTGTTTTTTTTTTTTTTAGATATCTGTTTGCTACATAGCAATGTATGAGAAAATTTCCAGTACAGTGGAATTTGTAATTGTGCCATTCAACAATTATAATCTACTAACATCTAAATTTCTTTATTTGTTAACATCAGTGCCTGAAATATGATGTTAGGGGTGCCTGGGTGACTCAGTTGGTTAAGCATCTGACTTTGGCTCAAGTCATGATCTCACGTGTTGTGGGTTCTAGCCCCGCATTGGGCCCTGTGCTTGGAGCCTGGAGCCTGGAGCCTGGAGCCTACTTCGGATTCTATATCTCCCTCTCTCTCTGCCCCTCCCCTGCTCGCACTTATGTCTCTCTCTCAAAAGATAAATAAATAAATAGATAAATACACATAAAAAATTTAAGATATGATTTTAGACATATGTGAATAGTTAACTTTATATGTTGATGAATTGTATATGTATATATATGTACTTTATTTTTAATTAAATATATGAGTCAATTACATGTTTACGTTATTTAAATTCAATACATGTTAAAATTTAATCTGTGAAAAATAATGTCTCCCTCTCACCCTTGATTCCCAACCTGTAATTTGATTTCAATAAAAATTAAAAGGTAATCAGTGAAGAGTAATACCTTCCTCTCACCCTTAATCCTGCAATTACTGCCTATTATCAATTATATGTCTCTTTAGAAACTTAAAACAATATGTCTTTATAGGGGTGCCTTGATAGCTCAGTCAGTTAAGCATCTGACTTCAGCTCAGGTCATGATCTCACAGTTCAGGGGTTCGAGCTCCACTTCAGGCTGTGTGCTGACGGCTCAGAGCCTGGAGCCTGCTTTGGATTATGTGTCTTCCTCTCTCTCTGCTCCTCCCCTGCTTATACTCTGTCCTTCTATCTCTCAAAAGTAAATAAATGTTTAAAAAATTAAAAATATATATATATACATAATATTTTTCTTTATTTAAGAAGAATGATATTCTATTTTTTAAGAAAAGTCATATTCTCTACACACTGTTCTTGATCTTTGAAATTACTCCTTACTCTTTGAAATTAACTATGTATTCCAAATTTATTCATATCAATGAATAGGAAGCTTTTATAGTTTTTAAGATGATTGTATTCTACTGTATTGATATAGCATAATTTATGGTATATATTTCGTTGCAAAACTTTTGCTACTAGTGAGAAAAAAATAGCAAAATAAAACACTACACAAATTTTCAACTATAGTACATACATTATTTTACACATATCTACTATGTTGCTGACCTAAATTCTTAGAGCTGTAATTGGTAGACATTCCCAATTGCCCCTAACAGTTTTGTGCCTGTTTATTTAGTTAGTTAGTTAGTTTATTTATTTATTTCTGTGTGTGTGTGTGTGTGTGTGTGTGTGTGTGTGTGAGAGAGAGAGAGAGAGAGAGACAGAGAGAGAGAGACAGAGAGACAGAGAGACAGAGACAGAGAGACATAGAGAGAATGAGAATGTGATCAGGGTTGGGGCAGAAAGTAAGGGAGAGAGAATCCCAAATGGGCTCCATGTTGTCAGTGCAGAGACCTATGACAGGCTCAATCCCATGACCTGTGAGATCATGATCTGAGCTGAGGTCAAGGGTATGATGCTCCACCCACTGAGCCACCCAGCTGCCCTATGCCAATTTATTTTTGAATCATCAATAAATCAAAGTGCTTACTTGTCCGTAGCCTGGCTTATGGCTTTTAGCATCTTGTAAGACTGACTGAATCTAAATAGTATGTATAGATCTATCTATATATGATATGTATAGATATACATGTGTTTTTAGCTTAAACAAATAAACTGATACACACTATTAAACTGGTAATTTGACAAAGTAAAATCTTACAGTGAATGAAATGAATGTTTCTCATATATTTTACAGCAACATTGTTTTCATTTTTGTGAAACATCTGTTGGTAGGATCTGTTGACTTTTCTACTGAATAGATCTTTTGCTTTTTTTTGTATCTATGCTTTAATTATTAAAGCAATTGCTAATTTGTGCTGTGTGTTTTAAACTTATTTTTTTAATGTTTTCTTTGCCTTTGATTATGTTCATGGCATTTCTTGGAACTTGTAATTATTTCTTTCCCACTATCCATTACATAGTCTACTTTTCTAAGCTTTTCTTTTTTTGGTTTGTGTGTGTGTGTATGTGTGTGTGTGTGTGTGTGTGTGTGTTTTGGTTTGTTTTTGCTTTTGTTTTTGTTTTTGTTTTTGTTTTTGTTTTTCCATTAAGTATATGTTTAGAAGTGGGAAGTAGGTGTCATAATTCTCAACAGCTTTTTTCCATAGAGAGCAATTACCAAATTACACCCCATGGGACAAGTCTGATTCACTTGTATTTTATAAATACACTTCCATAGGAACATAACCATACCTATTTGTGCATTATTGTGCTATAATGGCAGAGCTGAGTAGTTGCAATAGTAACTTTATGGCTTGTAAAGCCCCAAATACTTACTCTCTGGCCCTTTACAGAAAAATTTTTACTAGTCCTTTCTCTTTATATTTCTATCAGGCATTATCTTTATCTTTTACAAAACATAAAATCTCAGATGAAGTAGGGTTAAGAAATATTTTGAAAATTTTTGAAAATTTTGAAATGTTGGCAAAGAAAAATTTTCAAATGGCAGATCTTGGATTTTACTCAGGTCTGTCTGATGCAAGAACTGCGGTACCCCCATAATCTAAAAATATGTTTGTATGCTCAAAGTACAACTGTACTTCATTGGGACACACTAAACTCAACTTTGGCCACAGACAATGAAGTCTTTGTGGAGGGCATACTTAATTTTATAAAAGTATTTAAGCAACTTGGAAGTTATGGATGTCCTCATGAGGGCAGAGAATTTCTCATGTCCAAAGATACCTAAAAGCCCATATGTATCATTCACAAATCAATATTATGATAACTATTATAACTACAGCATGTCAAAAAAAATCTCAAAGCCATTTATACACTTGAAATAATAATCTGTGGCATAACTCTATATCTATATCCATATCTATATCTATATCTATATCTATATCTATATCTATATCTATATCTATATCATCTATCTATCTATGTATATTAGGAATATGACCTTGATAATGGGAGGGAGAGTGAAAAGAAATTGAGGTTTTTTTTATGCACAATGCATAATGATAAGCAACAGGAAGCTGTTCAATAAATTCTTAGAAAAATCGTGCTTGACTTTCATTATTTTCTAAGAAATGTACTTTGCAATTGAGAAACCTTTCTGACCTTCCTAGAAAAACACAATAAAATAGATCAACAAAACAACCACAAAAACTGTTATTTTCCCTTACACTCTGATTTAGTAGTAGCTTCTAATTAACTGTGAGGCAAGTAAAAATGTGACTGGAAATTCTCAATCTGTCAAATATTTTTTATCATCCATGAAACTAAGTAAGAGAATCAAACAGTGCCTATTATTCAGTGTTTCTGCTGAATGCAGAGAGTAGGTATTTTTCAATATACTGTATGGTCATACTTATCAGCCTGACCGGTTTGTGTTTTCATCTTCCTTAATGAATGGAAAATGTTCTTTTCGATGAACTGAAAATGAAAAATATTAATGCTCACTGTAAAACATTAAAATAAAAGCATTTCAAACACTTATTGGTTTTGACTGCCAGGTTCCACATTGTTTATATGGAAGATGGGTATCTGGATATATTAGCAAAAAGCAACATTAAGATGGAAATGCAGGTTGAAATACCTCTGTAATGTTACAGCCTTTGTACATTTGACAGTGTTGAAACTGAATATTCTTATTTTTTTTATTTCTATCCATCATATTACTACACTGATGATGAAGACATTATAAAATATAAAGTACTGAATAATTTTATGCACATGCCATTCCAAAATGATTTGGCATAACTCTTGTATCACAATACATTAAAATGGAATGATGCATTGCTTACATCTGCCAAGTATTCTTCAATATATTAAATATAAAAAACAAAATAATAAACAAATGTAGTGATTGGGTTTTTGTTAGGGATGTAGTAATCCCCACATATTTCCCCTCATTTTAATTTTGTCCCATATTCCTAGAAAGTGTCCCACATTTCAAATAATTTCCAAGATCACAAAATGTTTCCTTTAAAGTCAATTGCATGTGGCTTTCATGTGTATTTGTGTGTATATATGTGTAGATGTGCATGTTTTGCCTTTTATCATGACTTGTGATTTTTTTTTTTTTTTAGTGAAAGCTGTACATGATGTATCAAATAATAGGGACTGAGACAGATAGTCTTTTAATGTGAAGTTTTATGCTCCTCTGACTCGGAATTGGGCTATGGTTACTGTTTCCTGGACCTGTAGATGTCAGAGGCTTCAATTTCCTTCCATGTCCTTTCTTGTCTTCCAGTTGTCTTTGGCTTTCCCTAGGTACTCTTTCTTTGTTAAACAGAGTGTGAGCCCTGAAACACTTTTCAGCTGTGTGCCCCTATTATTATGCAGGAGCCCTGTTGATGTACTGCTAAGATATTAAGGGAGGGAAATTATTCAGTAAACTCATGATTAGGTTTCAGCCTTTTAGTGGATCTGTGTCCCTATCTTAGGACCTTCACAAGTGCTTCTTGGCTTAGGTGACGTAGGCAGGCCAGAGGGGGCTAGAGTTGGGTAATTTCCCTGCCCCCAAGTGGGATGAAGCTTTGGTGAGGTCTTTTCTCTTTCTGGGTAAGCCTTTGTTATGGAGAACACTTGGGGTTTGTTTAAAAATGATTATTTCTTCCCCTTCCCTGACAATACAAAAGAGGACTTTGCTCTTCGTCTGGAGAACTTGGTAGAGTTCTTGGAGTAAAACTCAAGTATTGAGTACCATCTTAGGCTAGGCAAGCAAGAGTTTTTAACTTTTTTTTTTTTAATTTTTTTTCAACGTTTTTTATTTATTTTTGGGACAGAGAGAGACAGAGCATGAACGGGGGAGGGGCAGAGTGCGAGGGAGACCCAGAATCGGAAACAGGCTCCAGGCTCCGAGCCATCAGCCCAGACCCTGACGCAGGGCTCGAACTCACGGACCGCGAAATCGTGACCTGGCTGAAGTCGGACGCTCAACCGACTGTGCCACCCAGGCGCCCCGAGAATTTTTAACTTTTAAGCTAGTTTACATTCAGTTTCTGGTAGTTTATTAAAGTCACTGTTCAGAGGCTCCAATGACTTGTGCTTCAGGTAAGCTGATCTGTATTCCCTGATTTCGTCTGTATCTCCAGTTTAGAAGGTGGCAGTTTGCATCATGACCTCAATTCTCTGATGGATCTAAAGAAAGTTATTGTATTTCAACTTGTTCAGTTTTCTTTTTCTTGTGAGTGGAAATAATGACTTGCAAGCTCTTTACTTGTTGGAAGGGAAACTGGAATCCAACAGTGGTGTTTTTAAATAACTTGCAAATTTAAATGCTTACTGAAAAAAAAATTCAGAGTAAAATATGTATCTCAGTAAGATATGCCAAGTGTGTTCTCCAGATTTAGTATCTCTTGGCATTCCTCTTATTATCCTGAAGGTATCTGTATCCAAAGTATTCAGGGTTAAATTTAAGTGAATATCATAATAAATAGCAACCATTGAAACTTTCCATATGTATCAGTTACTTGCGACCACTTTAGGGCAAGAAGAAGTTTCCACGTTGGTTCTAGAGACTTCTTCTATCTTTGAATCTTTCAGTTTTCTGGATACCCTTTGGGTTATATATTGACTTACTGAAAAGAAGAAAAGGAATATAGTGTTTTATAAGGGAAGATGTTTTAATTCTTAGTGGAAACCCAAAGCGATCCCCAAAGGGGATAGTAAAAACAAAATGTTTTGTGACATTAAAAATATGTGATTATAATAAATACTAATGCTTTGCTGTGCTTAGGACCATTTTATTCAAAAGCATAGAAACATCTACGTAGTTCTAGACAACGATAAATTTCTTCATGAATACCGGAAGTACAAATGTTTAGTAAGACAGAAGAAAACATGAATATTACAGTGTTGTTTACTGTACAAAATACAATTAGAGCTCTCAGGTATCTCTCCTTAAAATGCAAACTCATAAATTTTCCTTGAGAGTTCGAATTAATGAGGCCTTACAAGATGTTATTAACCACTTTCATAAATGACTTCCTGTGAAAAAAATTGAATATTTCTGAGACTTACTAAGAGTAACTAGCCAGTAAATTATTTCAGCTAAATGATACCTTCCTTAGGCTAGGTCATGAGCCAAAGTAACATGTATAAGGTATTGTAAAATATACCACAAGCCCTACTTTTATAAATAATATTCTGTTTTGTTAATAATTAGCAATTTATACTTAAACTATGGTTTTTAACTTCCACATCTAATATCAAAATACAAAAATTCTACTTTATTTCTTGTAAGTATATTCTCCTTAGGAAATTTGCATTTACCTGGCAAATTAATGTTTTAAGGTAATATTTAATAGCTAAAAGATTCAGCTTTCTTGTAAGAGTAACAAATGTCAAAAACTGTTTATTCATTTTCTTAACAAATAAGAACCAATAGACTTATCAAAGGTGTTTTAAAACCACCGTGATTCTGTAGCAAGTAGGCAAAAACATTGAAAAATTATTACTTTCCTAATTCTAAGGCATTCTATTAGCATTGCAATAAATGTTAAGGTCTAAGCTCAAAGGTCAAAATTTTTAAAATTTGAAAAAAAGTTTTGCTTTATGGTACAGAACACAGAAATGAATATTAATTTGTGATAAATATATCTCAAGTGTAAATTATAAGTGTCTTAACAAATTTATATTTTAAACAAATTCTTCACAAATTTATATTTTAAACAAGTTCAAAAATAGCCTATTTTCACTTAATTTTTTCTTTCTTTTTTTTTGTTTCTCCATGATTTATAGAAATAGGATCAAGAAGAAGATACGAGACATTTAGATCTTTAGAGTTCTACTTGTATATTGTGAATACGATGCCTTATTCCAAATTTCCATTTTGAATTCTCTCTGGTATGCATTGGTTTTTAAGTCCAAAGACATTCTCATTGTCTTGAACTTCCACCAGACTGAGCTGATGGAAACTCTTAGGAAAAATATATAAATAAAGGTAAAAGTTACAGATAAGAGATACATAGAGAAACAAACAAACAAACAAAAACAAAAAACAAACAAAAAAAGAAACTTTGACACCAACCTTAAAGAAACAAGATCCTCAATGGCGGGTGACATCTTTGATAAGATCAGAGTTCTTGACCTCAAATTGTAATACACTGTGCCATTTTAGCTTAATCTAAAGTGAATAACGTTTTTGTTTGTTTGTTTTGGTTTTTATTCAAATTCCCGTTAGTTCACACACAGTGCAATATTAGTTTCAGGTGTAGAATTTAGTGATTCAACACTTCGCCATACAACACCCTGTGCTCATCCTGACAAGTGCC
Source organism: Felis catus (assembly GCF_018350175.1). Taxonomy (NCBI): domain Eukaryota; kingdom Metazoa; phylum Chordata; class Mammalia; order Carnivora; family Felidae; genus Felis; species Felis catus. The sequence continues at coordinate 178,102,137 of NC_058371.1, forward strand.
CTCCTTCATCCCTCTCACCTGCTCCACCCATGCCCCCTCCCACCTCCCCTCTGGTAACCCTCAGTTTGTTCTCTGTAGTCAAGAGTCTGTTTCTTGGTTTGCCTCTCTCTCTCTCTCTCTCTCTCTTTTTCCCTTTTGCTTGTTCATTTTGTTTCTTAAATGGAACTAGAGAGTATTAGGCCAAGTGAAATAAGTCAGTCAGAGAAAGGCAAATACCATATGATTTCACTCATATATGGAATTTAAGACTTTAAGAAATAAACAGTTTTAACGTGTATCTTTCACTTAGCTTTTTAGCACTACAAAAATGTACAAACAAAAAGGACCTCTTTAAACTTAAAAATATAGCAATAAACTTTTATAACCCCCCAAATATAATCATGATACTGTTTTAACATAGGTTTTATTATTATTCAGTCATGATAAGGTCAACAGATCAGGATGTGAGTGTCATTGAAAATACAGTTTATAGGGGCGCCTGGGTGGCGCAGTCGGTTAAGCGTCCGACTTCAGCCAGGTCACGATCTCGCGGTCCGTGAGTTCGAGCCCCACGTCGGGCTCTGGGCTGATGGCTCAGAACCTGGAGCCTGTTTCCGATTCTGTGTCTCCCTCTCTCTCTGCCACTCCCCCGTTCATGCTCTGTCTCTCTCTGTCCCAAAAATAAATAAATGTTGGAAAAAAAATTAAAAAAAAAAAGAAAATACAGTTTATTACGTTCACAGAACCCAAGAGTAAGAGGCCCTCTACAGCTTACGGGGTCACATGGGAAGCACCAGGTCAGTCAGGAGTCCGGGGTGAGGAGAATAATTGTGGTGAGAGCCTACACTGTGGTTTCCATGGGAAGGAATGAGTGAGGCAAGGAAAGCAGGTTTATGTATTGGCTAGTTTGAGTAATTTCAGTGGGCAATGAAGTATAGGGACTGTCCTCTGGCTAGTTGGGGGCGATTAGGGCTGGTGGACTGTGCCTAGAGTATGAGAGCTTGATAAAGGAGTTAGCTGGGCAAGGAACTCTGGGCTGGTTGGTTTGTATTTGAAAAGTGCTCTCATGGGTGGGTTGTTTACTATCTCTGGGAATTGACTAACCCTGGGAGGGGCTATTACTACAACTAACACTGGAGTCATTAAGACTCCAGATGTCAGTCTCAATGAAGAAAATAAAGGACATGGCTAATACAGATACTTTCTACAATGTAGACACGTCTTCTTTGAAAATGAAGTAATTTACCTTCTTAAAATAAAGTTTTACAATTTATGTTCTGCCTCATTTCAAGCAATCATTTGGGTTTAGTGAGTCCTCCCACTGGATGATATGTTGATAACAAATGCAACAACCAACATTTCCAAGTGTTTTCATTAAGTCAAATCTCTTTGCAAGGTTAATGAATGGAGTGTAAATGCATGTTCTGCATGCAGTAAAAATCAATAAACTGTGCTACATTGTTGCTGTAAGCCACAATAAAATTCTAGGATTCCATTGATGAAAATAACATGTCCTAGATGATTTTGAAAATAATTAGACTATAGCAAAAAAATAAATAAAAAATTAAAAAAAACTAAACAAAAACGTTGAATATGATTTGATGGGAAAAAATATATTATTCAGATAGCAAGTCTAATTTTCGAAAAGCACTATTGAATTCTCTATCTGGGTCCTAACCCCTCATAGTAAAATCCAAAATTAGGAACACTATTAATTTTTTTTCATTGAGAATTCCATGAAAAAGAAAACATGATTACAGAATTCTATAAATTATACATGATGTATATATTTTATCTGTACTGAATCCCCTCAGTCTGGCACAATTTCACTGTTAACAGTTTATAGGTATCCTGGTATATAAGTCTCTCTTCCAGAGCATACTTCTCTCATTCTCCTCACATTTCCAGAGTAGACATTTTCTTTCTTTTCCGTGGTAAAAAATTATATTTATTTTTTTGTGGTTCTCCTTTAATATATAATGATCAATTATCTGAAATTAATGGCTCCTTCTTAGTCCTTCCTACATTATAGTGTGACATTGCAAAAGAAAATTGCAAGATAAGTATTTAAAAATGTTGACACAAAATATTGAGGCTTAGAAGCAAATATATGTTGTTGTTGTTGTTGTTGTTGTTAATTTCTTTAATCATAATATTAAAGAATTTTATTGAGTGTAGCTAAATGATTTGATCCTTAAAGGCAAACAGATGTCCAATAATCATTTACAGACCTTGAGATCCATAGTACTGTTGACTGATACATACATATAAGTGACATCTTTTAATCAATCTTCTTAAAGTAAAGAAAGTGGACTAGATAGTCTTTTCCATCTCTTCCAAGCATATAAAGATGGTTTAACAATTCACTAAGAATCCCATAGAGTCCTTTTGGGCATCTTGCAATTGTGAATTAATAAAAATGGTGGGCAGGCATGTGTTTATGAAGATTGCTGCTACATGGAGTCACAACTTAGCTATAGGACTAAGTCTCTTCTATCTTCTCTATCTATATAGAAATGTATGTATTTTAGGATGCTACATATCTTTCTTTTCTTTCTTTTTTTTTCATAATGTGTATTGAATATTCGGCGATATCAATCTCAATTAACCTACAGCCGAATTTATAAATATCATTACAATCATTACATTTTTTGTAGACATTCTGTTCACTCTGCTGGCATTGGCTCACCTACATAGGATCTTCAGATATGTATATTTTAGAACAGAGGGCATGCCACTTTGTGTGTGTCCTCATGATTAAGTGACAATCATATGTTTTTTAAATCAATAAATGCTGAGAAGTTACTTGGCAATTTTTTCATATGTAAAGTGATGTATAATCAATACCACAGTTTCAAATATAACAGGGAATTGGCATAGAGAAAATATAATGATGTTTAATGCTTAGTCTGATATGTGGTTTCCTATTTACAATTTTTAAAGCTAAAGGAGAAATGTTTTACAAATACTTTTATTGATTTAGAGAAATATTCGGATGTATGGGATTAAACTGTCTTCCTTGCATTCTCCCATAGCACTCACAATTTATGATGCATAAATGAAGGTTGTTTGGTAACAGAAAGAGAGGCTTTTGGTAATTAGACAGATCTAGGATCAATGGTCAGCTAAATCATTTATTTGCATAAGATCATATAGTTATTGAAATTCTCTTAACTCTGTTTTCTCATCTCTGAAATTGTCACATGGAAATAATAAATATACCTCTAAAGTTTGGTTTTTTTTTAACCTTAATTTTTTTTTTAATTTTTTATTTTTGAGAGAGAGACAGAGACAGAGAGACAGAGCGAGAGCACGAGCAGGGGAGGGGCAGAGAGAGAGGGAGACACCGAATCCTAAGCAGGTTCTAGGCTCTGAGCTGTCAGCACAGAGCCTGACTCAGGGCTGGAACTCACGAACCGAAGTGTGAGATCATAACCTGAGCCAAAGTCAGATGCTTTATCTACTGAGCCACCCAGGTGCTCCTTAGTGTTATTTAAAAATATATAGGTGAGAGAATATCACAGGTGAGAGATAAACTTATAAGTAAAAACTGATTACCTGACACTCAATAAATGATACCTAATGTGTGTGTCTGCCTGTGTCATAATCTTCACAGCTCTGAAAAGCGTTATCTTATGTACCTTGGATATGGTTTCCTGGTTCTTCCAGTGATTCATGCCTTGTCATTTTTTACTTCCGCTCAAACATTATCTCTTCAGAAATGGCTTTCATATGTAAATAGTTTTTAATAATCTCTATCTCTCTTTATCACTTTATTTTCATTTAATTTCTTCACAGCACTCTTTACTAGATGATAACATGTAGTTTGCTTGTTAGCACCCCATTAAACTGCCCACCCTCCATTAAAGTGAAGATTTTCTTTGTTGTGTTCACTCAATAAACATTTTTGTGAGAAAGTAGGAAAGAAGAAAAGAAGAAATGATTTTATCCTCATTTGAAAATGAGACATGAGAGTCTCGCTCCATTTCCCGATGTTCCAAACTCAACAGGGGAAAGCTAACATTGTAGAATGATTTATGATACATCAGTGTTTTTCTTTACTTCTTTTTAAAATTTTTTAAATGTTTTTATTTATTTTGAGAGAGAGAGTGCAAACACAAGGACAGAGAGAGAGAGAGAGAGAGAGAGAGAGAGAAAATCCCAAGTAGGCTCCTTGCATCAGCTCTGAGGCTTGAAGTCACAAACTGAGAGATCATGACCTGATCTGCAACCAAGAGTTGGATGCTTAACCGACTGAGCCAGCCAGGTGCCATCCACACTGTTTTTCTTTTGAAGCATGTGTCTCATGATACAATTCTTCTTAAACCCCCTTTAAAGTTATGCACCAGTTACTTTTTAGACTATTGTTTGGGGGCTGACCATTTCAACATTAGGCCACTAAAGGCTGGCGACAGAGGGCTCAGAACTTTTCTCTTTTGACATGTTGTGTTCTGTTTGAGAATGTAATTTTCAGTAGAGATTTAGTACAAACTATCAATATCAAGGATGGATGAGACTCAAGGGGCAGAGGAATCTTTAGTATGAACTTGTAGCCAAACTAGGAGCTTCTTATTCATACGTTCAGACACTTAAGACCTCTGATTGGTTCTTTTTCTCCACCCAAATGGAATAAAAGGAATCTTTTATTCACCCTCTACAGGATTCAGCAATTTGTTTGAGTTTAGACAGAGAATTTCTCTGTTTTCTTTACTTTATACATTTTAGGTCTCATTTGGGAAAACTATAGGTAGTACAGGGCAACTTCAGCTCAACTACATGTTTCTATATCTATTTATATTTTCTTACATAAAATATTCTTCCGAGATGTTATACCATATTGACGTTAAGGATCAGCATGGGAAAGAACAAATAGTCAACGTAAGTGACAAAAATAAATAGATCAAAAACAACAACAACAACAGCAACAACAACAAAAAAACCCTCCAAAGCCTCATAAATGGCTTTGCACTTTGATGTATTCTGTCTTTGGTAAAACACACAAAATTCTAATGCAATCTGGCAATCATGTGCATTACAGTTTCTAATGCATGTTATAGAATGATATTCTCTGATACCCTTTCATTTCCGTGTTTTTACTTAATTGTCACAATTAGCAAATTCTCTTCAAACAAATATAATCACTTGCTAGGCACTGTGATGACAGAAAGGAAGGAAGCTGCATTCAGCGTCTGTAAGAGTTCACAAATCACATAAACATAATTCTAGACTTGGTTTTATATACTCAATTCATCAAAACACTGAACCTTAATTTTTCCCTGCATTATATTTTATCATTCATTCTTAAGCCCCTTATTCCACCCCAAAACGTCTTTCTTTGTAAAACAAGTAACATAAACACTCCCAAATAATTTTTTCTCACCAGACTGTATGTGTGCAGATTTGCAATTTAACCCTCAGTCTCTGCTATTTCTAGAAATGTCACAGCATTTTATATAATATCTAATAAGTTGATGTAATGGTAAGCATGATACAATATGACGATAATTAGCCCAGCTCTTCTCAAATGTTATATTCTACATGGCTATTTATTAACTTAGAAACATGTTTAAAGGCAGATTTTGATTCTATGCGTCTAAGGTCTGAGATTCTGCATGTCCTATAAGGTCCCAGATAATGCTGATGCCACTATGCAAGGAATATACTTTGAGAAGGCTGTAGAATTTTCTTGGTTCAAGTTTCTGTACCATCTTGTGAAAGTCCCTTAAATTTTGGGGAATTACTTTCTTTAACTACAAATTAGGTATAACAAATCAAAGTATTTTTGCAATTTTCTGAGCATCAAAAAAAAGTCATCCCCAAATATATTTCATAAACCATAAAGTCCTTTATAGATTAGAGAAAGTGATAGTTGTTTTTTGTTTGTTAGATTTTATCTTTTTTGTAACCTATGTAATGCTATTCCTGATCAAATACCTGAGAATCTATTTTTGGATTTTGGTCAGACTAATTCCCCTGTGAGTAAGCCACTTGGCTTCTGAAGCTTATTATGTCATGCTGATAAGGATTTTCAGATATCCCAGTATTATCAGTAGAAAGTATTATCAGACAGTATTATTGAACCAGGATATTTTGTTTATCACTGTGTATATGTCTCATAGAACAATTCTGTTCTCAATACATTTGCTGAATAAAATAAATATCAGTTATGACTTTACTCATGTATTCATTTAGCAAATATTTGTAGGCCATATTCTAAATAAAATAGGAACTAAAAAACAGTTGCTTCTTTGGAAAAATGTTTATTCATATCTTCTGCCAATTTCTTAACTGGATTATTTGATTTTGGTATTGGAGGTTGATAGATTCTTTACAGACTTTGGATACTAACCCTTTATCCGATATGTCATTTGCAAATACCTTCTCCCATTCAGTAGGTTGTAGGTTGCCTTTTAGTTTTGTTGATTGTTTCCTTCACTGTGTAGAAGCTTTTAATCTTGGGGTGTCCCAATAGTTCATTTTTGACTTTTTTTTCCCTTGCCTCCAGAGACGTGTTTAGTAACAAGTTGCTGTGGCCAGTGTCAGAGAGATTGCTATGTTCTCTTCTAGGATTTTGATGGTTTTCTGTCTCACATTTAGATCTTTCATCCATTTGCAATTTATTTTTGTGTAATAAATGGTGTAAGAAAGTGGTCCACTTCCAGTCTTTTGCATGTTGCTGTCTAGTTTTCCCAACACCATTTGTTGAAGACACTGTTGTATTGAATATTCTTTGGATATTGGATATTTTTTTAGATATTCTTTCCTTTCATGCTTTATTACAGATTACTGACCATAGGGGCGGCTGGGTGGCTCAGTTGGTTGAGCGTCTGACTTCAGCTCAGGTCATGGTCTTGCAGTTCGTGACTTTGAGCCCCACATCGGGCTCTGTGCTAACAACAGCTCAGAGCCTGGAGCCTGCTTCAGATTCTGTATCTCTCTCTCTGCCCCTCCCTGCTCATGCTCTGCCTCTATCGGTCTCTCAAAATAAATGTTAAAAAAAAATTTAAAAAAAAGATTATTGACCATATAGTTATGGGTCCATGTCTCAGTTTTCTATTCTATTCTATTTATCTATGTGTCTGTTTTTGTGCCAGTATCATACTGTATTGATGACTACAGCTTTGTGCTATATGATTTTACTCATCTGTGGAATTTAAGAAACAGAACAGATAAACATAGGGGAAGGAGAAAAACAAGGGAGGGAGGCAAACCATGAGAGACTCTTAATTATAGAGAATAAACTGTGGGTTGCTGGAGGGGAGGTAGGTAGGGGGATGGGCTAAATGGGTGATGGGTAGGACATGTTGTGATGACCACTGGGTGTTATATATAAGTGATGAATCAATAAATTCTACTCCTGAAACTACACTTTATGTTAACTAACTGGAATTCAAATAAAAACCTCAGACAACAAAAAATAAATAAAAACAATTACTATTACTAAGTACTCCTAATGGGATACAGAATGATTCCTAGATGTTTTTACAATGCAATGTGGAAAGGCAAAATAAAAACATACATAGGGTGATGGTGGTGCAAAAAGGTGGCAAATTCTTGTCATTAAAATGTTCAGTAAGATCCAGACAGACAACAAATTGCCATGTGAAACTATAATCACAAAATTTCCCCAAAACGTCTTTAGACAGTCACTTATATAATGAATAAACCCAATGTCCTTCAAGTTTTTTCCACTTACATATTTTTATGAATTTTAAGGTTTCTTTCTTTCTTTCTTTCTTTCTTTCTTTCTTTCTTTCTTTCTTATTTATTATTTTTATTATTATTATTATTATTATTTTAATTTTAATTTTTGGTCAAGATACATAAGAAACCTAGAGCAATAACAATTCATGATGTAAGAAACCTTTGTATGAACCCAGATAAAGAATTTGATTAATGGAAAAAGAATAATTAGTAATGATGGAGATACACTGTAAAAGATTAAGTAATGAGATTGGACAATAATTTTGGAATATAAATGAAGACTAGAAAGGAGGTTAAGACATTGCCCAAATAGACCCACTGAGACTGCCTGTAGGTATAACTGCCTACAAATCAAATAAATACACACATAAATATAACAAATGCAACCACTGTAAAACCATTGCCATCCAATTCATTGGCTTGATTCCAAGGGCTGCAAAGAACAGAATGGTATGAAATCTTAAGTCTTTCAGGGAAGAGTATAAATACTAACAAAGAGTGATATATTTTTTTTTTGAAGAACATAGTGGTGTTTTCTTTCACCTCATCCAAGGGATTATAAATAAGTCAAGAACATTTCTATATAATACCTACTGAGAACCTTTGCTGGAAAAGACTGGCGGTTGCTGGGTTTCTTTTTAACTCCGCGGTTTAGTCGGATGAGATTGATCCTGATTTGTTATGTTACTGCATTTGAAATGAAACATATCTCCTTGGTTCTTGAACTCTTTCAAACCAGTCAAATGCCTTTGTCTACCAGCCATGTCTCCCTCCACTGTGGGTAACTGAAGTCCCAAAGATAGATTTAAAATATGAGAAAATGTATCTAATTTCTGCATAAGTTGAAGTTTTTGTTTCCCTTTACCTGTCGCTATGTTCTTCTCTCAAGAATAATAAAGGACTCTTCTTTGTCTTCCTAAATCAACGTTGAATATATATTTTCACATTTAAGTTCTGCACCTTCTTCTTAAAGGGATCATCTCAAAGTTTTCCATCAAAGCATTTTAAAAGGCTGTGTCCTGATAAACATAATTTTTTCCTCAAGGGAATTAGCTTTTATAGTTGACCTAGCAACAAGACACCAAATTAATTGTTTTTCATAAGGGCTGTTAATCATAATGGTGACAATTCCACACAATGAACCCACTGGTAATTGAATATTGCTGCTCGCTTTAAGTATAATTTAAATCACCCAGCATGTTTAAATGGGGCAGACGGAAGAGGTTCTAAGTGGTTGGAGATGATCCATAAGCTAATTGCTAAGCGGTGATGGCATTTTCATTTATTATAGACCTCTCAACCATTAATTGTGTATGGTGATACAGTTCACTGGAGTTTCTCATTGAACAAGTTGCAAAGGTTAACCAGAGCCAAGTTGAAAAGAAGTCAAAAATAAGGAAGAAACCTGAATCCTATCTATTGCCATGCATATGAGCAATCACGGTCTTTAAAGGTACAGATGCCAAGCAAGGTTTTTTTATGCTAAAAGTAAAATCTTTATTTTTTGAGGAGGGATATAATGTACCCAAATTCCTTGGAATTAAGATTTATATTGCCAGTGGTTATTTTTATAAATCTTTCCATTTAAGAGAGAGTTTGAAACACTCTAACAAAGTTATTTCTTTAAATAAAAATGTGTCATTTAATATTCAGGTATTTCAGAACCAAATACATTAAATAATTAATCATCATATTAGAAGGAGCTGTGTATCATTCTTAAGTATTTTGACATTCTTTCTTGTTATTTTGGTTGTCTTGGGTACATAATACATGTCCTTTGCTTCAAAGCCTTTGTCTGATTGCTTTCATTGTGATTAATTAGATTGACTTGAAAGGAAAAATATCACCACTGTTTCTTAGGATCTCATGTATATAAATCATTAGGAGTCCTCTAGCTTTAAGAAGATAGCATTTTAGATGAACTTTGCTCAGCAGCAATATTATTGGCGTAAAAATCTGTTAACGATTATTTCTTATCGAACAGAATGCACACACAGAGACATGCCATAGACATTAAAAAAAAAGAACTTCAAAGTAATTAGTCCTATTTTTCAAATCTTTTTAATTGTTTGTTTTTGCCTGCTCCTTGTCTCCACTACTGAGAGTGCTAGGTTAAAATTTGCAATTATGTCTGTCTGCTTCTCCCTATGATTATTCAGTTATTGCCTGATATATTTAGAGGGTATCTTATTTGGTACATTTATTTTCATGGTGATTATGCCTTCTTTTTCCTGTTGTTGGTGAATGGGGTCCCTCTTTGCCCATTTTGAGGGCTTTTTTTTTATAGTCTAGATTTTTTAAATTTAAAATTCCACCACAGCATTTCTTTGGCATAACATTTACCTGACACATTTTCTATCATTTATGGGTCCTTTGTTTTTAAATTTGTCTCTTATAGAAATCCTATGATCAGATCTTGTTTGATAGCTCCCAAACTTTGAGTCTTTCCTTTCTTAACAGTGAGTTTAAAACATTGATATTCATTATATTGAATACTTTAGTCTAGTATTTCATCCATCTGTAGTCATGTTTTCTATGGCTATTATTATTAAAAGTATTTGTGTAATTTATTTTTATATCTTAGTTTTTTATTTGCTTGTTTCATATCTGTATATTTAAATTTTTTTCTTGAGGTGAATCTTAAGTTGACATTATATATTTATTTATATATACATAATGATTTTTAATTTCTTTCCCAATTTATTAATTACAAATAACGTTTATAATTTATAATTACATAAAGTTTAAAATTTATAATTATCCTATATTAATTTATATTTGTTCCATAGTCACTTTATGTGATCACATTCTTACCTCTCTATAAATACCATCTCTAACCTTGCTATGAACTAAATGCTTGTGACCCACCCAACAGTCATGTTGAACCCCTCATCTTCAGTGATGGTATTTGGAGGTGGGCTCCTTGGGTGGTTTAGATGAAGTTATAAGAGTAGAGACTTCATGATGGGATAGTTTATAAGAAGAAGAAGAGACCAGAGTCCAGTCCCCCCTTTCTGTCATAAGAGGATACAGCAAGAAAGTGGCTGTCTTGGGGCGCCTGGGTGGCTCAGTCGGTTGAGCGTCCAACTTCGGCTCAGGTCATGATCTCGCGGTCGTGAGTTCGAGCCCCGCGTCGGGCTCTGTGCTGACCGCTCAGAGCCTGGAGCCTGTTTCCGATTCTGTGTCTCCCTCTCTCTCTGCCCCTCCCCCGTTCATGCTCTCTCTCTCTCTCTCTCTCTCTGTCAAAAATAAATTAATGTTAAAAAAAAATAAAGAAAAAAAGAAGGTGGCTGTCTGCAAACCAGGAACAGGATTTTTCAAGCAGACACTAAGTCTTGGACTTCTCAGCTTCCAACATTGGGAGTAATAACTTGTTTAGGCCACCAAGACTATGGCATTTTATTGTAGCAACTCACATGGACTAAGACAAACCCCAAACTCATTATGTTGTTATCATCACGTAGAATCTATCTTTAGTGTTTTCACACCCATTATGATAGTGAATTGTATATGTCAAGTTGACTGGACATGGAATGCCAGAAATTTGTTTAAATATATTTGCTGATGTGTCTATGAACAAGGCTAGTGCCATAACAAAATTAACATCTGGGGTAGAGGGGATTTGCACCCCTCAGTGTGGGTGGGCACAGAACAAAAGGATGAAGAAAGGGACAATTTACCTGCTCTGCCTTGTCACTTGAGCTGGACATCAGTTTCTAATAATTGTGTGAGTCAATCCCTTACTTTATATATTATATAAAGTGTATGTTCTATTTAATATGTACTTAAATGTAGGGTTGTGGGAAACAAATACGTGAATATAATATAAATTTAAAATAGTACCTGCCCCAAAGTTTGTGTCTTAAAGGTGTTATCTATATATATTAAATCAGAAACCAGAAGTTATTGTTTGAAAATCTAGAAAAAATTTCTTCGTAGTGTTTGCTCTTATATGGAGCACAAAATTATTAATCCCATATTAGTGAAAACATAACTTGCCAACTTTGTCAGAAGCCACTATGAAAGTCAATTTGGGCCCGAAAAATAATTGTGGCGATCTGCTAACAGGCAATAAAAAAGGAGGGACATACACTCTTCGCTGCATTAATAGGTATGAGGAAATAAAAATTTCCTGGATTTCTCAGTGTTTTCCGTAAAAAGCCCCAGCCTCCTAAGATTCTTCACAAACCATGGGAATTCTGTCTGTAGCCATTTGTCTCCTTAATTGCTTTTATCCAAAAGGATTATAAAACTTCTCTTATCTCTTGGAGAGGGGCAATGGTTACATCTCAAAGGAGGCACCTACGTTAAATTCCCAAACTACCAGGAAGACTCTATCTTCTCTCTTTCTGGGTATTTGCATTCTAGGGAGCAATGAAGTCAGGAAGTTGGAGACAACTCTAGGTGATGAAGCAGAAAAACTATTGACTATCTGGCTCCTGGCAAGACTTTATTTTTATACCGAAGAGCTGGAGTAAGGAATAGACTCTTGGGAAAAGAGAGAGAGATAGCTGCTTCTTTTTCTTTATAAACACAAGAAAATAATTTTTCTCCTTCCTCATCTATAAGTTGTCCGGTGATTTGCTTAGGATGACTGATCTGACTCTCATTAAGTGCTTTAAGAGCCAGGACGAGGGCTCCAGAAGGGCAGGACTGGGGAGACTTAATTGACTGTGGTGTTTTTTAATAAACATCAGAACACCTCTGATACAGAGCACCTTATGCACATTCAAGATAAAATTAGTAATGACAAATATTAAAAACTCCAAAATGCACCTAGGGTGGGGGGCACCTGGGTGGCTCAGTCTGTTAAGTGTCGAACTCTTGATTTTGGCTCAGGTCATAATCCTGCCGTTTATGGGTTCGAGCCCAATGTCAGGCTCTGCACTCATGGCACAGAGTCCGCTTGGGATTCTCCCTCTCCTCTTTCTCTCTGCCCCTCCACCTGCTCGTGTGCATGCATGAGCTCTCTGTTTCAAAATTAAAAATCTATATATACAAACTTAAAAAAAATCAGCTTATGGTGAAACATTCTGTACCTCACGCTCATGCAATTGATTTTGACTTCTATAAAAGTCAAAATACTAGAGTTAAGCTTCAATAAGAGACAAGCTCAAAATCTCAGTAGCTTAACATTATAAATGCTTATTTTCCTTTCATATAAAGTCAGATGCTGTTCCAAAATTTCTTGAAAGAAAATGTCCTTCACACAGAGACAAAATGATGTCGTTGACAGAGGCTCCACCCTCCTGCAGCTGCACTGTCTGGAACATTTTACTTCCCTGTTGATGAGGGGGATGAGAACAGTTGGAGGGCTGTTTGCTTGCAATTTTGTACTCTCTCCCACAAGTTACATGTTACTAATGCTCACAGCCCAGAGCCAAATTAAGTCACAGGATCCTACCTACCCCACTGAAAGGACGCTGAGGGGTAAACATTTCCAGGATAATCAGTTCTTTCCCCCAAATATAAAATCATGGGGGCGCCTGGTTGGCTCAGTCAGTTAAGCATCAGACTCTTGATTTCAGCTCGGGTTATGATCTCATGGTTTGTGGATTAAGCCCCATGTTGGGCTCCGTGCTGACAGAGAAGAGCCTGCTTGGGATTCTCTTTCTGCCTCTCTTGCTACCCCTCCCTGGCTCATATTTTTTTCTTTCTCTCTCTGTCAAAATAAAATAAACATTAAACAATCATGAATAAAAACCACAGACCTTATACAAAGAGATGAGGTTAGGGGAACAGCATTCAAAAATGTCATTGATGACACATAATTAAAAAATAAACAACAACATACCTTAGGAACTGAATAAAAATAGTAGTAAAGTTATATAAATACTACAAGAAACAGTGGCACTCTACCTTTGAAACAGATCTGAGGTTTACATGTGGAAGTGAGAGTCAGAATGATCACATTTGGGGGTTATTGCAAAGCAATGGAAAGAGAGTTACTGGAAGTGGGATGGAAAGTTCTAATACACACAGTGAACTGAGGCAGCTGGCAGGGATGTTGGAAGGGGTGTGCAGTTTGTACAATCCCTGCGTGGCTCAATGGGTACAGTTTTTTCTGTTCACCTAGTGTTTCTCATGATGAGTTTGCACACAAGCAGACACAATATTCTCATGTTGCTCAAACAGTTCCCTAGTATATCAGTCATGTTAGACCCATTTGCATGTTCAGAACAAACATTTTTGCACAACTGATTGTACCTGGAAGGAGGACTGGCCATGATTACTACCACTAAAACCTACGGCACCATTCTGGAAGTATTGGTTGATTTAAATCTTGTCAAAATATGGATATGTTTTTATTACTATCTTATCTAATTATCATACAATACTTCATCATCCCAATTAGTAAAGACCAATTAGCATAAATGTTAATTAAAGTCCTGGCTGTATATCCGTGATATGAGTCCCTTATTTATCTGAACCATAGTTGTCTCTCCTTTGGGCTATGATAGCAGTTAGTGAATTTAAGAAGAATATTAGAGGGGCGCCTGGGTGGCTCAGTTGGTTAAGCGTCTGACTTCTGCTCAGGTCATGATCTCACAGTTCATAAGTTCGAGTCCCATGTCAGGCTCAGCACTGACAGCTCAGAACCTGGAGCTTGCTTCAGATTCTGTGTCTCCCTCTCTCTCTGCCCATCCCCCACTCATGCTCTGTCTCTCTCTCTCTCTCTCTCTCTCTCTCTCTGTCAAAAATAAATACACATTAAAAAATTTTTTAAGGAAGAATATTACAATTTCCTAGGTTTAAATTACTGTGAGAAACCCTTAGTATTTCCAAATACTGATGATTATAATCACAAGAAAAGCACTCACTTGATTTTAGGTAATAATTTATTTTCCTTCAAATAAGACCATTGACAAAAACAAAAATACACACAAAAGATCCTCTAATACTTACATAAATTAGCTTCTTCCCTTTGGTTATCAAAATATTTTAGCCTTAATGATGCATTTGACATTTTTATTGATTTATGTCTGGCCTTTCAAGTATTATACATGCAATTTATATCCCAGGGCATATTTCCTTTGTTTGCGAGTAAGTATGTGTCTATGTGTGTAGCTTTGTGAGGTTAAACCACCATCTAACCAGAGGGATTGTGCTCCAGGGATCGTTGGGAAAAGATATAAACTAACAGTCAACTGATTAAAGTTACCGGAATTAATTACTCCCCTAATATCATCCCTCATTGACAAGATTCTCCTCCTGAAATAACTCGGCAAATCCCCTCATCTGACCCAATTTAACTTTTCTGGACAATAATGAATCTTCTATTTGTCCATTGAAATTCATTCTTTTTCATCCACAAAATTCCTTATTTACAAGTTTCCTTTACCATCTTGAAAAGAAAATTGTTACTCTGCCCTGAGATTTGGCTTTCTTTCCTTGCAGTGCCCTGCTGGTGTTATTTTACCTCTCAAACATATCACTGCTTCAAAGCAGAATAGGCATCTTCCTCACCCCTTTTTGTCAGTCCCAGATGATGCTTTCTAGTGTATAAAACACCAAGCTCCTTTGAAAATCAGGGTTATCTGCAGTTCCTAGTCTATTCTTCTTCATAACTTCATAACCACTCTACCTCTCCTGTCATAATTCATACTTATTTTAATATTCCTGTAGAGAAACTTCCAGTATCTTCGCTTCCAAAGATTCTTTCCTTGAGTCCCCACTCATTGTCCAATTATAAGCCACTCAATCCTGGACCACACAATTCCTGCATCTCTATCTCATTACCTCTGATCTCTGACTCAACATTTTTTTTTATTGTTGTTGTTAAATCACAGTGGTACCATAAATCTGTTAACTCTACGATATTTTTACTGTTACTCACACAGTTCTATTCCTACATTCTTCCCTTGGATTCTATGATCTCTTTTATTATCACTCCTTTACTTATTCCTTCAACTCTTTTGCTTTGTTTCCTTTATTAGAAACTTCCAGGCAAAACTGTAATATGGTCAATCCAACTCTCTTTCAATATCCCACAAGCAGACACATTACAATCATACTGCTATTCTGCCTTTAAAACCATGACCATAATTTTAAGAACTAACAACAAACCATGTTAATAATCGAACTGTAAAACTATGAATCTCAAGGGAGACTTTCATTCTGCTCAACAGTTTTTCTGTATCTAGTAATTTTTATTTTCCTAAAGACATAAAATAATATGCTATCCATTTTTTTTTCTCCTCAACTCTTCAGTATTGCCTTAGCAGAGAGATAAGTTAGAGCCTCACAAAAGCCATTTCCTCTGCCTGGTTGGTTATAGACCTAAACAATATTGCTTGGCCTTGTCACAGTTGAGTGGAGACAAGTGACTCATTCTTGACAATGAAATGCGATTGGGATTATGAATCACTTGAGGATTAAGGCGGTTAAGAATTTAAGTTCCTTTTCTACACTCTGTACAACTCTTTCTGCAATCTTAGATGAAGCCGCGTGTTGAAGTCTATGAAGCCAAATATTGGGCAACTAGCTCCAAGAGCCATTTGGAAGAGATTCACCCAATAGATTAGTTTAGACAAGATTATTCAGATAATTGGTAAGAAAAAAATGGTCTTTCCCTGTGCTAAGCCTCTGAGATTAGAGTTTGATCATTAAAATTGCTTGCATTAAATACCCTCATTTTCACCACCTCCTTCCCAGTAGTCTTGGTTGATAATCTTGTTTTCTTTTTTCACTGTGAAAAATAAAAGCTAACAGAAGAGAATTGCTATGTTCATGTTACCAAAACTATTATTTACTGACATTCTCAGGTCTGTACGCTTAAACACAACCTTTTCTTCTTTTATAATAATCAAACATCCTACTTTTATTCTGTATAAATAAGATCAAATACCACATTTTGTATCCAAGGACCTCTTTATCACAATTAACAATCCTTTCCTGAACCATCAGTATTTCTCTGTATACCTGATATAGATATAGATATAGATATAGATATAGATATAGATATAGATATCTACAGGTCATCAACACAAGGACAAGAGTGGAAACAACTAGCAACACTTGTATAGTTTGCAGTTTTTAAATAGTATTGTAATGATATTAATTTCCTACTTTTGATAATTGTACTGTGGCTAATTAAAATATCAAGACTGGAAAAAATAAAAAAAAGATACAAAGGAGGTGTTTTTTTCTTTTAGTATTTTGCAACTTTTGTATAAATCTAAAATTAGTTTAAAATAATAGTTAAAAATTAAAAATAAACCAATAAAAATGGAAGAGATGAGGAAATGCTTCATGAAAGTGGTGGCCTTTGTGGTGACCTAGAAAAATTGGGGAAAATGCTATGGAAGATATGGGGAGGCCATTTCAACTGCATAAAAAGCTATGCAAAGGCACACACACACAGAAAGACAAAATTGACTATGCTTAAGAGGTGGCAATTTTTTTTTTTGTAGAGCTCTGAGTACACACATGGGGCATGTTTAGGATGAAAGTGATGTGTTAGGTTGAAATTGCAATGAATTGAAATGAGGAACAGCAAAATGCCTGCTTCTCAAAATATCCCAAACTAGAGAAGACTAAGAATGAGAACCATCCATCATTCTTGCTCTAAACAAGCTTTCACTGGCTATGAGATGAACTTGATGGCTTTAATAAGTCTTTTGTGTTTTCAATTTTTGTGACTCTATGAACTTGCCTAGTGCTGTGATTCCTATAAATGCCCATGATATAAGCAAAATTTTCTGTCACTACCACTTTGGGTTTTTACATTCACTTGCAGTATATACTTCATCAACAAGAAGGAGTTTTGCCACTATGTGCTTCTAACTTTAATTGCCAGGTGTGTGTATGTGTGTGTGTGTGTGTGTGTGTGTGTGTTTTCTAACCTACTGTGCCTTGACCTTTAGTTCAGTTTTCATCATTGTTTTGGGTATAATATAAACACTGAATAACAATGGCACTTTAGTTATGAACTTTTGACAATAGCACTAATTTCATCTCTGAAATAATAGAAAATACTTGGGTAAAAGAGTGGGAGTGCATTAGTGAAAGTCATAATGTTCAAATCCCAGAAAGCATCTTTTTCTGAATAACTTCCATTCTAAGTGAATGTCAGAAATTGTTCTGACATTATTAGAGGACCAATAAATCCCTGAGCTGGTCAACCTCCTAGAAGTCAGAGCCTTCTAAGAAAATATTACTGGTGATGTACAGTCTTCTATGAATTATGCAGGCTCCTGTGGCATTCAATTAATCCTGATTTTGAAAATATATAAGACACAACATTTCCACTTTGTATGTAAATAAAACGTATCACACATTTCAGATATACATATAGAGTTGCAATATAACTAAAACATTAAATTAATGGATGAAATATTGCCATAAAAATTTTTTAATGTTTATTTTTTTTTGTGAGAGGGAGGGATGCAGCGTGAGCAGAGGAGGGGAAGAGAGAGAGGGAGACACAGAATCAAGCAAGCTCCAGGCTCTGAGCTGTCAGCACAGAGCTCGACACGGGGCATGAACTCACAGACCATGAGTTCATGACCTGAGCCGAAGTCAGACACTTAACTAACTGAGCCCCCAGACCCCCTTCAAATGTTGCCATTTTAAAGAATTTTTTAACCTTATTTTTTTAAATTTACATGCAAATTAGTTAGCATATAGTGCAAGAATGATTTCAGGAGTAGATTCCTTAATGTCCCTTACCCATTTAGCTCATTCCCCCTCCCACAACCCCTCCAGTAACCCTCTGTTTATTCTCCATATTTAAGAGTCTCTTATGTTTTGTCCTCCTCCCCATTTTTATATTATTTTTTTTCACTTCCCTTATGTTCACCTGTTCTGTGTCTTAAAGTCCTCTTATGAGTGAAGCCATATGATATTTGTCTTTCTCTGAGTGACTAATTTCACTTAGCATAATACCCTCCAATTTCATCTTTGTAGTTGCAAATGGCAAGATTTCATTCGTTTTGATTGCCAAGTAACACTCCATTCTATATATACACTACATCTTCTTGATCCATTCATCCATCGATGGACATTTGGGCTCTTTCCATACTTTGGCTATTGTCGATAGTGCTGCTATAAACATGGGGGTGCATGTGTCCCTTTCAAACAACACACCTGTATCCCTTGGATAAATACCTAGTATTGCATTGCTGGGTCGTAGGGTATTTCTATTTTTAGTTTTTTGAGGGACATCCATACTGTTTTCCAGAGTTGCTGCACCAGCTTGCATTCCCACCAGCAGTGCAAAAGAGATCATCTTTCTCCACATCCTTGCCAACATCTATTGCCTAAATTTTTAATGTTAGCCATTCTGACAGGTTAAGGGGGTACCTCATGGTGGTTTTGATTTGTACTTCCCTGATTATGAGTGAAGTTGAGCATTTTTTCATGTGTTGGTTGGCCATCTGGATGTCTTCTGTGGAGAAGTGTCTATCCATGTCTATTGCTCATTTCTTCACTGATTTTTTGTTTTTTTGTTTTTTCGGTGTTGAGTCTGATAAGTTCTTATAGAGTTTGGATACTAACCCTTTATCTGATATGTACTTTGCAAATATCTTCTCTCATTTTGTTGGTTGCCTTTTAGTTTTGCTGATTGTTTCTTTCGCTGTGCAGAAGCTTTTTATTTTGATGAGGTCCCAGTAGTTCATTTTTGTGATATAAGATTGAACACATACACACATTGTTGTTTCCCCACACAGGCCACTTATCCTCCCAGAAGGAAAATATACATGATGTTTTAGAGGAAAGTTTTCAAATGATCAACATTGATGCACATTAGCCCACCAAATTTAATATAAATTACATCACTGGGTACTCATAAATGTTAATAACTGAACTAAAATCTATCATTTTTAAAACTATTTTTTTTAAATAACTCTGAGAAATGACAAGATTTGTCATTTTTCACCTTAGCACAAATGACTCATTCTATGGTAAATAGCTTAAGCTGTAAATCAGGTTACATATATACCAACAGTTAAGTTTTTCTTATTCTTTATTTGGAATAAATTAAAAATTCCCATCAAAGAATTATAAATATCCTCAAATAGCAACAAGTATCTCATATTGGAGGTGAAACATGCAATGAAGAATTATGGATTTAATTCTTCCTAAGGATTAAGGTTAAATTATACACTAGTACCAGAGGCATAACACTTTCCAAGGTCGTACATTTGCCAATTATTGTCCTTAAAGACTTATTATCTTGTACTAAATATTCAAATTTATTTTGGAAAATTTCTCATTCTAAGTGTAAATATGATAAGTTATGATTTAATTAGAGGCTATTAAAGACATTTAAAAATTTGTCCATGGTTTTCACTTGATAAATATTTTATAGTCACAGATGTAGTCCTTTCTGGCATTATCAGTTTCATGAAGAAATATTTTCCATATCTGTACCTAAAACAAATAAAATCATAGCCCTTTATCTCATTTGCCTTAATATACAGTTAAATTTAGAATGGAAATGCCAAATCCTATAGTTCTTGCCCATTTTTTTCTCTTTGTTTAAAAATTATACAAAGCTGGTAATTCATATTAAGGTTTTCAAAATTTACTACAATACTGAATCAAAACTGCATAGTTATTTTTAATTTCCACTATTCCCTTTGAATGCACCGAAGATGGATTGGCATGCAGGTACTATTTATCTCTTCTAGTCATCATCAAAACTCACAAAACTATTTTTAGTTTAGCAAAAAATAAATCTTGTTTGAATACATAATATATTTAGGCTAACTATTGGTTCGTACACTAATTCAATATTTATACCCTGTTGTAAAACGGGCATCTATTATTTGCAGAAAGGCCATGATAATGTTTTTCAATATTAAGAGCCATTGATGTGTTTTGTTTAATTAGAAAAATTTCCTATTGTTACTCCTGACTTTTTTTTTTAAATAAAGGTGACATGTAATGTTACATTAGTTTCAGGTATACAACATAGTGATTTATTAACTCTGTATGTCATGCTATGCTCAACCCAACTGTCGCTACCATCTGTCACCATACAACACTATTAAAATACCATTGACTATATTCCCTATGCTGTACCTTCTATTCCTTGTGATTTATTCATTTCTTAACTGGAAGCCTGTATCTCCACTCCCCTTCACCCATTTTGCTCATCTCTCTACCCCTCTTCCCTCTGGCAACCATCAGGTGGTTCTCAGTATTTATAGTTTCCGCTTCCTTTGTGGGCATATTGTTATCAATATTTCAACTCGATTTATAAGAATCCCAGTAACAAGATAGAGCATTTTTCCCACACATATTACACCTCTTAATTATGTCTTTGTGGTCTGAGCTCTTTTATCTTTATGGACAACATTTATAAATTTCGCAAAGTACTTGTTTCGGAACATCCTTATTGGTTTTTCATAGTGGTTACTGTGCTTTTGTTGAACACAATGTGATGCAATCAATAACTAAATAATACCATTTGATGATACTTCATAATGGAAACCAAACTAAGACTCATTGGGTCACTGGTTCAATCATTAGATATTCATTATCATACTCCATTTAAGTCGCTTGTGCAAAGCATCATACCTGTGAATTGTCTTGTCTTTGTACATATAGATTCACATTCTGCAATAAAATCAGTGTTTTGGGTTTATTTAATGCTTTAGGGAATCAACTTAGAAAACTTGCCCCAGACTTAAGTGTTAAGATTTTAATGGAAAAATAGTATCTATAAAAACATAAAATACATAAATTACATTCAACACACTGAAATAATAATGGGCTATATCACTTGAAAAATATATAAACCATGGCACATTATCCTGCTAACAGAGTGTTTAGCTAACATTCTAATCAGTGCAGTCCTTGTGGCATACCACCATAACTTTGAAAATCAGCCATAGTCATGACGTGACAATTAATATATTTCAGACTAAGAAAGTTATTTAGAAGAAAAAATTTCATTACTTTTTTCTCTGAAAAAGCCATTCAATATGAAAATCTTTAATTTATCGCTATGAATTTATTGCTAAGAGAGAAAGAATGTGCTAGATGTACTGAGAGAAATTCAGTGGAGCTAAAGTGAAAGCATCATTATGGAATTAGACAAGAATGGAGAGAGAACATAGGTCATGTTATACTACGATCTAAATTATGTAATCCTGAGACATTTCTTATGCCAAATGCTGATTGCCATCTTGATTTATGTATAATAATATGATATTAATTTTCCATGCATGCATTCTATTTATTGCCCACCATTGTGAGCTGGATTATTCTTAACATTAAGTTATTTATTCAAACTTATACATTTCATATATTCCCGAAAGGTGAAACTTTTCAGCTATCCTCAACATCTTTTGTTACAACTTATTTTAGTCTACATTTGGCCACTACTTTATAGGACTGCATATTTCCAATATATTTTCTTCTTTGTGAATACTATTGTATACTCATTCAGCACAATCATGGAACAATGACATATTTCCTTGTATTAAAACATATTTTGTATAAGAGTGACTGACACTCTGCCATGCGAGTTTTCTCTTTCAGCATTTGTTCAAAGATCAAACTTCCAAGTATCAAGTCTTTATGTCAACTATAAGTGGTCCTAAATAATTCTATTCATTTTTTTCTGCTGAAAAAAATCCAGGAATATCTAAAAGTATGCTTTTCTTTTAGTTTGTATCATGTCTGTGCATCCGCACAGGAGTTATTTGTTGTTTTCTGCAGTGATGTAGAAGGGGCAGCCTTTAAAAACATCTTTTTTCTCAGGCTGCATGAATTCTTTTTAAAAGTCACTTACATGTATATTTCAAATGGAGCTTAACATGTGTGAAATTTCCGATCTTACTGAATGTAAACTGGTCTTGAAGAGAGGGGACTTGGTGAGTAACCGGATTTCTCAATTCAGAGAACTCGAAAAGAATAAAAACCTCAATCAGGGTATTTTGTTGAACTTCTTATTGTCATAAAAGATACATAGCATGAAATATACCATTTTAATTACTTTAACTTTAATTTTTAAGTGTATAATTCAGTGTCATTAAATATATTCATATCGTTGTGCAATTATCATGGTTATCTATCTCCAGAACATTTTCATTATTCCAAACTGAAACTCCATATCCATTAAATGAGAACCCCCCATTCTCCTTTTCTCCATCCCATTGTAACTACTGTTCTACTTTCTGCCCCTGTGAATTGTGCTATTCTAGGTTCCTCATATAAAGGAAGTCAGACAGTATCTGTCCTTTGTGTCTGGTTTATTTCACTCAGGATAATAGTTTTCAAGGTTCAGTCATATTTTAGCATGTATCAGAATTCCAGTCATTCTTAAGGTTAAATATTTCATTCTATCTATTTATCTATCTATCTGTCTACCTATCTATCATCTATCTATCTATCTGCATATATCACATTTTGTTTGTCCATTTCTCCTTTTGGCTCTTGTGAACAATACTGATATGCACCTTGCTGTAAAAATACCTGTGTGAATCCCTGCTTTCAGTTCTCTTGAGTATATACTCAGAAGTGTAACTGAGGGGTTACATAGTTATTCTGTATTTAATTTTTTTGAGTAACTGAACCATTTATAGTCCCAGGAGCAATGATTAAGAGTTCCGGTTTTTCCACATCTCCATCAATATGCTATTATTTTTTTCCTTTTTAAAAAAATAATATCCATCCTAATGTGTGTGATATGGTATCTCATGATAATTTTGATTTTCATTTTCTGATGATGTGTGATGTTGAGCTCTTTTCATATATGCGTTGGCTATTTGTATATTTTCTTTGAAGAGATGTCTATTCAAGTCCCATTAGTTGTCTGAGCCTTTGGTGTCATATCAAGAAATCATTGACAAATATCATAAGGTTTTTCTGCTATGTTTTTTTTCCTAAGAGTTTTATAGCTTAAGCTTTTACATTTAGGGTTTTTTTATTCATTTGAGTTACTTTTTGTAGAAGGTGTAAGGTATCATTGTTTTACATGTGGGTGTCTAGTTTTCAAGCAACACTTGCTTTGTATAAATAGAAACAGTCATGCAAAAATTCATATGCACTCTAAAGACTCCAAATTGCAAAAGCAATCTTGAAAAAGAAAAACAAATCTGGGCGTTGCACATTTCCTGATTTCAAACTAACTGCAAAGTACAGTATTCAAAACAAAAGTGGTGCTGGTATAAAGATAGACATAGACCAATAGAATAGATAAACAGCCCAGAAATAAACTCTCACATTTATATTCAGATGATTTCTTACAAAAATGCCAAGGCCACTCAATGGGGAAAGGATAGTCTTTTGGGGGTATTTAATAATTAGAAAATGATTAACAATTAAGTGGATCCCTAGATGAAATATTGAACATAATCACAGCACATTGAGTAAAATATATACAGATTCCCTCTTTTGACATAATTATTTACTTTTCATTCACTTGGAAGTCCATCTTCTTGATCAACACTTCTCTATCACCTTCCAATATCAGCCATTCAGTTTTATGTTTTTTTTTTTATATTAGCATTATTATTTGAAAATTTACTCATTTTGAGAGAGAGAGAGAGAGAGAGAGAGAGAGAGAGAGAGAGAGAGAGAGAATGTGTTAGCAAGCAGGGGAGGGGCAGAGATAAGGGACAGAGAGAATCCCAGGCAGGTTCTGTGCTGTTGGCGAGGAGCCTGATGCGGGGCTTGATCCCACAACCCTGGGATCATGACCTGAGCCGAAATCAAGAGTTGAAGACTTAATCACCTTGAGCCACACAGGCACCCCCTGCTTCTTTTTATATTATTAAAAAGTCCTTTATAAGAACCCTTATCATAATATTATAATAATATCTACAGCACCTATTTTTCCTTCTTATCTGAAGTTTTCATGAAAATAGCAACTCCAATTTCTTTTCATTGAGACCTTTGAATCAGTCATGTAAAATTTTTCAATTAATGTCTGTCAGTGAATCACATGCACACTTACACATGTACAGATATTTTTTGCATGTTACCTACTGATCCTTCCCTTATAAGAGCTATGTCTGAACTACTGTGGGCATTATCAAGAAATCAGGATTCTTTTGTCCAGTCTACGTTTTTTTCCAAACATGAGCTTTATTCTATGGTGTGGCAGAATAGCTTCCTCTGCCTCTCTAGTCCTCGTGACCAAGGAGCCACTTACCATCTCTATGCCTCAGCTTCAGTCCCATGTAGAAGCCATCTTTCCATTTCATCATCAAAATTCCATATTGTCAAGACAGAATAATTGGTCTTTTAATATTTGTTCTGATGTTCATCTCCTCTTTCATCCATTCATTGAGGGTATATCAATATCATACAATATAAATAGAAATTTCTGAGACAGGCTAGCATGGTTATGGGGGAGTTAACAGAACAAAAACATAAGTTTTAAAGCATAGTTTTAAATATAATTAAAGAATTTCTACCATGAGGCATTTGGCTTCGAATTGTGGATATCGGGAGAAACTGGTGAAATGTTTGTGAACATCAGATTCTATTTTAAAATTGAATTGGAATTTTCATTGATGTCACTTTTATTTTTTTATTTTTCTTAAGTTTTATTTATTTTTGAGAGAGGGATAGAGAGACTGAAAGAGAGTGTGTGAGCAGGAGAGGGGCACAGAGAGCAGGAGACACAGAATCTGAGGCAGGCTTCAGGCTCTGAACTATCAGAACAGAGCCTGATGGGGGTCTCAAACTCACAAACCACAAGACCATGACCTGAGGTGAAGTCAGATGCTTAACCGACTGAGCCACGCAGGTGCTCCGATATCACTTTCATTTTTAATAGATTCCTGAGAAATAGACAATTTTAGACTGATTTTTATGTTACTGTAATCAATTAGTAAGAAATACAATGTATACGGAGAAATGGCTTAATATCAAGGAATTAAGCAGAAACTAGTCTGAAGATTTTGATATTTTAATTATTAAATGAATATGATCAAAGCACACAGTGAATGATTATACTTAATATGGTTTGACTTTGCTCATATCTAGCTAAACAAGGCCCAAGTTCCCAACAAGGGAAATTGAAAGGATCCCATGAAAGAAAGAATTTTTTTTCTTGGCAACTTTTCCTGCTTCTGTGCTTGTTAGGACCTGTACCCTCGCCTTACACATGCCTTAATGTATGGCTTCCTTGTCAAGGTCAAGAAGCTAATGATAGCTTTGGAGTCTTCCGGCATGATGACATCTAAGGAATGACTGGAGAAGGTCTTCATGTACGTTTTCCAAGACGACTGACTCCAGACATGTTGACGCCAAGACCTCTATCTCCAGGGCATAAGTGATTTATGGAAGACACCCAAGCACTCATCCTTGTTTTGACTGCTTCCTGGATGTCTAAGAGGACACGTGTACACCAGACCACGGTCCTTAATAAAAATCCGAGACCCTAATCAAGAATGAGACTCACTCTCCTTTTCTTTTCTGAGTCTCCCAGATAATTCTGTCTGTATCTGATTTCTGTATCTTCAACAAATTCTGCTCTCACTTCCTGCTGGCCAAGGCACTCTTGGCTGATCCTGCAAGACCCCATCTGGGTCCTTGAACCCAGCCTGCCTGCATCACCAGCATTTTATTCATAAAAGAAGCAAAACGTTAAAAACCTACTTTGGACTAGAGTATTATAGTTTGTAATATTTTATGTCAGTGAATTTAGGTAGGATAGTTGTTTGGAATGTGATGGGGGTTAGGTATCAAGATTTATGCAATTGAGAAAGAAGATTATTATTATTATTTTTTATCTTTCATGCGACCTCATGAGGAAAAGAAAGTATTGAGAAACCAGTCTTGTGAAAATGATAATTGATGTCATGGAAAATAAATAGGTTGAAAACAGCTTGATAGTTAAAAGCTTTAAGTGATTCCTCAGCTCAGCCCTCAGTGGGATGCTTTCCTCATTCAATGACTAGATGAACTTATCTGATGTGCACTACTTAATGCAATTTGAATTAGAAAATGCTTTGATTAGACGGGAGGCAAGATATAAGGGATGAGAAGCCATTCTTATTCCTTTCTGCAAACCTTGAACATATACATGCATTAAGAGGTAAATTGACTGCTTTTTAGACTTGGTAAAAATTGTAAGAGTGGAAAAATTACAGAATCTCTGATAAAGTCTATCTCATTAAGGATGACACTTTAGGTCATCATGTTTTTCTGCAGGCAAACTAACATTTTAAATAGACACAGACTAGTTTAGTTTATTGATGCATTTCAGCAAACTGTATTGCTGTACCACTGGCATGAAGGAACTTCTAACCAAATATTTAGTAGTAATGAAAAATGCTGACACTATCCTGAGATAGATGTTCCACTTGATTTTCCTTATGGGAAAACTTAAAGAAAATTCATATCCCACTTTATACTAGTCCATGATGCTCTTGAACTATTGAGCTACACAGATTTAAGATTATAATAACTTCATGGTGAACCATCCATCCACTCATTCTCTCATCAATCTGACCAATATTCATGAAGCAGCCACCATTTGCCAAATAAGATCTAGTATTTTGAGGTCTTGGTAAGAATCTGTCTTATTACATGACTTCTACTGTGACAGAGAACTTGAGAAATCAATTTTATGCCCATTTTTCTTGTATTTCTGTCATCACTTTATTATTATTATTATTATTATTATTAATTAGTGGGGTAAAAATAAGTTTTTTGACTTATCTACAGATTTTGTTGCTAAATTATTAAGGGGTAATTACAGAAAAATAAACTAAAGAAACAAGAACAGAAGCAAGAATACATGATGATATGTAAAAGTTGAGAATGCTAATAGATGAAGCACAGAAATGAAGAGGAAGAATTTGAGAAAAAATATTTTTATATCTTCTGTAAAAGTAAGGAGAATTATGAGTAAGGAAAACAATTTTTTTCTTGCTGAAAAAAATCATACTATGTTAATAAAGTGTTTTCTAGCACTAACATTATATAAATTGGCTCAGAAATTTTGTACTATAGCAGAGTAGGAACTATAATATTAAGCCTCATGGTTGTTGCTTCAGTGTGCCTTCTCATGTTCAAAATTATGACATATTTTGGGGCACCTGGGTGGCTCAGTCGGTTGAGTGCTGACAGCTCAGAGCCTGGAACTTGCTTCGGATCTGTGTCTCCCCTCGCTCTGTCTCTCCCTATTTGTGCCTGTTTCTCTCTCTCTCAAAAATAAATAAACACTAAAAATTAAAAAAAAATAAAGTTATAACATATTTCAACTGTATGGAAAAGTATAGGAAATAATATAATTAAAACCTACCTATCCCCAGGCTTAGTTATATTTTAATATCTTGTCATAATTCTTTTAGATTGTTTTTATAGGAGTAAAATATTGTAGATACAATTCAAAATATTTATGTGTATTTCCCCATCCTGTTTTTTTGTTTTGTTTTGTTTTTTGTTTTTTCTTGGATCTCATCAGAGATACAATGATCTATAATGTATTTATTCCTTTTGTTCTTGTTTTCTTTTCTTTTTTGAGATGGAGAGAGGGAGTGAACATGAGCACAGGAGAGGGGCAGAGGGTGTGACAGAATCTTAAGTGTGCTTCATGTTCAATGTGAAGTTTTTATGTGGGGTTTGATCTCAGGACCCTGGGATTATGACCTGAGACCAAATCAAGGGTCGGAAGCTTAACTGATTGTACCACCCAGGCAACCCTATTTATACCTTTTTCCATGTTTCTTTATTTTCAATTTTTTTGCCATTACAACAATGTTGCAATGAATATCATAGTCCTAGTCTCTTTGAGCATATTTCTGGGTGTCCTTCAGGAATTCACAGAGGATCTGAATTTCTAGATAAGAAATATGTAACTTTAATTAGATATTTTCAAATTGCTTACATTTATTTTAGATTATTCAATAAATACGTATTGAATATTTACTATGTGCTAGGCAGGAATGTATCATTGTTCTAGGCATATAGCTATAAACAAAACGAAGAATGTCTCTGACTTCATGAAACTTACATATCATGGTTGAATCCGTTTATACCCACTAATAGTGTAGAAAAGTTTTCTTTTATCTGTACCCTTACTAATGCTTGACATTATCAGTTTTTTTAAAAAATCTATCATTTTTAAACTGATATGTGTGAAAGAGTATTGTGTTATTTTAATTTACGCTAACTCAAGTTCTCAGAGTCAGAATATTTATGTTACAGGCAACATGAGTTTCTTTTCTTTTTTTTATAATTTTATTTTTTAAGTAATCTTTATTCCCAACATGGGTCTGGAAGTCACAACCCTGAGATTAAGACTTGTATGCTCTATCAACTGAGCCAGCCGGGCACCCCAACATGAATCTATTTTTAATAAATTTGTTAACTACAAATGACATGAAAATGAATCATTTCATTTAGGAGGAAAAATAGATTAAGAGACACAGGAGTTTGGAACCAAATTCTGAGACCTTTCATTATTTCAAAGTCAAAAGAGGGGTGTTTGGGTGGCTCAGTCGATTAATCGTATCACTCTTGACTTTGACTCATGTCATGATATCATGGTTTGTTAGTTTGAGCTCCACTTTGGGCTCCATGTTGACAGAGCTGAGCCTATCTGCAATCCTCTCTCTCTCTCTCTCTCTCTGCCCCTTCCCTGCTCACACTCTCTTTATGTCTCCCTCTCAAAGTGAATAAATAAACATTAAAAAAATTAAAAAATAAAAGTCAAAGAGATGGCAATAGCAAAGAGAAGTAACATGAAACACCCCATAGAGAAGGAGAAAACAGAGGAGAATAGCATCCTGGAAGCCTAGAATTGTGGGTTTCCAAAAAGGAAGGATTGATAGCTAATAGCTATAATGAATATTGCTGAGATGCTGAAAAGACTGTGGACTACAATATATTTAGTGGATTACACACCCAAGGGATTGCTGAATACTATTGCTACTATTTCCTTACATGTTTACCTTTATTCTCACCCCTTCTTACATGGTTTTATTAATTTTCTATTATCACTTCTCTTGCTTGCATTCAATTTTTTCTCAGTATACACATCATAAAATGCTAAATTCTTTAAGTGGTATATAAAAATCACCATGATTTGTTATCCAACGTGTCTATCATCGTTTAGATTCCTTAGGCTCTAACTCTACTAAACCACTTCTAATTCTTCCTTTATGTCACATGGCCATACATATGATTTTTTTTTTTACTTGGAGGATCGTTTCCAACAAGGTGTCCACCGATTATGAATTCCTCTGAGGAACGTGCAGAAATACCTGAAAATCAGCCACTTCTGGCTGTGGATTTGAGCTGGCGGGGCTTACTGACAATCATTGCCTCTTATTCACTACGTATTGTATATTCCAGGCTTTCTGCAAAGCATACACACATATTATTTCTATATCAATCTTATCACCATGAGGAGCAGTGATGAGGAAACAATTTTAGCAAGGTTGACTGATTGCTGCAGGTCACACTGCCAAGAAGCCCTGGATTCAAACCCAGATCTCCGTGTCTACAAAACTCATGTCCTGTCCATTATTGGCAGATATGTAGATGTAACAACGTGTTACTTGCTTGTTCCTTGATAGCTATCTCCCACCAGCTATTTGTGAAATCAGGTCATTAAAAAAATTAAAATTGTGTTACTAAAACTTAGGGGGAAAAGGTACCCTTGTGCTTAAATCACGCCATGTTGCTACGTTATTTTATAGATCGTCCATATCAATAATCTATTTAGGCCAGATCCCCTTTTTCTCCCCACAATCCACAAACTCATGAAATTGGGGGAAAATAAGGAAAGAAAAGAAAAAGAAAAAAATACTCAAGACAAACAAGCAAAAATCCCTAGAAGCCACCATATTAACCCTACTGGTAACTGTTTGGCTTAAGTCTAGGCCATACTGGGACTTTGGAAAATTACTAGATCATTAATGAATGCACACACACATACACACACATACACACACACACACACACACACTCACACACACACAGAAAAATATATACTCAAGTGTTTCTAAGTTCTCCAGTCAGGCTTTTGCGTTTCACCAATCATGTCTATAAGCACTAGTTTACTAGAGTCACAACTGGGAGTTTCTACCACTGTAACACATCCTTCATAAGGCAGCCAGCTTAAACACTGCTTTCAAGTTGCCATTTCCTTCCCATAAGGATTCTTCCTGTGGTGAAATAAACTCTTTAACTTGGATTAATGACCTTTCAAAACTGTGCTCGAGCCTTGTCTTCCTTCTCTCTGTGCTTCCGTGCTGAAAAAACATGCACTTGTTAACTTTCTTTAGAAAGAATCTTGAACTTTTCCACCTTCATTCAGACAATTGTCACTCCTTAAAAAATATTTCCAAATTATGCGTTCACATAAGTCCAAACCTTCCTCATCTCTAAAACATTTATTTTTCAACCCTGACTACAGTGATGGCTCTCTCACATAAACTTGCATATGTATTAATGTCGCATCAAAATATCAGGTAAATTAACATAAAATAAACTAAGTCTGTTCTTATCATAACTGCTATTGAAATGGTTATTAATTTAAATTATTTATTTATGTAGATATCTGCTTATTGAGTGAGAGCCTATTCTGTGCCAGATATTGACTTCTAAGAAAAAAATATGCAATATATGCACATTAATAATTGCACACTGCCTCATCTTTATAATTCTCTCTGCCTCTGTCTCTCTCTTTAGATAGGTAAATAGACACAGAGAGTACTCACACAAATGTATATGTAAATACATAATATATAATTGCTTATATATTATAAATATGTATTTTTAGACATATTCTTATAGCTCCATAAGCCAATTGCTCTTGAAATAAATATAGCAAAAATTTTGTCCAGTGAAAATAGTTCCAGACTGGGAGGAAGAAAGCAGAAACACAATTAAATATATTCACGACAATCAACCAACCATTTTTGGGGCTTTAGGTTGCTCTCTGTAAAATGGAATGAACATTCTATGTGTGCCCTTGTGACAAATTTATGATATATGTGCATTGGCTTTGAAAACTTTAAAGCATAGTGCAATAAACTAATAAAAATTGTATTATTGAATGCATTCTCTCTCTCTGTCACACATGCACACACACACACACACACACACACACACACTAAGCCAATGTTATTACAATGAAAAATCTTTCCATTTTCAACCTTTTTGTGTTACTGTCAAAAACACTCATTTTGCCATCTCAAATCCATTTCTTTCAATATTGCTGTGTTGAAAGGAGTGCTTTTACTCCCTTCATTTTTTTCTGCTACAGTTTACTAACCTTACTATTATAGTACTAAAGTGCTTGGCAGTATTAATTTAGTACTAACCATTTCAGCATAGAAAAGTAAAATGTATTTAAATGCCCCAAACTGGTGACCTTCTTCCAATGATGCAATGAAACACAGGAAAAACACCGGCTTTTAATGGGCTTAAATCTCAGTCTATTCCAGTTTAGCATTACTGTTATTCAAGTTGAAATATTTTTTTTTAATGAGGGGAGATGTTTCAGTATGATTTCAATATATTTTAAAATATGCCTTTTACATGTTATACTACATGGTGGAGTATACTAAACTTACTATTTATGTATAATGAAAAATTTATTCGAAGAATATTCAGGTACAGGGGCGCCTGGGTGGCGCAGTCGGTTAAGCGTCCGACTTCAGCCAGGTCACGATCTCGCGGTCCGTGAGTTCGAGCCCCGCGTCAGGCTCTGGGCTGATGGCTCAAAGCCTGGAGCCTGTTTCTGATTCTGTGTCTCCCTCTCTCTCTGCCCCTCCCCCGTTCATGCTCTGTCTCTCTCTGTCCCAAAAATAAATAAAAACGCTGAAAAAAAAAATTAAAAAAAAAGAATATTCAGGTACAGAAACATTATCAATATGAAGAAATAATATTTACTTATTTAGATGAGACAAAGTAGTAAGTAGCATAATTTTTAAAATTTTTAAGCGAAGTCCTTAATTTCTGCCAATGGAAAATGTTTATTAAGCAATATTAGGTTTCTTACAGAAAGATTGGGTGAAGTAGGGTCACTGGATCTTAGCTAAATTTGTAAGAATATGTCACTGGATTGTCAAGATGAGAAAGCAGTACTTGAATGACCTAGCGCAGCTCTCGGTGACAGATATACACACATATGGTGTCTGTCTCCTATTCTCAATCCATGGTGTAGAATTAGACAGATTCATTTGATTAACTATATAGGTCCTTTGAAGAAAGTCAGCATGTAATTTTGTTATTCTTTCAAAGGAGGTGGAAGGTTTTTGTTTTTGTTTTGTTTTTAATTGGGTGTCCTAAGTGACTTGATTACTTTCCACAAGGATCTATTGAAAAGCACATTTTTTTTTTTTCCATTCCCGGTGAATAACATATGAAGACAGTGTTGGAGGCGAAAGGTCATTAAGTTTATCTAACGAGCAGGTCACTAACTGGTGGATCACTGGCCACAGCAAATATATTTTTTCTTTCACATTTAGGGTTAGTGATCAATGTTAAAAATGAGGACATTTTATATAAAACCTGTCATCCTAATAAATTGTCCTTGGTAATGTGAAACTATGGCAATACTGGATTCATGTCCCTTCCTCCCCTTCCTCATTCTACCTATCACTTGTAGGGTACTTCTCTTTCTCACCCTTAGTGCCAAAGCCACTGCAGATATGGTTTCTTTTAATCTTTACAGCAGTTATATCAGGTGGGATAATTTCCATCACCTGAAGATCGAAGAGAAGTAACTTGCCCAAGAATATTCAAGTGCATGGAGTCGGATGGCAGACTGATACGAGAATTACCCGTCAATCCTTCTAGCACAGTAGCATCTGGCCTATTTAAAGGAATTTGCTTGGGCCCGAGTAGTTTGATCCAGTTTTCCTCTGTTTGCACATGCGCAGTTTTTCTCATTATTGTTATTGGTTGGCAAGCCAGACCTTTGAACTGATGAACACTTACTTATGAAACTGTTTGCTTTACATAAACCAAAACTGCAGTTGTGGGAAGTTAACTATGTCAGGCTGGAGGAACACCAAGGATGTGTGGTTCTTTCTGTTCTTATATTTCAACGACATATCCAGAGTGTGTCGCAGAGATGTTTCTCAATCAATAAGATGGACTGATTAAATTAAAGAATAATAGGTGGCTATAAGGCATAGTTATTACTGGGTTTGAGTTTGGGTCATCTATATTTTTGGACTCCATATTTGTCAAATAATATTAACTATAGTAAATCGTTAAGAAATAGCATTTTGGGGGGGGGGCACCTGCATGACTCCGTTGGTTAAGCATCGGACTTTGGCTCAGGACATGATTTCATGGTCCATGAGTTCAAGCCCCACATGGGGCTCTGTGCTGACAGCTCAGAGCCTGGAGTCTCCTTCGGATTCTGCGGTTCCCTCTCTCTCTGCTCCTCCCCCACTCATGCTCTGTCTCTCTCTCTCTCAAAAAATAAATAAAGTTTAGGGGCGCCTGGGTGGCGCAGTTGGTTAAGCGTCCGACTTCAGCCAGGTCACGATCTCGCCGTCCGGGAGTTTGAGCCCCGCGTCGGGCTCTGGGCTGATGGCTCAGAGCCTGGAGCCTGTTTCCGATTCTGTGTCTCTCCCTCTCTCTTTGCCCCTCCCCCGTTCATGCTCTGTCTCTCTCTGTCCCAAAAATAAATAAACGTTGAAAAAAAAATTAAAAAAAAATAAAGTTTAAAGAAAAAGAAAAAGAAATAAGATTTTTATCAATACACAGGTTTAGTCATTTTTATAAGTGCTTTATTTTATGATCTCATAATACTTCAATGCCACAACCACATTCTGAGCTTAATATTAACCCACATGACAGATAAGTAAAATAGTGTACTGATAGAATGAGGAACTTGTCTAAAATCATATGTCTGGTAATTGACTTGATCAGGACTGAGTTTAAACCTCATTACTATGGCTCCCAATTCCAAAAACATGTATTTTACTTCTTATTATCAGGTTTTATTATTCAAAGTTTTCTATTTTGATCATGTCATTAATAGTGGATTCCATGCTTAATTCTTACAGTTTAGTACATAAATGTTTTTTTTAAACTTTTGTGTGAAAATGTGTTTCATTTATGAAGAAGTTATGTAGAGAGAGTTTTACAAATGTGGTAGAGAAAGAAAAGTCACAATTACTTGAACAAACAGTACAATATGCTTTTAAAAAAAATAACATTGGGGCGCCTGGGTGGCGCAGTCGGTTAAGCGTCTGACTTCAGCCAGGTCACGATCTCGTGGTCCGGAGTTCGAGCCCCGCGTCAGGCTCTGGGCTGATGGCTCAGAGCCTGGAGCTTGATTCGATTCTGTGTCTCCCTCTCTCTCTGCCCCTCCCCCGTTCATGCTCTGTCTCTCTCTGTCCCAAAAATAAATAAATGTTGAAAAAAAAATTAAAAAAAATAACATTTGGAAATTCAGCAGTTGTTAAACTACTTGGAATTAAACTTTATATACACACATTTTAGTATATTAAATGTTTTAAATCTTCCTATTTGTATTATTTTTAATGCAAATTATATATTGGTTTTATTTAAGTTTTCA
Organism: Felis catus; assembly: GCF_018350175.1. Classification (NCBI taxonomy): domain Eukaryota; kingdom Metazoa; phylum Chordata; class Mammalia; order Carnivora; family Felidae; genus Felis; species Felis catus. The sequence continues at coordinate 178,137,283 of NC_058371.1, forward strand.
TAAATGAAATATAAGTACATATAATTTTTTTTTAAGTTTACTTATTTATTTTGAGAAAAAGTGCCAGTGGGGGGAGGAACAGAGAGGCAAACAGGGAAGAATCCCAAGCAGGCTCCCAGCCTGATGTGGGACTTGAACTCATGAAACCGTGAGATCAAGACCTGAGCCGATACCAATAGTCAGACACTTAACCTACTAAGCCAACCAGGTGCCCCTTAAAAATTACCTTTTGACATTATTCTGTGTTTCAGTTGTTTAGAGAAAAATATATGCTTAGATGGTTGCTCAAATAATGTTCACAGTACTTAAACATATTGAAAATATATTTATTGCAGAATGGATAATATGGTCTTTTTATATGAAGTCAGTAATAGAAAAAAAACAAATTAAGGACCTTGGGTATATAATGAAAGATCAATTCAATTCAGGAAAAGAGAAAGTAAATGGAATTTAAACATATAAACCATTTGTAATTACATCATTAATTTCTGCACATTGGATGAAAAATATAACTTAACATCAAGGAAGATCACTATTTGCACCAAAACAACAACAACAAAAAAACATGTAAAATGCTGTAAATAATATTCATATTTTAAGATTGTTGATGGCATTCTTTACACTGAAATTTTAATAAATGTTCAAAATAAATTTTTGGCATTTTAATTTAAATAACTCAAGTTCACATCCTATGTGGACATGTGATGTTTGATATGTAGGCTCTTCACATTGACATACACTGTCTAACTTCTAGCTCCTACACTTATTTGCTTAATATGTTTGTCTAATATCTACTTTTCTGATTCTTAACTTCCTCCTTTGAAAATTAGAGTTAATTATATCAACATTACAGATTTTTGTAAGGATTTAGTGACAAAATATGTCAAGGACATGTCAAGTGCATAAATGCTAAGCAAGTGTAAAATATCTATAGACAACAGCTGCCATGGAAAATAATGAGTATATATATATGTAGTGAGCCATTTATTTTAATATGTAAGCAATAAGTTGTTTTTGGTTGATCTGATATTTATTGAAATCATATAATTTGTGCCAAAATAGCAATTATCTTAGTCTTTAAGTGCCGATCTCCAAAGACCATCTTTTCCCCTAGAATAGGTTCGTGCTTACAATAGACAAAGTTTTAGTAGACATTTTCACATATTGTTCATTAAAATTTTAAGTTTGACTAGACATTTTCATATGTTCTTCATCAAAATTTAGATATAGGCCCCGCATTTACTTGAGGTTGTTTTGAATACTAGTAAGATAAAAAAAAGAGTAAGATTTATTTTTTTAATATTTATTTATTTATTTATTTATTTATTTATTTATTTATTAATGTTTATTTATTTTTGAGAGAGAGACAGAGACAGAACACGAGTGGGGTAGGGACAGAGAGAGACGGAGACACGGAATCCGAAGCAGGCTCCAGGCTCTGAGCTGTCAGCACAGAGCCGGACGCTGGGCTCGAACTCACAAACTGCTAGATCTTGACCTGAGCTGAAGCAGCTGAAGTCTGCTTCCAGTTGCATTATTCCCACAGATATCCCTTTCGGACCTGTGATAAAGGCCATATGCCTTCGCTTCCACTGTCTTTTTTTTTTTTTTCTTTTTCAACATTTTTTTTTTTTTAATTTATTTTTGGGACAGAGAGAGACAGAGCATGAACGGGGGAGGAGCAGAGAGAGAGGGAGAGACACAGAATCGGAAACAGGCTCCAGGCTCCGAGCCATCAGCCCAGAGCCTGACGCCGGGCTCGAACTCACAGACCGCGAGATCGTGACTTGGCTGAAGTCGGATGCTTAACCGACTGCGCCACCCAAGCGCCTCCACTGTCTTTTTTATACAGAGATTTCTTTATTTAAATCAAGTCAGGTATACAGATATGGATAGATGTATATCTATAGATAAAGGTATCTGGGTGATGCCTAAGTGTCAGCTGAGAGCCAGTGGCCTCACACAAAGACAGGACTGCAATGTTAGAACACTATGACTCCTTCATCAAAGTGTCTTCTACACTCTCACCTTCTTTTCTCCTTTCAACCTTTTGATCCGTCCTCTTGTCTCATTTCTCCTCTTCTGATTACTCCTCCTACTTTTCATTCTTCTTTTTTTTTATTATGTATTTATTTATTAATTTATTGAGATAGAGAGTGCGTGAGCATGAGTGGGGGAAGGGCAGAGAGAGGGAGACACAGAACCCGAAGTGGGCTCCAGGCTCTGAGCTGTCTGCACAGAGCCCCACGCGGGGTTCGAACCCACCAAGCGTGGGATCATGACCTGAGCCAAAGTTGGACGCTTAACCGACTGAGCCACCCAGGCCCCCAAATTCTTTTTTAAAGTATATAATTTACTCATCGAAAAATTATGTCACGGAACCAAGTTCTATCCTGCATTTTTAGCTCACCCTGAAGTGATGGTGACTGAGTTATGATTATAGACCATTTATTAAGTAACAAGGGTCAAGATTGAGTTTGGTTCATGGCTGCAAATAATGGACCAAGTAAGAAATCATTAAACCTAGCAAGTAGTCTAAGAGCTAATAATTTCCAACTTGCAAATTGCAAGTAATGACAGAAATGACCATATGAGTATTAACATGTTAATTAAAATATTAGTGATACTTAGCAATAAAAAAATGTAACAAAGTAGATTCTGAACAGTCTGAATAGCCTACAGACAGCTCATGTAAGTTTTTCCAAGTTCATTTCCATATTTCAAGGCATTCAGGACACTTAATATCAAATACTTAAAAGAAATAAAGAGACAAATTCATTTTCATATTTTGGACAAAGAATAAAACGGCAATATGCACTTACTTTTTCCTGTTCACAAAGTACAAGATGCTTTTATTGTCCTGGCATTTGTTGATCCCAACAGTACACACAATAAACATTAGAAATATCAATCTCTATCTGAGAGACTAGCTCTTGGGAATATAAATTTTAGCAAATTCTTTTTCACTTTTTTTTTTTTTTTATCCTTTTGCTGCATGATTTTTTTAAATCCAAGCTATTAAATCATCTCACACACTAATTTCTGCAAGGATCTTTAACATACTAAGCTCCCTCTGTTATTTATTTACATTAAAATATTACATTATCATTGTTAACACAATTAATAATAATTCTTTATTAGGACTTCATATAACTGTATTTCAAACATGCATTATTTTTTAATTTCTTTTTCAACGTTTTATTTTATTTTTGGGACAGAGAGAGACAGAGCATGAACGGGGGAGGGGCAGAGAGAGAGGGAGACACAGAATCGGAAACAGGCTCCAGGCTCTGAGCTATCAGCCCAGAGCCTGATGCGGGGCTCGAACTCACGGACTGCGAGATCGTGACCTGGCTGAAGTCGGACGCTTAACCGACTGCGCCACCCAGGCGCCCCTCAAACATGCATTTTTAACTTTATTTTATTTGTGATTTTGACACACAATTGGTCTAGAGCCTTGTTGAGAAAATATTTATAGTTTGAGCTGATTTTACATGGTGCAAGAAAATTATATTTCTTTCTAGGAACCCAAAGATATGCTATCAGTTCTTATTCTAGTCTTCTCCTGATACTAAGTGTCCCTCAAAATCCAATTCTACTTAACCTTCTAAAAATATGTGGCATTATCTGTTCTCTTTGAAAATCCCTTTCCAATTTTTTTATGAAAAATATTATTTTTAATTGTCACAGTAAGATTACAATGCTGATACCTGGAATTCTATCATGGCATTTATAGGTAATATCAAAGAAGTTCTACATCTAAATAGATATATAGGAAGTTTAAGAGTGCCACTGACAAGTTTAATTTCAGGAAGACCTATTTTTGATATATTAGATTTTTCCAAATTGTTTACTACATCATTTTTTACAGATGAGTATATGCAAAGAACATTAATCACAAATATTTGAACTTAAATTTCAATACATTTAAAAGCTTACTAAATACAATGGCAGTTATGTTTAATAGTAAAGTATAAATTAATAGATGGCAGGTATGAATGTAAGATGAACAGAGTAATAACCTGAACTTTTTACGTTTCCAAATTGTTAAAACAGACTCTTCATATACTGTTCATGGCTATTTATCTGAGTCAACTGTAAACAAAGTGGCTCATTTGCTTCTTCTTTTGCTAACAAAATTCATATTTAAATTTTCCAATGGATTTCCATTCTTGTGAAGGGATTTGTCATCTTTAATACTGCAATGACATTATTTGACCATGACCATGCTTTATTTTACATTATATATGAATTCAAATTAATATATTTTCCACAATTCACTACTGTCAAATTCTTGTTCAAGGCCATAATCTCATAAGAAGACATACATTTGGAAGGATATGCATAGCAAGCCAAATAATTGGAGAATATAAACATTTAGGAAAAAAAAAACACCTATCAAACAAATACATTCACATGGATTAATAGTGCTTTTTTTTGTACAAGCTAAGGAACTTATCAATTTTAATTTATTTTAATGATCATAAAGAGACACATAGAATTTTAATATTCATTTTATTTCAAATGTCACTTCCTGTGAAAGCACCTTTGGAAAGAAATTTATTTGAAATTTAGAGCTAAGCAAATAGATACTAAGAAAAATACTAAAATATTAATTAAAATACTAATACAAAAATTAGATTTGACACTGTTAGGACATTTCATTAACAAATGAATCTCTCAATTATGCTTATTATTCAATAGCTTTAAATTGGAAGAGATAATCTCAGATTGTGGAATTAAACTAAAGTGCTTTCACAAAGGCTGAAACATTCAAAAGGTTGTTACATAAATCCAAATGTGTGCCATCAAATTATTTTGAAATATCTGGAATTGTGATTGCCTCACAAAGAAGCATTAATACAGCCATATGATATATAATTAAATTCAAAACCATGTTTCAAACTGTAAAATTGAAAAAATGTAAAAAAAAATCTGCTTATAACACAATATAAAGTGCTGTAAAATAAGGTGGATACTATGGATTCCCAACATATCTTTTAACCATATGCAAATATAAACTGAGGGTTGATGGAGGGATGTGGGTGGGGGATGGGCTAGATGTGTGATGGGTATTAAGGAAGGCACTTGTTTTGATGAGTACTGGGTGTTGTATGTTAAGTGATGAATCACTGAATTCTGCTCCTGAAACTAATATTGCACTGTATGTTAACTCACTAGAATTTAAACAAAAATCTGAATAGAAAAAAGTATGCAAATGTGTTGTGCTTAGAAAATTTATAATACAATTTATGATCCCATTAATAAATCAAAATAGAAAGTATGATGATATAAGGAAATGGTCTGTCATTATTAGTGTCATTTTATCATTTTTATTTTTACCAAAACCTCTGAATGGCACGAAAAATAAATATGTAAATTTAAAAACCACCATAACGCTATATATGTTGATTTAACAATAGTAGCAATTGGCTTTGATTTGAGAGAAATAAAAATGCCATAATATTTCCAGTCCATTAATTATATTACAATGTTTTTCATTTTTTAAAAATGGGAATAAATAAGCTAATACATATATCCTAAAAAATTAAAAAGGGTATTTGTATATATAATTTGCTGAAAATTCTCTTTAGCTGCATAGAATCTGTTTCTTAGTACCTGTTTCAGAAAAACATGGAAGACTGGAACAAGGTCACTATTTGCAGTCCATTGTAAGGAGTAGCAAGTTAAGCTCTCCGTCTTCTGGAGGTTGCAGTATCTTCATACATTTTTAGGATTCTTTACAGGGGATTTGCTTTTTCTCCATAATTTGTTTACTTATTCAACCATTTGTATAGTAATATAGGCTCAGGAATATTTATTTCATGTTTTGAGGTATCATCCAATGTCATAGTTGCTCCAATTTTATCAGCTTTGCCCGTGTGTGTGTGTGTGTGTGTGTGTGTGTGTGTGTGTCTGTGTCTGTGTGTCTGTGTGTGTGTTAACAGTTCTTTGGTTTGGAGCACAGCATAATGTTCTAGGCTCCTTTTTTTTTTAATGTTTATTTGTTTTTGAGACAGAGAGAGACAGAGCATGAGCATGGGAGGGGCAGAGAGAGGGGGACACAGAATCTGAAGCAGGCTCCAGGCTCTGAGCAGTCAGCAGAGAGCCCGACGCGGGGCTCGAACTCACCAACCGCGAGATCATGACCTGAGTCGAAGTTGGACGCTCAACAGACTGAGCCACCCAGACGACCCTAGGCTCCTTTTATATATTATCTACCTAGCCTTAAGATTAGCCATTCTTTGAAAACCTTCCGTTCCTTTTATTGGAAAATGGTATTAGATCAAGATTTTCCTCTTACTGTTTTTGTAAATGCAGATTATTGGAGTCCAGCCAGCTCTCTTGTTTATGTAATGGCTATTGTTGCTTTCACGTTTGTTTGTTGCACAGCCTGCAAACCCCAAATATTTACAATGTGACCCTTTGCAGGAAAAGTTTGCTAACCCTGCTGGATAACAACACAATCACTAGTTTAAAATAAAAACCTTAATCAATTAACCATTTGTCTGGTCTTTATAAAATCAGCATTTATTGGAAATTGTCTAAGTATTGAGTGTCTGAAAAACTAGTTCTTAGCACTATGTGTATCATATTGAACATGCTATCACACGTTTAATGCTCATTCCTTTCTGACATTACGTTTTGAAATTGTGAGATTTTGCAAATACCCAAGAGACATTTTTGAATTTAATAGGTAAATCTTTATTTGACTACTTTTGTAATTGTGATGAAAAACTTACTCGTTGAATTAGAAAAGAAAAAAAAAAGACTCAAGTGGTGCCTAGCTGGCTCAGTCGGTAAAGCATCTGACTTTTGATCCCAGCATCGTGAGTTCAAGCTCCATGTTGGGTGTGGAGCCTACTTAAATAAATAAATAAATAAATAAGAAAAAAAAAAGCTCAAGAGCAAGTAATGAGTGCTTCTAATTTAGATACTAATTTAACTTTTTAGAATTTAGTCCTTAATTCTCTGCTTAGATGGTAATTACATTTCTTACCACATTTCTGTCTACCTACTGTATACTTTCACATGCACACAGTCATTCATCGTTTGCAAACTGACAAGCCCCCCTCCACAAATTAAAAAAAAAAGAAAAAAAAACCTCCTGAATTATGCTATCGTTGGTTCTATCAAGGAAGCCAGTATTATTACTTCTGATATTTCTGAAATTGCTGCTAAGAATGTTCTTAATAACTGCATGCAGCCGATTAATCTTCCACGCTAGAACTTTTCCCTGGTCGTTTTGTTGAAGGAGGCATATATTGGATTATATTTTCAACATTTCTTTTTTTTTTTAATGTTTATTTATTTATCCTTGTGACAGAGAGGGAGACTTAGAATCTGAAGCAGGCACCAGGCCCTGAGCTGTCAGCACAGAGCCAGACTCCAGGCTTGAACCCATAAACTGCGGGATCATGACCTGAGCTGATGTAGGAGGCTTAACCCACCTAGCCACCCAGGAGCCCCTTTTCTAACATTTCTAAATAATGAAAAAGATTTGTTATAATATACACATGATTTTCTTTTTATGAGGTTCAGAACATGTTAGAAGCATAATTTACCGTGTAAAGGGAAAGTGCTTACAAATAATTATAGAATTATTGTTTACTATATACTGGAATCCTAATAGTTAATTGATAGGATATTTGAAAAAAAAATATGTTAGTAAAATAATCAGGCTGATTGTTTTGTCTCACATAACTTAATAGATTATAGAAAAGGTTATTTTAGTGTATATATGTTTGCAAGAATGATGAAAAGAAAGAAACCATTGTTTTAGTACTTTAAAAAAAGCTTTTAACCCCCCCTCAAAAAAAAAAAACTAGTCAGTTTTATTTTCACTAGGCACAATTCTAGGCTATGCAACTAAAGCAATAAGTATTATAGACTGTGTCATCCTCTTGGGGGATTGCATTATAAGGGAGTAATATATGATGCAAAAATAAAATGAATACATATTATACAGTCTGGTGGTAATACATGCTATGATAAAAATTAAGGCAGGATAAAATAAAACCCATTGTAGTAATGACAAACTTATTTGAAAGAAAACATTGGAATGACACTATATGATGTTGGGTAGTAGACACTGTGATGCGTCTCCCAGATATCCCTTCAGAACTGGTGGACTTATTTCCCCAGATCCTGGGTGTGCTGGCTGTTGTGTCTCTTCAGATGTAACTCAACTGAAGTGAATGGCCTCACCCAAGTTCACAACCCCATCAAAGGGAGTTTTCAGTCAACGAATGGCCAACATGGGGGCCACATGATCCTTCCAGTCTCTGAGCTCTCCATGTAAGACTATGGCAGTCTCAACCTCTCTCTCTCTCTCTCTCTCTGCCCCATCTTGCATCTTTCCTTCCATTCCACAAGTGCTGATCTTGCATATTATTTATTGTGTCCCAAAGCCTGCTTCCCAGAGAATAAAAATTGCAACATGAAATAAGTTACACAAAATTTTTAGAGGAATAACTTTCTAGTTAGCATAAATAGCAATTTCTAAAGGTTTGAGTAGAGAAAGAACTGTGTATGTAAGAGAGAAGAGCAACTACTTAAGTAGACTGGTGGGTAGTTCATGAGCAGGAGACTAAAATACCTTCAGACAGAGAACCAGAGACGGGATCATGAAATAACCTGTACACACTAGTGAAGGCATTTCTTTGTAAGCTTACAGAAGGACTTTTAAGAGTTTTGAACACAGAGGAGTTTAGCATGATTTGCCTTTTCCAAAGATCACCTAACTTAGGGTATTGATTTTGCAAAATGAATTAGTACACTGACTACTGATCAGAAATCACTCAGTTTTCCCCCAATTATTGTCCATATTTCTCTAAGAATCATTAACTTAAATTCAATTGGATACAAGAGGACTTATGGTCTACTCTTCATTCATTTAACCAACCACTTATCCAATAAATCACTCATTCATCTAAGTCTTATTGATTTAGTGTACCCTCAGACAGGACAATGTGATAGGTATAGTCAGCATACCACAGCTATTTCGTTTTATAATGTGACTTAATTCTAGAACAGAGGGAAGATAACAAAGAACAAATTACATAATTATTCAGGCGTAATTGTGCTAAGTGTCAAGAACAAGAAGCTTAAGGTACTGGGAGTTTGTTTAATCAAAGCCATGATCTCACCACGTAAGGATCATGAAAGACATTAACATTTTTAAGAGTTTAAAACTACTACTAAGAATGGGTTGGCATTACACAGGCAAATGGCCAGAGAAGAAGTGGCAATAAAAGAGCATGGGATGAAGATACTAAATCAGCACAGGAGGAAATAAATGGCACTTAAATTATAATTTGGAGAGAAGGCCTATTTCTAACGTGTTGTCAGGGTTTAAGGAAATCACTAGCACATTGGATCTGTTACTATCCTTAGTCTCTTCCATGAAGGATGAAATATAGAGAGAAGTTACTGAAGAAGCCAGGAGAAATTTTTGGAGGGCTGATTTGAGAGGAATTCTGACCTTAGGGCAAGAACTCAACCAAAAGTAATTCTCGAAGAAGGCAGGAGAATCAAATGCTTTGATTTTACCTTCCTACGTCATTCTTTCTTGCAGGAGACCCCATTGGCCAAATCCAGTTGTGTTCTAGTTGGCCAGTGTTATCTACTGGCAGTAGCCTAAACATGACTCCTCCTAGGGCAGAGAGCTTAGGTAGAAGGCTTTATGCCCTTAAAGCTATCAGGCATGGTCCACGGATTTGATTCCTTAGCAAACACTCTATCTGGAGGAAAACTTTTCTCTAACGTGGAGCATGCATAAAGCTCTGTCAATGAACTACTGTTGTAGATTGATATTAGTTCAGATTTATTTCTACCTACAACCTAAAATGATTGTTAGGATCACCGTTCTTACATTAAAGTAGAAAAGAATTGGTAAGATTAAGTATCATAAGCTTTAAGAGCTACAGTCACATCTGTTTTAGTGGATCAAGTAGCTTGTGGTTGGAGTTACCAGTACCCCATTCCCCCACTCCTTCCATGGTCTCCTTACCCTGGCTGAGGATTTTATTCAATGAATTGATACAAATCTTCATCTGTGGAGGACCTGAATTCTTGGTGTAGGTACCTGTTAATGTATAAGACTGAACATTTTCTTCTCAAGTATAAAGTTTAGTTTAAATTATAGAGAAGTGTTTAAACAGAAACACTTTTTAGATGCAAGGCTTAATATATTGCTGTCGTTCCAGAATATAGGCTTTCTGTGAACATTTTTTTTCTCAATGTATTGTAATTTATTGTGACTTGAGTACACCAGATGGTATGGTTACAATCTGCTTAAATTGAAACTAGTTAAAAGATATTCTTATTTTTTTTTTCACATATTAGTTTTGGGGAATCATGAGTTAGCCTTACATTACTCTAATCATTTCTGTTTTACTATCAGAAGTTTGGGGTTCCACAATATGTTTTACTTTTCATATGCACCTAATTCATAATGCTTTGTATTATTTAGAAGAGATTAATAAGAAAACAGTAGATAAAAATGGATAATTTGTAGAAAAATACATGTTAAAATTTTCTTCGTGTGCACATATATATACACATTCACATACACACATATACATACATATACCATTTATTAACTATATGTATATGCTTAAGTTTATATGGAACATATATATTACATTATTTCACTTTGAATGTCACATAACTATGTGCATAGATAAAATTGGGATAATATTGATTGATTGCTAAGTATATGCTACTACTTTTCCAAGTATTTGATAAGTATTAATTCTACAACTGTGTGAAGTAGGTACTATTAGCTTCATTTAAAGGTGAGAAAACAAGGGATAAAGTAAGAGTGAAGCTACTGTTTAAAAAGGTTTAAGATTTGAAATGAAGGAGTTGTACTTACAACTATTTAGCTGTGCTGTTTACCTAAAGGATCCCACGCTGAAGGATTTCTATCTCTCCAGTAGATTAACAGGTGTTCTTTATGTTCTTTTGCTTGCTTTATTATTATTTTCTCTATAATGACTGGGTGTTGTTTTGTAATACATATAAATAAGGCAACAGATAATCTTAGAAAATAACTCATACACTTTGAATTTGAGATGACTTTTACCATTTCTAATTAGAGTTCAACCAAATATTCCTGTTCTACATTTTTGACAGTTTTTAAACAAATTGCATAGTTTTCAGGTTTGTCAAAAATGAGCTGCCTACCCCAAATTCGTACCTTGATCATGTTTATGAACATAAAATATATTGTTTAAAAATCTGCTTTACATATGGTATCTGTCTTTCTCTGTATGACTTTCACTCTTATGTGGATCCTGAGAAACTTAACAGAAGACCATGGGGGAGGGGAAGGAAAAAAAAAGTTAGAGAGGGAGGAAGCCAAATCATAAGAGACTCCTAAAAACTGAGACTAAACTGAGGGTTGATGGGGGGTGGGAGGGAGGGGAAAGTGGGTGATGGGCTTTGAGGAGGGCACCTGTTGGGATGAGCACTAAGTGTTGTATGGAAACCAATTTGACAATAAATTTCATAAGAAAATAAAATCTGCTTTACAAATTAAACTAAGATAAAATTCTAATAAAAATAATAATATAATATAGTCATCTTGTACACTCTCCAAACTCTTTAGGGGCATTGCTGGTTTGATGCATTAGCATAGTATTTTCAATTTTTTATGTGTGTCACCCTAAAACAAATTTTAAATACTCTATAAACCTCTATTTTTTTAAAAGTTGACAAAATTTTTCATCATAAATTTAAAGATTTGCAGAAGTAGTCATTTCTGTAGCATTATATTTCCATTCCGCTTTCCCCATAAGTTTTCAACCTAATGTAATATTTCACCCATGAAAGTATTTGCCGAATTCCATATCATACTCTCCATATAAAGATAAGATAAAAAAATATTAAAAAAAATTCTTGAGACTGTAAGGCTATAATGGTTAAAGATGCGTTCTCAACTTTAATTAGTGAAAGTACTAGTATATGCTTGTTTAAGAAAATATTTGCACATTTTGATGAACAACTATTGAACATAAAAAGTTGAAGTTTTGGAATTGAGTGTTAAATTGGATAAGGCTTTTTATCTGTCATATAGATCGAAAAAGCACAAAGCTTTACCAACAGTCATTGCCCAGGAGATATTAGTTGCCAAATCCATTAATTTTCACCAGTTCCTTCACGTAAATTTCAACAGATTTTCTCTCAGAAGCAGTGAACTTTTTACAACTGTCATGAGATGAGAAAGTGAGGTCATTACATAAAATATTGTATCACTCCTACCTCACTCTAGAACTTACCAAAATTCAGGAACCATCTGAAAAGAGTCGATGCCAGTTCCTAATGTCAAGTACAACGTTTAAAAGTGTTGGGCATGAACATGGAAAAAACATCCTGCTGAATGAATGGAATTAAGATGATCGCTTGTAGGGGTGCCTGGATGGCTCACTCGGTTAAGTGTCCAACTCTTGATTTTGGCTCAGGTCATGATCTCATGGTTCTTGAGGTTGGGCTGTGTGCTGTCAGCTTGGGATTCTCTCTCTCTCTCTCTCTGTCTACCCTTCCCCCACTTTCTCTTTCTCTCTCAAAATAAATAAACTTAAAAAAAATGCAAAAACAATAAATGCTCACATTGAGAATTTCAATTGTCCAAAAGAACATTCTAGGGATATATTTGTCATCATAAGATTTAAAATACGTGAGTCTCATATAATTGATCATTTCTTCCTGCCCACTCCCCCACTTTTTTCCTTTTCTTTCCTTCATTTCTATGAAGGTGAAGGGAAAATTAGGACCGGAGAACCAGAACAATTCCTAGGTATTATCTGCATTTACAACTCCTAGGTATTATCTCCTAGGTAAGATCTCCTAGGTACATCTTTTAGCAAAGACACTGAGGATCTGGATTTTGATTCCTTAAACCTATCCATTTCTATGTAGCCCTTGTAAAGTGTTTATCTTCTTCCAGACATACTGTTTACAAAATTTGAAACCAACTGTTGTACCAACCACAAATTATCCTAGGATGTTTTCAAAATTCAGCAAAATATCAATAATAAACTGAACAGGTTGGTTATTAAATAATCCCATGGATAGCCTAGTTTTGAGCATAATAATGTTTATTATTAAAACATTTTATTTACTTTATTTTGTGGATTTGAAAAGACTAAGCCTGACAAAGAAAATTTTAAAAGGTGAGTTTTAATTGAAAGCCTACTGCAACACCCAGTACTTAAATATAGCTGCTTAGTATTTCAAAATTAGAGACAGCAATTACATAGCTACAAAGCTAAATGTTTAAATAAAGAAAACAGGAAACAAAAAGTCATATTCAGTAATCCAACTCAAAAACATTTCACCACAAAGTAAAAAAAAAAGCATAAATATTTATTATACCCTAATAAGTAATGTAATTAGTACAGCCATGTTTTTAATATTTCCTTTTATCCAAAAGTGATTAATTAGGATCAATATTATATTTATACAACATTCACATTATATATATATAAAATATATGAACACACACATATATACATATACACAAATATATATATATACATACATATTTAGTTAAACATGAGTTATTAGATGGAAAGATAATGATATTTTATTTTAGTTTCATGTAGCTTCAGAAAAAACTTAGTGCTAATTTATTCTACTTAATATTATCCTGCTGACATGTCTGGAGTTATCTACACCTTAATCTAACTTATCTGATGCACATAATTAAATAAATATAGCATCATATTTCATATCTCTATAAAGTCTAGAGGATTAAGACATGAAGACATATTGAACAATTAAGGACAAAAATTTTAAGACATTTTATTACAGTAAAAATACAGAAGCATATTTCACAGTACATATTATAAAACAAAAGTGACAAATTGAGCTAAATTATCCAAATATAATGAAGTGTCTACCTTCTTACTCCAGTATTGTGAACTATGAAAAGAACGACTTTAATTTAAGTGGTGATCTATCACTGTAAAAACAAGCATAACACACTTGATGGTCATATATAGACATTTAAGTAAACATATAAACAAACATTTCAATATAACACTGACTTATGCAACTCAGTACCTTTTAATTTGTGGAAACATATTTGTTTCAACTTTCTATGCTAGTGCGTTACACTATTAACAAGGATAATCATGGACTTGTTTAAAGAGATTTCACAAATAACAGTGACAAATAAGAGAGTAATTCATTTTTCCACAATGGGCGGGGGGAGGGGAGGGAAAGAATTCATCCTGGGATGCAATTCCCTTCCATCAATTGTTATACCGTCCACACCCTGTATTGTACGCATAGCCTAGGGGGGCTTCTCAAGTACAGTCATAACCTTAACATTCCTGCCAGTGAGTGAGCGAAAAGACCAGAGCATGCACTCTTATCTCCTTACTGAAAACTAATGAAATAAAGGGGTCTTTGGGTGGCTCACGTGGGTTGAGCCCACTCTGACTTCAGCTCAGGTCAAGATCTCCCAGATCCTGAGTTTCAGCCCCCCAATGGGCTCTGCGCTGACAGCTCAGAACCTGGAGCCTGTTTTGGATTCTGTGTCTTCCTTTCTCTCTTCCCCTACCCTGCTCACGCTCTGTCTGTGTCTCTTAAAAAATAAATAAATGTTAATTTTTTTTAAATAAAAGTAATGAAATAGACATTTTATGCACTTTGGCCATGCCTACCTGAATCAGAGGCTGATAAATGCATACCTGAGTTGAAGAGCCATGCCCTCGGTTAAAACTTCCGAAGGAAAAATGAATATGAATGTGGAAAGAATTTGGTCTTCTTATGAAAACTGTTTTAAATGGAAAATCATCAAAACTTACTTCAAAATTCTTATTTTCTAAAAAAAAGTCCGAATATTCCTATAGATACAGTTTTGTTTAGATGAGACAGAAACACCATAGATCTCAAAGTAAATGTTTTGAGTGTGTATGTATGTGCGAGGGGGGTGGTGGTTGGAGAGAAATAGAAAATGGGGGAGGGGTGGGGACTCATATTAAACTCCTAAAGGATTGAAGGGTCCCAAGGCACAAGAGCTAAGGTTGATTTTTTTTTTTTTTTTATAGGCTACCTCTTTGAATTTGGGTATTCTGTTAACTTTAAAAACAAATCGTAAAATTAATTGGAAACGATTTTAATGATTGTATATGTGTGTGTGTGTGTGTATGTTGAGAGAGGCATAATGCAAATGGGGGAGGGGAAGAGAGAACGAGAGACAGAATCTGAAGCAGGCTCCAGGCTCTGAGCTGTCAGCACAAGCCTGACCTGGCAGGAGCTCACAGACCTTGACATCCTTACCTGAGCCGAAGTCGGAAGCTTAACCAACTGAGCCACGCAAGCGCCGCTTTATTTGTATATTCTTATTTTGAAATGATGGTAGTTGCATAGAAGGGCAGCAAAAATAGAAGAGAGTGTTCGCGTATGACCTTCAGCCCACCCTCACCCAGCAAATGATCACAACTGATGTATCACGGTACTGTTGGTTGAGCTCTGAATACAGAGGTCAAGGAGAGGACACAGAAAGAAGCAAGCCACTCCTGGTTGCCAGCCGCTCCTGGTTGCCAGGAGCCGATTTAAGAAACAAGGAAACTTACATCCGAGGCTTGTCTTGGGCTGCCGCCAGGAGTCGAAGACCTCCCCACAGCTCGCCAGAATCTTTCAAGTTTATACGGAGGTCTCAGCTGGGTTCAGTCAAGTGTATGATCCAGACCCTCTCAACGTTGCTCTCCGGAGAAAGTGAACTTAAAAACTGGCTCCCACGGTGGAAACAGCTGACGGAGCCCTTCTTTTCCAAGCACGAGGGAGGGAGGGGTGAGGAGCCTCTGATTGCCCGGGGCCAACTCAACGGTTAACTAGAGGTCACACCCTATGGATGACCTCCTTCCACAGGTATGTTTATCCAAACTTAAAAACTTAACGGTATAATACGGTAATATAGAGGCTTCTACTCTTCTGAACTTTGGATTCCATTCATGTTTCATTAGTCTCTCCCCGACGCTGTTTATTCTGTTCCAGCATCCGGTTACCAATCCAGGTAGCGTGTTACATTTATTTGTCATGTCCTGTTAGTCTCCTCCAACCTGGACTCATTTCTGCGCCTTATTTTGTCTCTCATGACCTTTACCAGTTTGAAGAGAGGGGATCAAATATTTTGCAGAAGGTTACTCAGTTTGTCTGATATTTTTCCATGATGATACTGAGGTCGTGTATTTGGGGGAAGAATACCACAGAAGTGATGTTCCTGTCTCATCACATCAGGACAGGGATACAAAGCACTTACTGGTGATAATTTTTGTTCTTATAAGGTGCTGGTTGCTAGGTTTATCAAATGTAAAAAAAAATCATTGTTTTCATGTTCTATGTGTTAAAAAGTCACTAACTTGAGTTCACATTACAGGTAAAGGGAATTTTACTCCTTCCCTTAAAACGTAGTGAAATGAGAACTAAATATATTGAAAATGTATTTCTGAATATTTTAAGTAAACTATTTTTCAACAGATAAAATAGTATGGATAAATCTAAAATAAGAGATCATGTTAAAAGAAACAAAAATTGCTGTTTTACATCATTGAAACAGATTTTTATGTATTACTGATCTTTTCCTTAATTTTACTGTTGAGCATTGAAAAATAACCATATTTCCCACTTCTGCAGTTAGATGTGTCTTCTTCTTGCAATGCATTCTAGAACTGATTGTTTCTAAAACTGTAAGTGGTAATTGAGAACAATAATAGGTGCTTTTTTTTTTTAATTTTTTTTTAACGTTTATTTACCTTTGAGACAGAGAGAGACAGAGCATGAACAGGGGAGGGGCAGAGAGAGAGGGAGACACAGAATCCGAAACAGGCTCCAGGCTCTGAGCTGTCAGCACAGAGCCCGACGCGGGGCTCGAACTCACGGACCGCGAGATCATGACCTGAGCCTAACCGACTGAGCCACCCAGGCGCCCCAGTAATAGGTGCTTTAAGTCACTTTTCCTTTTTTCTTACTATTGAGATAAAATACCATGACACCAGATAATAGACTGTATGAGAATTATTTAAAATTTTTATAAAATAATTTGGAACATATTATTTTATCTATCTGGATTTATTTTTGTGGGGAGTTAAGGTTCTCAAATACCTTTTTCCTTTTTATAATTTTCAATTCTGTTGCTATTTTTTCTAAATTTCCTATTTTTTTCTCACAGACATTTATAAACTATATATTATATATATATAATATATATAATATATATAATATATTATATATTATATATATAATATAAACTATATATTATAAAACTATATAGTTTCATTATTAAATGTCAAAATTTAATTTACATTTTCTAGGCACATGCATATTTAAACAGAAAAAAAATCACGTGTTCACAATATACTTTATCTGATATAAACTATTTTTCTGTACCTACAGAAGTGAGCTGAAGTAAAGGTACAATGCAATTTGACCTTACATTGCCAACCAGGAGGTTGGCCCAAAGATCCATATCATTTTCATCATGTTTATGGGAATTTGAAAACTTTATTCTTCTAGTTTCAACATTGAACATTGTATAGCAGGCAAGCAGCCATCCACACCAAACTGTGTCTTATTGTTTCGATACGATGTGTATTAACCATGGGTATTATATAACCACGGCAACTTTGTAACTTCAACCAAGTAAAAGTGTTGGAAAGAAGCATAAAGCACCTGATAAAGAGGCCCAGGTGTTTAAATCTCTGTGATTTAAGCGGTCGCTTTCTGGAATCAAGTTGGAGAATTTCAACCAGTTATCTCAATGCCATTTGATTTCCCACCATTTCCCCCTGTTTCAAATATGATTAGTTTCTCTAATATCTCTGATGAGTCTTTATGATGAACATGGAACTGTGCATCTAATGCCCTTTTCTCAGAGCTTCTGAGCATGCTGTCTGGCGGAGAACTTCCAGCTTATCAGCTACTCCGGAAAGTGCCTTCTGCTGCCCAGAGCCAGTTTGCCAAAGAACCTATGCTCCCAGGGCAGACTGATTAAAGTGGGGGGTGCAAAGGCCTATTTTATTGTATTATTTTATTTTAGCCAAACACAAGGCAATTTTTTAGGTCCACAGCTCTTTGGGGGTCAGCTGAGGTCACCATGGGTGTGCTCCACAACCTGACTGAGAGCGACTAGGGCGAATCCTGCTTCCTTACCATCACTGGGCTGACTTCCCATAAATCTCGTGCATACCAGACCTCACCCAAGTCTGCCTTTCGGAGAACACCACCTGCCACATTCTTCTTTGTTGACAGCTGAATTGAGTCATATGGTTCTCTCTTCTAACCCTTTGTGAGTCCTGTTCCGCTTTGAAGTTGGCCTTTGGAAACCTACCGATTATCTCTCACTTCTCTGAAATCCACTTTTGCCTCACAGATATGAATGAAAAATGTTTCGTGGGGCACCTGGGTGTCTCAGTAGGATGAGTGTTTGACTCTTGATTTCGTCTCAGGTCGTGATCTCACGGTTCATGTGTTTGGGCCCCATGGTGGGCTGTGTGCTGGTGGTGGGGAGCCTGCTTGAGATTCTCTCTCTCTCTCTCTCTCTCTCCCTCCCTCCCTCCCTCCCTCTGCCTAGTCCCTGCTCGTGTTCTCTCTCAAAATAAATGTAAATAAACTGAAAAAAAAGTTTCCACTTTTCTGTGGACACATTTGTCCAAATTTAGCCTTCAGTTAGTATATGAAAAGTCTATAACTAATTTAAATAGATGTTGTATATATTATGCACATATATTCTACAGCATAGGGAACAAGAGTTTAGTATGTTATTTAAGAAATATGGGGATAAACTTTGAGGATGTATCAGACTGCAATGTGTATGAATATATTTTGATGGTTATGCACTCATTATTTCAAGTATACAGATATACACATATGCATCTCATATCAACTTTATATGTTTTGATGGTTTCAAATTGAATTATGCAACAACTTTGTCTCTGTAAAGTGTTTTTGTTTTATTACACAAAACCACACTAACATACCGTCTTGATTTTGTCATTAACATTTTTCCATATTATAAAATGAGAGACAGAATATACAAAGTAATTAATGCAAAGTGTATTTGAAATAAGTCTCTTCAGAATTTTATAAAATAAGTTAGTATTAGGGAAATGTATTTTGGTGTTTACTCACTGATAATTAAATAAGTATAAATTAAACAAATTTAGATTTGCCATTTGTTATTTATGAAATTTGAGAGATGGAAATGATAATGTTGTATAGTGTTTAGGGAAATCTCACCTTTATTTATTTATTTATTTATTTATTTATTTTTGCACTACCTATATTGGTACAATTTGGGATTTATTTTTATTTTTATTTTTTTTTTTTTAATTTTTCTTCAACGTTTATTTTTTGGGACAGAGAGAGACAGAGCATGAACGGGGGAGGGGCAGAGAGAGAGGGAGACACAGAATCGGAAACAGGCTCCAGGCTCTGAGCCATCAGCCCAGAGCCTGACGCGGGGCTCGAACCCACGGACCGCGAGATCGTGACCTGGCTGAAGTCGGACGCTTAACCGACTGCGCCATCCAGGCGCCCCCAATTTGGGATTTATTTATGGAAATGAATGTGGCAAATCTTTTGAAGAGTGTCTACATAATTATATACTTTATACCAGTATTCCCATGCATGTGGACAGAAATTAAGATAATCATTTCAGACTAGCAACTTAATTCTAAGCAATAGATATATTGAATATTTTGTAGAAATTAAAATAAGTTTAGGAAGAATTTATGTTGGAGAGAAGTTTACTATTGGAGTATTATAAGACCAGTCAGTTATAAAATTTGCTATTCCTTTTGAAGATAACACACAGATATTTACTGTATATTAAGTGTTGTTTATTGCTAGGTTTTTGAGTTTGTGGGCAATGCTTTTATCCTTTGATGTATTTCTGTTTTCTAAATATATTATATATATATTTTAATAGTTAAAAAATAAACAAATGCACAAAGCAACTTGATATGAATACCATAAATTTATAAAAAATGAAAATAATTGTTATAGTTGTTGCATTACTAATTTTCTATGCATTACTAATTTCCTGACTCATTTTCTAGTGACTAAGGGCTGTTATAATTAAAAAGGAGAAGAAGGATTTTCTATGAAACCACTATTTCCACTCAAAGGAACACACCTCTTTGGGAGGATACTTATATACAGTTATGGTTTTTTTCTACTAAAATAGCTGACACAAATTAGTTCACTAAACACTATTGAATGCCTTTTATGTTTCAGGCAATTTGCTGCAGTGATCTACATCTTAGTTCCGGTAACTACAAAGCACATAGGAAGGAAAGCAGCAAAGAATGTGAGTAATTAGAAAAATACTATATTGGAGGTTAGGGAATATGTATTCTAGTACAAGCTGTGCCTGTAATTAGCATTTAACCCTTCAGAAAAGCCACCCACCTTCTGGCCACATTTTTCTCATATACATAAGGATGACGTTTGGGTGGAAAATCTCTAAAATCTTCAGTTATGACAGTACGTGGTTTCAAAAGAGCATTTGGAATGAAAGGATAAAGTTACATATTCTTAACTTGTAAAATATATGTACAAGTTTCTTAGCAGTTGTACTTACACTCCATCATCTATTTGTTGTTGCTAGTGACTGGAGGTTCAGGTTAGGTTTACTTCAAACCTAAGGGCAAAAAGAAAAAACAAAAATAATGAAGGAAATCTCCACTTCTTTCTTTTTCTTTCTTTTTTTTTTTAACAATCATGGTTTTTTTATTGAACATAAGGTGTATATTTTTTTTCTTTTTTTTAATTAATTTTCTTTTATTTGCATACAAATTAGTTAGCATATAGTGCAACGATGATTTCAGGAGTAGATTCCTTAATGCACCTTACCCATTTATCTCAACCCCCCCCACACACCCCTTCCAGTAACCCTCTGTTTATTCTCCATATTTATGAGTCACTTATGTTTTGTCCCCCTCCCTGCTTTTGTATTATTTTTTGTGTCCCTTCCCTTATGTTCATCTCTTTTGTATCTTACAGTCCTCATATGAGTGGTCATATGATTTTTGTCTTTCTCTGACTGACTAATTTCACTTAGCATAATACCCTCCAGTTCCATCCACATAGTTGCAAATGGCAAGATTTCATTGTTTTTGATTGCCTCGTAATGCTCCATTGTATGTATGTATGTGTGTGTGTATATATATATACCACATCTTCTTTATCCATTCATCCATTGATGGACATTTGGGCTCTTTCCATACTTTGGCTAGTGTTGATAGTGCTGCCATAGTCATTGGGGTGCATGTGTTCCTTCAAATCAGCATACTTGTATCCCTTGGATGAATGCCTAGTAGCGCAATTGCTGGGTCGAAGGGTAGTTCTATTTTTTGTTTTTTTGAAGGATCTCCACACTGTTTTGCAGACTGGCTGTACCAGCTTGCATTCCCACCAAAAATGCAAAAGAGCTCTTCTTTCTCCACATCCTCACCAACATCTGTTGTTGCCTGAGTTGTTAATGTTAGCCATTCTGACAGATGTAAGGTGGTATCTCACTGTGGTTTTGATTTGTATTTCCCTGATGATGAGTGATGTGGAGCATTTTTTCATGTGTCGCTTGGCCATCTGGATGTCTTCTTTGGAGAAGCGTCTATCCATGTCTTTTGCCCATTTCTTCACTGGATTATTTGTTTTTGGGTGTTGAGTTTGATAAGTTCTTTACAGATTGTGGATACTAACCCTTTATCTGATATGTCCTTTGCAAATATCTTCTCCCATTCTGTTGGTTGCCTTTTAGTTTTGCTGATTTTTTCTTTGCTGTGCAGAAGCTTTTTATTTTGATGAGTTCCCGTAGTTCATTTTTGCTGTGTTTCCTTTGCCTCTGGAGACGTGTTGAGTAAGAAGTTGCTACGGGCAAGATCAAAGAGGTTTTTGCCTGCTTTCTCCTTGAAGATTTTGATGGCTTCCTGTCTTACATTGAGGTCTTTCATCCATTTTGAGTTTATTTTTGTGTATGGTGTAAGAAAGTGGTTCAGGTTCATTCTTCTGCATGTCGCTGTCCAGTTTTCCCATCATCACTTGCTGAAGAGATTTTCTTTATTCCGTTGGATATTCTTTCCTTCTTTGTCAAAGATTAGTTGGCCATACATTTGTGGGTCCATTGCTGGGTTCTCTATTCTGTTCCATTGATCTGAGTGTCTGTTCTTGTGCCAGTACCATACTGTCTTGATGATTACAGCTTTGTAGTATAGCTTGAAGTCTGGGATTGTGATGCCTTCTGGTTTGTTTTTTGTTTTGTTTTTGTTTTTTTTTTCAAGATTGCTTTGGCTATTTGGGGTCTTTTCTGGTTCCATACAAATTTTAGGATTGTTTCTTCTAGCTCTGTGAAGAATGCTGGGTGTTATTTTGATAGGGATTGCATTGAATATGTAGATTGCTTTGGGTAGTATTGACATTTTAACAATATTTGTTCTTCCTATTCTGGAGCATTGACTATTTTTCCCTTTGTGTGTGTGTGTGTGTGTGTGTGTGTGTGTGTGTGTCTACAGATCAATGAAACCAGAAGCTGGTTCTTTGAAAGAAGTAACAAAATTGATAAACCACTAGCCAGTTTGAGGAAAAAGAAAAAGGAAAGGACCCAAATAAATAAAACCAATAATGAAAGAGGAGAGATCACAACCAACACAGCGGATATAAAACAATAATAAGAGAATATTATGAGCAATTATATGCCAATAAAATGGGCAACCTGGAAGAAATGGACGAATTCCTAGAAACATATACACTATCAAAAATGAAACAGGGAGAAATAGAAAATTTGAACAGACTTATAACCCGTAAAGAAATCGAATTAGTAATCAAAAATCTCCCAAAATACAAGAGTCAAGGGCCAGATGGCTCTCCAGGGGAATTCTACCAAACATTTAAGGAAGAGTTAACACCTATTCTCTTGAAGCTGTTCCAGAAAATAGAAATGGAAGGAAAACTTCCAAACTCTTTCTATGAAGCCAGCATTACCTTGATTCCAAAACCAGAGACCTCACTAAAAAGGAGAACTATAGACCAATTTCCCTGATGAACATGGATGCAAAAATCCTCAACAAGATATTAGCCAACCGGATCCAATGATACATTAAAAAAATTATTCACCATGACCAAGTGGTAATTATACCTGGGATGCAGGGCTGGTTCAATATCTGCAAAACACTTAATGTGATTCATCACATCAATAAAAGCAAGGACAAGAACCATATGATCCTCTCAATAGATGCAGAGAATGCATTTGACAAAATACAACATCCTTTCTTGATAAAAACCCTCAAGAAAGTAGGGATAGAAGGATCATACCTCGAGATCATAAAAGCCATATATGAATGACCCAAAGCTAATATCATCCTCAATGGGGAAAAACTGACAGCTTCCCCCTAAGGTCAGGAACAAGACAGGGATGTCCACTCTCGCCACTGTTATTCAACATAGTATTGGAAGTCTTAGCCTCTGCAATCAGACAACACAAAGAAATGAGAGACATCCAAATTGGCCAGGAGGAGGTCAACTTTCACTCTCCACAAATGACATGATACTCTGTTTGGAAAACCCTAAAGCTTCCCCTAAAAAACTGACAGAACTGATTCACAAATTCAGCAAAGTTGTGGGATATAAAATCAAGGCACAGAAATCTGTTGCATTCCTATACACCAACAATAAAGCAACAGAAAGAGAAATCAAGGAAGTGACCCCATTTACAATTGCACCAAAAACCATAAAATACCTAGGAATAAATCTAACCAAAGAGGTGAAAAATCTGTACACTGAAAACTATAGAAAGCTTGTGAAAGAAATTGAGGAAATCTCCACTTCTAAGGTAAGTGTTTTGTTTTGTTTCTGGTTTGGTTTTGTTTTGAGAATGTTAACAGTAGAAACAGAATATCTTGATTACCCAAGACATTTATTTTTGTAAAGTACTGCAATTTCTAAGAATTTGAGGAGGTTTACAAAGAAAAATGATTTTTAAAAAGCCATTTTGTTGTCTATATTGTGAGGTCTTTTCGGGATTCAATGATGTAAAATTATTTCTGTCATAAATAAGTACATAATAAGATATGTTTCCCCTGAAATAGGTAACTTTGTTTAAGGAAATCATTTGAACCAAAAAATTATATTTTGCTTTGAAATCTATTTTGAAATCTTAGCCGACAGGTTATGGGTAGAAATAGCTAAGTCCCTGGATAAAAATCAACTCCATTTAAATGGAAATGATGTGGAATGATGTAAGTGTACAACCTCCTACTCCTATTATGGAAATAGTACAAAAAAAAGTTTCTCAGGCTGAACCACCTAAGAAGTTGTTTGAAAAAGCCAAATTATTCCAATTTTTAAAGTAAATTTCTGAATGAATAATTTTATTCATATTGTACAGGCCAATGGAATTCTGTCATTTTAAGTATAGTGCTTGGGAAATTTCTGAAATATGTTCACAGCAGAGGCAACCCATTTTCAAAATAAGATAGATAGATGACTGGAGATATATGCCTTATGTTTTGAAAAAATGTGAAATCCATGGACTACCTTTGAACCACTTTTGTCCTCTAAATTGAATCTAAACCCAAACAGGCCATTGTACTTCCCGTTTAAAGAAAATATTGGGCATACAGGAATAAGAAATGCCCTACCTTCAGGAAGTAATCAGTCAAATCCGAATACCAGATATTTTAGGAAAACTGACCTCATTTCTGAGCTGTCAGTGTGAAAAAGAGGAATGGGGGACAGGAGCATTCTAAATTAAAAGAGAAAGAGTATAAAACAATGAAATAAAAGCAGTGTGTTTTATTTAGGTTTTGATTTGAATAATTCAGCCAATTTGATAACACAATTAGGAAATTTGTGTGAAATGATAGTGAAGTATTTTTGTTAATTGTGTTAAATATGATAATGGTATTGAGATTATGAAAAATCGTCTCCTA
The DNA here is from genome assembly GCF_018350175.1 of Felis catus. Classification (NCBI taxonomy): domain Eukaryota; kingdom Metazoa; phylum Chordata; class Mammalia; order Carnivora; family Felidae; genus Felis; species Felis catus. Next base: position 178,162,224 of record NC_058371.1, read on the forward strand.
TTAGAGGCACATTACAGTGTTTGATAATGAGATGATATGATGTCCTGGAATTGCTTTAAAATCATGAACCAAAAAGGGAAATGAAAAGGATGGTTGAAACATTGTAATAGAATGTGTATCATTATTGATGGTGGGTGATGGGACAAGGGGGTATGTTGATTTCTCTACTTTTTGTACATTCAGATGCGTATTCTATAAAACTCAAAATCAGAGTAAATAGATACAAATACTTATCTTCTAACTACAAAATCCCAAAATAATTATACAAAAGGAATAAAAGAAATATAAACTCATAAACTAGAAGAGAACTAGAAAGCGAGCACCAGAGGAAAAGGAATTCCAACAAAAAATCTGAAACATAGAATGTGCATGTGTATATTTGTGTGTTTAGATGTGAATATATCTATCTATGAATGAAGAAAACCTCGGTTTAGAGTGTTGTTGTTTTCCTTTTGGCTTCTATATTATCCAGGAAATAAAGGGAGACATTATTAAGTGTGAGAGAATAGATAGGGTCCTAGTTGGAAATTTGAAGAAAGTAGATAATATTTTCAATTAGTTCCATGAAAAACTGAACTGGAAAGAAGTGTTTTGTAGGGAAACATTGTTCCATTGGTCTACCTATTTGTAAGCTACAACTGTAGCCAACGGCCCTGAAAGTGTAGTGGTGTTAACAAAAATAGATATGTGATTTTTTTTTTTTCCTTTGAGGTGTTCAGGCTTCCTGGAGCTGTGAAATTTTTGTGTTTGATTTGATTAGGATTGGGTTTTAGCCAAAGGGGCACATTGGAAATTTAAAGAGGCAAGGATAGTTAGTATACTGGCAGGAAAGTTGATAGAAATGGTGGACTATGGAACCTAAACTCTGTAGAGAATAACATGAAGATATAAATGAGCTGGTGAATAGGAAGAAACTTCAAGGCTCTTTGAACTGGAGGCACATATGAGGTCAAGATTTGCTGTGTTTGGAGTAAAAAGAATAAGTTGTGTAGATGTGGCACAAGACTGTGTGAGGAGTCAGACTCCTTGTTCTGGAGATCTTGTTCTGGATAATGACAGTTGGATTAAAATGTTGTATTTAGAAAAGTATCTCTAGTTTTTTCTGGGTTAGGTGTTATTATTTATCCATGGGGCTATGTTGGTTATTTGACTCGCTATCAGTTTATTATACATCTCCCCAAACTTCTAATTTCAAAAAAATTACTTTGAGGGCACCTGGGTTGCTCAGTTGGTTGAACATCTGACTTGATTTCAGCTAAAGTCATGATCCCATGTTGGGCTCCATGCTGAGTATGGGGTCTGCTTGAGATTCTCTCTCTCCCTCTGCCCTTCTACCCTACTCACACACTCTCTTTCTCTCTCCAAAATAAAAGAAAGTTAAAAAAAATAAAATAAAGTTACTTTTTATAGATGTATTTGTTATGATCTGATAGAAAATGAGAAAATACAGAGAAATTTAAAGAAAAAAATATACGTGAATATCCTATAGACAGTATGCCAAGAAGAAAATTGTGTTCATTAATTAGTTGTATTTACTTTGAGTCCTTTTATGCTCTTTTGCAAGCATTTTTAAACAAACTAAACAGAATTAAAATATTAAACAAAAGATTAATTTTCAGGAAAACTTAGATTATGAAATATTATTCAATATTCTTCAAAAACCTGATCATTAAGAGCTACATAATCTTCTGTGATGAATGCTGTTGCCAACATTTCCAATCATCTCCTTAGCTTCAAAACATACAGTTATTAAACTTAAGGACATTCTGATATCTCTCCCAAAGATTTTCTGCTTTTCTCTCTCATCCTCAAGTAAAGTCTTTAAAAGAAACTGAGTTTCCTCATCAATGCATTTAATTGTTTAAGAGGTAGGATATTGGCAAGGATAAACTTCACAAATATGAAATTGTATGTAATGTTAAATTAATGGCTTTTAAAAGACACAGTCACTAAAGTCAAATCAAGAACTAAAGGCAGAGTTCATCATTCACTTTCTTCATAAGGAAAAATAAACTAGAAAAGTTAAATCTTTTGTATTTGGCCATCGTACTAGTCAGTTAATGAGAAACAGCTACATTGATGACCATGATACGTGATGAAGGGTAGCTGTAATAAGTAGAATAAATATGCCCCTTCAGCAATATCCACATTTTAACGTCTGGAGGCTGTGAATGGGTTATGTCCCATGACAAGATGTAGTGGGTGGGAGACTGAATTTGCAGACGGAATTAAGTTTGCTAATCAGTTGACTTTAAAATAGATTATCCTGGATTATGTGGGTGAGTTCCACATAATCAAGGGTCCTTAAATATGGAAGATGGAGATAGAGGAGAATCACAGAAATGGCATTATGAGAAGGACTCAACTCAAGATTGTTGGCTTTTAAAATGGAGGAAGGAGCCATGAGTCAAAGAAAGTGGGAGACTGCTAGAATGTATCAAAGGCAAGGAAGCAGATTCTCTTCTAATGCCTTAGAAAAGAATATAACTCTGCAGGCATTTTGATGTTACCCCTGCAGGATCTATGTCAGACTTCTCATCTACAAGAGCTAATGAATTTGTGTAGTTTTAAGCCCCTAAACTGGCAGTAATTTGCCACAACAATAGAAATCAAATACAGTATCTTTCAATTTTATTTTATTTTATTTTATTTTATTTTATTTTATTTTATTTTATTATTTTATTTTTGTTATTTTATATTTTATTTTATTTTTTTTAGAGAGAGTGAGCAGGGGAGAGGCAGAGACAGAGAGAGAAGGAGAGAGACTGAATCTCAAGCAGGTTCCACACCCAGCACCGAGCCTGACAAGGGACTAGAACTCCCAACCTGAGATCATGACCTGAGCCAAAACCAAGAGTTTGGTCACTCAACCAACTGAGCCATGCAGGCATCAGTCAATTGTTATGGTGATGCTTGTACAATTAGATATTTTTCAAGCAATAATTATGTTTTAAAATAAAATTAAAAATGATTTTTCATCAATTCTTCAAAAATTTTGACAGATGGAAAGTAACTATAATGTAAAAGTATTTTGTTTTATTACTAGCAGAAGTAGTTTCCTTATCAATTGATTATGGGTTTTTTCCTTATCATTGATTATGGGTTTTTTGCTTTGAAGATGTGTTGAACATTAATATGCCTGCTTTCTCTTCCTGTAAATCACCACAGAGTAAAAAGGACTTTTGAATAAAATACAGAAAAAAAATTGTTGATAACATTTAAAATTAGATGCCAGGCAAAAACAAATGTTTGCTTAGAAAGAAAGTATTACATTAACTTTTACAATGGAAATGGGAAAAGAAAATGGGAGGTGGAGTAAAGTGTCTCACCTCCAGAAGGACATTAGAGTTAATCAAGGAAATAAATGATATAAAATACTATTTTTATAAATATAAACACCAAGAATAATAATATGATTTACACTAAATAGTGAAGAAAATTGACAGATATGGAGGAAGAAGGAACATAAACATCTACATTAGTAAATAAAACTTTAACAAGTAGATTTGGAGTTTCAAATATAAAGTTATATAGTTAATTACTAGAGCAAAATATACTAATATAAACACATCACACTCAAAGCAAAAATGCATAAATAATAAAAGTTACTTTAAAAATATATAGAGAGAAAGCAAAACAAATACGGCATAAAAAAAAACAATACCTATCTACTGTACCAGTAAATGCAATTGGGTAAAACACACACACACACACACACACACACACACACACACACACACACACAAAAGTATCTGCTATCATAATTCAATCTAATTAAAAGTAAAATATGTGACTATGGGGGTGCCTAGGTGGCTCAGTCGGTTGAACGTCTGACTTCAGCTCAAGTCATAATCTCACAGTTCGTGGGTTTGATCCCCATATCGGGCTCTGTGCTGATTCCTCAGAGTCTGGAGCCTGCTTTGGATTCTGTGTCTCCTTCTTTCTCTGCCACTCCCGCATTAGCACTCTGTCTCTCTCTATCTCTCAAAAATAAATAAATGTTAAAAAATTAAATAAAAACTATGGGACTATGCTCTATATAAAGACACAGGCAAACAAAATGAATAGGACTATTTGAAAATAAAATTAAGACTAAAATTATACCTGAAGATATAAGTTTTCTAAAAATAAAGCCAATAATAGAAAAACTGACCTCAAATTATTAGGTGATACAGAAGACTAGTTAAAATTTATTTTTTTATAATAGAATTAAGATGTTACTTATACCTATGCACCATATAATGTAGCATCAGTATTTGTATGTCTGCAACTACAAAATAAAATTTACTGAAACTGATTATACGTAAGAAAAAAGTTCAGGCAACCTCATTATCCTAGAATAATTGTTTTATTTTTAACATTTTTATTTACTCATTTTTGGGGGAGCAGGGGAAGGATGGTTTTGTTCAATCCAAGAATGCAAGGATAGTGCAATATTACAAAATATATCAAAATAATTCATCATATTAATTTAAGAAAATAATATTTACATTTTCAGAAAAGCTTAAAATGCACTTTTAAACCATCATTTTAAAGAACGACAAGTGTATATATGAGATATTTTCTAACCCTCCCCCCCAAAAAAAAAATCCACCCAAGCAAATAGTATAGTGTCAAGAATACTATAGGAAAGTGAAAAGAATATTTATTGTACATTGTCATTTAACTTTGTTTCAGAGATTCTATCCAGTTGTTATTGGAAGTAAAAATTGGGGCATTTGTGTGGCTCAGTTGGTTGTGTCAGACTTCAGCTCAGGTGATGATCTCACAGTTCATGAGTTCGAGCCCAACGTGGTGCTCTGTTCTGACAGTTCTGAGCTTGGACCCTGCTTCAGATTCTGTCTCCCTCTCTCTCTCTGACCCTCCTCCACTTGTGCTCTGTCTCTCTCTCTCTGTCTCTCTTTCTCTCTCTCTCTATCTCTCTCTCTCAAATAAAGAAATATTAAAAAATTTAAAAGAAATTTAAAAAAGAAGTGATAAATGAATTATAGCTATAAAAATAGTAATCTGAAAACAAATTTCCACTATTTGCAGATGTGGATTGGTACAACTTCATGAAAGGCAATTTTGTAATCTCTACTGAAATTACAATTACATTTATAATTTGACCTTTTGATTCAGAAATTTCACTTCTCGGAATTTAGTTGTTAGAAATACTTGATTAGGTTCACTTATGCAGGTTACACATTGCAAAATGGCTTGTAATAGTGAAAGACTGGGAATAAAACAACCATAGATGTTCACTGGTAATGGATACATTTAATAAAATGGGACGTAATGAAATGGAATAAAACTTACCCATCAAAAGGCATTAAAATAAATATTTTCAATGAAAAATTTTCAGTAGTGGGAACAATGTGTATAATGCTGCAACATTTTCTTAAGAGTTTAAAAGAACATGTGAGTACAGGGGTGCGAGTCTGTAGATGTATGTGTATATCAGGAAAGATACAAAAATGTTACTACATTTATTAAGCTTGAAGTGAACGTAATGGCTAGAAGTCCAGTGTTTAAAATACATTTTAACATTAAAATCTATTTTAGGAGTGCCTGGGTGGCTCAGTCCTTTAAACATCTGACTTTGGCTCAGGTCATGATCTCACAGTTTGTGAGTTTGAGCCCCCCGCCACATGGGGCTCTGTGCTGACATCTAGGAGCCTGGAGCCTGCTTTGTATTCTGTCTCCCTTGCTCTCTGCCGCTCCCCAACTCGTGGTCTCTCTCTCTCTCTCTCTCTCTCTCTCTCTCTGTCTCCCTTTCTCAAAAAAAAAATACACATAAAAAATAAAAATAAAATAAAATAATAAAATCTATTTTAATTTTTCATCTTGAAACTATCTGAACACTGTTGCTAGTTCATATATTAATGGGGCCAATTCTGTTATCCAAACCTCCATGAATTTTAAAACAAAATATAAAATGTAAATAATATCTTTCAAAGACTCTTGTATGTCTAATGTTACAATGCTCTTCCAGTCTGAGTGAAGGGTAATTTGGCCCATTCTGGGTAAGACGACTATTCTCTCTGCTATCCCTCCTCTGTTCAGAGGACTCAGGGATTTTCCTGCCCCAAAACTTTTCCAGATTGCCTCACATTCTTCCTTTGTACCCTCTGTAAATAGTCATCCAGGAACAAAAACATACTCTCAACTTAAAAAAAAAATGTCATTTACCTTCTTTCTTTCCTGAAATATGACTCTCCCCTAAGGGCTGTGTATTACATCCAGTCTTCTCAAGTGGGGGCATGTTTCCCTACCATTTTTGTACCAGTGGAAGTAAAGTGGTGACCTTTTGGCTCTTCAGTGCTAATTCCAGACCATTCTCCTTCCTGTAAAACTTCTCCACTTTGACTCCCATGCCATTAAGCTATTCCACCATTTCTGCATCATAGTCATACTCAGGAAGATTCTAGCTCCTCACTCACTGTCCCCCTGACTCTACTCATAACTGAATGCTTTCACAATTTCAGTATCTACAAATAGGATCCAGTTCTCTCCAATTCCGTCATCATGAAATGTATCAATACATCCTCCTAAATGATCTCACTGTGTCCCCCTTCTCCATCCTTCACTCCCCAGAGTCATGCTCTGGATCTTTGTATGCACTTTCACCGCAAAGCTCTGTTTTTCTCAGTTTCCAGCATTGTATCTCTGGCCCCTCAGTCCTTCTAATATTTTGAACGCAATAATTCTTTAATCCTACTTGACTCTAAAAACATGTTTTGTCTCTATTGGAGAAGGGCTTCCCCCCCCCCCCCCAAACAGGAAAAATGGCCAGTGACAAACCCTGGCTTAAATCATGCAGACAATACTTTCATTTGAAGAACAGACTCAGTTCTTCAATATCTACACCACAATCAAATGAAAAGAATGTAAGTGAATGTATTTGTGTCATTTTCCAACCTTTAGATCAATTACAGTACATGCGGACTCTACTTCTGGAGGCCTGAGTCACTTTCTCATGCCTATATCTGTGGGGATGCTAAGGTAGATATTGTGCCCGACAGACCTACCAGGAACATGTGGAGTAGGGTAAAGGTAACACAGAGGGACAAACTCTCCAAAGGAGAGGAGAGGCATTCTGGCAATATAATTAAACACATTTTCAAGATACTAATCTGTATAAAACGGTCATATTACCAAGTATTACCAAGTAATTGAGGTGCTCAGTGAGTGCGGGGATTATGTAAAGGATTTTATGTGCAATATTGTAATCTATACTGTAATAGCCTTGTGAGGCAAGATTTATACCTCCATTAAGTCAGCAAGTAGGCAAAAATATCTGTTGTTGCCATTGTCATGTAACATTGTACCAGAGATACTAGCAAATTATTATTACAAGAGACAAGATATATAATTAACTCTAAAGTAAGTGCAGGAACACACTGTATTTAAAAGCTTAGCATTGATTCAGCTAAAGCGTATACATGTAAATATACTTACATTTTCCCAGAACTCTTGAAATTTTGCATTTGTATACAGGTAGGGGAGTTAACTGCAACCAACAAATGCAGTGTTCTAGTCAGCATTATAATTTATTTTTAGCCTTGGTTTTATAACCAGGTTATACACAGGACAGTTCTAAGGTATTACTTCTTGGCTTATCCTAACTGATCTAGCATTTAAACTCATTTCAAAAACTTGATCACTTAATACGAAATGTTGGAAATAACTGTATTTCTGTCCTAATGAAATAAATGATTGCTTTAGATGAAAGACTGATAGACACCTGGAATGGTGTGGAAATACTACTGCAGTTGGCCACGGAAAATATGCTTTTTAGATACTAAATGCAGGATATTATCACATAATACATCTACAGAGAAAATTACTCATATTTTTACCTAGCACCTTTTTATTACAAAAGGGAGACATGTCAAATTATTCTATCTGGAGATTAAGATGTTTATAAGGCCATTCCGAACTCTACATATTATAACTATATTTCAGGTATAACCATCTTTAAGTTTTGTTTAATGACTCTTAAGACTTCATTACGGTCACTGAATATGTCATAATTGTGATTTCTTAAGGTAGGTATTCTTATTTAGTTTTTTTAAGAAAAATCTTGAAGTAAATGGAGAGGGTAGTAAAACGAGAAGTTCAGCTGAAGAAGAAAGTCAACATGGTAATTGGAGGAGATTACCAATGTGTGTCCTGTTTCTTGGTTACCTAGTCATTTTACTACTTCCCCATTTTATTCCTTAGTTCTCTAATGCTGCTGTCACCTTCCATTTATCTTAAGCTCCTTCCTCTTCCTCAAATTTTAATTAAACGTGAAGTTGGGATGGGTGATATATATAAATGTTATGACTTTTGGTTCCTTCGTCATGTTGGAGTCTATTATTAAGATCTGAGATAAAATATAATGAAGGTCATTCAGATGGCAGACTAACAAATGAAAAAAATGTGTTTTGTTTAAAATTTTTTTAATGTTTATTCATTTTTGAGAGACAGAGAGAGACAGAGCGTGAGTGGGGTGAGGGGCAGAGAGAGAGGGAGACACAGAATCTGAAGCAGGCTCCAGGCTCTGAGCTGTTAGCACAGAGCCCAACATGGGGCTCGAGCCCATGAACCATGTGATCATGACGTGAGCTGAAGTCAGACACTTAACCAATTAAGCCACCCAGGGGCTTCAAAAAAAAACCTGTTTTCAAGCTATGAAAATGGTTTTGTAGTAGGTTTTAACCTGAAGGCTTGCTTGTGACAAAAAATAAAATGCTTTATTTGGATTGTACAGATAGTTCATGCATCCTCACTGAAACATCTGGCTTTATTTTGATTCTTGTGAAATTTTTGCATATACACAGCACAAAAAGATCTGTGGACCGTATGTTGTTCTTTGAGGTCATGCTCACTCATCAATGCTAAAACTTGTCAATAGTAGCATCCTTGAGTTACCAGAACATGTATTTTGTGGTGAAAAGATAAAATACTGTATGCTTTTTACCAAAAGTATTTTAGCAAATTAAAACTTTCAAAATAGTTTTGTATTTCATCCCAGCTGTCACATTTATAATCAAAATATTAGAATTGAGAGATTTTTAGAGGCACCCAATCACCCATCCAAAACAATTTGACCTTTCCTGTAATAGCATTAATTAAAGGTATTAACCTGGAGATTATCATGCCTACGGTTTCTATCTGTTACATTGCCTCTTCCTGAGAAACATAGCTAAAATTATTTTTCCCATTTATTATGATCAACGTTTGGGACCATTTCTGTTATGTTGAACAAGTCAACATTCTCAACCTAGACAGATTTAATAAGAAGCTTATGCTGAATCCAGAGACAACTATATACAGGGTGAACCCAAACACCGCAACATATGTCACATGGGTTGACATAGGACACTGCCCAGTTAAAGGAGAACCACTTATGTTTGAGATAGGCAGTGGCAACATCTGGGCTGAATTAAGAACTTCAGTAATTTTAAGCCTTGGAAAAAATGATACGTATCCTACAGGTAATTTAAAATGAAGACAACACTATATCATAAAGCAAAATTTGAAATGGATCCAGAACATACACGGACACACACATTAATATTTAACATATTCCTAGTTTTACATTTCCCATTTTATTTTACTGAGGTATTTGGTTACCTGTATATGATATCCTGCCTACTGGGTAATTCAGTTTTTGCACATCACCTTTATCATTATCTTTGGACTAAAATGAGAGCCCTGTCAATAGAAAGCTGACAACTTACTATATAGTGTAGATAGATGATAGATAGATAGATAGATAGATAGATAGATAGATAGATAATAGATAGATACAATTCTAAACCTATATAATATACATCTTAAATCCTAGATTTCAATTGTGAGGAGGCATAATTAAGGTACGATTTAAGAAATATGTTACAGATGGAGAGGTTTTAGAATGAGAGATTTCCAAAATCTTTGTTGCTAGTGTAGGACTACTTAGTTCCAGTCTTGCCCACAGCTGTCTAGCACTTGCCCAGGAAGCAGGTGCTTTTTTTAGGCTATGTAACTGACATCCATAATCAGGTTTGCTGATTGGTGGTGATTCATTATAATTTCTCATTCTGAAAAGAAATCAACTGAAATCAACGAAGCAATGGCTGGCAATTCTCCTCTAAGAGCTAGTCATTCTCAGAAACATTTGTGATTATTTCCTCACTTTCTAAAACAGTGTGAGCTCTGTAATATTGCTAAGACCATTCAGAATAAGCTCTAAAATATTTTAATGTGAGAAGTTTCTTTTTTATAGGTAAAATTTTTACTTTGTGGCCATCAGCAGGCACTTGTTTCCCACTGTCTACAGATTCCTACTGATGCAAAACACATTTATGGCATATAGATGAGATTATATGTACAAAGAAGTGAAAACTGGAAAATGTGAAAATATAAAAATTGACATTAGAATACACAAGTGACACATTTGGGGGTGTTTATATTTTTGGACTTGAGGAGTACTGATACGGCTGTCCTTCCATCTCTAAAATGCCCTACTCCTTAGCCTGCTCAGTTGAGATAAACACTGTTGGATTAATCCTTTCACATTTATAAGCCACATTTGCCTGTTTACATCGATTTCTCCATGATAAAATTTTTGAGGGAAGAGATTATCTTGCTCACATTCTCGTCTGTAGCATTTAACTGCATTTCTGACTGATAGTTCTCAATAAATACTTGTTGAATGTTAAATAAACTGTAATATCCCAAAGACCTGTTAAACAGCTTTGAGATTCTTTGCAACTTTCTTTGCAATCAGTGATTTATTTCTAGCTATAAGTTTATTATATTGTTGCTTATTTCCTGAGAAATTCTGCCCACATTGGGAAGCTAGTTTTCCATTAACTTAAAAAAAATAATTCTAATATCATTTACATACCATGTTATATTAGCTTCAGGTGTACAACATAGTGATTCAAAAATTGTACGTATTACTCAGGCTCATAATGATGAGCACACACTTAAACCTCTTCACTTGCTTCACCCATACCCATTCCCCACCTCCCCTCTGGTAACTATCAGTTTGTTCTCTATAGTGAAGAGTCTGTTTCTTGGTTTGCCTCTGTTTTTCTTTGTTAGTTTGTTTTATTTCTTAAATTACACATATGAAGGAAATCATTATGCTATTTGTCTTTCTCTGACTGGCTTATTTCACTTAGCACTATACACTCTAGTTCTATCCATGTTGTTGCAAATGGCAAGATTTCATTCTTTTTTATGGCTGAGTAATATTCCATTGCATAGAAACACCACAGCTTATTTCTCCATTCATCTACTGATGTACACTGAGGCTATTTCCAAAGTTTGGCTGCCATAAACATAGGGGTGCATGTATCTCTTTGAATTAATGTTTTTGTATTTTGGGGGGCAAATACCCAGTAGTGTGATTACTGAATCATAGGGTAGTTCTATTTTTAACTCATTTAAAAAAATTTTTAACGTTTAGTTATTTTTGAGACAGAGAGAGACAGAGCATGGACGAGGGAGGGTCAGAAAGAGGGAGACACAGAATCTGAAAGAGGCTCCAGGCTCTGAGCTGTCAGCACAGAGCCTGACGCGGGGCTCGGACTCACGGTCTGCGAGATCATGACCTGAGCTGAAGTCGGCCACTCAACCGACTGAGCCACCCAGGCGCCCCCTCATTTTTTTTTAAAGAAATATAGAGAAAGAGTTGAAGATGGGCAGAGGGAAAGAGAGAGAATCTTAAACAGGCTCCATGCTCAGCGTGGAGCCTGATGCAGGGCTCGATCTCACACCCCTCGGATCATGACCTGAGCTGAAATCAAGAGTCAGAAGCTCAACCAACTGAGCCATCCTGGTGCCCCTCTTTTTAACTTTCTGAGGAACCCCCATACTGCCTTCCACAGTGTCTCTACCAGTTTATATTCCAACCAACAGTGCATGAGGATTCTTTGTTCTTCACATCCTTACCCAACACTTTCTTCTTGTGTTGTTGATTTTAGCCAGTCAGACAGGTGTGAGGTGACATCTCATTGTGGTTCTGATTTGCATTTCCCTGATGATGAGTGATGCTGAGCATTTTTTTTATGTAACTGTCGGCATTCTGGATGTCTTTATTTGGGAAATGTCTGTTTATGTCTTCTGGCCATTTTTTTTTATTAGATTATTGGGGGGGGGGCTTGTGTTGAGTAGTAAGTTCTTCATATATATTGTATATTAACCCTTTATCAGATTTGTCATTTGCAAATATTTTCTCTCATTCAGTAGGTGGTCTTTTAGTTTTGCTGATTGTCTCCTTTGCTGTCTGGAAGCTTTTTATTTTAATGTAATCTCAATAGATTATTTTTGCTTTTGTTTCCCTTGCTTCAGGAGATCTATCTAGAAAACTGTTGCTATGGCTATGTCAGAGAAATTACTGCCTGTGCTCTCTTCTGGGATTTTTATGGCTTCAGGTCTCACATTTAGGTCTTTTATCCCTTTTGAGTTTATTTTTGTGTATGGTGTAAGAATGTTGTCTAGTTTCATTCTTTTGCATGTAGCTGTTCAGTTTTCCCAACACTATTTGTTGAAGAGATCGTCTTTTTCATATTGAATATTTTTGCCTCCTTTGTCAAAGATTATTTGACTATGTAACTGTAGGTTTATTTCTGGGGTCTCTATTCTATTCTCCTGTTCCATGTGTCAGTTTTGTGCCAGTACCATACTGTATTGATTACTACAGTTTTATAGTATATCTTAAAATCTGGGATTGTGGGGTGCCTGGGTGGCTCAGTCGGTTGAGCGCCCGACTTCAGCTCAGGTCATGACCTCATAGTCCGTGGGATTGAGCCCCATGTCGGACTCTGTGCTGACAGCTCAGAGCCTGGAGCCTGTTTCAGATTCTGTGTCTCCCTCTCTCTCTGACCCTCCCCCATTCATGTCTCTGTCTCTCTCTGTCTCAAAAATAAATAAATGTTAAAAAAAAAATCTAGGATTGTGATACCTCCAGTTCTGCTTTTGTTTTTCAAGATTGATTTGGGTATTCAGGGTCTTTTGTGGTTCCATACAAATTTTAAGATTGTTCTAGTTCTGTGAAAAATGCTGTTGATATTTTGATATGGAATTCTATTAAGTCTAATTGCATTGCGTAGTATAAATATTTTAAGGATGTTTGTTCTTCCAGTCCAGGAGCATGGAATAGCTTCCCATTTGTTTGTTTCATCCCCAGTTTCTTTCATCAATCTTTTATAGTTCTCAGAGTACAGGTTTTTCACCTCCTTGGTTAAGCTTATCCCTGGCATTTTATTATTTTTCATGCAATTATAAATGGGATTGTTTTCTTAATTTATCTTTCTGCTACTTGATTATTAGGGTATAAAAATGCAATGGATTTCTATATATTGATCTTATATCCTGTGACCTTACTGAATTAATTTCTCAGTTCCAATAGGCCTTTGGTGGAATCTTTGGTGTTTTCTATGCATAGTATCATGTCTACTGCCAATGGTAAATATTTTACTGCTTTCTTACCAATTTGGATGCGTTTTATTTCTTTCTCTTGTCTGCTTGCTGTGGCTAGGACTTCTAGTACTATGTTTGAATAAAAGTGGTGAGAATGGACATCCTTTTTGTTCCTGATCTTAGGGAAACTGTTCTCAGTTTTTCACCTTTGAGTATGATGTTAGCTGTGGGTTTTTCATGTATGAACTTTATTATGTTAAGATATGTTCCTTCTAAACCTATTTTGTTGAGGGTTTCTATCATGAATGGATGTTGTACTTAGTCAAGTGCTTTTTCTGCATCTTTTGAATGATCATATGACTTTCATCTTCTCTCTTGTTGATGTATGTATCATGTTGATTGATTTGTGAATATTGAACCACCCTTGCATCCCAGGAATAAATCCCACATAATTGTGATGAATGATTTTTTTTAATGTATTGTTGGATTTGGTTTGCTAATACTTTGTTGAGGATTTTTGCATCTATGTGCATCAGAGACATTGGCCTGTAGTTCTCTTTATTTTGTGATGTTTTTATCTGGCTTTGGTATCAGAGTAATGCTGATAGAATGAATGAATTTATAAATTTCCTCCCTCACTTACTTTTTAAAATAGTTTGAGAAGAATAAATATTAACTCTTCCTTAAAAGCTTGGTGTCAGGGGTGTTTCCTATGTGCTATATGAACCATACTATTAGAGGTGAGCTGCTTTTGCCTTGAGCCCAGTCCTTTGCAATGGGTCACTGTGCCTGTTGGGGGGGGCAGGATTAGATCCCTGTGTTGTTAGCGGGCCACTCTGTGGTCATCTTGGGTTTGAATGGAGTCAGACCAGACATTTGCCAAGGATGCAATAGCACCAGTTTGCAGGGCACTTTCCCCATACTGTCCCCCTTAGAGGCTTTTTTTGGTGGGCGGGACCTGCAGGCAGACCAGATGCCTGCCCCCAGCCCACTTCTGGGGCCTCAACCAGACTGGTGTATGTGGTTATCTTCCTTTCTCTCTGGGGCAGGAGTCACTTAGGAGTGGGCCTGGCCCCTGTCAGGCCTGTTTGCACACAACCAGATTTGTGGCACCACTTTTGATGGGCTCAGGCCAAGTGTGTGTTGGAGGGGGCAGGTCTACAGGAGAATCAAGGCAGGGTGGGGCATATGGTTTCAGCAAAGACCCACTGGTCTGCTGCAAGAGGGGACCTGTAACCACCAGGGACCAAGACAGGCCAAATTGGAGGGCGCAGATCTGCGGAAGCACGTGTGGGTGGAGTGCTGGTATTAGCTACTTAGATGGGGAGTGTTGCTGCTGTGCTAGATCCGACAGGTGTCCTTGTATCTAGGCTGGGGAGTCCGGGAGAGAAATGGTGCCTGCCACCTCCCTTTTTCCTGGAGAAGTTTCTCAACAATCTCTGCTCCTCTAGCACGCACTCTGAGATTAGTGAGTAAATCTCCCTCCATACACACCATATGTCGTTCAAACTGCTGCTTCTATGCTGTATCTCCATGAGGCTGTTTCTTGTGTTGTCTTTGTATTTTTTTAATGTTTTTTAATGCTTATTTATTATTGAGAGAAAGAGAAAGATAGTGTGAATGGGGGAGGGTCAGAAAGAGAGGGAGACACAGAATCTGAGTCAGGCTCCAGGCTCTGAGCTGTCAACACAGAGCTCGACACGGGGCTTGAACTTACGGACCCCTAGATCGTGACCTGAGCCGAAGTTGGACTGACTGAGCCACCCAGCCACTCCTTGTGTGGTCTCTTTAGTGGCAGGGATTCCATCCTCCTGGCTCTCCCAGAGCTGAGCCTGCTGATTTTTAAAGTTCCAAATGTTGGGGTCCTGAGTGGATCTGACTCTTGATTTCAGCTCTGGTCATGATCACACAGTTCATGGGATCCAGCCCTGTAGCCAGCTCCACGCTGACAGCACAGAGCATGCTTGGGATCCTCTCTCTCCTTCTCTCTCTGCACCCCCCCCCCAATTGTGCTGTCTCTACTTTTCTCCCTCAAAATAAATAAATAAGCTTTTAAAAAAGTGTTTAAAGCTCCAAATGTTAAGCCCCTCTGACTATCAGAACTCGTGTAAGTCAGCCCCTCTGGTTTTCAAAGCCAAATGTTACGGGCTGCAGGTTCCCCATCCCTGGGCTGCCTGGAGTGTCTGTTTCTTTCCTCTCTCCCTGCCCATGGTGTCCTCCCCTCCCACGGACAGTCCTGCAGGTCCATTCAGTTCCCTGCCACACCTTCTCCCTTCCTAACCTCTTCCATGTGGCCCCTTTCTGCATTTACCAGTGGAGAATTAGTTCTGTGGGTCTCCAGGTCATTTTT
Organism: Felis catus; assembly: GCF_018350175.1. Lineage (NCBI taxonomy): Eukaryota > Metazoa > Chordata > Mammalia > Carnivora > Felidae > Felis > Felis catus. Next base: position 178,177,957 of record NC_058371.1, read on the forward strand.
CTGGGTTATTTACACTGACAACGGTGTTATTTAACTATATTTGTAGGAGGCAGTGAACTTGCAATCCTCCTACTCTTCTATCATCTTCCCCAGAGGTTCTCTGCAACCAGTGATCTTATATTAGATTTACTTGCTTTGTGGGGAGACATAAGCCTCTAGTGAAAAGGTTTTCAAGGGGTAATCCAGGAAGCTAGGAAAGCTCAAAATATGTGGGGGTGCAAAAGGATTAGTTATGAGCTGCTAATCAAGTTGTAACCACCACAGAAAAAGTGACAGATAGGGAGCAAGGGCAATGTGTCTCCATGACATCCATGTCCTGAAAATGCTTGATAGCAGTTTGATATGTGTTATGCTGTCCAGAAAAATCAGTACTAACAAGGTTTTATAAACCCATGTCCTTTGGATTAATGATACTGTTGAGGAAACTTTTGTTAATGATCAAATGTTTGCTAGGCCTATTGCTGCCAGCTTTTTTTTTAATCTATCAATATTCTCATTGATAATTTATATTAATAGTTCAGCATAGGTATTTGGTGCTATTTCAGTCCTTAGGTGCTACATCATTGAGGTCAATTCCCTTGGCATTTGAACTGATTGCCTTTTTTTGTTTTTGTTTTGTTTTGTTTTGTTTGTTTATTAATTCTGAGAGAGAGAGAGAGAGAGAGAGAGAGAGAGAGAGAGAGAGAGAGAGAAAATCTGAAGCAGGCTCTGCTGTAAGCAGTTTAGGGTTCAATCCCACAAACCATGAGATTATGACCTGAGCTGAAACCAGGAGTTGGACGCTTACCCAGTTGAGCCATCCAGGCACCGCTGAACTGGTTTTCTTGACAATTGCCTTAGGTCTACTTCCTTCTACTTGGAAAGGTTTCTAGATTGATACATATCTGTCTGTATGTTTATCCCTCTAGTCTACCTTTCCAACTTATTCCTGCCCTCCAAGTTGGCTATTATTTAACCCCTAGCCTGAGCTGAAACTACAGAAAGCAGAAATTCATGCACTGACCATTTATTAAGTGGACTGAGATACTTCCAGTTTACCTGTGTTCACTTTGACCTCTGGTTCACACCATAGTTTTTGGAAGTAGACATTGAATGCTAGTAACTCAGTGTCTTAAGGATAAAATAATGGAGTTTTAGCATAAAAAGGTCCTGTTTCGAAGGAAGATCTTTCCTAAGTGACTTTTCTCTCTCTAGTGATTTTTTTCTTGGACAGATTTTTCTTTTTCTTTGTGTGTGTGTGTGTGTGTGTGTGTGTGTGTGTGTGTGTTTTGCCTTCTTTTCTGATATCTTCTGATATTTTCTTCCTCATTAAGTTACCTGGTAAGTTTGCTTCTTCGATGCTACCAGTCTTCTGAGTGAAGCTCTTTTTTTAATTCTGAAAATAACTTGCAATTCCAGCCGGTGGCACTTTGGCCAAGGTTTCCTTAATTTTATTTAACTAGACTACAATGCTGAAATCTTTAATTATGTTGATATAATTAACCCAATATAACTACTTTCAATGAACAATTAACAAACACATAAATCGCCAAGACAAGAGACAATCACAGTACAGGATGCAAGATAGAATTGTCATTTAGAGCCTAATCTATGAATATGAATTCCAAAAATGAGCATTATTTTAAAACCTCAAAAATATTGTGTACATTTTTAGAAGTTTTATTTTCTTTTTTTTTAAATTTTAGAGTGAGGGAGAGAGAGAGAGAGAGAGAGAGAGAGAGAGAGAGAGAGAGAGAGTGCTAGGGAGAGGGGCAGAGGGAGAGAGAGAAAGAATCTCAATCAGCATCCATGCTCAGTGTGGAGTCCAATGGGGGGCTCAATCCCATGACCCTAGGATCATGACCTGAGTGAAAGTAAGAGTCAGATGCTCAACCAACTGAGCCACTCAGGTTCCCCTGTGTGCATTTTTTAAAACAAGATGTGTTTCAGAATTCTCTTTGGGCTTTTATACATATAGAAATAATTCACTCAATGTGAGGAAAGCATTTTCTTTCCATCGAAGCTGAGCAAAAAAATCTAAAAATGTAATATTTCACATTCCCATTCCAGGGAGAAAAATAGTCTAAAACAAGATAATAAAGTTATTGCCAATTATTCTTATCAAAGTTTCCCTTAAAATAGTGCTTCCTAGTAATTCAGAGGTTTTCCAAACTTTATTATTTGCAGTCTTTGAGAGATGTCTTTATCTTCCTTTAATCTCTTTCCTTTTAAGATGTTATTTCTCTTTTGTGATTTTACCTTCATGCTTTACCTTGAATTGTATGGAGTTGGCAATTTTTACATGTAAGGGTGGTAAGAGAGCAGTTAAAAATTCAAAGAATTGAGAAAAGACAGTACAAGGAACTCTGGGCATGTCTTATTGGCTTGAAATTTAAGACCAAATAGTTAAAAATATTAAAGACCTCTAGAGTAATTTTATAATCATATATATGTCCATGTTTAAATGGTTAACCGACTTGCATGGCATCCACTTTTTCCCCTAAATTTATTGAGATATAATTGGCATGTAACATTGTTTAAATTTAAGGTGTATAATGAGATTATTTGATACATGTATTTATTATGAAATGATAACTATCAGGTTAGTTAACACATCCATCACTTGCCATAATTACAATTTGTGTGTGTGTGTGTGTGTGTGTGTGTGTGTGTGTGTGTGGTGTGTGGTGAGTACATTAAAGATCTATTTCTGTAGAAACTTTCAGGCACATTATACACTTTTACTGCAATCATCACACTGAGTTTTAGATCCCCAGAACTTATTCACTTTATAACTGGAAGCTTGCATGCTTTGACAAATACCTACTTCCCTCAACCCCAGCCATTGGAAACCAGCATTTTACTCTGTCTTTCTATATGTTTGGCTCCCCCTGCCCCCAGATTCCACCTAAAAATTGAAACCATATAATATGTTCCTTTTCTTATCTGATTTATTTAACTTAACATAATTCCCCCAAGATTTATCCATATTGTTGCCAGTATTAAGACTTCCTCATTTTTAAGACTGAGTAATATTCCACTGTCAATATATACCATATTTTCTTTACCCATTCATCCGTTAATGGACACTAACGTGGTTTCCACATCTTGTTTATTGTGAATAATGCAATGGACGTGCGGGTATAGATATATCTTTGAGATAGTGATTTCATTTCTGTCAGATGCATATCCAGCCATGGGGTTACTAAATTATATGGCAGCTGTAATTTTAATTTTTTAGAAAACTTTATTCTGTCTTTTCTAGTGGTTGTGCCAGTTTACAGTTGCACCAACAGTGTGCTAGGGTTCTAATTTCTCCACATGTCACAACACATACCTCTTTTCTTTTGGATAATAGTCATTCTAACAGGTGTGAGGTGATATCTCATTGTGGTTTTGATTTCCATTTCCTTGATGATTAATGATGAACATCTTTTCATGTACCTGTTGGGCATTTGTATATGTTCTTTGGAAAAAGTTGATTCAGTTCCTTTGCCCATTTTTAATTGGAATTTTATTGTTGCTATTATTGAATTGTATGAGTTTCATACATATTTTGGATATTAGCCCTTGATCAGATATATGGTGTGCTAATAATTTCTCCCATTCTGTAGGTTACCTGTTCATTCTGTTGATTGTTTCTCTTGCTATGGAGAAGTCCTTTAGTTTGATGTAGTCCCACCTGTTTATTTTTACTTTTGCTTTTGGTTGCTTATCCAAAAAACTATTAAGACCAATTCCAAAGAGCCTTTTCCTTATGTTTTCCTCTGGGAGATTTAGGTATTCAAGTTTTAAATTTTAAGTCTTTAATTTGTTCCTACTTAATATTGTCAGTGGCATAAGATAGGGATCCAATTTCAGTATTTTTCAAGTGAATATTCATGGCATCCAATTTTTTTTAAAGTTTATTTATTCTGAGAGAGAGAAAGAAAGAGAGAGAGAGGGGAAGGGGGAGAAAGAGAAGGAAAGAGAGAATGAATCTCAAGCAGGCTCCACACTACCAGTACGGAGCGCAATGCAGGGCTCAAACCCACAAACCATGAGATCGGGACCTGAGTGAAAACCAAGAGATGAACGCTTAACAGCCTGAGCCACCCAGGCACCCCTCAAGTGCATCCACTTTCAAGGCCTGCTTTAATAACTTATTTTTTTCAGTTCTGCATGGTTTTCTTTGAGTATTTGAAGTTAATATGTAACTATTCATGATTTAATTCTTAGATTAAATGAGATAAAAAAAAATGGTATTCGCCAGGATTTCTATTTTTTTGTTTACTGAAACAGCTTAGCCTACCTTTATGTGTATAGGATGGATGGAAACAAGTGTAGGAATTTTATTTTAGAGATGAAGAAGGAGAATTAAGGAGAGAAAAAGAAGAGAAGGAGGCTGAAAATAGTTCTTGGTATTAAGTTGGCTAGTTGAGAAAACTAAGATGGCAAGAGAACCAAAGGGAATTTGGAGAAGGAAAATGAAATAATTTTTAAAGTTGTTTAATAATAAGTCAAGAGATGTTTATATTGGAAAAGTCTTCTTTGTGGGGAGCCTGAGTGGCTCAGTTGGATAAGTGTCTGACTATTCATTTGTTTTAATTTTTTTAATGTTTATTTATTTGTTTTGAGAAAGAGCGAGAGGGCAGGGGCAGAGACAGGGATGGAGAGAATCCCAAGTAAGCTCCGCACTGCCAGCAGAGAACCGTGAGATCGTGACCTGAGCTGAAATCAAGAGTCAGACACTTAATGACTGAGCAAGCCAGGCACCCCTAGCTTCTGGATCTTGATTTTAGCTCAGGTCATGATCTCAAGGTCGTGACATTGAGCCCAGTTCTGCACTGGGTGTGGACCCTGCTTGAGATTCTCTCTCTCTCTCTCTCTCTCTCTCTCTCTCTCTCTGCCTCTGCCCCTCCCCAGCAATCTCTCTCAAAAAAAGAAAAAGAAGAAGAAAAAAAAATGTTCGCGTTGCCCACCCATACCTTTGTTCTTTTCTCAGTAGGTTCTTTGAAGTTAAGGGCAAATCAAAGAAGAATTTATCACCAATGCGAGGTAGTGTGCTGAGAAAAGGAATGGAACACACACAGTTGCAGAGGCGTGTGGATTGCAAGATGGCAATTGTATTTGCTCTCCATCTATACCCTAAATTTTAATAATTTTATTAACTGCACACCCTCCTCTATATTTGCATATCGTTGCCATATTTATTTTCCCATCAAAAGGAAGAAGAAATGGTCACTTTACTTTTGATGTTGTCGTAATTCTTCACCTTAATTTTGGACACTTTGAGAGAAAGAGACAAAGAGAAAGACACTTTAGCAATTACATGAAATCTGTCGTGTGCCTGTCATTGCTCTGAGCAATTAATGCTAACTTATTGAATATTCATAATAACTGCATAAGAGATATGATATTATTATCATTTATATGGTACTGAGGCATACAGATGTTGGATAACCCAAGGCTGGATAACCTTACCCAGGGCATACGAATAGTGAATGGCAGAGCCATGAGTCAAATCCTAGCTAGTTTGGCTCCAGACCATGGGCTATTATCCACCATTCCAGTTTCTCTAATTTTTCTTACTTATCTTTCTCCATTGCTTCCATATAGCATTTAGCCTAGTTGTAAGTATAAAAGTCAGTTACATTAGAATTTTCCTAAAAAACCACCACTGAAATAGAAAAATTTTGGAAATGAATAAACATTAACAATATGGTAAATTTTCCACTTGAAATTTAATGGATTATTTTTAAGTTAAAAAAAATTGATAGAAAAAGTCAAATATTGCAGCAAAACCTCATGAAATTCAAAGGTAAAAAAGGCTTTGATTTTTATGGAGTACCAATTAGCTTTGTTATTACATTTACTGTTATTGTTAATACACATTACTTATTTTTGATAATGTTTCTCTTCATAATTTAACTTATTCTTTATCATAATACTGTGTGGCATTAACTATACCTAAAAGTAAATATGGTTGCTGCCCAACCCATCTCTGTTTTTAACTGGTGAAGGTCTACCTGATGTCTAGTTCCATCTTTCCCTATTTTCCATATGTTCTTAACAATTATTCATTAAACAAAAACATATCTTTTCTGAAATTAAATGTAAGGGAAGGGAATAATCAATATGTTAACAAATTATATTAATATTTAATACATTATTCTAGCCTAAGAACCATTCAAATATTTTCAATAATATGCATATGGATTCATATGATACTATTCTGCATTACTTCAGTTTCACACATTAAAGTCTGCAAATATTACATTTATATTTTATTTTTTTAAGTCTGCTAATACTACATTTTCACAAGGATGGTGAAGTTGAAACAACTATAACTACTAAATTATAGTGAAACAAAGTCAATATATTTACTTTAGAACTTGCCATCGAGGAATTGAAAACATAAAAGCTTGACTAGAGTTAGCCAACATTTGTGGAACCCTGAGTAAGGGACTGAACCTCGTATCAATCAACCTTCCGTATAACAGAGACAAGAAGAACAAAGAGGTAAGGTCAGACAATGAAATCCATTTGATAGCTGGGAAAGTGGTATATCAATAAGCAATAGGATCTCTTTCTAGGTGAGATGATGTGTCTGAAATGTTTCTTCAACTTCATTTCAGGTAGACACTGTTATTACTATGATGCGTACTAGTTGTCTATTGCCATGACAGTCCTGCATAACCAACCACAAAATGTGATGCACTAAAGGTGACTTCTTGGTTTTGGTTTTCGCAAATTGCTGTAGACTTGACTGGGTGGTTCTGTGGCCTCAAGTATGTTTATCTAGTAGGTGTCCTGAGGAAAGGAAGGAGTATGATGGGCCACATGTCTCCTATAATCCCACAGGTTAGCTTGGACACATTCTCATGGCAAAGGCAGAGAAGCGAGCAAGAGTGTGTGGAAACCTGAGTTATTTTGAGGCATAGACAGATTCAGGTACTGACACGATCCCATTTGCAGCATTCTGCTTATCAAAGCCAGTCGCCAGGCCTGCCAGGATTCATAGAGTGAAGAAATGGACTCCACCTTTTGGTTAAGTGGAGCTGCAAAGACACAATGCAATGGGGGTGGATTCAGAGAAGAAACAATCAGGACTTTTTTGCAGTTCAACTGACAGTGGGAAGAATACTTATCACCATTGTCAAGTTTCCTAGATGGAGATGTTGTCTGGAATGACTCCATTAGGTTTCTACTAAGCCCTCACTTGGGGAAGGCATGATGATCAGGTTTGACTATAGCAGGCAGAATAATGGTAGGTCAAAGATACCCACATTTTGATCTCTGTAATCTGGGAATATGATACCTCACATAGCCAGGAGAATTAAGGCAGCAAGTGGAATTACATTTGCCAAACAGCTATCCTTAAGATAGGGATATTATCGGGGCACCTGGGTGGCTCAGTTGGTTAAGCCTCCGACTCTTGGTTTCAGCTCAGGTCGTGATCTCATGGTTTTGTGAGTTTGAGCCCCACGTCGGGCTCTGCACTGGCATCCCAGAGCCTGCTTGGGTTCTCTCTTTCCCCCTTTCTGCTCCTCTGTCGCTCATGCTGTCTCTGTCTCTCTTAAAAATAAATAAACTTAAAAAAAAAGGGAGATTATCCTGGGTTGTTTGGATGGGGAAAATGAATCCTTAAAAATTAAAGAGGAACACTGGAAGAAGAGGTTTGAGATAATTTAATATGAGGAAGACTCAACCTGCTATTGCTGGTTTGGAGAGAGGACAAGACCCAAGAGTGAGTGAACGCAGGCAGCATCTAGAAGCTGGAAAAGGCAAAGGTGTTAATCCTCCCTAGACCCTTAAGAAGGGAATAGAGGGCTGCTACTAGCTTGATTTTTAGCTCAGTATGCGTTTGTAAGATGCCTGACACACTAATTGGTAAGATTATAAATGTATGTGTTTTTTTTATGCTATTAAGTTTGTGGGAATATTTTCTAGTGGTGTTGGGAAACTAATACAGTTTCTTTGAGGGAAGATATTAAGTTCAGCCTTCCCTACTCCCTCTTCCTGCCTGCAAAAGGGTTCTTCATGGTTTGCTCATTGTTATTTTCTTTTTAGACCTCTCTGCTTAAGATTGGGTAAGCCTCTTTAACTCTGTGTCACAAAGTTAGGAAGTCATTTTGCCTGATAGTTAAAGCTGCCTTCAATAAACAGTATATCAACAGTAAAGCTAATAAATTGTTTGAAAATACGAATTTTTCTGAGAGTAAGATGTAAGAGATGGCATTTGTTAATACCCTAAATAAGAAAATGTCCTTTTTTTTAAGAATTCACACATGTAGGGTTTTACCCTGAAATTTGGTCTGCTAGTGTGTATTTGAAACCCCTGTTTTAAATTTTTAAATTTTTTTAGTGTTTTATTGATTTTTGAGACAGAAAGAGAGTGAGCGAGAGACCGTGTGCATGAATCGGGGAGGGGCATCAAGAGGGGGAGACCCAGAATCCAAAGCAGGCTTCATGCTCTGAGCTGTCAATGCAGAGTCAGACGCAAGGCTCGAACCCATAAACTGCGAGATCATGACCTGAGCTGAATTTGGACATTTAACCAACTGAGCCAATTAGGTGCCCCTTAATAATTTTTTTAATGTGTATTTAGTTTTTGAGAGAAAGAGAGAGACACACACAGAGTGTGAGCAGGGGAGGGATAGAGAGCAAGAGGGAGACACCGAATCTGAAGCAGGCTTCAGGAGCCAGGCTGGGAGCATAGAGCCCGATGCAGGGCCGGAACTCAAATGTGAGATCATGACCTGAGCCAAAGTTGGACGCTTAACAGGCTGAGCCATCCATCAGTCGGTTGGGCGTCCGACTTCGGCTCAGGTCATGATCTCGCAGTCTGTGAGTTCAAGCCCCGTGTCAGGCTCTGTGCTGACAGCTCAGAGCCTGGAGCCTGTTTCAGATTCTGTGTCTCCCTCTCTCTCTGACTCTCCCCCGTTCATGCTGTCTCTCCCTGTCTCAAAAATAAATAAACGTTAAAAAAAATATTAAAAAAAAAAAAAAAACAGGCTGAGCCATCCAGGCACCCCCTGAACCATCTGTTTTAGAGATGAGGCAAGTAATAGTAAGAGATGCAGTTTTTTTTTTTAATTTTTTTAACGTTTATTTATTTTTTTGAGACAGAGACAGAGCATGAACGGGGGAGGGTCAGAGAGAGAGGGAGACACAGAATCCCAAGTAGGCTCCAGGCTCTGAGCTGTCAGCACAGAGCCTGATGCGGGGCTCGAACTCACAGACTGTGAGATCATGACCTGAGCTGAAGTCGGAGGCTCAACGACTGAGCCACCCAGGTGCCCCAGAGATGCAGTTCTGCAGTGAGGACTGAATCAAAGCTAAAGAGGTGGAGGTAATGAATTTAGACAGGTTTCTACAAAGTTTGCTTATGCTGTGAAGCAGAGTTTTCCTTAGAGACCAGAAACGTTTACATGAATGAATCAGGGTAAGTAAAAGAATAAAGTAAAATTCATGATGAAATATGTAAATGAACCATTCAAAAATTTTTTACAAGCATTAGAAGTTTAAAAAAGTTAATGTTGGAAATGAATTGTAATCTAATTATAAATGTTTCATGATATTAACAAGTTGTTGTTTTATACTTGGGGGTCATTAGTCCCAGGTACTTAATGCTGTTTATGGATTGACCTGAACTAAAAGGTTACAATCTAAATTATTTTCTTACTGGAGGTTTCCTTATGGCAATTCCTATATTGAAGTCCATGGTCTATATTCTCCAATAATACATTAAATTAGCACCTCCTTTATCATAATAACCTACTAGTGTGACATGCAATGGTGCAGGTCCTTGAACAATACTCTGGAGGAGAAGTAATTAACTGGTGAAATGTCTGTGTGTGTAGAATCCAGGCAAGGGCAGACTAGTCTGACCTAGAAACAGCAGGATGGGAATTAGCCTACTACAATCACAGCACGCAGAACTGAATCCAGCAGTGCAAGAGAAGCTGGCGAGAAAGGACACTGCTTTGCTTTTCAGATGCAATGTTGTGCATTCCCTATAGTGTCTTGCTTGTGGTAACCCAAGCTAAAGAGTGCTGTCTGTCGATTCTGGAAATATTCATCCACCTCAGGGCCATTTTTACCAAGTGTAGCCAACTGAGAAAATTATTAATTTTATATATTTAGACATTAAGGAAAATAATATTATTATTATTCTCCTCGAGCATGGAAATGTGTAGTCAAAGTGTTTTGTTTGTTTTGCTTTTTTTTAAGTATGAATGTGATGGGGAAATGAAATGAAACATACACGTTATTGTAATGTTTACATAACGAGTATGGCTCACCTGAACAACTTTACAATGAATCCGATTACTTCATATGGTCAGAAAGCTAGACTAATTTTATATAATTGTTCAAATAACCACTACCCTCTGTTGAATAATGCTTGAGGCAAAGTAGTAAAGAATGTCTGATTTCATGTATTTAACTACCTCTGTACTTCTTGGTAGGAGAAGGGGTGATAAATTATTTTTATCAGATGGTAAATTTTGGGTATTTTATTTACAAGGTTGTTTTCAATCATGTGGATAGTATAATAGGATAAAGTAATCCAAAGTGGGAAATGAGATCTTATTCTCAGCATACAGAAAGAAAGTCCTTCCCTTTGGTCTTCTCTATATTTCAATGCAAATGAGATATCTCATTTGCTCTTGACTTGACGAGCCTTTCTCTCCTTTTCTGAGTAAAGTCATGTGAGGCATGGTCTAAAGAGGACATCAGTATAACTTTACAGCTGTGTAAGCTCAGGGCGTTAATCAATGCAGAGGCACAGAGAAAAGAACATGTGTTTAATAGCTTGAATTTATTCTTCTCGTCTTCAGGGGCATTATGTTTCTTAAGTATGAAAGGAAAGGCACTGAGATATACAATTGTGATATCCAAATGTGAACAGATTTCATTTCATTCAGTTTCATTTCAAACGTTTTTAAAGTACATACTGTTCTTCCTTCTCCTTATTTATGTGACTGGATGGAAATATACTTAAAAGATTTTTTCCTATGATTGATTATTTGACCTTTAGGAATGGGTGGGAAATATAATTTATGTCTGAAATAGACTCAGAAATAGGCTAATGCTTCATATTCAGGGTTGAGCTTTTCTATTTCTTTTCTTTTATTTTTTTTTTAAGAACAGCTACATAGGTGACCATCCAATGATCTCTTAAAATATGCATGTTCATCTATCAGCCATTGAAACAGAAAGACAAGAAATTTTAGTAAGTTTCCAGTGTAATAAGTGCATCTTCTCTTGGTCCCTCCCCCTCTTCCACATGTATAAGACATGACACAATATTGATAAAGTATAGATAACTGTAAACTCCTTAGCTATTTTTATGTGATGGATGTTGCCAACTTTTAGCAGCAGGTAACAGGGTGTGAGCTGCAATAAAACAATTCACAGCATCTACAACTGTTGGTGACTATTGTATAAACCTCTTTGCAGAAGGAAAGAAAAAAGACCATAACTGTCATAGTTAGCCAACTACCTACCAATAATTATTAATAAGAGGGCTTCTCATTTGCTCAAAGTTAGAAATAAAACCTTGCATTGTGAGGAACTTGTTCTGCGAGTGTTTTGCAAGATGAGCGAACATTTCTAATAAATTTTAACTTGATAAAGACGCAGTGTCTTGCAACATTGAGTAGTACATGATGCTGAATGTCACGTGATCACAACTGAGCCAATGGTTCCTGACATTCGCTTTGGGTTGTGAGCTTTGGGTTATGAGCATGTTTCTGGAAGGAATTATGCTCACAAACCAAGGTTTTACTGTACTGCCTTTCTCAGTCTTCCTTGAGGTAGGGATGCTCATGTCATTGAGTTTTAGTCACTGATATTTAAGGGGAAAGCTGCAGTAAGAGTTCTTGGGCAAGTTTTTCCTTACTTTATAAAAGGGATAGATGCAATCTGTGCCAATTTAGATGTTAACCCTCATACATGCTAGGAATGTTTGTGTGACGCCTGCAAGTTCAACAGCACCTTGTAGTTACAGAGCAACAATTATGAGAAGGAATACGATACTCAGAGGTTGATAAAGACACTTACCACTTGTGGAAAAAATAATACATTAGTGTAATAAAGAGTCTGACTCAGATTTTAATATTTGGCTACTAAGAGCTTTCAAGTCCCTCTATTCTCTCTTCGTCTTCAGCCCATATCTGAGAGAGTTGATAAGAAATTTCATGTGCTCTGCATTTCAATACCAAAAGGTTATTTCAGACACATGAACCACAGCCCACTTGTGCACAGAAAATTTCACCCAGCCCACTCTCCATGCATAAGAAAAGCCAGTTTGTCTAACCCTGTTCATGCAAGTCATTTTCCAGCCCACCTGGGAGCTCGCCTTGCTATCCCCAGAAAACTTCATAAAGCCTTTTTATACCCTCCTGGCATGTGTGTGGTGTCACCTGTCTCAATATCCAATCCAAATTTTCAATGGGATGTCCATTTCACTTCTATGAGCTAACCTCAACCATTAGCATTCTGAGCAAGATACCTAGGTGATGATCACAACCACCAGGGGTCTTTCTTCTTTTAATATCTCCCTAATTTGCTCTGCTGCCTGCTGGCTAGCACATTCTTTGAACTATGTTGCTGCCTGCTGCCTAACTTGAGCTTTGAGCTGCTGCCTGTTGGAAATCTTGTGCTGGCTGTTTTATGCCACATTTGCCGAATTGTACTGAGTTCTGTTACAGATTTAACTAAGTCAGGAGTTCCAAGAGCTAATGTTTAGAAATGGGGTGTCAGTTTGTCACCCTCGTTAAAGTGGCTTTGGGTCATGTGTTTCTGCCTGAACATATCTGTGTATCTCAGATTGAAGGATATGACTTGATTCGAGCAAAAGCCATGATGGGAATTCAGGGCGACAACTATTACCCTGTGACTTTGAATGGATTCTGTGTCTCCATCAGGTGTCAGCTCCAATCTATAGCATGCTCAGGAGAAAGCCTAATAGTCTGTATGATATGAGGACCTCTTGCATGGTCAGTAAAAGCAGGTGACTCACTGGGGTCCTACAAAATACTTTTGCTGCTGCTGCCTGTACCTTTATCATGAAAGAGATTGTGATCCTTAAAGTTTTAGGGAAAATACCCCATGCACTCTTAGTGCACATGGTTCATTTAAACCCAACTCAAGCCTGGGGTACTTAAATCTTATAAATCCATCATTTTCATGGAAGAGGCCCCAAGTCTTAATGATACTGAATTGAGATGCTCTAGAGGAAAAGACATTATAAATACAAGTAGGGTAGAGAGAAACCCTTTGAAGTATATCCAGAAATCACCAAAACAAAACAAAAAAAAAATGGTTGGACACAAGGAAGGAAACAAAGCCTGAAAATAGAGGTCCACAATTTGGACCAATTTGAGAACCCAAAATTCCACAATTCGGTAATCCAAATATTTGCAAATAGAATTTGTTACAAGATAAAAGGGGATGATTGGCTTTTGTGCTTCTAGACCATAAGTTCTGAATTAACTAACATCTGCTGAAAAGCACCAATTAGAAAACTTTCATGGACTTAGTCCATACTAGGTCTCAAATTAGAGTTAAACTTGTGAATTCCATCACATTTAAGTGAGGTATCTCTATGCTTTTAGGCAGGTTACCAAGCATAAAACATAGGGCAATATCAGGTATGCTTTACCTAAGCCGTGAGAACTACTGCCCTACCTAAGTTCTCCATAGCCATAACAGCTTTTGCCCTAAAAATAGCCAATAATAGGCATGAATGAGTTTGATTAACCCTTTGCTTTTGCAATGGGGGTGAATTGGGTATTTTTCCTTAAACTCTAAAGATCAGGATCTTTTTTAATGACAGAAGTATAGGCAGCATCAGCAAAGGCATTTGTAGCATCTTAGTAACCCAATGAATAATAAATTAAAATTATGTTTTTGGCTCTTAAAACTAGTCTGACAACAAAAGGCTTCCATGAATCTCCATCCTTGATTAGGATAGTTAGTACAGCTTAATATAATATAAAACAGCATCTTCATGAATTGAAATCCATTATAGAAGACCTGTTTAAAGAAGAGGTAATTATGTACTCTGCTTCTCCACTTAATAATCAAATTTAGCTAATTCTTAAATTTGGAAAGAAAGAATGGCACCTCATGGTAGATTCCACAACCTCAATGCTATGACCTTGACCATTAAGGACCCATACCCAATATTATTGAAATGACTGATTTTCATCTGATCAACAGATGATAAATACTCCACAGTCATAGAATTGCCTAATATGTTTTGTTCTGTGCCTCTTTCAGTGGCCTCTCAGCTGCAGTTTGCCTTTACCTTCTCAAAAGGCACAACACATCTTTACCCTGCTGAGTTCTCCCAACTGCCTTGCCATCACATGCATGTAATCTTAATTACGTTTAATTTTCCCTTGCAACAAAGGTATAATATTACACTGATGACATCCTCCTCTAAGGAGATTCATTTGACACACTCACATACAGATAATCACAAAGGAGTTCATGCAAAGGAGACGGGCCATTGTCCCACACATAGTACACACAGTAAAAGACCTCACCACCTTGGTTAAATTGTTGAAAATCTTTTATTCAACCAAGGGAAGCTGTATCCTCAACACCATAAAGGCATAGCTATTGACCTTCTCAGTACCCATTCAACATTAAAGCAACAATATTAACATTAAAGCAAGACTAACACATTGTAGATCTTTATGGCTTCTAAAGACAACATGTTTTTTAAGTTTATTTATTTATTTTGGGAGAGAGAGAAAACAAGAGGGGGAAGGGGCAGAGAGAGGGAGAGAGAGAATCCCTAGCAGGCTCTGTGTGGTCAGCACAGAAACCAATGTGGGGCTCCATCTCATGAACTGTGAGATAATGACCTGAGCTGAAATCAAGAGTCAGTCACTTAACCAACTGAGCCACCCAGGCACCCTAAAGACAACATATTTTTGTTTGCAAATTTTACTTAAGCCTGTTATGGTGTTAGTTGCAAATTAGCGCTCATTATAGGACTCCCAACAAAAAGAATCACTAGAATCTGTCCAAATTACAATACAACAAACACACCCATTAATACTCTTGAAAGGCTCCTTCACAACAGAGACTTTAGCACACTTCTGGAGTCACTCAACTAGCCGTGATGGTGACAAATGCCCCTGGACTTCTGGTACAAGAAACTGTCTTCCTCAGCACCACTCTGTATGCCATTGTACTGATTGCTTGCTGAACACTGGGCTCTTCTGGAAATAAAGACCCTCATATGTTCTGAACCCTTGGTACACAGTTTCCCATTAGAAGCAGCATCCTCAAGCTTGGCACAGCCACTATGCCCTCCTTGCTAAGATGGAAACGGTACCTATAAAATAGAGTCAAACACAGACCCTTTGGCAAATCTCACCTGCAAGAGTGGTTGACCTCCTCTGTCTTCAGTCTCTTGCCAGATGCCATAATGTTGGAGGAGGTTTCCGGTTCCTGAGCTCCTTGACTATGTGAGTAGCTTCTGGGGAACAACGGAGTGAGCAGCAAAAGAGTTACTATGATTTACAGGCAGTAGTTGCAACAGTGCATATGATGGAATGTGCTGGCGAGTTGCTGCTTTTCATCCCTTAACTAAGATGCCCCTGATTAGCGACAGGACTCAAGAGTAAACAAAGTGGGCCCAACCTCAGGCAGTCATTTTAGCAATGGCTATCCTGGCCCACAGTCAGCCCCTTCTGCACATTTTTAGACTCAGGATGTTGCCAATGGTCTAACTGTCTGATCTGGTCAATAGGGATAAAAATGACTTATCCAATGTTACCCCTTTGTGATAAAGAACTGTTGTAAATCTTTTACCTCATAGTTACCCACAATATGAATTAAGGTTATACATACCTCCACACAAACTAAAGACACAACATAAAGTCTCACCAAGATATTCCTTATCCACATGCAGGTCTCTTAGGACATTCAAGAGGATTTTCACCCCTTTTAGTGGACTCAAGCTACTTACCTCAAAGAGTGCTATAATGGCTTACTTAAATAAATTTAAAGTCAAATAAATGACACATGGCCCATTGCAGTCTTCAAACTTGAGGCATGAATGGCAATAAAGAATCTGCATTTGTTTGTGATGTTTGGTGACAACATGTGACCTCTACCACTGTCTCTGTTCCTTCTGCCTCACCTTCTGGGAAACTTGGTAAGAAAGCCAGGTGTTCCTTCCTTTGGGGCTGACAGGAAATTCAAAACATGCAAGCCACTGCTTATTTGTGCATAGGAACTCTGACCCTGGTCCCACCCCCTATTTACAAATAAATCCAAGCCATCTATCTCCTTTTCCTGTTCTCTCAAACCCTTTGTGGACATGCTTTGGAGACTTCCCTGCTCTCCTAGGAAGGATCATTATGTGAAGATAAGCATATATATACTCTTCCGTATGTGTTTTATCATCAGTCTTGATATCAGAAACAAATTTGGGGTGAAGGAGTCCATCCTTGTAGTGTGTCCATAACAGATTGTATTCTAGTTTTCACCAAACTCCTGTAACCTAGGTACTGTCATTGTATGTAACATTAAGAGGAGGGAAATAAAGCAAAAAGAGATTAAGTAAGTCACCCGAGGTCCTGTAACAATTTTGTGATAGAGGTGGGAAATGAACCCAAGAGCTCTGCCCCCACCCCCGCCCCCGAGCTGTACTCTCATGCTCTGACTAAACTGCTTCTCAAAGTTATAAATAAGCAGAAGATCCTGATAGCACTGTTGGACTTTGCCCTGGCATTAGACTATCTAACTCTAAACATACTTTTGCTTAAAAAAAATCCTCTACCTCGAGTTGCTTTATTTGAAGTATATGTTACTTTTTCCTGAAGGAAATTCTAATTACATGGTATAGATTTGAATCCATGTTCAACCACTGGTTAGATGTGAGAAACAGAGGAGGTTTAGTTTCTCTATGCCTCGCTGTCCATGAAGGTAAAATGCGAAGAATAATATTTCCATCATATAATTATTGTAACTGAATAAAATAACATATGCTCATTACCTCACATAATGCTTCTTACATACAAAAAGCTCAAACAATGAAAGTTAAAATAATGTATTAGCCCTTACAAATTAATCACAAGTATTTTGTGAGAGATTTGATTACTTATGACCAACAATTGTGGCACCTGCAGAACATCTCCTGTTTTTTTGTTTGTTTGTTTGTTTGTTTTTGTTTTTGTTTTTGTAATCACTGTGGAAAGTTTTAGAAATACTACAATCACTATGAATTGCTTTTTTTTTTAAACTTTTTAATGTTTATTTATTTTTGAGACAGACAGAGACAGAGCATGAACAGGGGAGGGGCAGAGAGAGAGGGAGACACAGAATCTGAAACAGGCTGCAGGCTCTGAGCTGTCAGCACAGAGCCCGACGCAGGGCTCGAACTCACGGGCCGTGAGATCATGACCTGAGCTGAAGTCGGACGCTTAACCGACCAAGCCACCCAGGAGCCCCTATGAATTGCTTTTGAATCATCTTAAAAAAAATTCTCTGAAGAGATAGTGAAGCAAGAACATGTTCATCCTGGCATGTTTTCCTGGATGTGTGTACCCTCACAATGGCAACTACTCCTGGTTAATCCCTAAGATATTAACAGAGTCGTAGTGTCATAAACTTCAGAGTAGAAATCACTGGGACCGAAAAGTGGGTGAAAGCAAATTAGTTTTGGCTGCATATTAGTACACTGAGTGATAAATATACACTGGAAGATGAATATATCTGTGTACCAAATGAATGGAGCACATTGTTCTATGAGGGTATGGGACACAGACCTGAAATCTTAGCTAGTATTGGACTTACTATCTGATTACAGTTAGGATGATCATTCCCCCATCAATCTTCAAGACCCATCAGTCTTTTGGCACTATTAATGATTGCTTGGGAATATTGTTTGGAATTAACATGTCTACCAAGTTCATGCCTTTTATGATGGCTTAAGATTTTTTAGCTTCTGCTACAGACTTTAAGGGGAATACCTTCTAATACATGCAAACAGTAACCTTACCCAAGAATTGGGGATCCAAAGAACAGAATCTATCAGTTGCCCAGTATATCCACCTCAACATTTATTTGTTTTCACATGGAAGATTTCTCAAGTTTGTCTAAATAGAGGAAATGAAAAAGAAAAAGGAGATGGGTAAGCGTAGGAGAAATTATTAAAATAATGCCGAGTTGTCTCTTGGCATACAACAGGGAGTCTGACAAATTAAGTGTTGGATTCTTACATTAAGCGTTGGATTCTTTTTGGGAGTATTGTCATTTACATGATTCAGCTCCCAAATATCAGATCCACACTTACCATGGATAATACTTTCATAGAACCAGTTTGCATCAACAATCCTGAGCAGTAGTCATGTTGTTCCAACATGGCAGCTGCCATTATAACCATGTGGGTGGTGGATGTGTGGATAGTTTGGAATGATGGGCATGAGAAGTACAGTTTCTAGAAGATGTGTAGGGGGTAAATAAAATAATAAGTGTGCCCTGCAAATGCTGAAACTTTTGGGTCTTTAATATATTATCTTTAAATTAAAAATTATGGAAGTATTAAAGAGTAAGTGACAAGAGCTAATTTTTCCCAGGTTTCCCTGTGGTAAGGTTTCAGATATAATAACTAACATTTGTAGAGCTTTTACGTAAGTTAAATTTGATTAATTAAGCTGGTATCATCCAATTAACAGATAAATTCAAACCCCCAACAGGTAAACAATTCATCTTGATTTTATACATATGCTTTTTTCCATAGAATCACTTCATATTTTCTCCCTTTAGAATATCAAAAATAATTTAAATTAAACTTACAGTATGTTTATTTGTTCTTTCTATAGATAAATTTGCCAATCAACATTTGTTTCTGAAAATGAGAAAAGTCTGCAATTTTCAGTAGGAAAAAAGCTGTACATTAAATATTTTCTATGGCATATGATCAATGCCCTCTATTTTATTTTATATTTTAAATTTAAGTGTTATAATACAGGTACCATATAACTTTAAGGCTAATAATAGTAGCAGTAACAGTGTTCAAATAAAAATATTATATTAAAGCCATATAGTTATCAATCATTTATCAGAAGCCAGAAAGTATTTTAAGATTTTAAAAAAATTATTACAATGTAATCTTCATAATACCTTTACGAAGTACACAATGCCTGATTTTATGCATGAAGAGACCCACGTCATAACAGTAACTTTTCCACATCATAGTTAATGAGTGTCAAAACTGAGATTCAGATTTATATTTGTTTGACTTCAGACCTGTTTTTCTTTCACCATGTATTGAACATATCCACATTTTTACCATGGTAATTTTAAGTGCCTCAGAATTTTTCAGGAGTGCTAAAATAACATGGATGTTTTCTTAAATCTGACCTAAACATTAAATTAACCCTATCTATTAAAAAAATCATTAAGAAAGAACAGATGCAACATTTTTATTACAACATAACAGGTTGAAAACAAAAAAAAATTATCAGAACACATTTTCTACCTATCCCAGAGCTTACCAAATTACATAATATAGTATAAAATGTAATGGATAGTTAAGATAAATACTCACTGAAAAGCGAAATTCATCAAAAGCATTAAATAATGATAAAAATCACCCAATGCCATCACTGACATAAACAATAAAAATGTAAAGGGCACAAATCAACCAACTCTTTTCTTCTTGCTTAATTTGAGCCATCAGTGAGGTGTAGTTAACAAAGGTAATACAATCTTAAGATGCATAATAGAAGTTAATTGCCTAGATAATGGGAAATAATATCTCCATTGGACTGTGTTGGTCAGGACACATATGGAATGATGGAATCAATTTTGTGTTCTCTCTGACTTTACTTACACCCATATTATGGCAATTAACAACTTGGCTTATGAGTAGTTTTCTTTTTTATGTATCTTTCTTCCATCATAGACTGAATTACATGCATGCAGGAACCATGACTTATCTAATTTTATGTCATTGGCACCTAGCAGACAATGTGGCTATTACACTTTGCTTAATAAAGCATTACATTCATTAAGGCACCCATCTTATCTTCTTGGACTCTTGCCATAATATCATAACTGATTTCTTTGCCTCTCTCTTCATCTTTCTGAGTTCCATTTTTCCAAATAATTGTTCAAGCAGTAAAGTCATCTCTCCGAGATCATAGAACTGCTAAATGGCAAACATTGGATTGAACCTAGGTAGACTGACTTCAAAGTCTCATTTTCAGAATATGATTCTCTACTAAAATCTTCTCTCCTCAAACATAAGCAACACAAAACAAATAAACAAAAACAAAATTTTTTGTAAAGGATTTAGTTTTCCTGACTTAGTGGAATTCTCTACAAATTAAGGTGTGATGGGTACATTTTAAGAAGACTTTAATAAACAGGAATAAAGAAACAGATAAGTAGGATCATGAGCTGTCTGAAGACAGCCTTGTTTAAAGAAAAGCTCAAAGAATGAGAAGATTTTTTGCTTCAAAAAGAAATCTATTTGGGGATATATGTGTTTGCCATCTTTAAAGTATTAAGGCCTGTCGTGAGGTAAAAAATATTCTGTATTTTCTTATAATTTCTCTGGAATAAAAGTTAATTAATAGCTGTTTGTTTACTTAACTAATGACAAGTAGGCACAAGTAACACAGAAATCAAGTAAAAGATAATAAAACAAATCTTTTAAAGTAGCAGGAAGTACTAAAAACCAGGGCTATGCAGAGAATCACAGGGAATTTAGCAGAGGTATCGTCCAACTTCCAGTAGAGAAAGTTGGGCTGTTTACCTGTCTAACATCTGTTTATATTCCTATCAAAATTCACTGCTGTTTAGTAGATAAATTATATAAATATGACACAGATTATAGCAATGTAACCGATTTTTATTAAAAGCAAATATACTGCTATTATTAAAAGTGTCTATCAAACGATATGGTGGTTATTCACAATTGTAGGAATCACACATTATGCAACTTATAATACCCCAAATTAAGCTATCATGATCTTGTCACTAGTGAACGTTTTATCAAATTACAGCCTCTTAACTTGAGTTAGCAAATGATATCATATCTTTATAAATTTAATTTAACATAAAGAATGAACTATATAGAATTCTCCTCATACTTCACTAATAGGTATGAGTATTGTTTTCACATAATTTTCATAGTAGAAATGAAGGGTAACAAATCATCACCATCCTTTTTTTTTCTTTTTCAGTTTTCTTTAGCATTGTGTTTTACAGAGTCACTTGTCTTGGAAAGAAGTTAACTAAGTACTCATGAATTAGTGTTGCTGCTTTGCTCTTGCTTAAACAATTGTCCTTGAACAAATAACTCATATCACTTTGAGTCTAAATTCTCTCATCTCTAAAATGGGGGTAATGGCTACCTTGTATATTTGTTTAGAGTCTAAGAATGTTAAATATGAAGCACTAAAACATAGTACCTAACACATGGTACATAATATAATTAGTTTTTGTTTTATTATGGC
This sequence comes from Felis catus, assembly GCF_018350175.1. Classification (NCBI taxonomy): domain Eukaryota; kingdom Metazoa; phylum Chordata; class Mammalia; order Carnivora; family Felidae; genus Felis; species Felis catus. The sequence goes on from NC_058371.1 coordinate 178,199,415, forward strand.
ATGACATGTATTTGTTTTATCCTCACAATTTTGTTGAAAAATGTAATATGTGCTATAATTCTAATTTTATGTACATTGATTTTCAGAATTTTATGTGAAACTGTAAGGTCATATAAAGTATAAGTGGTGGAGGGAGAAGCACATCTGAAATGTCAGAATAAGGACTTTTGAAAATCTGTTCATCATGAAAGCAATGACAAAGGCAAAAATTGTCAAAACAGACTTTTTTCAGGATTTTGGAAATTAGCTCTAGGCTTACAATAATCCTTTGAGAATTCATAAAGAAAGATGGGGAAAGTTTAGAAAGAATAATTACCTTACGGTGTTTTGTGGTGTTTCTTTGCTCCTATTCCTCTCTCCTTAGTTTTGTGATAGCCATGAAAATCCACAGTCTTGGAACCACCATAGCTAAGAAAAACAGCAGCACAGCACTAAGGGGTAGAACAATTTTGGAACACCCTATAAGTCTTATTCTCAGAATATTGTCCCAGATTTAACATGAAAAAAACATTATTTATATAGCCCTGTTTTAACTTGGTTTGATTTAGATGTTTTCTGACTAAGCTAGCTCTATCCCAAGGCACATGTTAAAAACAACCAACAGAAATTGTTTAACACTATGGCTAGCTGAGGCAGTGATACCAGTTGGGGCACAGAAAAGGCTAGCCAATAATTTTGAAAGAAAACTGGAGAGAATGAAATGTCTATGGGTGCTTTGGAGAGCTCCCCCACATACCTGTGGATATGGAAGGATGTGTATGTGCATGGATATGCACATACTCCCTAAAGACCTTAAAAGGTCCTAATCTCACATCTTGCTGAACCTGAGATTCATTGCAAGTAGGAATGAGGGCTAAGAAAGCTTATAAAGAACCCCAACTAACACAGAGAGCCACCTTGGGAAATATTGGGGGAATACTGGTTCATACCAATTAAGGAAATGCATTTTGAATCTGGGCGAACATTAAGCTAGCCAAGCAGACATATTTTACTGGTCATACATAATAAAGAATACAGACTACAGAACTGGTCCAGGAAAGTCACTAAGTTAAAGTAGCAGCAACAATGACAACAGTAAGAATAAACAATAGGCAGCAACAAATCCTGGGGGAAGAGGGATGACGAATTTCATTTCCACGGTTGCATATGACATTATTTAAAATGTATGGAAACACCTCAAGGAAAAGGAAAGAATGACCCATTAGTCTGGGAAAAAAACAGTTAATAGAAACTTCTATTCAGAAAGCTCAAATATAAACTTAGAAGGCAAAACTTAACATCACCTATTATAGATATGTTCACAGAAGTAAAAGAAACTACGTTCATAAAAAAAGGAAGTTGATCAACAATGAAATAGAGAACATCAATATAGAATAAACTAAAAAGAACTGATAAGAAATTCTGGGGTTAAAATGAAAAGTAACTGAAATGAAAAATTTACTTGAGAGGCTCAATAGCATATTTGAATAGTCTGAAGTCAGAAAAAAATCATGTAACTTGAATATAGGTCAGTTGTTATTTTCCTCTTTTCTGAGCGGAAAATAAAAAGAATGAAGAAACATTAACAGATCCTAGTAGAATCATGTGACATGAGCAAGCATATCAACCTGTGCATAATGGGACTCATACAAAGAGAAGAGAAAGAGAAAGGGGCAGAAAGAATATTTCAATAATTAATGGCTAAAAACACCTCAAATTTGATGAGAAACATTACACATCCAAAAAGCACAAAAAACTTCCAAATAGAATAAACCATAAAAACTCACACCTAGACATATAGTAAAACTGTTAAAATCCAAAGAATAAAAGACTCACTTGAAAGTAGCAATAAAATAATAACTCATCACATATAAGAAATCCTCGGTAAGATTAACAACTGACTTATAATCAGAAACTGTGAAAGCCAAAGGCAGTAGATAAAATATTCAAACACTGGAAAGGAAAAGACTGTTAACCAAGAAAATTCTACATCCAGCAAAATTATTCTAAAATGACCAGAACATTAAAACATTATTAGAAAATGAAAAACAAAATTCATTACTAGCACTCTGTTCTACAGAAATACAATTGTCAAGATAAATCCTTCAGGCTGAATTGAAAGGACATTAGACAGTAACTAGAATTCACATAAAGAAATGAAAGCGACTACATATGTAAACATAAAAAAAAAACAGTAAAGTGTATTTTTGGATGTAACCTTTTATTTTTGTATCTGATTTGAAAAGAACAATGACATAAGTTAATAATTATAAACTATATTAACATGCTTATAATGTATGAAGATATGACAATAATAGCATAAAGGAGGAAGTACTGAACGGAGCTATATTGAAGTAATGTTTGTGCTAATGCAAATTACATTGTTTTAAGTTAAGGTGTTAATAGTAATCTCTGAGGAAACCAATAAGGAAAAAAAAACTGAAATTTTTAAAGAAATAAATGGCAAAGGAAATTGTGCACTAGAATATTTCTGTGTAATACAAAAAAGGAAGTAATAAAGCAGTAAGAAACAATCAATATATTGAAAACAAATAGTAAAATGACAGACATCAGTCCTATATTATCAGTAATAACATTAATATACATGATTTAAACACAACTTCAAAAGATAGAGATTGGCAGAATGCATTAGAATGACATAAGTCAACCATATACTGTGGTTGAGGTGTTCTTTATACACAAAGGATAAAGAAGGTTGAAAGTAAAAGAATGTAAAGAGATATGTCATGCATACAGTAACCAAAAAGAGGTGGAGTGCTTATACTAACATCAAAAAGAATAAAGACTAAGAGAAAAAGTGGCTAGAGGCAAAGAAGGACATTTAATAATAGTAAACAGGTAAAAACCATCAGGAAGACATGACAATTATACACGCATTTAACAAAAGAGTCTATAACACATTAAATGAAACTGAGTAAAAAGGTCAAATGGGCAATTCAACAATAAATAGAGAGACTTCACTACTCCACTTTTGAAAATGGACAGAATATAGAGGCCGAAGTTCAAAAGGAAATAGAAGACTTAAATAACACAACAAATCAAGATGATCTAATAGTCATTTGTAGAATACTGCAATACATGATAGAATATATATTTGACCACAACAAAGTCTCAGTAAATTCGAAGTTGTGAAAGGACTGTTCTTTGAAAATAATGGAATGAAATTACAAATCAGTGGCAGAGGGAAATTTAGGTTGTTCATAAATATGTGAAAATTTGACATTCTTAAATGACAAATGGGTCACAAAAGATATCACAAAGAAACTAGAAGGTTCAAAGAACTTGAGAAAGAAAACGAAACACAACGTGCCAAAATTTATGGAATGCAGCTAGAACAATGCTTAGATGGAAGTTGATATTTCTTGAATGCCTACATTAAAAAGAAAACAAAGTCTTAACAAACCAGTTCTTTGTGTTAAGAAACCAAAAAATAAGTGCAAATTGAACACAAAGAATGCAGAAAGAAGAAAATTAAAAAAATATATTATCAGGGAAGTAAATAAAATAGAAATAAAATAATCAAGATAAATCAATGAAAAAAATTGGTTCTTTGAAAATATTGGCAAATCATATTGGCAAATGTTTAGCTACACTGACTTTTTAAAAGAAAAAAAATATAATATTTGCTTTAACCAGGAAAGAAAGAATAGATATCACTATTAACCTTACAAAAATAAAGGAATATTATAAAAGGATACTTTGATAAAATCTATGCCAATAAGTAATATAAACTAAAGGAAATGGACACATTTCTATAAGAACAAAAAGTAGCAAAACTTATTAAAGAGAAACAGAAAATACAAACAGACCTACAAACACAGACCGAATAACTGATAAAAATTTCTCATAAATTTTTGTGAGAAGACCCCAGGGCCAGATGGCTTCATTCATGAATTATACCAAATAAGTAGAGAATTAACACCAATCTTTTCTAAACTATTCTAAAAAGTAGAAGAAGAATAAGCTATTTCCAACTAACTCAATGGGGCCAGTATACCCTAACAACAAAATCATACATAGACCTCACAGGTAAAGAAAACTACAGACCATATCTTTTGAGTATAGATGCCACAATCCTCAACATAATACAAGCAAACTGAACCAAGCAACATATAAAAAGGATTATCAAGTGGGATTCATCCTCCAAACATAAGTTGTTTCATTATATGAAATCCATCAATGTACTACATCATATTAAGCGAATAATGGAGAAAAAATGCATATAATCATCTCAATAGTGGCAGAAAAGCACTTGAAAAAATTCAGTACCTTTACGTGATAAATATATTCAACTAACTAGAAATATATGGGAAATTATTCAAGCTGATAGAGGACATTCAACAAAAACATATAACTAACATCACACTGAATGATGAAAGACTGAAAACTTTCCCGCTAAGATCAGGAAGAGAATAAGTCTGTCCACTGTCACCACTTTTATTCAACATTGTCTTATAGGTTCTAGCCAGGGCAATTAGGCAGGGGATATACATAACATATATCCAAACTGGAAAGATGTAAAAGTATCTATATTTAGGTGACCTGATTAAAAAAATCTAAAATAATTCATATATTAAAAAAAAAGAAATAATGAAAAAGCCCAGGAAAATTATAGGACAAAAAAGTCAAAATACAATGCTCAGTTGTATTCTATATACCAGCAATGTACAATTTGAAATTAAGTTGATTTCTTAAAAATAAGTAAAAACTTAGGAATATATTTTACAAAAGAAGTGAAAAACTTGTACTCTAAAGACTATAACATTATTAAAGAAATTTAGAAGATCTAAATAAATGGAAAGATCATGTACATAGATTGGAATGACTTAATTTGATAACGATAGTATTCCTCAAGTTGATCTATACAATTAATATAATCTCTATCAGAAATCCAGCTATCATTTTTCCCCCAGAAATTGGGAAGCTAATCCTAAAATACATATGCAAATTAAAGGGACTCAGTATATCCAAACCAATTTTGTAAAAGAACAAATTTGGAGGTTTCATACTCCTTGACTTCACTATTTACTATAAAGATAAACTAAACAAGATTGTGTGGAACTCTTATAAGGATTTACATATAAATCAATGGAAGAAAATTTTTAAAAAGTCCAGAAATAAAGTCTTACACTTTCCACAAGCGTGCTAAGACAATTCAAGTGGACAAAGAATAGTATTTTCAAAAAATGTTGCTAGGACAACTAGATATGCCCATACAAATGGAAGATGCTGAAATGTTACCTCATAACACACAAATAATTAATTCAAAATCATTCATAGATCTAAATTTAAGTGTTAAAATTATAGGGTTTTATTGGGGGGGGAACAGAAGTAGATCATTGGGACCTTGAATTAGGCAATGACTTCAAATATACTACACCAAAACCACCAGTGACAAGGATAAAAGAAGAAGAAGAAAAAAAAAAAAAACAGACCAATTGGATTTCTTCAAAATTAAACATTTTTTTTAAATAATAAAGTAGAAAGACAACCTATGCAATGGGAGAAAATATTTTATTTATTTATTTATTTATTTATTTATTTATTTATTTATTTATTTATTTATTAGACTACATGCCCAATGTGGGGCTTGAACTTATGACCCTGAGATCAAGAGTCACATGCTTTACCAACTGAACCAGCCAGGAGCCCAGGGAGAAAATAGCTTTAAATGATGTATCTAACAAAGGACTTACATATACATATATATACACACATAAATATATATATATATATTTAAAAAGAAAACTTTCACATCTCAGTAATACAAGAGAAATAATCCATTTATGGGTGCCTGGGTAGCTCAGTCAGTTAAGCATCCAAATGTTTTTTTTTTTAAACTTTTTAAATGTTTATTTATTTTTGAGAGAGAGACAGACAGAGTGTGAGCAGGGGAGGTACAGAGAGAGAAGGAGACACAGAATCTGAAGCAGGCTCCAGGCTCTGAGCTGTTGGCACAGAGCCCGACATGGGCTCAAACTCATGGACCGTGAGATCATGACTTGGGCTGAAGTCAGGCACTCAACCGACTGAGCCACCCAGGTGCCCCTTAAGCATCCAACTCTTGATTTCGGCTCAGGTCATGATCTCACATTTTTTTGAGATTGATTCCTGCCTCTGGCTTTGCACTGGCAGCATGAAGCCTGCTTGGGATTCTCTCTCTCTCTCCCTCTTCCTCTCTCTCTCTCTCTCTCTCTCTCTCTCTCTCTTTCTGCTCCCCTCTCCCATTCTCACTCACTTTCTCTGTCTCAAATAAATAAAAAAATGAATAGATATTTCATCAAATAACATACACAAATGCACATTAAAAGATACTTAACATTAGTAGCTGTTAGAGAAATACTAATTAATTCCACAATGAGATCTCACTTCACCCTACTATGATGAGTGTAATTATAAAAAAATGAACAATAAGAACTGTTTACAAGGATGTACAGAAATGGGAATCCTTATTCACTGCAAGTGAGTTGTGAAATGGTGCAGCTTTCCTACAAACTGGTCATTCCCCAAAATATTAAGCATATTATTATCTGTGATGGAGTAATTTCAATTCTAGATATACACCCAAAGGAAATTAAAATATATGTCAATCCAAAAACCTTTACACAAATGTGTACAGCCACATTATTCCTAATAGCTAAAAAGTAGAAATGGTGCAAATGTCCATTTGTATTGAATGGATAATGGATATATGTGATCAAATGGATGCGCAGCAGAACAAAACTTGGTGTTGACCTAACATAGAACATCATTTGGTAACTAAAATGGGTGATGTGCTGACATATGTGAGAACAGAGATAAACCTTAAAAACATTATGCTAAGTGAAAGAAGTTAGTAAAAAGCCATTACATATTATATGATCCCATTTGTATGAAATATCCTGAATTGCCAATTAAATATATATAGTGATGGTTGCCAGGAGATGAGGGAGGGGTTGGAGAGTGACCTCTAATGGATATGTGGTTTCTTTCTGGAGTGATGAAAATATTCTCAAATTCATAGTAATAATTGCACAACCCTGAATATAATAGAAACCAATGAATTTACATTTTAAAAGGGAAAATTTCATGGCATGTACATTATATCTCAATAAAGCTGTCATAACAATAATAGTAGGTGGCGGAAACAAAATATGAATGCTGACTTTACTCTTGTTTCAGTCTGCATTCCAGTGTGATTTTCATAAGAACTACAGTGATTTTACCAGCTTTTAGACTTACGCTAAGAAAATCACTGTGGTGAACTGAATATTTGTCGCCCCAAATTCACGTGCTGAAATCTAATGGCCAGTGTGATAATATTTGGTGATGTGCCTTTGGGAGGTGTTGAGTCATGAATGTGGAGCCTAGTGTCTTTATAAAAGAGCTCTGTTGCCCATTCCACCAGGTGAGGGCACAACATGAAAGGTACAATCTATAAACCAGATGTGGGCACTCACCAGATAACAAATCTACAAGTGCCTTTATCTTGTACTTCCCAGGCTCCAAGAACTATGAGACACTTATGTTGTTCATGAGCCATTCAGTTTATGGTATTTTACTATAGTAGCCTTAATGGACTAAGGGAATCACCATACACCTCTTTACAGATGGTGTTTCCATTCTACCTTAGGGCTTTCTGGACTCTAGAGATGTCCACATGTATCATCTCATTTTTATTCTTTCCAAAGTCTTGTGAAATTAAGTCATGTGATCTCTATTACTGTCTCTGTGTAATAGGTGAGGTATCCTGGGGTCAGGGAGCACAATGTATGTGACCAAATTCATAGATTTAAGAACCGTCAGATTTTTTTCACAAAAGTTCAGGTTCTCTGTGCCACATTCACTTGACTCACCTATACTTCTGCAACTGTGGTTGACATAACCCATGTAGAGAAATAGTGTCCCTTCTCAATAGCACCCTTCATGCTTTCATCTTTCAGCTTTTGTACCCTGGGATTTCATCAGAGCTGTTCAGTCTCTGCAAGTTACTACTGGGTATTCATACCTTTAGAACACCTCATCTGAAAGACAAAAAGCCGTGGATAAATGCCTTAGTTGCCCATCCTTCGAAGAAGAGTTCTGGGGCATAGGTTTACATGGTTTGTCAGAACATGCTAGAACAGACTCAGGTGTTCCTAACAGTAATCAGTTTAATAATTAAGCTTCATTTTGCGTTCCTTTTTAGCTTTAATCTCAGGTATTCAACATAATGGTTGTATATTAGTATATATTGCAAAATCATCACCACAGAAGTCTAGTTAACATCCATCACCAGACAGTTACCTTTTTTTTTCCTCGTGATGAAAACACTTAAGTTTTGCTGGTTTAATAACTTCCAAATATACAATAGAGTATTAAGCATAGTCACTGTACTATGTATTATATCCCTATGACTTATTTAAAACTGGAAGTTTTTATTTTTTGACCACCCTCACCCATTTCTTCCACCCTCTACCCTGTGCCTCTGTAACCAAATCTGTTCTATGTATTTGAGTTCATTTTTTTTTTCTAGATTCCACATATCAGTGAGACCATTTGGGTTTTTTCTTTCTATGTCTGATTTATTTCATTTTGCATAATGCCCTCAGTGTCCATCCATGTTGTTGCAAATGGCAATATTTGCTTCATTTCATGGCTGAATAATATTCCATTGTATCTATATACATCTTTATCCATCAATCCATTGATGAACAGTTACATTTTCTTCTATGTCTTGGTCATTGCAGGTAATGCTGCAATGAACATGCAGGTGTATACGTCTTTTTGAGTTTGTGTTTTCATTCTGTTCAGATAAATATCCAGAGGTGGAATTCCTGGATCATACAGTAGTTCTATTTTAGTGTAGTTTTAGTCTATTTTTAGTATATTTTCAGGAAACTACAAACTGTTTCTTTTTCTCACCAAGAGTGCATGAGGGTTCCCTTTTCTCCACTTTTCTCCTTATCAACACATGAAATTTTTTGTATTTTTTGATATTAGTCATTCTGACAGGTGTAGTGGGATATTTCATTGTGGTTTTTGATTTGCATTTCCCTGATGATTAGTGAGGTTGAGCACCTTTTCATGTGTCCATTGGCCACCTGTATGTAGTCATTGAAAACATGTCTATTTAGATACTCTGGCCATCATTTCATTGGGTCATTTGTTTTTATGTCTTTCTTTCTTTCTTTCTTTCTTTCTTTCTTTCTTTCTTTCTTTCTTTCTTTCTTTCCTTCCTTCCTTCCTTCCTTCCTTCCTTCCTTCCTTCCTTCCTTCCTTCCTTTTTTTTCTATTGAGTTGTATCAGTTTTTTTTTTAATTTTTTTTTCAACGTTTATTTATTTTTTTGGGGACAGAGAGAGACAGAGCATGAATGGGGGAGGGGCAGAGAGAGAGGGAGACACAGAATCGGAAACAGGCTCCAGGCTCTGAGCCATCAGCCCAGAGCCCGACACGGGGCTCGAACTCATGGACTGCAAGATCGTGACCTGGCTGAAGTCAGACGCTTAACCGACTGCGCCACCCAGGCGCCCCGAGTTGTATCAGTTTTATACATTTTCGTTAACTCCTTATCAGGTATATGGTTTGCAAATATTTTCTCCTATCCATAGGTTGTCTTTTCATTTTTTATGATGGTTTCCTTTTCTGCGCAGAAGGTTTCTAATGTGATGTAGTCCCACTTGTCTACTTTTACTTTTATTATCTACTTTTATTTAAAGGTCATTGCCAAAACTGATGTCAAGGAGGCTACCTCCTATGTTTTGTTATAAAATTTTCATTATCTCAGGTCTTACAGTCAAGCTTTTAATCCATTTTGAGTTAATTTTTGTGTATGGTATAAGATAGGGGTACAGTTTCATTCTTTTGCATGTGAGCTGTCCAGTTTTCCCAACACAATTTATTAAAGAGACTATCCATTTCTGTGGGACATACTTGACTCCTTGACCATAAATCAATTTACCATATATGTATGGGTTTATTCTGAACTCTATATCCGTTCCAATGATCTATGTGTCTGTTTTTATGCCAGTACCATACTTTTTTTTTGTTACTGTAGCTTTGTAATATAGTTTAAATTTGAGATACGTGATGCCTCTAGCTGTTTTTCTTTTCAAGATTGCTTTGATTATTTGGTGTCTTTTGTGGTTCCATACATATTTTAGAATTGTTAAATGTCATTGGGATTTTGATAGAGATTGCATTGAATCTATAGATGGATTTGAATAGGATGGACATTTTAACAATATTCTTATCCATGAGTATGGGATATCCATTTTTATGTCTTCTTCAATTTCTTCCATCAATGTCTTATAGGTTTCAGTGTACAGCTGTTTCACCTCCTTGGTTAAAGTTATTCCTATTCTCTTCAATGCAAATGTAAATAAGATCTGTTTTCAAATTCTCTTTCTGATCGATCATTATTAGTGTATGGATACACAACAGATTTCTGTTTGTTGATTTTGTATCCTGCCTCTACTGAATTTGTTTATCAGTGCTAACAGCTTCTTTGGTGGAATATTTAGGGTTTTTTATATGTAATATCATGTCACCTGCGAAGATTGTTAGTTTTACTTCTTTCTTTTTAATTTGGATCACACTTACTCTGCTTTCTTGCCTAATTCTCTGGCAAGGACCCCCAGTACTGTGCTGAATAAGAGTGGTGAGAGTGGGCATCTTTGTCTGTGTGTGTGTGTGTGTGTGTGTGTGTGTGTGTGTGTGTTTTGGGTTTTTGTTTGTTTGTTTTTGTTTGTTTGTTTGTTTGATCTTAGAGGAAAAGCTTTCAGTTGTTCGTCTTTTAGTATGATGTTAACTGTGAGTGTGTCATATATGGTTTTTGTTATATTTAGGTATGATCCCCCTATACCACTTTGCTGATTCTTTATATTGCATACAGATATTAAGTTTTATCAAACGCTTTTTCTGCATTCACTGAAATGATCATATGACTTTTGTCCTTTATTTTTTAAATATGATCTAAAACATTGATTGATTTGTGGATGTTGAATATATTGCTTTTTCTTCATTCCGTGTTTCATTCTTCCTGCTCCCTTATCTCCACTATAGTTTTCTAGAACAAACTGAAAATGGCTTTATGTATTCAAGTCACTTTTTCAAGGTCTGCTTTCTTCTGTGAAACACAAACTAAGGCAGACACAAATATGGATACTTTGGTAATTTGGCCCAGTCAAGCTGCCGTCTTGAAATACAAATGGGTAACATTATAAAAACAAAAATTCTTGGGGCGCCTGGGTGGCGCAGTCGGTTAAGCATCCGACTTCAGCCAGGTCACGATCTCGCGGTCTGTGAGTTCGAGCCCCGCGTCAGGCTCTGGGCTGATGGCTCAGATCCTGGAGCCTGTTTCCGATTCTGTGTCTCCCTCTCTCTCTGCCCCTCCCCAGTTCATGCTCTGTCTCTCTCTGTCCCAAAAATAAATAAACGTTGAAAAAAAAATTAAAAAAAACAAAACAAAAATTCTTGCTTTGTGTTTAGTGCCATCTCCTTTCCCATACCTATCTTTCTAGTGTTTGTGTGGCCTGAATTATTGTTTCACTTATCTTCACATTTATGTTACTTTGGTAGCAGCTAAAACCAGATTTCTGATGATATTTTCCTCAAAAACTTTTCCTCTTAAGAAATAGTCCCTGCACACAGTAATAGAACTTTTATTGCCCTTTAAATTCATCATATATATACTATCACTATAAGTTGAAGAAAGCATTCCTAATTAGGAAGCCCATCTGGTTACTTATCCAAGTATCTATGAGTATGTCTGGATTGACCACAAATAGAAAAATAGAAGAGAAGAAAAACACATTTTTGTTTTAGAAAACTGTTTTTGTTTTGAGAACTCATAAATTTTTAAGTGATGCGTTTATATTCAAGATAAATCAAGATAACCATATAATAATTATCTGTTTTGACTTCAGAAATTGACTGCATTATGAGCACGTTCATTGAAAGGTGAATACAAGAGTACCCAGAGGCCTTTTCAATGGAGCCACAGTTAGATGAAACTATATTATTCTTTAGCATGCTGTGTTTCCCATTAGTTGGTGATCAAAAGAAAAACTCCAAAGAAGATCAGTAGGATGCAAGGTTGATTACAGACTGATTCAGCAGTGTAATCACTAGCTAGTGCAATCTCAGCATGAATGGAGTCCCCAGAGAGCTAGTTGCTATCTGATAGCTCTACAGAGAGGAGAAATCAAATGACTTCTAGAATGTAGATTGGTTTGGATTGCATTAAACAGGAAAGGATTATATCTCACGGTGTCATCCATCCTGGCATCCAAGAACAGTGCATCTAAAACATCTCATTTCCACGGAAGGTATACATCAACTCTGCTGCATAGCCTGATTCAGCAACTCCTGGGAAGAAAAGGAAACTGCACAATTGCTGTGTGAAAACAGCTGCAATTAATTATGGTGTGTTTTTGGTGCTTCTTGCCAAGGACAGAGGACTAATTTTTCATTATTATTCAATTTACATCCCTTATGTTGATCATTCTCCCTTAACATTATAAATCCAAGACATAGCATTTCCTGTCTATAATAATTATCACAATCACTGCTGACGTGCAGTGGGAATAAGGGAAGAAACAACAAAAGGGAATCATAAATTATTGGGATCTAGTTCTAGTTTTGCTAAAAATTAAAATTAATTTTAATTAAATTATTTAATTTTTAAATAATTTAACTTTTATTAAATTATTTCAGTAGTCCCATCTACAAATAGAATAACCATATTTGGAATTCCTGAAAGCAAGAGGTCTAAATTTTTTATTTTAAAATTTTAGCTATTATTCTGCGAATCGCTGTACATAAATTTCAAATAGAATGTAGACCTTGTAAAAACACTGCTGAGACAAAATAACTGTAATGAATAATTCACATTTGTATTCTAAATCGCTCTTGTCCATTGATTAACTAACTTAAGCAGTTTAGTATAAAGGAAAGATTAACAAAACAGTTCTGGAAAATAATCACATAGAAAGTATACCACTGAAACATCAAATTTGTGTTGGTTGATCTCAGGGAAGAATGAGGTAGGATATATCTAGCCCTTTCTTACAAAATGACCCACAGTAAAGTGCAATGCATAGAAAACTCCTAGTATTTCTTCATTCTCCTGGGCATCATCCCAGATCAAAAAGAGAACCAGAAGCGGGGGTTGGGGGGGCTGGTAAGAGCATATTGACAACGTATCAGAAGATCTTTCTTGGATACAATGGCAACAAATTGAACCTGGCAAATTGTCTGGCAGGGGGATGGTTTCAGTCTCACTAAGAAAGACCCTTTATGGCAACTAACAAATGGCAATCAGTGTTATTCTAGAAAATCTTCCATTGAACTACTGTCTCGAAAGAGAAATTTAGAAACTGTTTACATGGTTTTTATATCCGGGCTCCACATTTATCCTCGTTCTGTAATACATCTTCAGTGGCTTATATTTGAAATTCAAATTTTTATTTTCCCCTTGTCCCTCTTTTCATTAACATTCATCAACATTCTCAGGACTACTTGGGATTAGGACTTCAAAGCAATTTTTGATGTCTTTGTCCTTTCTGAGGTCATACTGAGATCTAATACATTTCTTTAGTTGTATGTTTCTGTTGTATTCCTCTAGTTCTTCATCACCATATTTGACTTGAAGCACAGTAATAGCTTTCTAACTGATGTTTTGTTTTAAACTGCAATTCCTGCCAATCCATCCGGTACAGCACTGCCAAATTCATCTTGCTAAAATGTAGATTTCGTTTTGCCATTCTACTCTTCAACATTTTTCAAAGAGTCTCCATTGAGTACAGGCTAAAACCACACCCCCCCCAGATTGGGGATTAAAATCAATGTAAAATCTAGTCTTGATGCCCTTTGCTAACCTTACACTCATTTCCTGTTTGTAATAACTGGTCACCTGAGATTGTCTTGCTTTTGCCGCTTCTCAGAGAAGTGGGTTAGGATTTCATTTCAAACTGGACTCATAAAAACATGTATTCAGTGTATCATAGGATTTTGTTGATAGTGCCTAAACTAAACAGGTTTATTAAGTATAAACCTGCATGCATTTCCCACTCTTTCTTCAAGGGTGACTCTAGATGTAGAAATTTTGCTTGCAGAATCTATCTGTTTGTTAGCTTAAGCGAAAGATATTTTGTACTGTAAATTGTTTAGATAACATTTAAAACAGTAGCACACAAGTAGTTGCCATTAACCAGACTTCCTTTGATATGTACAGTGAATTTCATATGTATTAGGCATCAAAAGATACAGCCCCATTAGAATACACACAAGTGGGCACATGTGTGCGCGTGCGCACGCACACACACACACACACACACACATGCACACACACACACTTGCCCTCTAGCAGAAGCAAATAATTAAAAACTCATAGATGTTGAAATAATTATTTTAGCAATACAGATCAATGGAAGAAAATAATGTCCCATTCAACAAATTGATATGCTTTGGAAAAATTTGAGAATTAAACCAAATTTTAATTATGTTTACAGAAATATAAAAATGCCTGCAATTAGCAGCTCTGAACTCTGCATGTTTCATGGGTTTCACTTTGGAAAATTACAGTTTTTCCCTAGTTAACATTTGATTAGGAGTTTCTAACCTCTAGAGCTGATATTTCTCAAAGTGAATCATATTGTTGTCCAGGCTAAATCTCTAGAGGTTCTGATAATCAGCAAACCAATGTTTATTTATTTTTTATTTTGTAGTATAATTTATTGTCAAATTGGCTTACACACAACACCCAGTGCTCGTCCCAAGTGCCCTCCTCAATGCCTGTCACTCATTTTCCCTCTCCTCCCCTTCCCCCGTCCACCCTCAGTTTGTTCTCTGTATTTAAGAGTCTCTTATGAAGCAAACCAATGTTTAAAAAAAAAAAACTCAGATGATTTAAATGAACAATCAGTGTTGAGAAGCCTTTTCCTTTTTTTTTCAATATATGAAGTTTATTGTCAAATTAGTTTCCATACAACACCCAGTGCTCATCCCAAAAGGTGCCCTCCTCAATACCCATCACCCACCCTCCCCTCCCTCCCACCTCCCATCAACCCTCAGTTTGTTCTCAGTTTTTAAGAGTCTCTTATGTGAGAAGCTTTTTCTATGAGTCAGTGGCCTGCCTACCTACCTTCCTTATTCCCTTCCTTCCTTCCTTCCTTCCTTCCTTCCTTCCTTCCTTCCTGTCTTCCTTCCTTCCTTTATTTTTTACAATATTGTTTTTCTGTCTTGAATCCCATACTTATTTTACCTGGCACTTATTTTTTTCCCAATTTTGTTGAGATAAAATTGACAAATAGCACTATGAGAGTTTTAGATGTACTACATGCTAATTTGATACACTTATATATTGCTAAATAATTGCCATGCTAATGTTAGCTAACATCTTTGTTATGTCACATAATTAGCATTTCTTTTTCTGTTGTAAGAACATTTAGGAACTACTTTCTTAACAGCTTTCAAATATATAATACTTTATTGCCAACTATAATTACAACACTGTGCGTTAAATCCCCACAGGCTTATTTATCTTCTAACTGGAAATTTCTACCCTTTGGCCAACATCTCTCCCCAGTTTTCCTACCTCACATCCCCTGGCAACCACCATTCTACTCTCTGTTACTATGAGTTTGGCTTTTTTAGATTCCACTTGTAAATGATACCATGCAGGATATATTATTCTCTGACGTATTTCATTTAGCATAATGCCCTCAAGCTCCATCCATGTTATCATTAATGGTAGGATTTCTTTCTTTCTCATGGCTGAAAAACATTCCAGCGTGTGTGTGTGTGTGTGTGTGTGTGTGTGTGTGTGTGTGTATCTCCCACATCTTTATTTATTTATTAGCTGATGGAAAGTTAGGTAGTTTCCATAGCTTAACTACTATGAGAATACTGAAAAAAGCATGGGAGTGAATATACAGTTGACCCTTGAAAAATGTGAGGGTTAGGGCACCAACCCCCCATACAGTCACAAATCTGTGTATAACTTAGGAGCCCCCAAGAGCTTAACAACAAATAGTCTTTACCAAGAACATAGCTTTGCCAATAACATAAACAGTTGATTAGCACACATTTTATGTGTTATATATACTATGTACTGTAGTACAATAAACTAGAGAAAAGAAAAAAGAAAGTCATAAAGAACACAGAATGCATTATAGTACTGTCCTGTCTTTATATATAAAGAAAATCTATGTATAAGAGGGACCCACACAGTTCAAACCTGTGTTGTTCAAGGGTCAAGTGTATTTCTTCAATATACTGTTCGTATTTCCCTGGAGTATATAACCAGAAGTGGGATTGATGGATCATATAGTAGTTCTGTTTTTAATATTTTGGTGAACATTGTATTGTTTTCCACAGTGGTTGCATCCATTTACATTCCCACTAACAATGCACAAAGATTCCCTTCTTCTTGTGGATATGTTCTTCACATCTTTGACAACACTTATTTCTTTGTCTTTTTGATGATAGCCATTCTAACAGATATGAGGTGATATCTCATTGTAGTTCTCATTTGCATTTCCATGATGCATTTAATGCATTTAATGATGTTGAGAATCTTTTCATGTACCTGTTTGCCATTTATAGATCTTTGGAAAATGTCTATTCAGTTCCTCAGGCCATTTTTTAAACTAGATTATTTGGTTTTGTTGTTGTTGAGTTTTATGAGCTCCTTATATATTTTGTATATTAATCTCTTAGAAGATACATGGCTTGCATATATTTTCTTCCATACTGTAGTTTGCTTTTTCATTTTGTTGATTGCTTCTTCTGCTGTCCCGAAACTTTTTAGTTTGATGTAGTTTCAGTTACTGATATTTTGCTTTTATTGCTTGTGCTTTTGAAGCCATATTGAAAATATTGTTGCCAAGACCAACATCAAGGAGATTTCTCCCTATATTTTCTTCTAGTAGTTTTATGTTTCAGATTTTACATTGAACTGTTCAATTCATTTTGAGTTAGTATTTTCTGAGTGGTGTAAGACAGGGGCTCAGTTTTGTTTTGTTTTGTTTTGTTTTGTTTTGTTTTGTTTTGTTTTGTTTTTCTTTAGTGGTTTTCCCATCAGACCAGTTTTCCCATCACCATTTACTGTAAAGACTATCCTTTCCGCATTGAAGATACTTGGCTTTCTTGTCAAATATTAGTTAACAGTATATATAAGGGTTTATTTCTGGGCTCTCTATTCTCTGTCTATGTCTGTTTTTATGCCAATATTTCACCATCTTAATTACTATAACTTTACAGTAGAGTTTGAAATCAGAAGGTGTGGTGGGTCAAGTTTGTTTTTTCATTCTCAAGATTGCTTTGGCTATTTTGGGTCTTTTGTGATTCATACAAATTCTAGCATTTTTTTTTCTTCTTCTGTGAAAATGACATTGGAATTTTTATGGGGCTTGCATTGAATCTATAGGTGGCTTTGAGTAGTATGGACATTTTATCAATAGTAATTCTAATCCATGAACACGTTTTTTTTTTCCATTTGTATTGTCTTCAATTTATTTTATCAAAATCTTATAGATTTGTGTATACAGACTTTTACCTCCTTGGTTAAATGTATTCTTAAGTATTTTATTTATTTATTATTTATTATTTATTTATTTATTTATTTAGCTTTTTTAATGAAAATGTTTCTCTTTTAGATGTTTTTTGTTAACGTATAGAATGAAATTGACTTCTCTGTTGATTGTGTATCCTGCAACTTTATTAAAATCATTGATTAGCTCTAGGAGTGTTTTGGTGGAGTGTTTAGGATTTTCTACATATAATATCATATGATCTGCAAAGACAATTTTTCTGTGTCCTTTCCTATTTGAATGCCTTTTACTTATTGCCTGATTGCTCTGGCTAGGACTTTTAGTACTACATTGAATTGGAGTGGTGAGTGAGATTGGGCACTCTTATCTTGTTTCTAATCTTAAAGGAAAATTTTTTAACTTTTCACTGTTGAGTTTCATGTTACCTGTGCAGTTGTCATATACGGCCTTTACTGTGTTGAGGTATGACCTTTTTATACTCAATTTCTTGACAATATTTATCATGAAAATATGTTTCATTTTGTCACATGCCTTTTCTACATCAACATGATCATATGATTTTTATCCTTCATTTTTGTTAGTGTGATGTATCACATTTGTTGCTTTGCATATATTAGACTATCCTTGCATTTTGGAGATAAATCTGATTTGATCATAGTAAATGATCTTTAATATGGTGTTCAGTTCTGTTTGCTAATATTGCATTGGGAATTTTTGCATCTATATTTCTCAGGGGTAATTTCTTATAATTTTCTTCTTTTGTAGTGTCTATCTGAATTGGATATCATGGTAATGCTAGCCTCATAAACTGTGTCTTCACCTTTAATTTTCAGGAAAAAGTTTGTGAAGGAGTGTAATTAATCTTTTTTTTTTTTTTTATGTGTTTTGAAGAATTCATCATTGTAACCATCTAGTGTTGGGCTTATGGGCTTATCTTTGTTGAAAGGCCCTTGATTACTAATTAAATACCTTATTTATTATTGATTGGTTTGTATGTTTTGTTTATCATTCAGTCTTAGTATGTAGAGTGTTTATAATAGTTTTTCCATATTTTCTAGTTTATCCAATTTATTAGTGCATAATTGTTCTTAGTAGTCTCTTATTATCTTATATATTTCTGTGGCATCACTTATAATGTTTCCTTTTTCATTTGATTTTATTTATTTGAGTTATCTCTTTTTCTTAGCCTAGCTAAAGATTTATCAATTTTGTTTATCTTTTCAGAATGTCAACTCAATTTTGTTTATATTTTCTATTGTTTTCATGTTCCTTATTTCAGTTATTTCTGCTCTGATCTTTATTTCCTTCCTTCTCCTGTATTTAGGCTTAATTTGTTTCTCTTCTTCTGGTTAGGTTGCTTACTTGAGATTTTTCTTTTTTCTTAATATAGGTATTTATCACTATAACCTTTCTTCTTAGACCTGCTTTTGCAGCTTCACCTAGGTTTTGCATATTGTGTTTCCATTTTCACTTGTTTCAATGTTTTTTTTTTTTTAATTTCCCTTTTGATTTATTCTTTGACCTATTTGACTCAAGGATATGTTGTTTAATTTGTATGTATTTGTCAAGTTTTTAGCTTTCTTCCTACTACTGATTTCTAGTTTCATAACACTGTGATCAGGAAAAGATACTTAGTATGATTTCAATTTTCTTAAATTTGTCAAGCTTCGTTTTATGGCTTATCATATGATTTGTCCTAGAGGATATTCTGTGTGCATTTGAGGAGAAGGTATATCTTGCTGCTGTTGGGCGGAATGTTCTATATATATCTGTTAGGTCCATTTTGTTGAAAGTATGGCTCAAGTTCAACACTTGCTCATTTATCTTCTGTGTGGATTATCTATCCATTGCTGAGAGTAGGGTATTGAATTACCCTATTATTGTGTCATTAATTTCTCTCTTTAGATCTCTTGGTATTTGTTTAATATATTTAGTTGCTCCAACCAAATATATAGAGAGTGTGTATATTTATGATTGTTATTTCTTCTTGATGAATTGACCACTTTATCAATATAAAATGACCTTCATTATCTCTTATTACTGGTTTTGGCTTAAAGTCTATTTTGTGTGATATAAGTGTAGGTACTCCAGCACTCCTTTGGTTTCTACTTGCATGGAACATATTTTCCACCCTTACACTTTGCACCTATGTGTGTCTTCAAAGATGAAGTGAGTCCCTGGTAGGTAGCATATTAGCATATAGTTGGATCTTTTTTTTTTCTTGTATCCATTTAGCTACTTTGCCTTTAACATGGAGAATTCTATCATTGATATTTAAGATATTGATAGGTAAGGATTTACTAATGCCTCTTTGTAATTGTTTTCCTGCTTATTGTAATTCCGTTGTTTCTTTTCACTCTCCTCATGCCTTCCTTTGTGAATTGAAGACTTTCTTAGTGATATGCTTTATTTCTCTTTTCTTTATCTTTTGTGAATCTCTTATAGGTTTTTGTTTTGTGGTTACCATGAGGTAACACATAAAACTGTGTTTGAATTCATTTAAGCTGCAATGGGCCTTGGACATAATGAATACTCAATATAGTTTCTATTTTATTCACCAATTAGCTTTTGTTTCTTATTCAGTTGATAGATAAATCATTTTGAGAATAATTTTTAAGTGAATAATCTTTATCCAATTGGAATATGATAGGCATTATATAAGGTAAGATCTTAAAGGAGAAATGACTCTAAGAAAATGCATTAATGTATCCATCAAATCTTCAGTAAGGATTGTGTTTATATGCATTTTATCAAACACCTGATAGAATGTCTTAACTAAATGGTTGTTTATTTTTCTCATGGTCTGTAATGAGATATCCAGAGATAAACATTTTATTAATGGTGAGGCAGAAACACAATGACATTAAGAACCAAACATTTTAAATTATCACTTGGATATCTTAACATCTTAAGGATGTATTCTATCCTTTTGGTTTTAAGATGGCTGCTGTGTCCATCAGTCACTGTATCTGTTTTCCAACCTGAATGAAAATGGCATACCAAGGGAAAAATGTTTGGTTTAAAATAAGTAAAGCCCAACTTAACTTCTGCTATGAGTCATTTCATTGATCATCACTGGCTACAAAGGAATAGAACTATTAACAGGGTCCAATTCGAAATAATTCCACATCAAGCGTTTTAATGGTAATTAAGGAGGGAAGTACAATTTTTGAAGAAGCAAATAACAGAATCTTGCACAAATATATAATTAGTATCAACTATTTAAAAGTCATGGCTGTGATTTCTTGGATAAGTATTATTTAATATTCACCCTACGTAGCAGGTGAATAATTTCATATTATTTTGTTCTTTTAGAAAACTTATGGATGGAGTAGCATAAGTAACTGGCAATGGGCATTTAGTTAGTAAATAGTAAACTTTGGATTTGAAATCTAGTCTTCTGAATCTAAAACCTTGGTTATTATACAAAAAAATGTATCTATTTTATTTTGTCACCTCATGAGAAAAATAAAAGTGAAAGAGAAATAAAACAGAAAGTTGAATTGTGAAGAAATTCTTTGGTGTCAGTTAACAGAATGTTTTTGAACAGCACAAACTTTTGCAAACAACCTTGACATTAATTTGATACAAATGTGAGATATCAAATGATGCCTCCAAAGAATAGTATCCCAAAGGCAATATAAAATCTTTATCCATTAGGTTCAACTCCAGTGTTCTGCAAAAATTTTGCCCCTAAAGTAGATTCCAATAAACAAGAATGATTTAGTCAGCAAGGACAATGTAACACTGATGCTGCCACCATCCTTCAAAACTATGCACAATTGCACATTATTATTTTCCTGTATCCAGCTTTCAACATAAGTCTTAAGAGCTTGTATGTCAGCATAATGTAAGTACTGCATCACTAGTCTAGTTGCAAATTTTCTTCATAGGGAAATAAATGGTGTTTATCTTTCCTGTTATTTCTGACCCTTCTGTGCTTGACCTGTGTATTCCATTCTGTTCTAAAGAAGATTCAAACCTTGAAAGGGTGTGTATATTTGATAATAGTGGATCAAGTTAGTGCTTTCCTTTTCCCCCTTAATCATAATTATAAATCTAATGAACACAGCATTTTATTTCATGACTATACTTTGGGCTATATCTTATATTTTGTGGTCTATATAAATTTAATTTTAAGGAATTATTTTAAATTCTTCATCTTTTCATAGAATACAAGTAGAGTTTTATTCCATATTATAACTTTTTTATATTTGGCACCTTTAACATTTACCCAGGGGTGCCTGGGTGGCTCAGTTTGTTAAGCGTCTGACTCTTGATTTCTACTCTAGTCACTATCTCACAGGTTCATGAGATCAAGCCCTATGTCAGGCTCTGTTTTGAGCCTGCTTGGGATTCTCTCTTTCTTTCTCTCTCACTTTCTGCCCCTCCCTCCCTTATGCTCTCTCTCGCTCTATCGCTCTCTCTGTCTCTCTCTCAAAATAAATAAGTAAACATTTAAAATTCATTCATTCATTCATTCATTCATTCTCCTTAGAGATTATCTTTATGTTATTTTTTAAAAAAAATTAATGTTTATTTATTTTTGAGAGAGATAGAGAGACAGAGTGCAAGCAGGGGAGGGGTGGAGAGAGAGAGACAGACACAGAATCTGAAGCAGGCTGCAGGCTCTGAGCTGTCAGTACAGAGCCCTGCATGGGGCCTGAACCCACGAACTGTGAGATCATTACCTGAGCCGAAGTCTGGTGCTTAATTGACTGAGCCACCCAGATGCCCTTATCTTTCTCGTATTTTATCCATACTTCTAATATATAATTTCTACATTTATTCTCCAGTTTTCTTGCTTTATTACAAATATTTTTCATTGTCTAGCTCTTGCCTGTCAAACTTATGTTATGCTTTAGTGAAAAGAAAACAAACCAGGAGCCAGGAAATCTAGGCTAATATTCCAGTGCCATTTAGTAGTTGAGTCTTCTGAGGAAAAATAACTTAAGGTTTCAGTGTTTTAGTTTTCTTCTCTGAAACATGAGGAAAATAATGCCAATGCTATCTGCTACCTGATGTTTCGAGAATCAAATGCCTATCAAATTCATATATACTAAAAAAAAGTAAACTTTACAAATACAGCATTATTTTAGAATTTATATCTTTATCTTATCTAATACAATATTTGCCCTAAAATCCAAAATCTCTCATGAAGATTATACCCCACATTGACAGAGGAAATTTTTGCACTTTTTCCAGAAGTATTTTAGATGTAACCCATGGTTATAGATTTTTTTTTTGACTACGATTTCAATTTAGGCAACATAGCATCCTAGAAAATCCATGTGCCTTTTTTGTCCTTGATGGAAATTTTATTCAAATAAAATATATTTAAATATTATTAAATATAGTTACTGGAATAAAAAAAATCCTTCTCCTTGAGGACCTTCTTGGAGGAGATAGAATAATCACAAAAATGAGACAATTGCCATAGTGAAGGGATAGAGAAAACACAATAGGAATACAGATGGGGAATGATTGATGGTGAAGTTAAGGTCAAGATAGTGTGAAATTAAAAGTAAATAAGGAACCACAATCAGAATTGACTAAGTAGAAACTTTCTCTCATCCTGACAATTGAGCTTATTTTGGGAAAATTTTTAAGAAAATAGCAGAATTTTGTCACTTGAGAAGTTACTGGAAGTGACTGCATTAATCATCCCTCAGAATTGTAGAGAACATGGCCAAAAGTTGAGGCATCACAAATAAGCTGGTATAGTAATTTTGGAGCATTTTCAAAGTAGCACCATAAAGATGATTATAATTTTAAAGATAAGTCTTAAGGTGAAGCATCAAAAGCTTAAATATGACCATACCGAAATATTTTTGTGTATGTAGCTTGAATGAATCCCTTTAATGAGTAAGAGAAAAATCCCAAAAACACTTTGAAGACTGATGCATATTGGAATGGTTATTCTATACAATGTTTTCCTCATGTTATGTGGCTACTTTTGTCTTATAGCTTCATAAAATAATCTCTTCCTTTTTTTCTAATTGTTGACATCCCTGTTTCCTTCACAAAAATTTTGAGAACAATTGTTCTTTTTAGGTCTATGGACCAAAGAGATCAACAATTAAATTCCAATAAGCCCTTGGCAGGACTGGCAAGAGTTGGTAATTGAAACTGTGATGTTAGCATACCTTTTTTGAAGATTAAAAAGCACTGCACAAATTATTGTGATCACTCCACAGGACAAGTAAACAAGTTGAATCTATAGACGTTTGTAAGATTTGCAGACTCTGATACTTTTTTACAATAAAATTGAAATTGTATTTGTCATTGGTGATATCATCTTCCTAGATGGGAGATGTATTATTGCCTTGTTTTGCTTAACAGAACCATGTTCCCTTTAGGATGAAATCCAAGTCCTAAACAAGGAAAACAAAAAAACAGAAATTTGGAACTTGCTAAACATTTCATTGGTTCCCTTTGCTTTATTTTTCAACATTGCCTATATTTCTGAAACACCTGATAACCTATCGCATCCAAAAATAATCCCCTCCACTTAGAATGCCTTCTCATAATTGATCTCCCGAAATTCTGTTTATCATCTGAAACACTTATGAGAATATTATTTCCTTTCTTCATCCTTCCCTGTTATTCTTCAAATGGAATTAACCAATTTTCCTTCAGGGATATCTCTGAAATTTGTTCAAGCTTAACAGTAAGAATAACTATTTTTTTTAGAGATGCTCAACACTTGAATAATTGACCCTCTATCATCCATGTTAGAATAAATTCATCTTGACATGCCTGTCCTGAGAGCAGTGGATACAATTTCAGCTATGCTGTCATTCCTTAGTCATGCTCTGCATGGTTTCACCTCTTGGCTAACTTTGGTATTTACCCCATATTCACAAGCATGGGATAAGTAGCCATGAGTTTTGTCCATACAGTTTTCCAAGAAGCTGAGAAATTTGTCTTATCATCTATGAACATTTCTTCCATTCATTATCTCTTTATTATGTTTTCAATCATGCATTTCACTTATCCTATCATCTTTTGCTACAAAAATACAATATGGATCAATTCAAAACTATCAACTTCATATCATTTACCTTTGAAACTACCATTCTACTTCTTACTAGTAAGAAGTTCAGTAAACACCTAAAAGTAAACACCTAAAAGATAAGCTTCAGTTAAATTATTTAGAAAAAAAAATATCCATGGCTCATTGTATCAGTCAAGATAATGGAATCCTATTCCCTAAAGTCACTCTGAGACAATAGCTAATATACCTGCAATCTTTGGAGCACATGGCTTTTCCTGTCCACAGAAGTAGGAAAAGTAGGAGAAGTCATACAGCAGCTTTCAGTAGTAATTAAATATGTTAGGCAAACTATGATGTCTTATTTTTTTTTTCACATTTCATTATTCAACATTAGTCACTTGATCTCACCCATCTGTAAGTAACAGAGAAAGGGAGGCTTTTGTGTGCCTGGAAGAAGAGAGTATATTTGTGAACAATAGTAGCATCTAAGATATTCTTTCTTCTATTGTTTATAGACTTTTATATTTGTCTCACTACTAAGTTGTTTATTATATTATTATTATTATTATTATTATTATTATTATTATTATTTTACTTCATAACCATTTCGGTCCTCATCTCCTTCACTTTCTATTCAGTATTCAACAGGTTTGATTATTTCTTAAATGTTCTTTCTTCAATGGTTTTGGATTTTTCTGCTCAAGTATTCCTCTATGATCCTTTTCAACTTCTCAACTGGTACCTTCTTTTATATTCAACTATTTAATATGTATGATTCTCAAGGTTCTGTTCTTACTCTTCTTTTCTTCTTCCCTATGAAATAGCATCTACTTACATGATTTTACTATTTCTGTATACCACTTGTTTTTACATATTCAGTTCTATTCTCTTGACCCTTACGTTAAATAATTTTAACATGGATGCATACCAAGGACTCGGCTATTCCCAAAATCAACTCAATTAATTCATGCAAACTCATTTCCCTTTCAGAGTTTCCTTCGCTCTCATTAACATCTTACTGAAGATCTAAAGATGTATCTAGGCCATTCTGCAATCCTTTCTTTCACATTTTCATGTCCAGTAACCAAATCTAATATTCATCTAACAAGCAGTTATTTATTTCCTTCTGTGAGGTGTAAAATGATGCTAGATACGTCAAATACATAAATGATTAAGACATGAGTTTTGTTCTTGAGTGCTTTCTAAACTACTTGGAAAGGTAGATTAAATAATTAAAGCATTGAAAAATACAATATTATGTTCTACAAATATGAAACATAGTTTCTGATGAGAATTTAGTGGTGAGAAAGTCTATTGATTCTAATCCCCAAACCATTTTAGAAACTAGTATGCTTTTGTGTTGCTTCCTTAGGACTGCTGTAGCAAAACATCATGGGATACTTGGCTTAAACAACAGAAATTAATTTTTCTCAGCACTGGAGGCTAGAAGTACAAGGTGAAGGTATCAGCTGGTTTGGTTTCTTATGAAGCTTCTCTCTTTGGCTTGTTCATGGTCACCTTACCCTGTGTCCTCACATGGTTTTTCTTCTTGTACCACATTCCCTTGGTGTCTCTTTGTGTATCCAAATAACCTCTTCTTAAAAGGATACCAATTCAGGGGCACCTGGGTGGCTCAGTCGGTTGAACTTCTGACTTCGGCTCAGGTCATGATCTCACAGTTTGTGAGTTCGAGCCCTGCGGCAGGCTCTGTGCTGACAGCTCGGAGCCTGAAGCCTGCTTCATATTCTGTGTCTTCCTGTCTCTCGGCCCCTCCCCTGCTAATGCTCTGTCTCTCTCTGTGTCTCGATAATAAATATACTTAAAAAAAATTTAAAAATAAAAAGGACACCAATCCGATTGTTTAAGGCTCACCCTAATGGCCTCATTTCAACTGAATCACTTCTTAAAGCCTCTCTTTCCAGATATGGTCATATTCTGAGAGACTGGGGTCTAAGCGTCAACATATTAATTTTGGAGGGACAACCCTCCAAACCCATACTCCAAACCCAAATGTATTCCAAACCCATAGTACATTCCAGGCTATTATACATTTTAGAACTTTTAAGTGATCTTTATATGCTCATACTTCACCTTCCAGAGTGGTCTGCTCATAGTCATACTAAGTAATTGATTGAATGTTTACATATCAGGTATTTAAAAATAATTTTTATGGCAGGGGGAAGAGGGAGCATAAACAGGGGAGGGAGAGAGAGAGAATCTTAAGCTGGCTCCACGCCTAGAACAAGGCTGGACATGAGACTCCATCTCATGATTGAGATCATGACCTGAGCCCAAATCAAGAGTTGGACACTCAGATGACTGAGCCACTCAGGGGCCCCCAAAAGAAATAATCTTATACAGCTGTCTACATTGGTAACATTAACTTTATATAACCTGTATTTTATTTAATTATCTTTTTATTTTTTTTTAATTTTTTAATTTAATTATCTTAAAATAAAAATTTCACTTGTTTCACTATAAATACTATCCAACTGTTGTGATTGGAAATCACAATTATAAATGATGTTAAGTTATAGAGCTGCATTGTAAATTTGTTTTGTCATCTAGTTAGAGAAGCAGAAAATATGTATCAAATAGCCCCAAGGGCATATCAGTGGAATTAGCATTTAATGAATAATTAATATGTGCAAAATACTGTTCCAAGTTCTTTACAAATATTATACATTTAAGTTTTCAGCAACAGCATGAAACAGATGGTGTTATTATTATGACCATTATTATTTATTATATTTTTCATGTGAGAACTAAGATTCTTACTGGTCAAGACTTCTGTCTCAGAGTTCATAATTTGTAAGCTGAAAAACTAAGATCCAGTTCTAGAGTCTACTCTCTTAAGCGCTGTGTACTCTGTTGCTACAAATACACTTCTCTTTTCACCAAGCTCACAACCTTGTTCACAAGACAGGGTATGGGAAAGAATTTAACTTAGGGGCAAGTTTTAGAACTTTATGATGTGACCTTATATTCGACATGTCACAATTTGAACATGGAATCCATAAACTCCGGGCCAACATTTTCTGGCAAAACTGATCAAATATATAGATTATAAAAAGTAATGCTGATTAGAACCCATCATAACTCAGGGCGTGTATAGCCTATATGATTTTTCTTTATTTCTTTCTTCCCTTTCTTTCTTCCATTTCTTTCTTTCTTTCTTTTCTTTCTTTCTTTCTTTCTTTCTTTCTTTCTTTCTTTCTTTCTTTCTTCCTTTCTTTCTTTCTTTCTTTCTTTCTTTCTTTCTTTCTTTCTTTCTTTCTTTCTTTCTTTCTTTCATATTCTCTTCCTCAAAGCAGTAAGCACAATGCTTTTGTGGCCAATTAAAAAATAAAAGAAAAGAAAAAAAGAAAAAAAAAGACTCTTTTGCTCATATAAAACCCTCCAAACTCTTAATTCTGTAAGGTAAGGGATGAAAAGGAGGAAAGGATGGGATCTCTATTGTTATTAAAACAATATTTCTTGGGGCACCTGAGCAGCTCCATTGGTTAAGCGTCCAACTTCAGCTAGGGTCATGATATCGCAGTTCATGAGTTTGAGCCCTGCATCCAGCTGTCTGATGTCAGCACAGAGCCTGCTTTGAACTCTGTGTCTCTCTCTGTCTCTCTCTCTCTCAAAAATAAATAAACATTAAAAAATTTAAAAAATGCGTTTCTCTGGATTTGTCATCTTTTGTTATAGACCAAATATTTCTGTTCCTTCCAAATTCATATGATAAAACCTAATCCCCAGGTGATATTAGGAGGATCAACCCTTGGGAAGTGATTAGGTCATCAGGATAACGTCTCAATGAATGGGCTTAGTGTCCTTATAAAGAGACACAAGAAACCTCTTCTGCCATGTGAAGACACAGGGGAAACATGATGATATGAACCACGAGGTGGTCAAACTCTCACTAGGCACTGAATTTGTTAGCATCATGATCTTGGATTTTCCAGCCTCCAGAACTGTGAAAATAAATTTCTGTTGTTTATTAGCCACTCAGCTTATAGTATTTTGTTATAGCAGCCTGAGTGGACTAACACGTCTACCAATACGTTATTTCCATGCCCCTATCTTTCAACATTCACCTCAAAATTATTTCTGAGATTATTCAGAAGTAGTTACCTATGTGTATGTACATTTCCAAACTTAGTAGTTTCAACTGTGGTATGCCATTCACCTTTTCTTTCCTTAGCTAATTAAGCTCTGATTCCTTGCCTTCTTGTATCCAATGCCTGCAGGTACTGTGTAGGTACACAAAGTCACTGCAGCTGTGTGCTGCCACTACCACAGGGGCTGATATGACACACTCACAGCCATGGCGCTGGTCCCATCTCTTGCTAATACTGGTTCCATGCTGTGTAGGAACTGTTTCCCTGCAATGTCCACACTGCAGATATAAACTAGGTTGTGGATTTAATTAATGCTCTGTTTTCCCTGACGAAGCAAGAGAGGATCACCTATACATGCCCTCTGGGGTGGCTCACACTGCTATGCCTCAGCCCAAATAGTGCTGCTTTGTATTCCCCATGTATCACACAGCTTTTGTGATGACAGACTTCCCTCTTTGCAGAGAGATCTGTCCTCCTTCTGAAGTACGAATCCATGGTGTCTAGGTGGGAGGTCAGCCACATTCAAAATTTTTCTTCCTTCATGTTACAGTATTCCTTTCAGAACAGCCACACCCACCTTGTGGTTTTCACTGTGGAATGAGTTCCTTCTAAAGGAATTCCCCCTTCTCCTTCAAAGTGCATCCTTTGCAATTTATTCCATCAATCCTGCAGACGCTGTGTGAAATGATGAAATTGTAGGTAAATACAGCTTAGAGTAAAAATTGGAATTTTTATAATCACCCCTTGGCTCCTCAGATGATCTGCATGTTTTATGAAAGCATTCATGACAAAGCTGCTTAACATTGTTCTTTCTCTTTCTAATTACACCAAAATCCTAAAAAGAAGTTCCCTGTTGGCCTATATTGTATGCTGGCTTCCTTTGTTTATCATTTGTTTCCTGCATCAAAATTTAAGATTTGAACAATACTTTAAAGATTTTTTTTGCTTCAAAACTTTGTATTTGCTTATTAAAAACTTGTGCATTTCAATAATTAAAATCCTTTGAACAACAACAACAACAACAACAACAACAAAATGACACTGATTCAACTGCATTTTACAGCCTGCAGAATACCTTGGGCTAGCTTGGTTGTGAAAGTATATCTTATTCTTGTTTTTGTTTTGTTTTTGTTTTGTTTTTTACAGCAGCCACCGCTGTAGAGATTGCATACAATACATTGTGTAAATGTTTGATTGTTTACACATTCAAATTTTAGAAACTCTATGATTGTCTTATAATGTTTTTCTAAATGCTAGCAAAATATGGTACTGCATTATTATTTAGCAGAGAAATAAAGACAACATTTACAGATTTTCATATCTCACCTCATATTTTATTAAAAACGATATATTGGGCACTGTTTCAGCAAAAATCAAAATTTCAGGAAATCCAAGAACAGAGCACAAATAGAATTTCCTCTCAGGCTAGTGTCAGTGTTAACCAGATAGTGGCTTATATTTAAAACCATGATCCAAACAATTTAGCATGACATTCCATAAAATCTCACAAAATTAAAATTGTGCACTTCTACCCCGCAGGATAAACTGGCTGGTGTTTTGGAGAATGGCTTTAAATCTGTCATTTTTCAGTCCCTCTCCGCTTATATCACATCTTCTTTCCTTCTTACTTGCTGTGCTCCCATTCATCACAGACACCACAGCTGTAACAACAGCACTATCCTTCACTCTTAAATCAGGGGCTGTCTCTGCCACTGTCATGGTCAGTCTTTGAAACAAGAAAAAGAAAACCCAGAACAGCAGTTGCAATAGCACAAGCATCATAAATGTTCCCCAGGACTCCCATCTCACAATCCATTTGTGCCACGTCTAGGTACAGATCCCCTCACACTGCTGACTAGCAAATCGTACAGGCACTGTAATTGTGGGGTAGGTGACAGTCACCCAGCAAACCTTCCAGATCAAGAGGGAGAGAGACTTAGAGCTCATGGCCTTCTGAATGTAAGTAAATTAGCAACATCCTTTCTAAAATAGTTCGTCCAAACAAGACCATTTGGGTAAAAATGGTTAGAAAAGGCTTTACTTATTTCAAGTCTAAGTTAATATGACATATCACAGTGGTTTTTGCAGAAAGAAATATATTCTTTCCAGGTCACCATTCCATCACTTATCATATGTGTCATTGGTGTCTGGAAGAATTAAGCAAAAGAAGACAAATGATGGAGCCCATCTCTCACTAATAACCTAAGTATTAATTTGCTTATGATTTCTTTCATTTATTCATCAAATATTGATTATCCGATAGTCTTAAACATAAGAGCATTTACCGAGAATTTGATAAATGAATGAAAAAATCCATAAGCATATGAATGAAAGATACAAAAACTGATGTAATTTTTTAGGCTTCTGGAAGCTTAAACTTTATTAGAGGAAATGAGACATTTTTATAAACAGTTTTAGGATAAGATAGAAGTATCCAAATGTATCCAAAATGTCTGGTAACAATCAAATGAGCAATGTTATTTATTTATATATGTAAAAAGATACAGATAGAGATATTTGTGATATATATATATATATATGATATATATTTATATATCTATATGTCATTTATCTGATATCTATATGGCATGTATCTATATGATATCTATATGGCATATATGTATATGATATCCCTATGATTTCTGTGTATATGGCATTGGCAATATATATTGTCAATGACTTTTACGATCTGTAATTGAACAAAGTTGTACTGTTTTGTTTTGTTTTTATTTATTACAATAAAGAAGAAAGAGTACCATGGAAAGCTGGAGTATCGTAGTAACAGGGTATTAGAGAGGACTTACAGGATTTGGCTGTGATAAGCGATTTGGGGGAGGTTTCAAGGAAGTGAGCTTTGCTCTAGATTGTAAGCTCTCAGAATATGAAGACAATTCTATCATTTGGCATTTTAATAGATCTTATCTGGAAGACAGGAGAAACGAAACAAGTCTATAGCTATAATAAGTAAAGACAGCACGTCACACATATTAGCCAGAATAGAGAGATTGTTTGATCATTTTGTGGTTTGGTAAATATTCTTTTTATTTTTATTTTTTTGACCTTCATAAATCATTAAGGAATGGCCATGTGTTTTTTTTTTAATTTTTTTAACGTTTTACTTATTTTTGAGACAGTGAGAGACAGAGCATGAACAGGGGAGGGGCAGAGAGAAAGGGAGACACAGAATCTGAAACAGGCTCTAGGCTCTGAGCTGTCAGCACAGAGCCCGACGCGGGGCTTGAACTCATGGACCGAGAGATCCTGCCCTGAGCCGAAGTCAGCCGCTTAACCAAGTGAGCCACCCAGGCGCCCCTGGACGTGGTTTTAGTTCTGATACATCTTGTTCATGGAAAGACTCTGCCCAATGGGGTTCTATGAAATTGTTTAGGTTCCCTAGGAGAATACCCTGGCTTAGCGGTAGTGACTAGCTAACACCTAGCGATACCTAACCAACAATACCAGAACAGTTCTTGGCTGTCAGAAATTGCTTTTCCCTTTTTTCAAAATGTATCGATGTCCTGGCAACTTAAGGGCTATTCATAGAAATAGAAAAACTAAGTAAAACGAACAAATGGTGCATGAAGAAAAGCAGAAACGAACAAAAAGAAAAGAATTCCTACTATGTGACTACACACATATAAAGTTAAGAAACAGACACATCAAATACAGGGTGTTAAAAGTCAGGCAAGTGATTACTTTTGGGGAAAAATTGTGACCGGGGAAGAGAACAGGGGTGACTTCTTGTGTGCTGATAATGGCTCAGGTTTTGAGCTGAGTCCTAGGTAGGCAGGTATATTTGTTTTGTGACCATGGTTCTGTCTCTTTTCTGTATATATACTAACCTTCAAGGTAAGTTCATTAACAAAAATTAGAACTAAAAATTAAAAAAATAAGCTCAAATGAATGTGACAACTCACGAGGTGAAGCTAAACATTTAAGATGCTGATGTGCATGAAATTAATTTAATTTTCGGTCCAGTTGGGTAATCAGGAGATATAGCCAGGACCCACTATCAAAGGGAACAATTAGAAGCCCCCCATCTCTGTGCACACAGATGTTTGAACTGAAAAGATCACATGATCCATTGTGTTGTCCGTTATGCTACTCATTAAAGGGGGCTCTGTCTCTTGAGGGATAGGAAGAAAACAGCACAAAAGGAGAATGGGGATGACACATGCTTTCTACTTTGGAATGAGGTGAGACCTCAAAGCATGTGACTGACCACATCTTCCAAGTCATGTGTCTGGGGAGATGGATTGGTGAAAGACTAAAGCACACCTGTGACAGAAAGAACCAGCCACTCAAATCATGGGCGTGGTTGAGCTGACTATTCTATGACTGTTAAGTCAGAGATCTTTTTCCTCTTGGACAATCCACTGTCTGCCCCAAGAGTAGAATGATGGACCAATAAGTTAGTCACGACACCTATGGCCATAGAGCAAGATGTTGGGGATCCAGCAGAAGGTGGCAGTGAAAAAAATAAGAGGACATATACGAAATACAGGCATCAATGATGACAACTTAACAAAATAGAAAGGGAGAAAAATGTTTGCATTTTTCTTTCCTAAATTTACTGTATCCATCGGGGTTCCTCAGGGTCTGAGTGGCACTATGATAATTTTGGTTAAATGTGGACTTTGTATCCAGACAACTGAGTTCAAATAATTGCTACGTTCTAAGCTTCATAATCTGTAAATGAGTATAATGAGGAAAATATCAGGACATTTGTCAGAAACCTCTTATGAGAGTTAAAAATGTATATACCAGTAATTGTTTATCCCTTCTAGGATTTTTATAAATGTTATAAGTGTTAATACATATAAAACATGTAGAACTTGGCCTTGCAATTTCAGAACTATATGATAGTTACTATTATTTTACTGTTATCAAAATCATCATTTTAATGATCTTCTGAATTATCATTTTACTAACTCCAGTCTTGGTTTTATGTCATCAGTTTTTCCTTTGGACTGACACCAAAGTAATCATTTAGAAAGGAAATGTGGGTCACATGATATGCTAGTTTACAATTGTCCAGGGAACCTTAAGTGACTTCATCAAAATAAAAATGTGTTTATGTGTTTTATTAGGCTATTCATGATTTATCTTCTGAATATCTCTTCATATTCAGATCCTATCTCTTCCAACATGCATCTTCTAAGTTAGCCATAGTAAGTTCATTGCTGTCCCTGCACCCTCTTTGTTTCATCTTCCCTTTGTGCCCAAGACAATGCTGCACTCTGCCTGCAAAGATCTCCCTGAGCTTCTGAACCTTCACTCCTCAACAAAGATGCTCCCAGAGTATCACTCCTCAGGAAGCCTTCTTATTCCTTTGCTATTTTGGCATAAGTTCATATACCCCAGACTTATATGGCATCATTTGCATAAAATTTTGATGCAGCTCTTAAAATACAACACTGCATTGTCTTTTTCCTTTGTCTGTACATAATAGATGATTAAGGTATATTTAGAGATAAAGAATAAGAGGCCAGAAGAATATGGAATACAAAAATTACTATCTGATAACCTTGAAGAAGTCAAGTTTTCCAGAACTTCAAAATGTCTTTGAAATTCCCCAAATTCAGTGTGGAGGAAAAAAAAAGAGTACAATTATGTAATTATGGTATTTTTTTAATATCAATTCAGAGTTTTTTGGTCCTTTGGGAGAAAGAATATCATATATTGAATAACTTTGGGTGCCAGGAGCTCTTCATACATTTACAGACACATAAGCTTACAACAATTCCCTCCTATAATGTTATCTTTATTTACAAGTGAGAAAACTCAGGTTGACAAAATTAAACATGGGGCTGGAATCAAACATAAGGCTTCTGGAGGCCAAAGCTTTTGCTTATTTTGTGGCAACTGTCCCATCTCACAAGAATCCCTGAATATTGTGAAACATATGATAATATTTTCTCAGTTAATCCCAATGCAAACATTATTTAGATCAAATTAACTAAAGTTTATTGCCTTGCTTATTTGTTTTAGCATATTCTTCCAAGGAAAATGGAAGAATTTACCTGTATATAGTAGGAAAAATTAAATACTTTTACGTAGTTTTTAAAGTTTATTTATTTATTTTGAGAGAGAGAGAGAGCATTCACACACATGCGTATGAGCGGGGGAGAGGAAGAGAGAGGGAATCACAGAGAATCCCAAGAAGGCTCTGCATTATCAGCATAGAGCCCTATGCAGGGCTCAATCTCATGAACCATGAGATCATGACCTGAGCCAAAATCAAGAATTGGACACTCATCTGACTGAGCCACCGAGGCACTCTAAATGTATTTTTAAAAATTAGTGAGAATTTTAAAGAGTAAGAACATTTAATAAAATCAATGTTTTCTGAGCCAGAAATTCTCTAAACCAATTCTTTAATTTGCTACAAAGTGGTTATATAAGTGTGGGAAAGCCACCTAGCTCTCTGGGCTACAGTTTTCTTGTTATCAGAAGGATAAGAATAAATAAAAGATATCACAGGGTTTTGTAGCCGTTAGGGTCTATCTGCTCTGATTTATCACCCAATGTCTCCCACTTTGTAAATATTAAAATATTACATGATCATGTCCATTTTTGCAGAATTAAATTACCACTTACTCTCTACATTACGGCATTCTAAAATTCCTTTTGAATCCCCAACAGAGAAATAAAACATAATTTGTATGTAGCATTTTAATATGTGGTCATCTGGGACATATTTCCAAATGCTAAGATAAATGACTATCCAATTAGTTTTTTTCATATTTTGCATAAAAAGAAATGTGGTTTATAAAAAAAAAGTCTTCAAACACAAGTTGAATTTCATAACTGTAAAAGGGAATTTTATTTATGCATGCATCAGACAGACCAGAAGATGTATTTAATTTTCTGATTCCATATCAATTCCCTAAGTATAAGTTGGTATTTGTTGGAAAAAAAATTAAATACACAAAATAAAAATTTGAATGAAATAATTCACTTGCATTTCAAGTTGGTGAACTGTATTTTGTAACTTCACTCATAATTAAGACTTTAATAAACAAGATATCAAATCATGTACATTTAAAGAGAAATGGAAGCACTGATTCAAAAAATTTTGCACCTATTCAAAGTTTTAACTGAATATAAGTAACTAGATTGTGCTATACTCCAAATTAATTGTCCTTTTAAGTCTTATTAAAATATTATTACATTCTTTTGCCCTTTGAACATAACTTTCATACACAGGACAGATTTTGTCACTTTTTTTTGTTTGTCTGTTTTAAGTTTATTTGTTTATTTTGAGAGTTAAGGGAAGGAGCAGAGAGAGAGAGGAGGGAGAGAATGCCAAACAGACTCCATGTTCAGCTTGAAGCCCGACGCAGGACTCCATCCCATGCCCTGTGAGATCATGACCTGAGCCCAAGTCAAGAGTAGGTTGCCCAACCAACTGAGCCATCCAGGCACCCCTCCACTTTCTTATGAATAATGTTTTTATGATGTGACAGCAACAAACTCATGCATTTATTTGTGTTTATAAAAACAACTATGAAGTTTTGTTTCAAAGAGTAGGTGTGTGCAAATATGTACGCACATAAATATATACACACATATATGTATGTATATATGTATAACATTTATTTTCCATGTAGAAGGACCTGTTTCTTTGATCTATGTGACACTTGACGCCTCAGATACTTCTTTAAGCATATCTTATATCCGGTTGATATCAGAAACCTGCATCCATTTGTACATAAATGAATCTGCCATTCATTGTCTGAGGTTCTGTTTTATGGGATTTCAGACTATACAGTGAAATGAGGAGTGAAACGAACAGTAGGGTGAACCACAAATGAGATTATAGCTATGAGCAAGGTCTCGTGAGTCAATTGGGGTGGTTGCTTTCCTGCTTTCCACAATCACATCAGAGCCTTTTAAAGCTCTGTTGTCACATGAAAGTTAGAAAGATTTTACTTAGAAACAGAACTTTTAAAGGAGAGGAAGAAACCAGTAGAATACCTTCTGGAATTCTTTGTTTTACTGGAACAAGTCATTTTTAACCATTATATGTTAGCATTTACCTTAAAATCTCATCATGAGTATCAGATATGAGGACTGATGTGAACACATCCAGATTGTTTACATCTTTTGAAAGGAGAATAAAGCTTCCACTTGGGATATCATAAATTTCTTAATTTTCTTTCTTAATTAGCTTTATGACTACTTACTAGGGCATTTTTGCCAGGGAGGTTTTTGTTTTTGCTTTTGTTTTTGTGTTTTGTATAGTTGACATGCAATATTACATCAGTTTCAGGTGTACAACATAGTGATTCAGCAAGTTTATACATTATGCTATACTCACCATAAGCATAGCTACCATCTGTCACCATACAACGCTAAACAATATCATTGACCATATCCCTTATGCTGTGCCTTTTACTTTATCATAGAACTTTCTTATAAGTTCTCTCTGCCTCAATATCTGTATCTACAAAATAGGGAGACAAGTCATTACTGCAGTGGTGCGATACAAGGATGATATGAAAAAATCATGGAAATAACTAAAATGGTGGGCTCCTTAAAAACAATGAGAATAATGGAATCCTAAAAGATTCGTGATCAAGTGTCAGTTTTTCACCATTAGAAGCAAGAGGTTTAGGGATTACCATGATGAGTGGGTAAGTAGGAGTGACCGCTAAGAAGGTTGATCACAGAGAGGCATGGATATTGTTAATAAAAAGTATCCTTAGGTCAATAAAAATATTACTCCATGTATACAATAAAAATAAATTGAGAATGTATCTTTAAAAATCAATTGACTGAAAGGGAGGCCAGGTTCCCAGGTTCCCCATCTACTGGGAGTGTTGCCTGCTGACTGATCAATAAATTTATTCCTAGTCATGTTCCTCAGCTGAAGGTAGGTTTCTTGCCCAAAATAATAGCCTCTCCTTGGGGGCAGCCTGCATCAGGTTATTCTTATAGCACAAAATCCAAACCTCTTGTCTCAAATCTGGAACTTTTCCAAAAGGCTATCCCAGTTCACAGCTTTCCCAGGGGACTGGTTTAGGCTTTGGCTAAAGTGCTAATGCAGCTTAACTACTACCCAATTCTACTTCTTTTCCTTAAGTTTTTCTTGTCTTCTTGTTTTTTTTTTGTTTGTTTTTTTGTTTGTTGTTGTTGTTTTCCCTATAAACACTCTCTACTAAAATTCCTGCTTGCAATTTCCTGGGGAATCTGTCTCAAGATATCTACTACTGAGTGACTTAACATTTTACTGGAGAAGGTGGACAAACATTTCACCAAAATGTAAATTGGAAAAATACAGTGTATGGAGCTCTAGAACAGTAATCTGAGCATATCCCTAGAGGCCCAAAGAGTCCAGGGGAGCAAGTACATTACCTCCTCTGCCTGGGAATTGGGGAGGGAGGTCATTAAAAGCTTTCCACTTGGTATTGCTAATATAGCTCCTATTTACAAAATGGATGCCAGCATCTGGAGGTCTAAAAAGAGCCCTCTTCTGTGGGACTTCATACACGGAGACACACACCGACCAGTTGTTTTTTTAGGGGTAGATTTAAATAAACTTTTAGTCAAACCTAATTTCTCTGATACACATCATCAGTAAGACTGAAGACCCAACTGTCTCTGCCTTTAACGATTCTAGGTATTTAAAGCATTGGTATATTTAATCTGGGAATAGCGTGTTCTTAATCACTTGGTTTTGAAATGGGGAACCTTTCTTCCTCCATCACACATTTTGGACAGCAATTTGGATGGTAATTCTTTATTTTTTAGAGAAGGAATCCTAGACTCTAGATTTATGTTTTCATTATAATGCTAAACACACCTCTGCATTTACGCTTTTAAGTTATTATTACAGTGCTTCTTTCTCATAACTTAACTCGGTGGAAAAGATAAATGTGTGTGATTTTGGATGTGTCTTATTTGCATATCAGTCTTAAATTATGGATGGAAGGACAGCTAGAAAGCCCTGCAATACTCTTCCAAGATTTCAGAGGTATCATTTACTCTGACCCTAAGGTGCAGGACATATTCCTTTGAATCAATAACTGATGTGCAATAGAAACAAAGAAACTGGATTTGAGGAGGTCAAAGAGCTTTGTGGGAGTGAATAATACAGATGTGTATTGCCCAATAATAAAACCACTAGCCACATGGTGACTTAATTTAAAACAAGTAAAATTAACTACATTTAAACATTCACTTCCACCTCACAAATGTTTAATGGCCACACATGGCTCATGGCTACTGTATTGGAAAGTGCATTTTCATCATCACAGAATATTCTAGTGAACAACTTGAAACAGACTTAGCTTTTGAGATTAATATATAATTTAAGGTGGAGAGGTAGTAAGCTATGTACTATCTTCAATTAATTAATGAAAAATGGAAGGGATAATTACTTTCTTTTCAGGAGAGAGTTAGTCTTCTCTAGGACAAAAATGTTTGGAAAGAAGATGTGTTCCATGGAAGCCCTGAGTTTGAGAGCTTAAGGCAATCAATCTTGGTAGACAACTGAGACGGCAAGTCAAACCCTGAAGTCACAGGTCTGCCACATTAAACAGCAACAAATGCAAACACATCACACATTGACATTTTTTACATGCACACACACACACACACACACACACACACACACACAGAGTTTAGATTTTTTCTATGTTGGTATAAAAAGAATTCAATAACAATGAAAGATGAGGCTTAAATATCTATTTTAGTGAATAAATAATGTTCCATTCGGGCTATTAAAAGGCATGCATTTCATGAGATTATTTGGATGTGATGATCAGTTAGAAAAAGTACAGTTTATCAGAGTCACTTGGAATTGTATCTTTAATGTGATATAGCTCTAATAACCAATTCAATTTGGAACATAACTTTTCTTTCTAAAAAACTATTTAATTAATACTAATAAGTTCATGATATTTATGGTTCATTTATTATAAGGATGTATTGTCAACATTTATCTGAAAAAGTAACATCTGTTTACTTAGTGAATTAATCTTTGGGGGAAGAATTGATTTAAGTATTTTCAGATAACACATTTTTATTTTAAGTGTATGACATCATTTTGTTCAGAATATAGCAATTACAGAAAGCCTGAACATTGTTTTAACCTATTGGGCATTTATTGAAAAATTACCTTAGAAATTATCTTTTGTGTCCCTCTCACAAACAAACAAGCAGCCAAAGAGATTATGTGTGAGTGAAAAACATGAGATGGAAAAATAATCTTTGCTAAATATGTTTTGGGTTAGAAGCCTCTTTTACAATGGAGTCCCTTGTCCAGAAAAAGCCATAAAATGAAGAAGCAAACCTTCAGTGACTACTTCCACAGTCCATCTGATAATAGATTATTTCAGTCTATCTGATAATAGATTGTGATTCTGACATCAAAAACTGATCCAAAATGGACTCTCATCCGAGGTGGAGTCCCTCTTCCAAGAACTTTAAAATCTAGAAGTAGAGGGACAGAAAAGTTGTCAGAGTCAAAGCACATAAATGTCTATTGCCTTGTTGCTAAATAGTATCCTGATGCTAAAATCTTAGCATAAACCTAGTTTCTTCTTTCAGGAGCGTACTTGTTCAACGGTTTCTGTAATTTCCAGGAAATGCCTGAGATTATATATAGACACATAGATATGTCTGTCTATCTACTATCTGTCATCTGTCATCTGTCATCTACCTATCTATGATATACATTATTATATTCTTGAGCGAGTTAATCTTGGTTTCAGTTACTAATTCCAAATGAAACCTAATTAACAAGAACCTCAGAAAAATAAACTGGTTGTTCAGCAATAGAAGGAAATAAAAGTTGTTTGCAAATTTTTAATTAAACTTTTAGTTTCTAATGATATTTCTGCTGCCTTCTAGATGTATAATGTGATTTTATTTATTTTTTAATTAATTCCAAACTTTAAACAGATTTGTGAACATGAGCAATTTCTACAAGCATGGGTAGTTCTGAAAAGTTTAATGTGCTATCAGTTTATAAATAATTCAGACAGCAACAGGCTATTCTTATTACAGTGTCTGATAACAATGGGAGTTTAATAAATATTTTTAATGAATATATTGACTATACTTCTATTTCCAGGGTCTGCTATCATATGTGGTTTGCCTTATCCACTTTTTGTGCTTTTTTGCATTTTCTAGAAAAAGGCTGAAAAACCCCTGCTGAGTTTTCTTTTTAGATCTTTAAGAATCACAATGTCTTTGAAATCACATTATTAGTCTAGTATTAGCAAACTCTGAGCCTCTCTGCACCAACAGGTTTTGTAAATAAGTGAATCAGATCTGGTAGAAACGAATGGAAGAGAACTTGTCCTGTGTGATAGGGCAACCACCGCTCAGCTTCAAATTGTCTCCTATAGTAATGCAATCTCTCTGTGTTGACATTACTGAATTTAATGTTTTATTATTATTATTATTATTATTATTATTATTATTACTCTTTTTACATGACATACTATCAAACTTATTCACTCTTGAAACATTTTCATTTGGGTGGCTTCCAGTATTCAACAACCAAAGAGTAAACCAAAGAGACTTTCAAAATAGTAAACTAGTTTCATGGTCTCTTATCTATAATACTTATGTGATAAATATTATTTCACAGAAGTATTTTATGTAGAGTAATGATTCTATTTATTACTATTGGGTGATTCCACTGAGTGCTACTGATTATTTCAAATTTTGTTCTAGGGGATGTATACCCCTCCTAATGACATGTGTTATTTTGTTTAGATCAAAGTTCACTTAACTTCTACTCTCTTCCCCTGTTCCCACTGCTTGTCCTGATAGAATCATTAACTACTCACGAACTGATTGACACCAGCTTTATTATAGAAGAAGTTTCTTCCATAATTATGGAAATTAAAAAGGAAAGGGCATAGAGATACTTGGGTAAATTGGGGAAGCAAAATATAATTACATGTTTAAATGTTTCATTAGTAATTTCACTTGCAGTCAACAAAATTAGGACACATTAAGTACCTACATATTTTAGATGACTTTCAAGTGGAAAGACTAGTCCAAAAGAAATCAATGTTTGTAATTTTTGAGGTACTTTAATAGTACCAATGGAGAAAGTATTCCTTTATGACACTTCTTTTAATGTTTATTTATTTTTTGAGAGAGAGAGAGAGAGAGAGAGAGAGAGAGTGTAAGTAGGGAAAGGGACAGAGAGAGAGAGAGAGAGAGAGACAGACAGACAGAATTTGAAACAGGTTCAATGATCTGAGCCATCAACACAGAGCCTTAAGCAAGGCTTGAACCCATGAACCACAAGATCATGACCTGAGCCAATGTTGGACGCTTAACTGACTGAGCCCCCCAGTTGCCCCTCCTATATGACATTTCTATAAATAACCCAAGATAACTCAATTACTTCCAGTACATGTACTGTTATTTTCATGTGCTAATATGCTGTGATCATTGTGATTAAAACATATAAAGGATAGAAAGAAGGGTTGAGTTATGTAAAATATACACATTTAATTTATAATTAAGAATGTAATACCATGAAACTGAAAAATGACTTTTGCTGTTGGAGCAACGTTTAATGCTAAATACCAGTGCATTATATATTGTTTTTCATTTCCTTTAATTGAATTTTTAAGTTTTTTTTCAAGTTTAATAATTTTGAGAGAGAGACAAAGAGGTGAGTGAGGGAGGGGCAGAGAGGGAGAGGAAGAGAGAGAGAATCCCAAGTAGGCTCCACACTGTCAGCACAGAGCCCAATGCAGGGCTTGAACCCAGGAACTGTGAGAGCCAAATGCTTAGCTGACTGAGCCACCCAGGCACATTATACAGAGAACAAACTAAGGGTGGATGGGAGGTGGGAAAGAGGGAAAATGGGTGATGGACATTGAGGAGGGCACTTGTTGGGATGAGCACTGGGTGTTTTATGTAAGCTAATTTGACAACAAATTATATTCATAAAAATTAATAATAAAAAATAAAATTTGTGGAAATGTTAATTATAACTTCATAAGTGAATTGTACTAATCTTTATATGTTTTTCAAAATTCCTTGAACCATCTGATATTGTCTTTAAGATTGTATTTATGAAGGCCAAAACAAATTATTAATCAGCTGAAAATATTCAACTATATGTAAGTTTGTATGATATAAAATAACTCATTGCATTGACCTATTTCACTGAATTAAGTTGATTAACAACCACAATCTTCTTATAGGTATTTAATTAGATCTAAGGCAGGCTGTAGCCAATATGAAAATTAAGCAAAAAGCATTTCCTTTTCTTTCTTCCCTCTCTTTTTGTGGCACAGGAACATGTTTCGATTCCCATCTCACTTCTAAAATTGGTGTTCTTAAGTTCATTTTGCATTGCTTTCTTTTGTTCAGTAGAACACATACACCACAGTAGGTCAGATATGTAGTACAATATATATGCAATATACTAAACTGTTTGAGTGTATGAGTCTACATTTCAGGCTTTAAATATGCTCTCTCCTGTTTTAAGGATTTCATCTCTACATTTCCATGTTAACAAACCACATCACACCAAAGCAGACTGCAGCTGGGACCGTCAGAGCCATCCTTAGCTGTCAGTTACAAACTCACTGACCAGATACTCTTTATTCAACAGCTAGGATTTATAGTAAGTTTTGTGATTTTTGTGTTACATTATTATAAATTCAGCAGCGTTTTCAGAACCAGGTTCAAAAACAGGAAGCATGTCTGACCCCATTTAACAATGTTTCTGACACTGAAATGTGATGAACTGACAGCCCAGGAAGGAGAACTATATTTTGGCGTTGGAGGAGAACAACACTTGGGGAAAAGGCACTCTAGTTGCATTTAACATCCTTTATTTTCTTTTAACTTTGAACATTTTGAATGGTACATAATCTCATGAGAGGAAAGTTACCAAAATTCTCAGCAAATTTTGGATTTATTTCAAACTGTAGAGACTAGTATAAAGAAATGCAGACAGAGGAAACTCTAATTATTCCAGAATTATATTCGCAGTGCTTTATTCGATGCACTTTAAAATAGCAGACAGACATCTGATTGAGAGGAAAATAAATTTTGCCTTGTAAACTTCAGCATTTGATGTCCAGTGAAAAGACAAAGTAGGTTAACAGCTCGGGCTTCTCCGAATGACTAATGACAATGTCAGATCTATTTTAGAAGGAGTTATCATTGTTGCTAAAGTATCTTCAGGCTCATGAGCCCTTTTATTGAAAATATACAAAGAGAAGCAATGATCAAGGTCACCATTCACTGTGAACACTAGACAAGCTAATGACATGGACTATTGGAAATTTCAAACATTTTATCAAGCAGGAAAAATTGAATTACTGAGAACAAGAATACCGTGAAGCATCAAAGACCAAGAATAATTTTAAAATGCTCGACTAGCATATTTTGGACATCCAAGTTCTTCACTCTTTTGGCCAGGCAGACATGTGAGAGTGGGGAGTTAATCACAAATATGCTGTGCACTTTTTGCTTTTAGGACTAGTTAGTGTTTGATATTGCTAAGTAACATTTTACTTGGTTAGACTCCTCAAATGTTTGATTTCCTACAAGTTACCTGCTATTTACATTATGTGTTCATTGGGCATTGAAGCCTCGACGTGTTGAAGATGATGATCTAACACACTGAAGAAGGGAACATACACATATAAGGGAAAGAACACAAATTATATTAACCAGCATAAGAACCAAATATGGTAGAAGAGAATCTTTGCAAAAAGCTGATGAATACTAAAAGGGAAGACATAGCCTCCTATTGTATTAGTCCTTTTAAGGTGTGGATACTTTTCATTTTTTTTTTTTCAACATTTTTATTTATTTTTGGGACAGAGAGAGACAGAGCATGAACGGGGGAGGGGCAGAGAGAGAGGGAGACACAGAATCGGAAACAGGCTCCAGGCTCTGAGCCATCAGCCCAGAGCCCGACGCGGGGCTTGAACTCACGGACCGCAAGATCGTGACCTG
This sequence comes from Felis catus, assembly GCF_018350175.1. NCBI lineage: Eukaryota > Metazoa > Chordata > Mammalia > Carnivora > Felidae > Felis > Felis catus. The sequence goes on from NC_058371.1 coordinate 178,243,993, forward strand.
GCTGAAGTCGGACGCTTAACCGACTGCGCCACCCAAGCGCCCCAGGGTGTGGATACTTTTCAAATTAACGAAATATTCCATATTATTCCACTTAAGGCCTATACTTATGAATAGTCTTAACTGTTTTACAGATTAACAATTTTGAGAAATTGTTTTAAAAAGCTTTACTGAAATTTAATTAGTTATTTTTACATAGATATTGTCTAAATAAGAAACCCATAAATATTAAAGAATAAACAGGAGTCCTTTCCATTTTCATATTATAAATTGTAATATTTTTATCTCACTTAATCACTTGGTATTTGTTTTGTTAGAGTTTTTTTTAATTTGTAGAATAAACAAATTATGACAGTTTATAGTTTTCTACTTCTTTAGCTTTATTGTGACTCAACTTTAGAATTTATTATTTTTTCTTTTTTTAGCATTCATTTTATTTTATTTTTCACCATGGTAAGTGTACTCTTTAATGTCCATACCCTATTTCCTGCATCCCTTCCCCGCCCATTTCCCCTCTGGTAACCATCAGATTTTTTTTTGATTTTTTTTTTAATTTTTTTTAATCTTTTTTTAAATTTATTTTTGAGACAGAAAGAGACAGAGCATGAATGGGGGAGGGTCAGAGAGAGGGAGACACAGAATCTGAAACAGGCTCCAGGCTCTGAGCTGTCAGCACAGAGCCCGACACGGGACTCGAACTCACAGACCGCGAGATCATGACCTGAGCTGAAGTCGGCCACTTAACCGACTGAGCCACCCAGGCGCTCCCAGATTTTTTTTAAGTTAGGAGTTGATTTATGGGGTTTGTCTCTTTCTTTGTTTTTTGTTTGTTTGTTTGTTTGTTTTGTTTTTGCTTGTTTTGTTTCTTAAATTCCATATATGAGATCATATGGTATTTGTCTATCTATGTTAATTCTCAGCTTTATAATTTCTTTATGGAGAAATATTGTACTCTGTCTTTTTATTTCTTTTCATCTTCCCCACTATTCCTTCAAAAACATTTTCTAATAATATCATCATATAGTGTGTATCTTCGTGAAGTGTAATGTGATATTTAGCTTACATTTGTACTGTTATGTTTTATTTAATTTATCTTAATATCTGTATTTCATACTCACCATTTTGGGTAAATTCACAATGCATATAGACTTGGACTTCATATTTCTTCAAAATTCCTAACTTTTTCCTCAGTATTTTAATCACCCCTTTAAAAAAATCATTTTGAAAAAAAATCTTTCAGAAAGGTACTTCTAGGTTAAAACTGTGAAAAGTGGGACATGTGGTGGCTCAATCTATTAAACATTTGAGTTTAGCTCAGGTCATGATATCACAGTCATGATTTTACAGTTGTGAGATGGAGTCAGTCCCTGCACTGAGCCTGGAGCCTATATAAGATTCTCTCTCTTCCTCTGGCTCTCCCCAGCTCATGCTGTGAGACAAACAAACAAACAAAAAAAAACCCCAAAACTGTAAAAGAAAAAACTGAAGTCTCGTATTTGTAGATGGATGGATTTGACCCAGTAATGCACATAAACAATTAACGTATATACATAGCTGAAAATTTACACTACTGTTATTTCTATTTCTTTAGGATATAGCAAAAAAGTTAGAAGTTCTTCAATCTTATGTTCTAGTGTTTTGATGTCATATGTTCCTGAGATTTTACTCTTATTAAAAGTGTACATGTATCAAGTATGAATTCTATAATATAAATTATTGTAATTGACAAATAAGGTAAATAATCATATGATTCTAACAGTGTCGTCATTAATTTCTCTGTAACAAAGTGACTTGAGTTTCTCTTGGTTAGACTAAGCTAGGATATGCCATGCTAACAAACAAATAATGTTTAGCAAATCAAGTGATTATTGATTTCTCTTATAAATTCTTCTCTGGAGCCAGTCAATTCTCCAGAGAAATTCCTCCAAGCAGAGACACTGCGATCCAAGATAAGCAACTCTATCATTTTCTCCTTGGATATCCTGAACAGTATCCTGGTCAGGAAAAAACAAAAACCTGTTAATTGAGCTTTTTACTGACTCGCCACAGAGGAATCTACATTTCTGCTCATTTTATTGGTCAGTATCTGCCATAATTTCATACAATTGTAAGTAGGGCTTAAAATATAGATGCTTTGCTCCTTCATTTATTCTGAAAAACTGCCTTTTAATTAGAATGTGGAGTCTAATAACATTAATGTAACTATATAAATCACTAGATTTAGAGTTACCAGTTTAGTTTTTTTTTTCTTCCCTTTTTTGAATTATTTGAATATTTTGGGAAAGTGCAGTTCTATTTATTGGTGATTTAGCCATACCTCTTTAAGTTACTTTTCCTTGGTAATCTAGGAATTTCAATGTATACCTTCAACTTCTTTCAGTCTTAAATATAAGCAAATTTTAAATAATCTAATCCAATTTAGTGTCCCCATCTCCACCTCATTTTATGCATTATGCCTTACATTCAATGTAAATACACTTAACAAAATTTTTTTTTGTTTTATATCATTATAGGTATTACAAGGGAGTTCAGAGAAAAAAAAAATATATATATATATTTCTTTAATTTAGCAAACATTTTCCAGACTGGATACTATTTATTCCTTCATTAATATCAATGTTTCCCATTGGTGTCATTTCCTTTCAACCTAAAATATCCACCCTTAGTATTTCTAGAATTGCATGTCTCTTGGCCACAAATTGTCTTATTTTTGTTGACTTGAAAAGGCATTTATTTGTTTTCATTCTTGAAGGACATTTTTTTTTGCCAGATATAAAATTCTGAATTTATAGTTTTATTTCTTTCAGTGCTTTCTAGATGTTGCTTAGTTTCTGGTCTGTATTGTTATTGATGAGAAATCAGTGGTCATTAGAATAATGGTCATTTTTCTCTGGATAATTTCAAGACATTTATTTGTCTTTGGTTTCCGGTATTTTGTGGGCATGGTTTTCTTCACATTTATCTTTCTTTTGTTTTTTGAAAACTTTATTTAATTTTGAGAGAGAGCAAGAGAGCACATGCACACAAGCTCAGGAGGGTCTGAAAGAGAGGGAGACTGAGAATCCCATGCAGGCTCTGTGCTTTCAGCCTGACTTGAGCCATCCTGGGCTCAAGAGTCAGACACTCAACCGACTGAGCCACCCTGACACCCCCACATTTATCTTTCTTGAAGTCTGCTGAGCTAATTGAATCTTTAGATTTATGCCTCTCACAAAATTGTAAAAATTTGGGGTCATCAGTTCTGACATTCTCTCCCATTTCTCTCTACACAACTCTAATTACACACACTTGGACTTTTTAATATTGTCCCACAGATTTCTGGGTCTTTTTTTTTTTTTTTACATTTTTTTTCAGTAATCTCTTTTCACATTCGATAATTTCTATTGAACTATTTCAAGTTTGCTGATTCTTTTTATGAGCATGGTTCTGCTATTAAGCTGTCTAATAATGTTTATGAGGTGCCTGGGTGGCTCTGTTGGTTAAGTGTCCAACTCGCGATTTCCGCTAAGGCCATGACCTTACACTTTTGTGAGTTTGAGCCCCACATTGGGCTCTGCACTGACTCTTCAGAGTCTGCTTGGGATTCTCTCTCTCTCTCTCTCTCTCTCTCTCTCTCTCTCTCTGCCCTTCCCTGCTTGAGCTTGCTCTCTCAAAATAAATAAGCTTCAAAAAGTAATTTTAAGCTGTCTACTAATGTTTAAGTTTCAGATATTATGTTATGCCGTGCTAGAATTTCCATCTTGTTTATTTTTTTAATGTGATTTCGGTGCTGATTTTTTCTATCTTCTTGTTCCACACAAGCAAGTTTCCTCTATCGCATCATGGATAATTATTATACCTATTTTTTCTCTGATAATTCTAAAATATCAGGACTGATTTCCATTGATTTTCTTTTCTTTTTTTTTAATTTTTTTTGACGTTTATTTATTTTTTAGACAGAGAGAGACAGAGCATGAACAGGGGAGGGGCAGAGAGAGAGGGAGACACAGAATCTGAAACAGGCTCCAGGCTCTGAGCTGTCAGCACAGAGCCCGACGCGGGGCTCGAACACACGGACTGTGAGATCATGACCTGAGCTGAAGTCGGACGCTTAACCGACCAAGCCACCCAGGCGCCCCTGATTTTATTTTCTTTTAAGAGCAGGCTGCATTTTCCTGTTTCTTTTTATGTGAAGCAATCTTGGATTTTATCCTATATGTTAAGTAAACTTTAAGTTGTACTCAGTTTCTGCCATAAGTGTTAGTATTATTGCTTTTAATGGCAATTAACTTGGTTGTACACAAACTAAAATTTACGTGTCTTTTATAGGAAATCAAATCTCAAGTTTAGTTCTTTCCTTTCCTTTCCTTTCCTTTCCTTTCCTCTCTCCCTTTTTTCTTTCTCCTTACTCGGATGTTTATAGTCTGCCCATGCATGATGGCACTGGGGCCAGGCAGAGATTTGCACATATTTGTACATAGAAACTTGGATTCTCTTCCTGACTTTCTGTTTTCTACTATTCTCATCTACTATTTTCACTTCATTCTATCATTTAGTGGCTGTAGGTGCCCCCATCTCTGCCCTCTTGCCCTTCAAACACAGAAGACTGTGAGTCGTGAAAGTTTTGGCCAGCCAACATGTGGATAACTACAGCATGCCCACAGGCATAGCAAATAAAAAAGGGAGGAAGTGGTGGTGGGGATGGTCGAGTATATCACATGCTAGTCTCTTCATCCAAGTTTCCACTTAATTCTAGAATCTGTCTACTTTATTCACATTCCAGATCTCTAGGCAGTCTGTTGTACATTGTACAGAGTTTACAGCTCTAATCTGCAACAGTGTTGGCCTGTTAGAAACGTAGACATTTATACTGGAAGTGGAAACCAGAGTAGCCTTGCTATTGGTACATAGAAAGGAAAAAAAAAAAAAACAAATAAAATAAGAGCTTGAATACTGGCGTATAATGGTGACACTGTCTTCCAAACTTGGTTCAGGGTACCCCAAACAATTCTGGTAGAAGTATTATAGTAGAAGTTCTTGTTTAAGATAAATTGCATAATAGGATAGTTTAAGATAAATTGCATAATAGAATAGTTTTTTCCACTTAACTAACATTTGGCGAAGTGCACAGAAATAGATATTAAATAAACCCTTGTTACATTAGCACTCTATAAAGACTGAATAAAACATAATAACTTTTATGTAAAAAATGACAGATATTTCTGGAATTTTCTAACTGAATTCACTAAGTATAAGTATCTAAAATATTAGATCAATATCACATTTTAATATGGCAATTAATGTACTAAAATGTGAGATAATTTTAATATATAATTTCTTGAGAGCTCATTTTGATGTCTTTAGCTACAGATTTAGCACTGAAAGAATAGGAATAGGTTCCTTCTGGTAGTAAGCCAGAAGCTTAAAGGAAGCCTGCTACCTTCTTATAATAAAATAGTAAGAATGGTTTACTGAGGACACACTAATTTTCAGACACAAGGAATTTTATTTAGTTAAGTGTATTGATGGAATGGACAACCACAATTCTATTTTGTTTGTCATATATAAATATATGTATATAATTTGTTTTATGAAAATTAATTTTTTCATGAAGTAACATCCCATGAGATAATATACAATGGGTAATAAATTGTTATTAAAAATGAAATAAATATGGTATAATGATTACTTTCAAATGGCCTTCCTTTGCCTCATCTGACTGCATGTACTAACAACTGAATAGCTTTAATCTTAAATCCAATTCACTAAAAACAACTAAAACAAATCAAACTAGTAGGCAAAGTACAGTGACATGTTACCAATACAAAATTATTGAATTTAAGCTCAGTTTTTGAATATTTTTTAAAGTTTTTTTTTTAACGTTTATTTATTTTTGGGACAGAGAGAGACAGAGCATGAACGGGGAAGGGGCAGAGAGAGAGGGAGACACAGAACCGGAAGCAGGCTCCAGGCTCTGAGCCATCAGCCCAGAGCCTGACGCGGGGCTCAAACTCACGGACCGCGAGATCGTGACCTGAGCTGAAGTCGGATGCTTAACTGACTGAGCCACCCAGGCGCCCCTCAGTTTTTGAATATTATAAACATAATCATGTGGCAAAGAACATTTCATTATAGAGATCAAATTTGCATTTTAAAAATTAATCTAAATTTTATTTTTTAAGCACATTTTAATTTTTCCCCCAACATTTCTCAAGGCCGTGTATATTGATTAACTGCTTTGAAGTATAATTTTATTGTAGCTATAAACTATTCACAAAAGAGAGTTTTATAGTTAAGAGTCGTGAACCTATGAACTAAGTAGTCATAAAGAAATACCTTTACCTCTGTGGTTTTACATCCACCAATACATTATATTTCTAAAAGTAGCTTAATAAATCTTACAGTCTTTATCTCTACTACTTGGTCTCAATTTATATATTTCAGTTTATAGGATATGAAGTAAGTCAGTCATCCTAAGAAATTTGTGAGACCCACCAAAGACAACTAGAACACTATGTAACTAATACTCACACATATATACAGACACACACATGGTGGTAGAAAAATTCTAAGATGGTTCTCAATGATCCCCATCTTGTATTCCAAAAAAAAGAGCAATGACAGTCCAGATCATACCAGATAATTGCTTCTAATGTTCATATCCTAAAAGCCTTCACAACCATTTGGAACTAAAATTTATGGCTCCTTTTTATCTATTCTTCATCATTGTGGTTGTGTGTCCTAATTCCCAGGACCTCCTATATTATATTTTTGACAAATGGGACCCTGCATATATGATTAAGTTAAGGACTTTGAGATAGGGAGATTATCTTAGATTATCTGAGTAGACCCAAGGTAATCACAAAAGTCTTTATAAGATGAAGGCAGGGAAGGTCAAAGTAATAAGTAGAGGGCATAACGATGGGAGTAAGAAGTTGGGAGTGATATGAAGTAGGGGCCACAAGTTAAGAAATGCAGACAGTCTCTACAAGCTGGAAAAGGCAAGGGGATAATGTTTTCTTGAAACCTTTAGATGTAATGCAGACTTGTAACACCTTGACTGTAGACTTTTGTCAACAACATGGCTGAATCTTACAATTAAGATTAAGCAAATTAAGCAAAAGATTATGCAAAACAACGTTTTCTAATCCTCAATTGGAAGAGTTGAAGGAGAAATCAGTTAAACCAGATCGTCTGTTTTCGCTTAGCCTTATGTGGCAAGGCCATGCCACAGCTACAGGTTAGCCTATGTTCCATGATACTTGGTTCAGGTGCTCTGTTCTGCTGTCATCAACTGTGAAGTTAGAGAGTGGAGAAAGGACACAGTGCGCTCATGGAAGAACCGTGGATAGGAAAATTTATCTTAAAAAGGACCTGCAGGATGTCTGATTGGAAATGGTTTTATGATGTTTCACTACAAGACCTTATATAATCACAGTATATGAAGGCAATCTAATTTAATGATCTGAGCTGTTTGAAAGGAACTTTTTAAAGCTTCTGCAACCCTAATTAAGGTGATTTGGAAGCAATAACTTTAATGTTGATCATTAAGCATGACACTAGATGGTAAACAAGAGATGCTGAGAAGCCCAGAAGTCCCTGCTGTTATTTCAAAACCAATATATTTGAAATAAAGTCATTGGGACTGAGATTCTTCTGACAGAACAAACTGATCTGGGAGGTAGGTAATATTGCCTGTCAGAATAAATTGTCGTGTTTCCTCTGGTGTACCTTAATTATTAATTAGGGCTCAACATTTAATGTCCGTGCTATGTTTTCCTAGATCTCTGTAATCATGACACACAAAGTTTACTAAAGTAAAATACAATTAATTCAAGAAATGGAGAAAGAGATTAATATCAAATAGCATCATTAAACCCATTGCTCATAAAATCACTGAATTATGTCTTATTTACAAAAAAATGGCAGTTTTAATTAGTTCAACGACAATTATTGTGGTTTAAGATGACAAACTCAAAGCTTATTATTTTTAACAAATGGAGTACAAATATAATTATTTTCATACTGTTTTACTTAAAGAATAGATTATTGAAAACTTTAAAATGACTAGAAAGCATAGTGGCTATTGTTTACTTCCAATATACTTCTTATGAAAAAAATCTAGGAGGAGGTTAATAGGTTCTTTTTTTTGGTTTTTTATTTTTATAATATTTAAAAAGCAAAATCCATATTTTGGTATGTATTCTAGAAAGAATTGGCTTTAAAATTATGATTCTGGGTTGGAAATTATTATATAACTACCAAATTCAATAGTTTATTTTGGAGATCAATGTGACTATGTGAATCTTTTGGGAAATGAGTATTCTGTAGGAAAAATAGCCAAGTTGTGGAGCAGAAGTCCATAAAATTAATGGCTTCAGGATCTTTGTACACTATTTTAGCAATAGATCATACCTGTCTAGAGTACTATGTTTATTCATTCATCCATTTGTAATCCTAAATTTCATTAATTTATTCATTCAAAAAGAAATATTTTGAGCACTATTTAAACTGTGGCAAAATAACGGATATTGAACCAGCCTTCCACCATAAACGATTATATATCTGATCAAAACATAAGAGACAACAGGAGTGCTTGGGTGGCTCAGTCAGATGAGCGTCCGACTTCGGCTCAGGTCATGATCTACAGCTCGTGAGTTCTAGCCCCGCGTAGGGCTCTGTGCTGACAGCTCAGAACCTGGAGCCTGCTTGGGATTCTGTGTCTCCCTCTCTCTCTACCCTTCCCCTGCTCATGCTCTTTCTCTCTCTCTCTCAAAAATAAATAAACATTCAAAAAAATTTAAATTTAAAATATAAGAGACAACTATTTTCAAGTATTTTCTGGTATTCAGCAACATACCATGAAGAACTACAATCCTTGACAGAAGGGAAATACAAAATATGAGTTCTACATTTCCCCTGGCTTCCCGCCTTGAGTCCTACTCCAGAATGTGGCACATGAAAGTAGGGTGCAAGCAAAAGAAGGTAGTTTGAGTAGAGAAGGTAGAAATCAGAATTCTGTGTTGCTTATGCAGCTTGAATTTCTGGGGCCCCAAAGAAACATTGAAGCAGAAGAAAGGATGTAGAAGTCTACACGGCTTGTTGCAAGGCTGATCTGTGCCTATGCAAGGTGAATTTCCCTAAAACCCGGTGGAAGGTAGCCACAGTGGCACCTAATGCAGAAAAGATACTATACATTAGCAGAATTGAAGAGTGTTGGAATTCTGCCTCAACCAGGGTAAGCATACATCACTGGGGAATTCGGTCACTTAGTTCAGAACCCTGAACAAGAAGGACAAACAGTAAGGTCCGTAGCCTATAGTGTATAATATACTCTGAGTCTCAGGGAAAGTTGAGAATCTATCAGTTCTAAGAAATAATAAATCAAGTGTGAAAGGGCCAACATGATCTGCCATTAATTTAGCTATCTGCCAGAACAAAACTGTTAAATATCTCTTCAAGGTACACAAATGCATAGCATAAAACAAAAATTATGTCACATGAAGCAGAAAAATATGACATAAAAGTGAGGATTTTTAAAAGTTCAATTGATACAGACCCCACAATGACCTATGGGTGGGAATCAGTGGTTAAAGACTTTCAAATAGGTATTTTAAATATGTTGTAAACACTTAAGGAAAACATCGATATCATAAGTGGACAGAGAAGGAATTTCAGGAAAGAAAATGAAGCAAATATAAATAAATAAGAAAAAGACATAAATTGAAGAAGTAAGTGCGATATCTGAAAAGGAGTAATTATTTGAATAGGTTTTAATAGCAGAGTGCAGATTGAAGAAATAAGTCAATGAAGAATGGCCCGCACTAACACTGGGAAAACTGATAGATGAACATTGTCTAAATTGGTGAAAAACATCAATGCAGTTTTATGGAGCTTAATAAGATCCAAGAAGGACACAAACAAAACCACACATCACGGATAACCTTAGTAACAAACAATAAAGAGAAAGTTTAAAGGAGTCAGAAGGAAGAACGTCATATTACATGGAGAAGGACATAAAATGATGGCTGACCTCAGAAACAGAGGCCAATAGACAAAGAAATGGCATCTTTAAAGTGATAAAAGAAACAAACAAAAAATAAAACAAAAATCACTGTCAATTAAATTTTTTTTAATGTTTTATTTACTTTTGAGACAGAGAGAGACAGAACATGAGCAGGGGAGGGGCAGAGAAAGACGAGACACAGAATCTGAAGCAGGCTCCAGGCTCTGAGTTGTCAGCACAGAGCCCAATGCGGGGCTGGAACTCAGGAACCATGAGGTCATGACCTGAGCCGAAGTTGGAGGCTCAATTGACTGAGCCACCCAGGCGCCCCAATCACCGTCAATTTAGAAGTCAATATTCAGGAAGAACGTTATTTAAGAGCAGGAAAAAACAAGCACATTTTCTGATAATTCCGATAATTCAAAGTGGAATTTGTCTTCAGAAAATCTGCAAAACAAACAAACAAGCAAACTCCAAATGAAACCTTCAGCCTGAAGGAAATATTTTAATGTTCTTAAATTTACATGAAGTGAGCAATATTCATATTAAGCATACAATGATAATTTAAAGGTACATGTTACCCAGAAGTAATCTGTGTGACCATAGGGTAGAGGAGGTATGTATCACTACCAAGAATGGATTACAAAACAGTGCAGATGATATCTCTTGAGATCACCCTCTCCCTCTCCTTGTCCCTTCCTGGAGAGATCATCTGTCACACTTAGACAGTGTTTGGAAAGGCATAAGAGACAGAACCTTTTTACCAACAGAGATTACTGACCAATGAGAAACTGAGGTCTGCTAACAGTCCTATTAGGGAGCAGATTCTTCAGCCTATTTGAGCCTTGATATGATTTGCATCCTCATCTGACAGCTTGATTGAAACCTCATGGGATGAGCACTGGGTGTTGTATGGAAACCAATTTGACAATAAACTTCATATATTGAAAAAAATTTAAAAAAATAAAAATAAAATAAAATAAAATAAAATAAAATAAAATAAAATATAATCTTGCCAATTCTAATAGGGAAAAAAAAAACAAAGAAACCTCATGAAGGACCCTGAGCCACAATGGTTCAGTTATGCTCCTCCTGGATTCCTGACCTAAGAAATTCTGAGAAAGTTTGTTGCTTTTAAGGTGCTAAGTTTAAAGTAGTTGCTAAATTTAAAAATACATTTTACAACAGATAGACAATTTCCTTGAAAGTTACAGATTACCAAAGTCCACCCAACAAAAAATAAACTGCATAAATTTATATATACTAAACAATTAAAACATCAAAAGCAAAACTAAAAAATACTGTATTTTAAACTGTATGGCACTTCTGGACTGCCACTAAAGCAGTGTTAAAAGGAAACTTCATAGCCTTCCACACTTTTGTTGGAAAAGAGTAAAGGTCTTAAATCAATGACTAAGCCTTCCATCTTGAAAGAAAAAAAAATAAATCCTAAAATAAACAGAAGAAAGGAAACAATAACAAAACAGAAATCATCACATAGAAAATTCAAAAAAAATAATGAAACCAGAAGTTGTAACTTTCAGATCAATAAACCACATATATAAATTCCTACCTGACGGATCAAAGAAAAAAGGTACAAATTTTAAATATCAGGGAATATTTTAAATATCAGGAAATTTTAAATTGAGGGAATGTCACTAGAGATTCTAGACACATTTAAAGGAGTAATATATTATTATCGATAAATATTTTTATATGTTTATAAGTATTTCCCATCATTAAATAATTTAAAGATATAAGTAGGCACAGCATATGCTCATTACTGTGTATGTTGGTACTGAATTACTGATACTTCCTTAATAACTGATGGTGGCTAGTAATTTGCATTATTTTAGCCATTTTTTTATATGAAGAACAGTGTACTGATTCTTCATTTTTATTAGTCATTTATGTTAAAGAAAATTAAAAGAACATGACTTAATTCGATTAATAAACTGAAAACATTTTACTATTAATGAACTAATTAATCATGATAATTATAACAATAACAAAATGTTTATTTTTTCATATCAGTGGATCATAAGGCTAAGAAAATCTGGTTCATTTAGTGATTATATTATAGAGATTATTACCCTGCAGATATGATATATAGGAGCTCAATCAAGTTGTGCCGCATAAATAGATTTAAATCTTGCTCATAGTCTGAATTTTTATACAGAATATTTCTAATGTATTCAAAGACAAATATTTCTTTTGATGGTGCTTTAGAGTTTTAGAAAACAGTGTTAGATTTCAGCTAACAATATAGATGAAAATTCTGTGTACGTTAAGGTTATATGAGACCATTGTTATCATTTTTACAAGGATGACAGTGTAATTAGCTTTATGGAAATCACATTTGTATGAGAAACACATGCTTTCTTCTTTTAAGTATTCTTGAGTACTCCCAAGAAACTTTTATGGCCAAATATATGAACAGTACTTTCATTCCTATTCCTTGACATGGAATCATGTTTTCAAATATTGATATTCCAAAGCCTATGGAGTAACATACACTCCATATGGAATTTGAAGGATATACCTGGATACTTCCCTTTTATGGGTCAGCCAGTTTGATTCTCATAGGAAGAAACCAATGCTTCTTAGTAATCGTACCAAATACACGGTAATCTGTTGACTTTATTTCTTCATCTTTGTACTTTTTGGTGCCAAGACATAAATATCACTTACATCTTTCTATGGGTCACATACCTTCTTATCCAATCATTAGACATCTTTCTTTAGAGCATTACTGCTAACCGCAGAAGCATTTGGTATATAAATATGTTGTATTTCATGGTTGGGAAATACCATTCAATCTGAAACTGTGACAATATCAGTGTCCAAGACAATGATTCATGATTACTTGGTGTTATATGGCAAGAGAGATATTTCAGTCGTTTTAATGGCTATTTTGTTTTATTTTGGTAATAAAAAATATTATGAAGGGTAAGCTTAGCAGAAATTCAACATTGAGTGGTCTATATTAAAATAGATATAGATGAATATCTGCGATCATTCTTTTTTTTAATGTTTATTTACTTTTGAGAGAGAGAGAGAGAGAGAGCAGGAGCAGGTTAGGGGTAGAAAGAGGAAGACCCAGAATCGAAAGCAGGCTCCAGGCTCCAAGTGTCAGCCAAGAGCCCAATGTGGGGCTTGAAGTCACCAATTGCGAGACCGTGACCTAAGCCAAACTTGAGCGCTTAACCTACTGAGCCACCCAGGCACCCCTGTGATCATTTTCAATTAGCTATTAAAGGTCTATTAAATAAAAAACTATTGTATAATATTTTAAATGTTCACACTGCCATAAATCTTCGGGATAGACTTCTGCAGAGTTTCAGGCTTATGAGGCAGATTTAAGCAACTATTTTGGTCTCTATCACAAGATGTCTTTGGTTCTGCAGTAGAGATAGGTTACAGGGAAGCAAGAAGGAAAGAAAGAAAATCAGTTCCTCAGTTTTCTTAGTAGTCCACCAATAAAATATTGATTGATGTGTGCTAGGACAGTGGTCCTTAAAGTATGGTCCAAGGCTTTCTGAGAAATATGATAAACTTCAGTGGGCCTGCTAGATCAAGACTTTTTTCACAACACGAGCAGGATGGGATTCATCTTTTTCATTTTCGTTACCTCGCCAAGTGACCAGTAGTTTGCCAGAGGTTATATAACATGTGAGAGTCTAAGGGATTAAATGTAGAAGCAGAAACAAGAATGCAGTTATTTTCTGTTAAATCAGACCAAGGAGATACATGAATATTTAAAACAGTACCACTCTCCTCACCTAGTTTTTGTTTTGGTAAGAGCAATTATTTTCCCATAATACACAAAGCAAGAAATGGGTATATGGTCACTATTTATAAACTAATAAATGCATCTTTTTTAATTCGTAGTTGGACAGTCGAATACAGTAAATGTCAATCGATATAATCAAATAACTGAAATTTATTTGGGGGTCCTTAATAATTTTTAACAGTGTATAGTGATCTTGTGACAATGTTTGAGAACCAGTGGACTTAGGATTCTGGAAGCTATAACATTACCTTAAAAATGTTAACCTGTTAAGTGATTAGACTTTGTCTTATTTCCTGAGCTCCCTCGGCCTTTGAATACAATTTGCTCCCTAATTCCTATTGATTCTATTCCTAACTTCTAGACATAGTCCCAATGTAAATATCTAATTTTTACCGTTTCCACTCCCAGAGAATGTGTAGGTCAGATATTTTGTTTGGCACTCTCAAATTCAATTTCCAGCCTCCTCTATGGAAATATTGGAAGTCTAACTTCTCAAATTCTCACAATGGGGGGGGGGATTAATTTGTCTAACCAGATCCAGTTTTCTTTTATTACAGAAAGATGAGCTTTTGTAAGGTGATGAGTAGTCTTGGGGTTCTCACTGGTTTAATATGATAGTAAATGACCTGAGTTTCATTCATTTAAAGGATACTTGTCCTATATTCTCACACCTTACCTCTTCTTCACGCTAGTTGTAAATGAGGACAATCACCCTTGGCCGCCATGTCTTATAAGTAGCAGAACAATCTACTATGTTGACCAGAGACTCAAAACTCATCGGGGATTACTACATGTGATGGAAATAAACTTCCTTAGCAATTGCATTTCTGGGTTGTACTGTTTCAGCAGCTCTATCTGTGTCCTGTTATAATAAATGTGCTTAAGGAATAAAGATACTTCAAATAGTTACTTAAAGTAGGTCTCAATATATAAGTAGAAGTTGTACCGAAACTGTGCAAACATGCTGAAACCGAGAGGACTCTTCAAGATTATGTTAATGCAAAAAAGGAAAGTGAATGGAGCCAAGTCCAGTATTCAAAGAATGTACCAAATGGTGTATTAGCAGATTCAGTTGGAATGGAACTCTTATTCAGGATTAAGTCTGAACTATAAAAAGAAAGCAGGAGATGTGTATGGAGCACATGGCCCCTTTTCTCAAAAAAGTTCTCTGACAACCTGACTCCTTAGCTGTTTTATTCTGCCTATTGTCTTCTATATCACTCACCAATGTATGTGTAGTATATTTTTATGGTCTCTCCATCACTAGAATAGAAACTCCATGAGGGCAGACAATTAAAGTCTATGGCTGGCTGATAATACCTAGTGATCAACATAGTGTCATATAAAGACGCTCAATGAATATTTTATTGCACGAATAAATATCTTAATTTCCCGCAGCACAGTATGCCTTTCTTGTTGTTTCCTTGCCACACTTCTATTTGTCATTTTAGCACGCGTGTGATAGTGTGATTGTTTTAACAAGTCATATCACACTCAGTATATCAGAAAGCTCCAAGGGGCATGAACCCCTCCTGTTGTGCTCAACATTATACGTATGCCCAGCACCTTACACAATAACTGGTATATATGAGAGGCTCAATACAGATTTGTTGAATGAATGGAAGGACTCTTATGACTATCTGAGGTGGGAATAAGTAGGTGATTTCTTTTCCAAAGGGTCTGAAAGAATGTGACTTGGTGGATATTAGGTCTAAAGACATCTCTTTAATACAAAAACTCAGAAGTAGGGAGAAGCTAAAAAAACATTTTTTTGTTTTTTACTAAATTTTCCCTTTTAAAATATGAGTTGCTCAGTAGATCAATTATACACTGACTTTGGTGTAAACTAAGCAGTAGTCAGTTGTCTATTGTGAAGTGTTTTCAGTGACAGATTTTTTTTTTTTTGAGAGAGAGGGAGAGAGAACATGAGTGGTAGATGGAGGCAGAGGGAGAGACAGAAAAAGGAGAGAGCATATCTCAAGCAGGCTCCATGCTGAGGCTCAATTCCATTAGACTGGGATCATAACCTAAGCTGAAATCAAGAGGCAGACACTCAGCTGACTGAGCCACCCAGTCACCCCATTAGTGACATTTAAAAAAAATTAATGTTTATTTATTCTTGAGACAGAGAGAGACAGAACATGAATGGGGGAGGGTCAGAGAGAGAGGGAGACACAGAATCTGAAACAGGCTCCAGGCTCTGAGCAGTCAGCACAGAGCCCGACGCGGGGCTTGAACTCACAGACCGTGAGATCATGACCTGAGCCGAAGTCGGCCGCTTAACCGACTGAGCCACCCAGGCGCCCCAACAGATTTTTGACCGCAAAGTTTGATGCAATCATTAGCTGAACTATAATGAGAAAACTGCAAAATCCTTGAAAAACAGTTAGTTTGTTGTTAGATTTAAAATTCCTTATATAGTTTCTTGAGTTTCTAAGAATAACAGACACTTCCATTTCAATTGCCTCAGATAAAAATGGGAGGGAAAAGGACGTGTTGACAGAAAATTGTGAAATAAAATTGAGTGATGGTAGATTACATGCTTTTCTTGTGTTGTGTTGGCAGCTATATGCTGCTGTTTTTCAACTGGAAGGTTTGACTGGATAGTGGTAATCCTACTGACTTCCTGATGTCTTGCCAAACCAAGATGTAGGTTGGAAATGATTTGATTACCTTTACCTTTCCTGGATTCTTATTTGGTATGGTCATTATGGAGAAAGCATGTGAAAATACTTCCCAGATGGCATATACTTCATAAAAAACATACATTTCATGAAATAAATTCTCCTAAATTCTCCAATATTTATGTATGTATGTATTTATTTATTTATTTGCCATTAGAGGTATGAAAAGAAGAGTTACAGTTTTATTAGGGATTGTTAATAAACATGGCAGATAAAAATTATAGAGTTTTTGTTTCTGAGTATAACTGTCAAGGTGTTTTTTAAAGAATATACTACACTCTACAAGATAATACATGCATGTGGGAAATATGAGATGTATTGCTTAGATCTTCCTTCAAGAACATTTTGTTCAAACGCATTGGGTTGGCAGAGACTTAAATCTACATCATGATCTGAAGCAACCGCAACCCCGCTCTATACAAAAAGAGTTCATCAGTTCACCGTTGTAACTTGATAATTACCCCTGTTTATCCTTTTTTTCTTTCACAAGTATTATAAACTCAACCAAACCATAGTCCTGTGGACTCCTAAGTGTCTTCCTTTTGGACAATCCAACACATTCACTATGACTATGATTTTTTTTAATAAATACACTTTACTTTTAAAGTAGTTTTAGGGGCACCTGGGTCGCTCAGTTGGTTAAGTGACCAGCTCTTGATTTCAGCACAGGTCGTGATCTCACAGTTCGTGAGTTCAAGCCCCACATCAGGCTCTGCAGTGACAGTGTGGAGCCTAGTTGGGATTCTTTCCCTCTCCCTCTGTCTACCCTTCTCGTTCTCTCTCTCTCTCTCTCTCTCTCTCTCTCTCTCTCTCTCTCTCTCTCAAAATAAATACATAAAGATAAAAAGTAGTAAAAACAATTTTAGATCCATAGGAAAAGCGAGAAGCTACAGTAATTTCCCATATATTTAGTAATTTCACACATTCATAGCCTCCATCAATATCAAATCCCTTACCAGAATGATACATTTGTAACAACTAATGAACCTATATTGCCACAACGTTATTACCCTGAGTCCATAGCTTATTAGGGTTAACTGTTCTTGTTGTACATTCTGTGGGTTTGTACAAATGGGAAACAGTGTATATCTATTATTATAGTATCATTTGTAGTAATTTCCCTGTCTAAAAAAAAAAATCTGTTCTCTGTTTATTTATCCCTCCCTTTACCATTTACCTACCTAACTCCTGGAAACCACTTCTCTTTTTATTGTCTCCATAGTGTGCTTTGTATCATGAATGGATTTTGGATTTTGTCAAATGCTTTTCTTGTATCTGTTGAACTGTCATTTGTTTGTTTGTTTTTTTAGTATGTTGATATGATGCATTACATTAATTGATTTTCAAGTGTTGAAGCATTCTTGCATGCCTGGGATAAAGTCAGCTTGGCCATGGTATATAATTCTTTTTATATATTGCTGGGTTTGATGTGCTAATACTTTATTGAGGATTTTTACATCCATGTTCAAGAAATATAGTGATTTGGAATTTTTTTTTTCTCATGATGTCTTCGTTTTGCTACTGGTTTTGTCTGGTTTTGTTACCAGCGTAATTCTGGACCCATAGAATGAGTTAGGAAGTTTTTCCTGTGGTCTGTTTTCTGAAAGAGAATTGGTATAATTTCTTTCTGAAATGTTTGGCTAAATTCATCTGTGATCCCATCTGGTCCTGGTGCTTTGTGTTTTGGAAGGTTATTAACTTATGGTTCAACTTATTTAATAGAGATAGGCCTATTCAAATTGCCTATTTCCTCTTGTATGGCTTTTAACAAATTGTGCATTTTAAGTACTTGTTTCTTTTTCCAATAATAGGTATTCAAATTTGAGATGCTAGAGTTCATATTATTCCTTGTTTATTCTTTTAATATCATGGGCTCTGTAGTGATGTCCTTTCTTTTTTCTGATATTAGTTATTTGTGTGCTATCTTTCTCCTAGCCTGACTAGAGGCTTAAAGATTTCATTGATCTTCCCAAAGAACGAACTTTATAGTTGTGTTGATTTTCTCTATTAATTTCTCATTTTCAATTTCATTGCTTTCTGCTCTAATTTTTATTATTTAGTTTATTCTGCTTACTTTGGATTTAATTTGCTCTATTTTTTTCTAGCTTCCTATATGGAAGCATAGATAAGATTCTTCTTTTCAAACATATGCATTAAATGCTATAATTTCCTTCTAAGCACTGCTTATGCCACATCCTGCATTGCACATTCTAAATTTTGATAAGCTGGGTTTTTATTTTTATTTACTTCAAAATACTTTTAATTGTTTTGAGATTTTCTTCTTTGACTCATGTGTCATTTAGAAATGTTTAGTTTTGGGGTGCCTGGGTGGCTCGGTCGGTTGGGCATCCAACTGTTGATTTCGGCTCAGTTCATCATCTAACAACCATGGGATCAAGCCCTGTGTCAGGGTCTATGCTGGCATGGAGCCTGCTTGGGATTCTCTAACTCTCCCTCTTTCTTTGCCCCTCCTCCACTCATACTTGCTCTCTCTCTCTCTCTCTCAAAATACATATATAAACATTTTTTTAAATGTATAGTTTTATCTCCAAGTATTT
Organism: Felis catus; assembly: GCF_018350175.1. Taxonomy (NCBI): domain Eukaryota; kingdom Metazoa; phylum Chordata; class Mammalia; order Carnivora; family Felidae; genus Felis; species Felis catus. The sequence continues at coordinate 178,263,010 of NC_058371.1, forward strand.
TGTAATATTTTAGCTATCTTTCTGGTATTGATTTCTGAGTAATCACACTGTGGCCTTGGAGGAAATCCCTCCCCACCATGAATGCTAATCCTTTAAATTTGTTAGGATATGTTTTATGTCCTTGAAGGTAGTTTATCTTATCGAATGTGTTATATAAACTTGAAAAGAATATGCATCTGCTGTTGTTGGATGCAGACATGTGTAAAATGTCAGTTATATCCAAACTGATGTGGGTGTTGTTGAGTTCCGCTGTATCCTTCCTTATTTTATGTCTGTTGAATCTATCCATTTTGGTAGAGAGAGATTGGAATTTCCAACTATTATAATGAATTTACTATTTCTCCTTACAATTCTATCAGTTTTTGCTTTGCATATTTTGGTTCTTTGTCTTAAGAACATGCGCATTAAGAATTATTATGTCTTCTTGGAGAATCGATCCCTTTGTCATAATGTAATGCCCCACTTTATCCATGATAGCTTTCCTTGCTTTGAAGTATGCTCAAATAGCTACTTCACTTTCTTTTGAATGTTCACATGGTATATCTTTCCCCACCCATTTACTTTTAATTTCTATGTGTCTTTATATTTAAGTGAATTTCTTATACACAATATATATTTGGATCTTGTTTTGTGATCCACTCTGAAATCCATGTACAGTAAAACCTTGTTTTGTAAGCATAATTCATTCTGGAAACATGCTTGTAATCCAAAGCACTTGTATATCAAAGCAAATTTCAAGAACCATTGGCTTAGTTGTTATCATGTGACATTTGACATCATATATTACTCGTATTACAAGTCATTGCTCGTTTATTAATTTAAAATTTATTAGAAATGTTTGCTCATCTTGAGGAACACTCACAGAACAAGTTATTTGCAATCCAAGGTTTTACTCTATTTCAATTTGTGGTTTTGGACTATTGATTTTCACAGTGATTATAGGTATTGTTAATATTTATCATGTTAACTACTATTTCCCAATTATTGCTTTTGTTGTTTGTTCTTATTTTGGTCTTTTAATCTTTTTGTGTCTTTATTAATTTATTTTTTATTTTTTAATATGTACTTATTTTTGAGAGAAGGGGAGACAGTGTGAACAGGGGAGGGGCAAAGAAAGAGGGAGACACAGAATCTGAAACAGGCTGACATGGGTCTAAAACCCACGAAATTGAGATCATGACCTGAGCCGAAGTTGAATGCTTAACTGACTGAGCCACCCAGGTGCCCCTTTTTGGTCTTTAATACTTTTAATTGAACATTTTACATGAATTTCTATCTTTTCTTAATATATCAGGTTTACACTGTTTTTATAACTTTTTTGATTGATTGCCAGCATTTGCGATATACAACTAATTCAAATCACCTTCAAATAAGACTCTATCACTTCACAGGTAGTATGAGTACCTTATAATAACAAAACAATCCTAATTTCCCTACCTGTCCCTCGTATCATTGCCATTCACTTTACCTATATATAAATATAGGTATATATGAATACATAATTTAATACACTGTTGCTATTATTAATAGCAGTAACAATGCATACATAACAGTAATATGTAACAGATGTAACTGTTATCTGTTACATCAAATAAGAATAAGAAAACTCGGTATATATTTTACCTTCACTTATTTCTTCTCCAATACTCTTCCTTTCCTATATGCAGATTTGAGTTTTTGACCTTTATATTCTTCTCCGTTAAGAACGTCTTGTAACATTTCTTGCAAGGCAGGACTACTGCCAATAAATTCTCTCATTTTTTGTTTATCTTATGAAATCTTTCTTTGTCTTTCAATTTTGAAGAATCATTTCACAAGGTACAGAATTCTAGGTTGGTGTTTTTTTTTTTTCTCTTAAAACAGTTTAAAATGACTTCTGTTTATTTATTTTTTTCTTTTTTCATTGCTTTTCAGTTTTGAAGGTTTCTACTGAGGTGTCATTAAACTCAGAAATTCTTTTTTCAGCCATGTTAAGGTTACTTATAAGTCCATCAAAAGCACTCTTCATATATGTTACAGTGTTATACAAATTTTAGTATTTATTTTTTCATTCTTTCTTAGGTTCCATCTCTCTGCTTACATTGCCTATCTGTTCTTGCTTGTGGTCTACTTTATCCATTAGAACCCTTAGAATATAAATCGTAGTTCTTTTAAACTTCCAGTCTGATCATTCCAATAGTCTTGCCATATCTGGATTTGGTTCTGATGCCTGCTCTGTCTCTTCAAACTGTGCTTTTGCCTTTTAGTTTATAATAAAATATTTTTCTTGATAACCATGTATGATATATTAGGTAAAAGTAACTGCTTGGTAAATAGGCCTTTGGTAATGTGTTCATAAAGGGGGTCGGCGCATTCTATAGTCTTATAATTAGGTTTCAGTCTTTTAGTGAGTCTTTGCCCTGGACTGTGAACTTCACACACGCCACTCTATCTTCTGCTGTTGTTTTCTTCTGGTTATATGAGACAGGATGGCTAGAGTGGGCCAGTGCTGGATATTTCCATGGGGAAAGCTACATCTGCCTGAGGTTGGGCATTTCCTTTTCCCAGGATTGTTGGGGTCTGAAAAACACAAACACAGAAACAAACAAACAAAAACAAAACCAGCAGGTTTGATTTTGCTCCTGAGGACATACATTGTTAAGAAAAACAGAATGGGCTGATATATTTCAAAAATTTTTTCCTACCCCCTGAGCGAGTTTTGAGGGAATTTTGCTCCAATATTCACTGTGAGAACCTGGTAGGGCTCCAGAAAGAAAATGTTATAAAAGCATGGATGCCCCTGATAACTATGTGCCTTAGAGTTTTTATACGTCAGGCGTATCCACGTTGGGCCATTAGCAATTTGTCAATTACAATTCAAGTTTCTTAATTGGCACTGGTTCCCATGCAGATTTCAACTCAGGTTTGTCCTCCAGTAAGTTGTGGCTCTCTGTATTTGTCTGTAGTTTTCTCAAATTTGGGGGAAAACAATTTGTCCTGTAATGTTACTTGTCTTGTGGATCTTTGAAGAGTTGTTAATGTTTTCAATTTGCGTCACTTCGTACTTGTTAGGACAGAATGGTGACTAAGTTTCTGGTATATGGGACCAGACACCAGACGTCATGTAACTTTTTTTTTTTCACTTTAGAACTTTAATTAGTGCTTAATCATCTTTTTAAAAGTGTGATCTCAT